>NC_085137.1:380703205-381325080 GCF_035046485.1 Aedes albopictus
TTTTTATATACAATTTTATATACAATTTTCTACATTAACTTAGTCTAGAACATAGTTTATGAACATTTCATAACCATTTCTGTGTCTTGCCATTCAAGTATCAAAGAAAGAATTGAAGTTGCACCAGAAAAATGACGTTTTGAATAAAAATCCGCCTCAGACTTCATTTGGAAGGTGACCCCCAAACTTTTGCACGGTAACTTGTAAACCTAATTCGATAATTTAAATTATGTTATGATTTTTTCCGCTAAAATCTAATGAATGGCTCTCAAAGAGGATAGAAATAGGATTCTAATGCAACTTTTATTTTAAAATTTGGTCGACCCAATTTTGAATTACACGGAAAACAATTTTTCGTACAGATTCAGGAAAAACATGTAAGTTTAGGTAAACTTTTTATACTAAAAATTTTAAATAAAATTTGTGAAAAGTACCTACGAATCGAATACCGTCAAACGGGGTTACTTGCAACAGCGGTGTAACTTGCAACACGATGACATACACTAAATGTGAAACATTTTCCAATAATAATAAAAACTAGTATGCCCTACTATTCCGGTTATAGAGATTATGTGTATCAAAGATCGATTTAGTATAAAAATTAGCTTTGTTTCTTTGTTTATGGTTTAGCTAACCTGTTAAAACGGATTGCTCATTTTATGCCATAAAAACAAGTGTGAAAATCGTGCTTGATCTCTCCCTTATGGTAAGTGCGATAAGTCTGATGACCTTGCTTGCAGTTAGGGTACCTAATAGTAAGCTTAGCTAAACGATAAAAGTTTGATAAACTTATCGACTAAGTAATGCAAAAAATCATTATTATATTCGACAACCACTATGGGGTAACTTGCAACAGTTGAATTTGACGAAACCTTCTATTATTTATCTTCATTTCACGATATACTTGACAGAAATAACCGAAATGGATCATTTATTGATTACGTAACGCGTTCATTTTCAAATGACAATTCATTTTTTACAGTTTTTTGCACTTGACCTTCACACATTGTTAGGAAATACCACATTTTTAAGTTTCATTCATGTTTCATCATGTAAAAGTTCAATTTTTGATTATGAACGCTGTAAGCAATCACCAATATCAGTTCTGAACCTAGATGGAGTAAATTATTTCAGTTCAATACCCAAATTAGCGAGTATGAAATTTACAAAGTAGAATAGGTGTATTTCAATCATGTTAATTTAGCTGAAATTGCCAAACACCACTTCAAACTGAAAACTACTTCAAGATGACTCACTCTACCTTTTCAAGAAATGACAATAATCATTGTTGACATTTTGTAATGAGTGCTAAGTCACGAGAATCATTTATATTTTGCGTTTGAGGGACGTGAGACCTGTTGCTAAACGAGTATATTGTTTGCAATAACTATCAATCCTTTCATGAAAAATTATATGTCAATTGGTTAGTGTACATCTTTTTATGGTATGTTTCATGCATAACATCAAAAATTCACAATACGACTAAATACTAGAATGTTAGTGCTGTTTAATGATAACTAACTTAGCTTCGTGTCCTATGTTGCAAGTTACCCCACAGATGGGGAAACTTGCAACAAGCATGTATTTCACACCTCCTGATTAGGAGGCAACGTGTTTTGGTAAACCAAGTGCTGCATAGTATTCTACTCGGGGTAATTAGCGTACACGATGCTTCACAGGATGTTTCAAATGTTTAGATTTTCAATGATATTGCTTCAAAGTCGAAAAGTGTTGCAAGTTACCCCATTTGACGGTATAACTCTTTATCTTTCGATAGAGTCTAAGAACGAGTGGATTAAATGAAAGATGGCTAAGATATGACCGAAAAATATTTCCATGTTTTTGAGGGGGTGACCCCAAACTTTTGCACGGGAGTGTATGCACAATAATAGCTCTGAGAAGCGAGGCATAAAAATGTGCATAAATATAATAGCTGGTAAGGATGGTATCGCAGCTGAATTCATAGAGATAGGCCTATATTATTTCTCTGCATTAGTTGATAGTCAGGATGTGGTAAACCGAACATTGATTGGTTTCTTTTAAATCGTGTTTATTTTCTTCCACGCTTATAAAAATCACTGTTTTTACAATTTTCATACTCTTTCAGATGATATTCGTAACTTTTTCTTCTTATAAACACAAACACCATGAATACGAATCGTGCAAGGGTTATGCTGATCGGTTCATCCGTTCTTGAGTTTTGTTGCCTCAAGGAGACTTCAAACTCATTTTTATATGTAGATATATATCTGCTATGTACTCGCGTACATATGTACATCCTTTGTTATTAGTCATTATTAATGTATCTTTAACCTCATAATACCTGCAACAATGCTGTCCATGACAAATTTCTCCAAACTGCCTATACAGACCTCCCCGGAAAAGGTTACATACAAACACTTCCACGAATCCAGAACGCGTATCTACGTGTAGTACTACACCGACCAATTTAAGCAGATTTGGTTCATTCCGGGAATGCGACCATTATCATTACCAATACATCGGAGCTTCCCCGGACCAATCGGCGCGGCGGTGGCGGGGTTGAAACGAGCGTTCCATTTAATTTATGATTATTTTTCTTTGATTCTTTCCCAAAACCGTCACACCTAACAAAGGGGGGATTGAAACTTTTGCCTTTGCGTTTGGGGTTCCGTTCCCGTTCTGTCCCATCAAAAGAACCTGTTTGCGGAAAAGTTCAACCTTATTTGGTTGCCACAGAGAGGTTTGGCTTTTGTCACAAACATACCCACCACCCGGCCGGCGGTGACGTGTATTCAGTCGGGGATATTTTTGGACCGAGGACTATCCTATATGATGTGATGTGGCGTTATACACAGCAGTCGGACCAAAGCAACACGGTGTTCGTTGCAAGATAAATGATAATATAATGCGTGATGCCGGTGGTATGAATTTCAAATTTGTTTTTGTTTGTGATTTGTTGCGAGTAAAAGTATTGCCGTGATTCAGATGTGTTTTCTTTCTACAAGACTTGGTAAACTTGCGCAAACTTTTTCGCAATATTTGCATAGAGGGTATGATTATCTTGATATGATATTGGGTCGAATTCTATATCTTTTGCATCACATACATTCGAATGGTCATAAACACTAGAAATGCTGTGTTTGATTGATCAACATTTTGTATGCCACTCTTATAAAATGTTTGTACAAATACTGTAAAACAGTTATGGTAAAGCTCAACATGGATGATATGAAAACATGGCTGAAACACCAAAAAAATACTTGAAGTTTTTTATTTTGAATAACACCAAGTGAAATCCAAGAAAAAAATGTATGAAGCAATACCAGAATGAAAACGTCAAAGTACTCCGGAATAAAATCTACGAGAAATTGATGATAAAACTTAAAGAAAAATATCTGTTGGAATATTATGAATATTCTTTACAGGAAGATCTCACCAGAAGAAATCCCTGTTTAAAATCCATGACGAAACCCAGTTAAGGTTCCAGGAAAAATCCATAGAGAAACTCCAGGAAAAATCTTCGAGGAAACACCAGAAATAATTTTGGAAAAACTCCCCAAAAATTGGAACGAATTTCACCGGAAGTATTGGGGAACCCTGAAAAAAAAAACCAGAAGAAATCCCAGGTGAAATTCCTGAAGAATTCCAGTAGAAACTTTGGAGCAAGAGCAATCCCAAGAGAAGCTCCAGAAGAAATTGCTGGAAAAAACTTGAGCAGAAATCTTGGAAGGTCTTCTTCTTCTTATTTTTATTCTTCTTGTTTTTTAGATGGCTCTACGCTCCCAATGGAATTTGGCCTGGCTTTCTTCAACTTAGTGTTCTTTGAGCATTTCCACAGTTGTTAATTGAAGGAATTTCTTTGGCTGCCGCTACATGAATTTGTGTGTTGTGAGGCAAGCACAATGATACACTATGCCCAGGAAAGTCGAGAAAAGTTCCCTCAGTCGTCTTTACAATGATTGATTTTTCAATTGAAATTTTTACGCTTTTCATTTGTCAAATATTCATTATGTAGGGTAAATTGTGATTTATTTATGCATCATTTTAGCTGCTAGTACACAGGGTCAAATATTTGTCCAAAAAGAAACCAATGCTCAAACATCTTATTTGACTCGATCGAATTTTCATTAGTGTCAAACTGATGTTGTTTCTTGAATTCTTCCGTTGTCAAATATTTGACTCTGTGTACTATTGGTCTTAGTTTCTTTGTGAAAACTATTGTTGTTTGATATTGTATTGACCTACATTTCTTTATTGTTGATTTCTGATTATTTTACAGACAATAGTTACTTTTGCATATGTAGTTTATATTTTTGTCGCCCTACGTTTATACCTATTTCAATTATGCCTTACATTCCATACTCACAAATAGATGGTTGTTTTCGACAAACCCAATTTTCATTTTATCTGTATCATAAAAATAAAACTCTCAGTTCGCGTAGCCATAATAACACCACCGCAGGGTTCGAGCAAATTAGTTGTCAATCGAATCGTTTATAGTCATTCCGAGAATAACAGTAATCTGTTCTTATCAGCTTTCAACAGTACCATCGCTAAATGCAATTGGCGTGCTTAACAACCGGAGCACCACTGCGGAATGCATTTCGTCCAACAGCCCGTGTGCTAAACATAATATGCAATTAAAAGTCCAATTACCGTTTTCTGCACATACCAAAAATAAAATCATCTGATATTCTACCCCTGACCCGAGCGCACTGCTGAACCTCACCTCTCGACAGCAGCAACACGACCCGAGTACCACCCACCCTTCCATCCGTGCTTGCTGCGTAAAACATTCAAATACTTCTCATTTCCTGTGAGAGTTTATTTTCGCAGCATATACACATAAATAAAAGCGCTACTTTATCGTCCAACACCCCGGCAAGAAACCGAAAAAATAAAATAAAACCATTGAGACCTCATCTCTCAGTGGCTCCTCACTCACCCACAACGAAAGTGTACCGAATATTCTCGACTCTTATGCTGGGTGCGCTATGCAAAACTCTTGGCTGGCACACAACCGCATCAACACTGACTGACTGTTGAGTGAGCACTACAGGCATTGCTCGAAAAGTGCGGTCAAAATGTTTGGGATAGGCAACTTTTTTTTTTTCTCTCACAAAAAAGTTCATCATGCTGTAACTTTTCATAGAGTGCCTCAAAAATTGTCAAACTTTGGCTGTTTGTCAGCCTGTTATATGTGCACCATTGGTACAAATTTGGGCTCGATTGGTCAATCTTTCGCGAAGCAAAAACTGTTTTCGTAAAACACTATTTTAGACTACCAATTTTTGAACTGTCATATCTCAGAAACCAGTAAACCGAATTAAATGAAGTTTTGAACGTTTATCAACAATATATTGATACTTGATGCGACATTATAAAATGTAATATTTTCTCACGGCGAGTAAAGTTATACCGGTTTGACATTTTCACCCATATGAAGGAAATTAAGTCAAATTTACAATATCACACGAAAATTACTAAATGTGTTCTTCCTTCAACCCAAAGAGGCTCTAATATATCTAATTGGAGATATCTTGAGAACAAAAGTAGAAAATCTTTGGATATCTAAACTTAATTTTTTTGAAATTGATGTAAACAATACTTTTTTTTTCGAGAAAGATCCAAAAAGTGACCAGTCATGATAACTTTTTGTAACGTTTAAAAAGTACCTATGTTTTAATAACTCGTAAAGCATTAATATACTGTTGATAAACGTTCAAAATTTCATTCAATTCGGATCACTGGTTTCTGAGATATAACAGTTCAAAAATAAGCTGTCTGAAAAATAGTGTTTTACGAAAACGGTTCTAGCTTTGCGAAAGATTAACCAATGGAGCCCAAATTTGCACCAATGATGCACATATAAAAGGTTGACAAACAGTCAAAATTTGAGAATTTTTATGCACTCTATGAAAAGTTACAGCATGTTGAACTTTTTTGTGAGAGAAAAATAAGTTGCCTATCCCAAACATATTGGCCACCCCCTGTATTTCAATTACCAGAGTTTCAAGAATACATGGCCGAGTCCATACCAGTGTTTTGAAATTTTTAAGTAAACCATCTTTTGGTAAAGTTAATTTTTCTAACGCTTTGATGCTTCGTGGCCTGGTTGTTTACGATTCGGACCCAGAAAAAAAATCGTCTGCATCCCATGGTTGGTTTTATTGAATTCAAAATGTACGGTTCCCGTGCGTGGGAAAGTGGGCTGCTTTATGACTTGTTGGTTGCATTCCTTCCATAAGCACATTCTAGGATTTCTTCACAAATTTCTTCAAAGACTTTCACAGGAATTTGTTCTTTAATTCCTGGACAATGCTTTATGAGATTTATCCGTGGGTTTATTTGGGAATCTTTCAAAAGTCCTTCGAGGCGCTGCTGAAACTCCTCTAGGAGCTCTTGCCAGGATTGTTCCAGGAAATTTTCCCGAAATTCGTCCAGAGGTTCCTTCTGAAATTTCTCTTGGAATTTGGTTTCGAGATTCCTCCAGAAATTCTTTCTTTAGGGATTTCAAAAATTCCTGAAATTAACCCTGCAATTTTACCTGAGATTCCTTTGAAAAAAATCTGCAGTTTCTCCATAAACTTTTGCCTGGATTCCACCAGGGATCTCTTCTGTGATTCCTCAGAAAGCTCCATATGAGATTCTCCTTGGGTTTCCTTCAGAAAAAAAAGCTTTCATTTGGGAGTCCTCCAGGATTGATTCTGAAATTGCTTCCCCTACTTGAAGGAGTTTCTTCCAGGAATTCTTAATGAGCTTAATGAGAAGTATTTATTCCAGAATTCAATGCAGAATGAGCTCCGAAGGAAATTCCTTACAAAAACGTCGAGGAAATCCCTTAAGATTCTTTTGGAGGAATTACTCAAGGAATTTCTGTAGGAACACTATGAAAAATTCCTAAAGTAATATAATAAGGAGAAATTCTATAACGAATTCCATCAAAAAACTCTGGAAGGATTCTTTGAAATACTCCTGGAAGAATTCCGCACTGACCTTCTGGAGGATTTCCATTCTGAACACCTGGGAAAAGTTCGAAAATGGACTTTCGGAGGAAATCCAGAAAGAGCTCCTGAAATAACTTAGAAAAGAGTTCTTCGAGGTATCCTGGAAGAAATGTTGGCAAAAAAAAATAACGGGAGAAGCTTCCGGAGGAATTTTGGAAGGAGTTCCTAGAGGAATCCAGAAATGAATTGTTGAAGGAATCCCGGAATCAGTTCTTGAAAGAATCCCGGAAGAAGATCTTGGAAGAATCCTGGAAGAATCCTGGAAGAATCCTGGAAGAGTCCTGGAAGAGGCTTTTAGAAGGAGTTCTTGAAGAAGTTTCTGAAAGAATTCTGGAAGGAGCTCCCGGAGGAAGTTCTATGAGGAATACCGAGAAAAAATCCTGGAAGATTCCCGGAAGGATTTCCTATGGAATCTCAGAAAGAATATCTGAAAAAAAAACCAGAAGGATCGCAGGGACTGACCTGAAAACCTGAAGCGCAGGGACCTTGCATGGCATTCCTGGGAAAGCCCTGAAGGAATTCCGGACAGAAGTTTTGGGTGCAGTTGCTGAAGGACTCCCGAAGAGATTACTTGAAGTAATCCATGAAAGATTCCTGGATTATCAGATTAAATCTCCGATTAAACTTCAACCTTCCTATATTGGTTCCAAATAAAGGATAACGTGCTTCAGGAGCCGGCTTTCTGATCTATCCTGGAAGGATTTCAAAAGAAACTCCTAGTGTAACCTCAGATAAAAATCCTGGAGGAATCTTAGAAGGAATTTGAGGCTACCACAGAAGGAACTCATAAAGAAACACATAGAAAATGCCTAGAAGGAACTTCTAGAAGACTCCCAAAAGGATCACTTTTAGAAATGCTACTTGGAATCATTGGAGGAATCGCGGGAGAACTTCTTGGGGAAATCCCAGATGGAACCTGTTTAGGAATCTCAGAAAATAATCCTGAAGGAACTCCACAAGCAATTTCGCAATGAATACTAAATAAACCCTGAAAGAATCTCACGATGAACCTCCTGAGCATACCAGAAGAAAATCATGGAGGAGTACTGAAATGTGTGGATAAACCGCACAAGGAATTTCGGTGAAATTCCAGAAGGTGCTCCTGGAGAGATGCCACCAGCAAATGATAAATCAGTACACTTTTCCATTCGATATTTTTAGCATATCAAAGATGTCATACAAACATTAACCTTCCGTAACTCGCACGGTTGACTACCTGCGTCAGCATCACGCTAATTCTGAGTACAAAAAGCGAGATTTTTTCAACGTGTTCAACAAAATACAACAGCGCGATCGCTCGTGGGTTAAAATGGTCAGGCCCACTGTGCAGACTAATAGGGAGAGATAATTCAAAATTTTGAGGCGATCAAGTTTTTCACTAATGAACAACATGATTGACAAACCTTTTTAATTTAAGGAAGAAACGGGGACAACCGTACCAATCGTTTCGTTTTAGGGGAACGAGGTTTGAGCATTGAATCGTTGTGAAAGGCACAGCTAAGAAGGTTAACCCTTCCGTTACCAACCCCCCCTAACGAGAGTGTGAAAAAATACTCTTTTCGTTATAACTTTTTTGTTTTTCGATATTTTCGACCAAATTTTGACACAATAAGCGGATATCCTTCTTATATAAGGATTTGCCAGGGACTGTTGGAATGGCCCCCTGGTTCCGGAGTTATTCCGGAATCAAAATGGGTCATTCGATTTGGCCATTTTGGAAAAAGTAAATTTTCGATATGAGAGCCGTTCAGTTTTCAGACCTAAGTGCACTAGAATGATAGAAAAATTTGTCTAGAAGTCCATCCCGGTCACTACGTGCCTTGGAACCCGTTTTACGGATGTTCCGGGGAACCGGTTCCGGGGCCAAGTTTTTAATATGATTCAATACCATCATGCGACACCTGAAACTTCGTGGTTTTTTCAAGATGCATCATTCTTTGCTGTTTTGGCTTTGTCTGAAATACTGTTGGCCATTTTGGAACCGGTATTCGGATTTCCCGGAAATCGGTTCCGGTGGTTCCGGGGTCTAATTTTCGAAAATAAACAAACACCATCATGCGACATATCAAACTTCATGATTTTGAAAATTATGGCATTTTATCATAATGATTGGCTCCTTAGGATACATTTGGCCATTATGAAATAGGTATACAGATTTTCCGGAATCCAGTTCCGCGGCCAAGTTTTGAAAATGGTTCAATACCGTCATGCGGCATCTCAAACATCGTGATTTTCAAAATACATTATTCTGGGCTAATATTGCGTTATATAAAATACTGTTGGCCATTTTAGAACCGGTATTCGGGTTTTCCGGGAATCGGATCCGGTGGTTCCGGGGTCAATTTTTCGAAGATAAACAAACGCAATCATGTGACCACGAGCGAAACCATTGATTACTATCCGTATATTAATGCTTTGAACCAGTAACTGCCACTGTTGGGTATTCATTCTGAGAATGCATCCAGGAATGCTTTCCGGAGATTCCTCATGGAATTCCGCAACCTCTCCAAAGAATTCCCTCCGGAATTCATCCAGGAAATTCCTCTTGAAGGATGTTCTTCAATTTTATTCAATCCTGCGAGGTTACCAAAAACTCATTCCGAGGATTCTCCTAGGAGTTTCCTCCGAAAAGTGTCACAGGAATTCCGTTTAGGGATTCCTCCAGGAGTTTCTGATGGAGATTTGATTCCGGGGATTCATCCAAGAATTCTTTTTAGACATGCTTCCTGGATATTGTGAGGGTTCCTCCAGAAATTAATTACAGAGAATTTTCCAAAAATTCGTTTTGGGCGATTTCGCGTAAAATTCTTCCGAAAATTCAAACAGGTTTCACCTAAAGAATCTCTTCAAATTCCACCAAAGATTCCTTCAGGAGCTCCTCCGTGAATTCCTCCTAAGTTCCTCCAAGAATTTATCCAGGAAGATCCTCCTGAAGTTTTTATGAGTTTATGCGTTTTTATGAGAATTCCTCCGAGACTTCCTTCGGGAAATTTTCCAAAGATTCCTCCAGGAATTTCTTCAAAATATTTCGCCAGGAGTTCTTTCGAAAATTCCTCCAGGAATTCCCCCAGTAAGTTCCTCCAGGAGTTCCTCTGGGAATACCACCGAGCATTCCTCAGGGAGATCCTCCAGAACCTTCTTTAGGAATCCTTCCAGGAGTTCCTCTAGGAATTCCTCCAGAAGTTCCTCCAGGAATTTTTCCAGGAAGTTCCTCTAGGGACTCCTCCGACCGAAAGTTCCTGCAGGAGTTCCTCCGGAAATTCCTCTAAATTTTCCTCCAGGAGTTCTTAGGGATATTTCTCCGGGAATTCCTTCAAAAAATATTCCGGGAATTCCTCCAACATTTCTTCCAGGAGTTCTTTCGAAAATTCCTCCGAGAATTCCTCCAGGAATTCTCCCTGGAAATTCTTGCGGGAATTTCTCCTGGAATTACCTCAAGAGCTCCTCCAGAAGTTCTTCGAGGAATACTTGTAGGAGTCCCTCCGGGTGCTTCCGCAAGAATTCTTCCAGGGAATTCCACACCAATAGTTTCGGGGAGGAACGCCTGAAGGAACTTCCAGAGGAATTTCTGGAGGAACTTCCAGAGGAATTCCCGGAGGAACTTCCAGAGGAATTCCCGGAGGAACTTCCAGAGGAATTCCCGGAGGAACTTCCAGAGGAATTCCCGGAGGGACTTCCAGAGGAATTCCCGGAGGAATTTCCAGAGGAATTCCTGAAGGAACTTCCAGAGGAATTCCTGGAGGAACTTCCAGAGGAATTGCCGGATGAACTTCCAGCGGAATTCCTGGAGGAACTTCCAGAGGAATTCCTGGAGGAACTTCCAGAGGAATTCCCGGAGGAACTTCCAGAGGAATTCCCGGAGGAACTTCCAGAGGAATTCCCGGAGGGACTTCCAGAGGAATTCCTGAAGGAATTTCCGGAGGAAATCCTGAAGGAATTTCCGGAGGAATTCCTGAAAGAATTTCCGTAGGAATTCGTGAAGGAATTTCCGGAGGAATTCCTGAAGGAATTCCCGGAGGAATTCCTGGAGGAATTTCCGGAGGAATTTCTGGAGGAATTCCCGTGTCGAAGACACTAACCCCGTGTCGAAACGTTGGGCAAGTAATAAACATCGTTTGCTAATTTCGAGACTGCGTAGCCGTTTTTAATGATAGTTGAAACGATACAGTCGAACCTCCACTAGAATATTCTCAGTAAATTATTCTTGAAGTTCTTCTAGGGTGTTACCCAGAAGTTCCTCCGACATTTCTCCACAGATTGCATCTTAAACTTCTTCTGTTATTTATCAAAACCACAGTAAAACCTTCATTCGAGATTTCTTTGGGATTTTTTTCCGGAGACCCTTCAGGAATTCCCTCAGATATTGTTTCAGGATTTCTTTAAAAAAATCAATTCAAAGCTATTTCTTGACGTTTCTCTAGGAATATCTCGAGAAATTGTTCTTCTCAGAAATTCTTCTAAGAGAATTCCCTAATTTATCAAGCACTTCAAGATTCCTTGAAAAAATCAATTTTATCAGATTGTTTTTGTCTGTATTAACCAGATTTTTTACCCTAGCTAGTTCATCTCGGGAAAGCGTGAGTCCCTTCCGAAGGAAGAGCCCACATTTTGTGAGTATGTCGGGAATGGGATTCGATCCCAGGTCCTCGGCGTGATAGTCTTGTTTTATAACCCCCACACCAGGTCCGCTCCAGATTTTTTAAAGTTTTTTAAGACTTTTTTCAGGGTTTCAAATTTCTGCTAGGTTTCCTCCGAAAATATTTCCTAGGAATTACTTCAGAAATTTCTTCAAGGATTTTGTTCACGAATCTCCACAATTCCTTAAGAGTACTTTAAAATTCCCTTAGATTTTTTTTCGAAAACTACTTCAGGAATTGGTCTTTGAAACTTTCCAGGAGCATAACAATTTTTTCTGCTTTAAACAATGATTTTCTGTTGAAATTTATTCCTCACAGTTTCTATTTAATTTCCCTCTGGATTAATTCTGGATTTTTTTTTTATTATTTTCGGATCCAGCAAATTTTTTTAAGGTGAGGTTTTATTTGCAGGAGAAAATGGAGTCAGAGACCGTCCAGTACATTACGTTAGCTGGACTATAATCGCCTTATTGATTTCCAACGCGCGGCAGGCGTATAACCCATGAAAACTGATAGCCTCCCGAAAGCCAACAAAATTAGATTCTCATCTGAAATAGTAATTGTGATTACTACCACTATCCTCGTGGTTCACTTATATACTATAAAAATCTTATAAACCAATTTTGAGTGTGTTGGGTATTCATTGTTAACGCCCTGATCATACTAAATTAAGTGTAGATGAGTGTAGACCCTCGTAAGATGCTATGAATTTTATATAGAAATAATTCCAATTTCCATTTCTTTTTATGTGAATCCCACCAATCGCACAACACAATCATCCACTACATCTGTTGCCAACTTGCCAACACCCGAAGCATTCCGAGTGGGAAGTGTAAAATTCTTAATTACTTTTCCACCGCAGTCGAGCGCTGGAGTCAACAGTCCCTTCGGACCAACCAACCGGTTTGACCCGATCCGGAAAAATGGTTCCCCAAGGTGACAACAACAGCGACGACGACGACGACGACGACAACCGCACCAGCCAGCAACGTATGGTGTTCGCTGTACAGAGCAGATCCCCTTCTAGTCCAAATACCAACCTACCCATGCCATGGAGGAGTTCTGGTAAAGGCACGACACGACGACATTGCGACCGTCAGACGTGATTGTGTCAGAGTTCTGTTCTGAATCCAGTGCCCAACGCCTTGTTGGATTTGCTAGCTCGTAAATTAAAATAATTTCCTCCTGTAAATAATAATAATTTTCATCGTCGTCTCTTTTTTTTTTCTAGCACACTACGTGTTCTGGCTGGCGTTGACGTGTAGCAGTTTGCTGTCGTTCGTCCGTCGAGTGGGAAATGTCGTTTTCACAGCAGAGGCCAGATGGAATTATTTAGCAAAGGTGCAAAGCTCTGGAAGTGACACAGTAATTGATGGGAATGAGATTTGAAAAGTTAGAGAAAGGTAATAATTTAAATCCTCGATTCTTTGTAATCCGAGCGGATGCTTGGCTGCTGATTAGCAAAATAAATTTGGATTTGGGAGAGCAGTGCGATCATTTTGGGCATCAAATGAATAGAATGTTATTTAATGTTAATCTTTATAATAGGCCACGATTGCAGCATCAAAGTTTTGATTTTTCAGCTTTCACTAGAACTTTTTATGAGTGTATAAATTGAATTAGCGCATACACACATTAAATATTTTATTCGTCAAAATATCATAGTCAAAATATTGGTAGCAATAGAAGATTGCAGCGATTTTTGATGAAAATTTGCTATGGTTTTAAATAGTTGACATCTGTTCCAATGTTATAATCGTTGAGAAAATTTAAAAAGAAAAACCGGAAAAACTATTCCCGAACTCGCGGAAAATTTTCAAAAAAATATTTTTGAGAAGGTAAATTCAGAAGCTGAAATTTTTGGAATAAATTTTTTTTCTTTCTTGAGTTATGGTCAATTTTGTGAAAAATATCCATGTAACACATAACGCATAATACATAATTGGCCACAACTCCAGAACGAAAAACAAGTGCATTCCAAAAAATTCAGTCATCAAAGCTTATGAAACTTCCTTCTCAAAACCTTTTTTTGAAAATTTCCCGCGAGTTCGGGCATAGTTTTGCAGGCTTTTCTTTATGATAAAACTTTTTACTTTTTTATATTTTTTTGTATTCCTGAGAGAATTTGATTTCATTTTCTAAAAAAAAAACTTTGTTTCTACGATGCTACGATCTTGAGTTATGATTTTTCAAAGAAATGGCTTATATGACACATTTGGACTTTTTTCAACAAAATTGGCCATAACTCAAAAACAAAAAAAAAGTGCATTCCAAAAATTTCAGCGATTAAAGCTTATGGAATAACCTTCTCAAAAATATTGTTTTGATATTTGTTTTGAAGCTCGGGCATTGTTTTTCCGGCTTTTCATTACAAACTTTCTCAACTGTGGAAAGTTTGGTGGAAAACTTTTTCCAGTTCATATTTTTTTTTTATTTCTGAGAAAATTTTCTTTTATTAAAAAAAAACTTTGTTTCTGTGATGCTTTGTTCTTGAGTTATGATTTTTCAAAGTAAGTAGTGTCAGGGGAAAACAAAGAATTTCCACCTGAGTTTTCCAAAAAAATAGGTGACCCTGCACTTTTCTATTTTTTTGTTCATGTATCCATAAGCCCTGCCTGTGGAAAAAGTTTCATGAAAATCTGGGTCCCTTCGGCCCAATCTTGTACGGTAAAAAAAAATGCCCAGCGTACAACATACTTTCCTTACAGATCAGGCTAAGGCCGGGGTGGCCTCTGCTGTACATAGTAGCCGTCTCCATTTCACTCGGTCCATGGCTGTTTGTCTCCAGTTCCGCACTCTGCGTAGGGTCCGCAGATCGTCCTCCACTTGGTCGACCCACCTAGCTCGCTGAGCTCCACGTCTTCTTGTACCGGTCGGATGACTCTCGAGAGCCATTTTAGTCGGGTTGCTATCCGACATCCTGATGCCGTAACCCGCCCACCGTAGCCTCCCGATTTTCATGGTGTGGACAATGGATGGTTTTCTCAGCAGCTGGTGCAGCTCGTGGTTCGTTCGCATTCTACAAGTCCCGTCTTCCATCTGCACTCCGCCGTAGATGGTACGCAACACCTTCCGTTCGAAAACTCCAAGGGCGCGTTGGTCCTCTGCACGTAGGGTCCATGTTTCGTGCCCATAGAGGACGACCGGTCTAATCAGCGTTTTGTAGATAGTTTACTTTCTGTTACGGCAAACTTTGTTCGATCGTAGAGTTTTGCGGAGTCCAAAGTAAGCACGATTTCCTGCCACAATGCGCCTCTGAGTTTCTCTACTGGTGTCGTTGTCGTCGATCACCAGTGCGCCCAAGTACACGAATTCTTCAACCGCCTCGATTTCATCATCGTCGATATAAATTCGGGGTGGCGGGCGCGGTGATACCTCCCTGGAGCCCTTTGCCATCATGTACTTTGTCTTCGACATATTAATGACTCATCCGATTCGTCTGGCTTCACTCTTCAGTCGGATGTACGTTTCCACCATCGTCTCAAATTGACGAGTAATAATATCAATATCATCAGCGAAACCAAGCAGCTGAACGCTCTCCTTATTACACCTTCTAACGCAATGTTGAACAGCAAGCACGAAAGACCATTACCTTGCCGTAACCCTCTGCGAGATTCGATGGGACTCGAGAGTGTCGCTGATGCTCGGAATATGCACATCACTCGATCCATCGTTGCCTTGATTAGTCGTATCAGTTTATCCGGGAATCCGTATTCGTGCATAATTAGCCATAGCTGTTCTCGATCGATCATCATACGCCTATTTGAAATCAATGAACACGCACGTACTCCTAGATCTGTTACCGCGCCACCTTCGGTGTTTGCAACGTCGCCTTTGAGGTGCTCATCGTAATGCTACCACCACCTCTCGACCACCTCACGCTCACTTGTCAGAATATTCCCGTGATTTCCTCGGCACATGTCGGCTTGTGGCACAAAGCCTCTGCGCGAGCGGTTCAGCTTCTCGTAGAACTTTCGTGTGTCCCTAGCGCGGTACAGCTCTTCCATCGCTTCGCGATCTCATTCTTCCTGCTGGCGTTTCTTCCTCCGGATAACTGAGTTCTGCCTGTTCCGCGCCTGTCTGTAACGTGCCTCATTCTCTCCCGTACGGTGTTGCAGCATTCTCGCCCATGCTGCATTATTCTCGTTTTTCAACTGTTCACATTCGCCGTCGTACTAGTCGTTTCTGTGATTCGGAGTCGCGTAGTCTAGTGTTGTAGCCAAGGTACTACCTATGTCGGATCAGATGTCCCTCCAGCCATCTTCAAGTGTAGCTGCGCCTAGCTGCTCTTCCGTTGGTAGGACTAGTGCTAGTTGCTGCGCGTAGTCTTGAGCCACTTCTACGTTACGCAGCTTCTCGATGTTGAGCCGCAGCGTTAGACTTCGACGCGTGGTGATAACTGTCGAAAGTTTTGAGCGCATGCATACAGCTACTAAGTAGTGGTTCGAATCTATATTCGCACTGCGGTATGTACGAAGATTCGTTATATCCGAGAAGAATTTATTGTCGATTAGAACGTGGTCCATTTGGTTTTCTGTTTGATGGTCGGGTGATCTCCAGCCCAAGTAACAAAATTAAATTTATAATGCTTTTGAAGTATTCTTCAACACCTGTTCTTTAAAACCATGTATAAACCAAATTGTTCTGCAAAACGACATCAACTCAACCATAAACCCGCCATAAGACCAAAGAGGCCCATCCTAAGATGCTCTTGGAGAGGTGTTTTTAAATTTCTCTTAAAACTTGTTGTACTTCCCAAGTTGTCCTCAAGGCGAATTGCTCTCTCCTTGTAGAATTCTTCAAGTGCACGATAAAACGATAATAAATTTGTCGGGGTTGTTGCTGATGCAGCTTTTATGTCGACAGAAAAGTTTGGTGAATTAAATTGAAATTAAAAATACAATGAAAATGACACATTATTGTAATCGGGATTAATTTATTACAAATTGGGAATATTTCCGTGGTGTAACAAGGATGCCAAATGCCAAGCAAAATTCATCGTATATATGTTGCAAGATACTTCCAAAAATTGCAATGCGCTTCCATTATAACGCACTAATAAAATATTTATAAATATTTTTCCTGGTCATGCGAACATTGCTCATGAGTTTTCTCAACATGGCTTCTATTGAAATCTAGGCCGGTGGTCGGTCTTTCATCGATGGTTTTAATTAACATCACCATAAGATCTTCTTAAATTTCTTTCAACTCATGCCAAAGCTAAAAGCATAACTCAAGAACACCAGGATTTATAACGTTCTCAATGCAGCCTGGTTGGCCTCCATCAAGAACGTCTTAAATTTATTTCATCTTATGCAAGGGTAAGAAGTATTACTCAAGAGTACTCAGGTTTATAACGTTCTTGATGTAGGTTTATGCAAACTCCGCCAAGAACGTCATAAATCATGTACGCTAAATTGTAAACAAATAATAAATTATCGCACCGCGGTGGGTTTTGTGTATCTCGTCCGATGAATTTAATTATCGGCCCGGTACCGTTGCCAACCAGGCAGACCTTTTTCGATAACCGGCCTTGATACGGTGCAGTGCCTTATTCCTCCGGTCAGCACTTCCAACAGGTAAGTAGTTGTTGATTTTGAAGATCGATAATTGGAACCCCGATTGCACGTGAATCGACGTCCTGGATGACCATACCCACCCACCCCATTTCGGATGCTGCAACCGGAGGAACTTGGCACTGCACCGCGTCGCGGTTGGGTTTCCGGGTAGGTGTTCTTCATTGGCAGCAATAATGGAACGACGAGAATCAAAATCTGATGCTTGAGTTTTTTCTTGTATTTTTCATGTACTAAACTGTTCTCATGCGAGAACAGTTGCTCTTGATCACGAACGGATGATTGAAGTTAACTACAAGAGCCTTATAAAACTGAAAATAAGTTCAACAGTTCTTGTTGTGTTTATGGTTTTATGAACTGAACCTCAAGTATTCTTGGAGGTGTTTTTAAAACCACATCTTGACGAAGAATAGTTGTGCTCAGCTGAAACTCCGATAAAATCAACTAGAATATGCAATGTTCCGATAAAACCATCATAAAAACAAATAAAACCAAATAGAATTTAGATTGTTACTTGGGAGGTGGCTTTGTGGATATCTTTGCGGGGGAAGAAGGTGCTTCGGACTACCATATCACGGGAGGCTGCAAAGTTTACGCATCGCTGGCCGTTATCATTCGATACGGCGTGCAGGCTGTTTCGCCCGATTACCAGTCTGTACATTTCCTCCCTTCCTACCTGCGCGTTCATATCGCCGACAACGATTTTCACGTCACGCGGCGAGCAACCATCGTATGCTTGCTCTAACTGCGCGTAGAACGCTTCTTTCTCGTCATCGGGTCTCCCTTCGTGTGGGCAGTGGACGTTGATGATGCTGTAGTTGAAGAAACGGCCCTTAACTCTTAACATGCACATCCTTGCGTTGATCGGCTGCCACCCGATCACACTATAAATCCTGTTCCCAGTTCATTGGTGGTGCCACAGCTTTGGTAGAAGGTAGCCGCTCGATGCCCGCTTTTCCACACTTTCTGTCCAGTCCAACAAAGTTCCTGCAACGCCACGATGTCGAAGTTGCGGGAATGTAGTTCGTCGTAAATTATCCTGTCACATCCTGCGAAACCTAGTGACTTGCAGTTCCATGTTCCAAGTTTCCAATCGTAGTCCTTATTTCATCGCGTGGGTCTTTGCCGATTGTATCGAGCCGTATTTTCTCCTATGTTATTCGCAATGGGGATTTTTACGGGTGGCTTATTGGGCCTATGCCTACACTCCTGTCTCGCCGGAGGGCCATCGTGCCAGTTCTGTTTAACGTCCCAACCAACACTGGGACGATTACACTGATGGGGCTACTATCCTGGATCTAGCTGGGCGTGGTGCAGCGTTTCTTACTCAGCCGCTGGATGCCAGAACAGACGCTGTTTGAGCCGCGCCTCCTGAACAGACGCTCGGGTTGTACCTCCTCAATCTAGCTGAAGTCAGAAAAACAACAGTGCCCAGGCTGCACTACCAGCTAAACACACAACTCTTAGCTGGCGGTCTTTGTCATTGCTTGACCCGTGGAAGCATGAGGTAGGAACTTGTGAGGACCAGATCTCTGTTGGACGCTCTCCTTATCGACTCACCGTTTTTCAGCCCTCAGTTATCACCCGGAGCTTTTATATTCCTAAACTTCCTGATAATAGATCTCAATTCGTCCAAATCAGTGCCCAATGAATTGTCGAAAAAAGTTCTCATAATTGAGAATATTATCGAATTCGCGGGCAACCTGATGTTCTATTGCACTAGTAAGACCCATACTGAAATTATACCTATATAAAATTATCTTTCAAACTATTAGGCAAGTTTTGGTGCTTTTTCCAAAGTAGCTAATACTATTTTATTATTCTCTTTCGGCACAGAATAGGCATCTCAGGCTTTTTCAAAATCTTTTTCAATTTCCTCAACGGCTTAGAGCCGGAGTTTAATTGAGAAACTTTATATGTTAAATTATTGTTCCTCAATGCTGTGAAACGTTTTTGAATTTTCTTCTGAAGATCCTGCCAAATAACTTTCAGCGCAGGATCTCGAGTTCGTTGGAAATGTCTTTTCTTCACGTTTTTAAGACGGTTCAGAAATTTCAGATCGACGTCATTACACTGAGTCGAATTTGACAGGTATTGACACGCCTCTAGCTTCGACTAAAGTATACTAGTAAAAGTTTCAAGGGCATTTTCAATATCAAAATGTGTTTTCAATGAAACATTAACATCTAAATGGCTATCAATGTATATTTATATGTATCTCAGTCAGCATTGGGATAATTAAAGGTAGAGCTGAAGTTACTAAAAATCGCTTCATGGGAAATTTGAAATGTTACAAGAACATAGTCAAAAGTCAGGCTCATTTGTTAACACATTTTCAGGATTAGTGCCCTTAAAAACGTGAGTAGGGGTTCAGCTGCGCCATTGTAGCAGCCAGATTTATATACTCTCATGTTTCACGTTAACTCTGCTCCCTCTACATCATATTGCATCGGCTTTGTCATGCCTCATAACATTTGAGCCTATAGATTAGAACTTGAGTTCAGTTATAGTAAAAGCTAATGAAGTTTTGTTCAGGTGATCAATGCGCATTGAAGCCATATTAAACTCAGAAGCGGCAGCCACTTTTAGTAGACTAACACTGCCAGTCATGAAGATGTCATGCAACACTCAATAAGGAAGCAAAATCTGTTTTAGTTGAAACGTAATGCCAACAAAAGAGATTTGATATTAAATGGCTAAATAATACCTAGTGTGACGGTTATAATTAGAAAATGTACGTTTTGTTTTTTTTTTTCTATATAAAATCCGTTCATTTGTTGAGAGTATACTGTTGCTGTGCGGTATGGCTGTTTCGATCAAAATCAAATCCAGCGCCATCTCACGACCTGAAAAGTTGAAAAGCGGTTCCTGTGAGCGATAGCATATTTAATTCTACCCCATCAGTGTATTAAATACCAACTTCCCATATATTGGCTCAGATATCAAGCATAAGCAGTAACCATGACCAATTTCGATTGCCAGTTCAATTCAAATATAAATTTATTCTGATGGCATTGCGTGCATTCAATAATTGTGCCAATTGTTTGCTCAAACGAGTGCTTTCGATATTCAATACTCCACGCAACATAAATACTACAATTAAAGTAGCATGTTTCCGTGCATTCGACTTCTCCCATCATCATCGTGTTGAACTCATTTGCAAATGTTTACATTCCCATTTAGCTAAGTATCTACCATTCTCCCTAATGGAAGCTTTGGGAAGAGAATCAACCATCCGCTGCCACGTCAACACCGAAAACAGCCGTAGTCCAAACCAGACCTGTTCATCCTCGATTTTGCCATAATACACCCAGGACATTAGTGGCACGTTCCAGTCCCGTGCCATTCCAATAATGATTACAAGAATTAAATTCTATGCCATTTTCGGTTTAAGTGCAATTTTTATCGCTCTCAACAAAATACACTATTTTCACAGTGAGTGAGATGCTGTTTCCGGTTCTCCACCCACACCGGCAGCAGCGCTATTTGTAGGTGCAAAAGAAAACCACAACCAAACTCGACTCATGTACACTTTTAATTAGCAAACTCATAAGTACCACAATCGCACATAAAATTGACGGTAGTTTCCCACTTTTACGACAGTCTGCTACAATTTGCTCCACTCCGGTAGTCAACCAACCAACCGGAGAAGGAAGCGCACGCGAAAGCGAACAAGGAAACCAGGTTAACAGCGCCACCACAGTAGTAGTAGGATTGCCATCCTGCCGGGATTCCTTCCACGCCGAATGGAGAAACCACCCCGTCCCGCCGCCTGTTGATATATCTCTGCAATCAAAGAGAAAACCGTGTCACCGAGAACCGAAGTTGGTTGCTCGGTGTTTGCCAGATCGGAGTCGGCGGAGGTCCGTGTGCTGGTATTCATGATAGTATGACCACTTTCATTTGTGATACTGGAAAGTTTGAATAAGCTAATACTGTCTTCAATGCTTATTTAATCTTACAGATTTATTCAGGAATTAAGATGTGGAACACTTTCTTATCGGTTTGCATCCAGATTATCATTTCCGCTTCTAACTCTCCCAACTGAAAACAGACGGTCTGTCGTGGATGTCCAATTACTTCCATAGAAATAAAACTCCAAGCGGGAATCAGTCGAAAACCAATTGGGGGAAAATGGGGTAAGATTCCATTTTTCAAACTTTCATCGTTTTCAATGATAAATAGCCTAATTTGTTAGGCCTGCAAATTGGTAAAAGCAACTAGACAATATTTGCTTGATACTTCAGCAAAAATATTCACCAAACTAATCGATTTTAGCGATTTTAAAAACTGGTTCGTAAAGCGGAAGTTGTGCAAAACGGCCATCTGCCATGGATTAAGCCACTTCTCAAAAACATTCAAAAATTACGTCTATCATTACTCGGGAATTTCCGACTCCCCTTTTTCCCTCTGTTCCGCTTATTTACATACTCAATATATGGAGTGTCACTGTTTAGAACAACACCGTTGGCAATGCTGGACACCTCGAAGATGACGGACAGGACAAGGCAGAATGAGAGTGAATTTGACAAGGGAAAAGAAAGAACAAAAACAAGCATAATTTGATTGGTCACGTTTATTTCCTTGTAGTGAATCATTGATTGATTGATTTGTCTTTATTAAAGAGACTTTCAGCCTGTGGTGAATCAACTAAAATAACTAAAATTAGTGGTTTCGTTTACAAATAAATGAATTTGAACTATTGTAAAGGAAACTAAAAGTAAGTTTATAATGAATTTGACAAATTCGTTACCAATTTAAAACCTAACTATACAGATACGAGCAAGTTAAAACTGACAACTACAAGACAGGTTAAAATCGCAGGACAAACCGTTAATGGGAATAATTCTATCTGCAAGCGGCAAACTATTTCAGGCCAAACATTTCAATAGGTCCTATCTGCATTTGAGAGGCTCTCTTTGTTCACTTTCTCTTTTGATTATTGCAATGTAATGGTACACTTTTCAACTATTTTTGCAGTACAAATCAAAAATCGATTGTTTTGACCATCATTTAATGCAAGGAGACAATCATAATACAAACAAACTGCTGAGATATTAACGAAAGAGAGGGAAACCAAAGAGAGCCTCTCTTCTGCAGATAGAACACCCTAAAACGAAAGTACACAGCGAATGAGTAACTTGCGAAAAGACAAAGGATTTTTCACTCATATTTGCGTACGACTGGATCAGCACAAAAAATGTGCTGATCCGGTGTTACAAAAATTTGCGTGAATTTTCACACAAGTTTGCATGAAATCTTTTGTCTTTTCGATCGCTACGTGAAAGTTACTCCTTGCTCTGTGTACATCGATCTTTCCGTGAACCTTTAGACATGTTTGGCCTGATTTGTGAGTAAAACATGAACAACCAAAACGAGAAAGAAATAACAATATATTTTGATTGAAGCTTTGATCTACTTCCACGGAACGTTGATTCGAAGATTGTTTACATAATCCTAACAAAATCAAAGAAATACGATTCGGATAACCTCAAAAGATGAGTATTTCTTCCTAGAAAAACTGTTTGTTGTGAGACGATCCGGATCGAGCTAATCGGAACATGGTCCAATGCGACGAATGCAGGCTTAGGGCGCATTTTTGCTGTGCCGAGGTCGGCGCCGATATAAAGAACAAGCCTTGGAGTTGCCCAAAGTGTTTGTCTCGGCTCAGAGTGCCGAAAGAAAACCAAGAAGTCTGGTTCCAAGAGTGATGATGGATCAGTAAGAAGCTTAGTTTCGGCTATAGAGCAGCTTGAAATGGAGCAGAGCACGCGAGAGAAGGCCTTGGATGAGGAGAATGCTGTTCGGGAAAAGCGTTTGGAAGTGGAAAGATTCCAGACCCAAAAACGATTGAGGCTAGAAAAGGAAATTCGACAACTAGAACTGCAGCAGGAGCGCGATTTACAGGAAATGCAACCAAGGCAAGAGCAGGAAATGATGGAAAGAAAATTAGCGGCTGAAGAAGACATCATGAAAAGACAACAGGCGATGCGAAAACATTTCAAGCTGCCACATAGTTCGACCAAGGGGAAATTAAACCTGTTAACTAGCGAAGATGGCACCATCTTGTTGGGGGCGAGGTCAGAAGCGTACCCAAGGGCAACGTAGGACTGGACGTCATCTCAACCCGTGAGGTCATCTCTTCGGCTGGCAGTAAGGTTGAACATTGGCTTAAAGAGCAACAGGCGGGTCAACGGCAAGATCATCGAGGGGCGTTTCCTAAGTCGACAAAATTTCAAGAAGAAGCACTGAAGAAGAAGAAGTTGTCAAAGCTGGAGCGGCTGAAGGCTTTGCTCGAAGAAGATTCAAGTGAAGAAACGGATCAAGAATCGATTGACGCTGAAGGCAATGGGGAACCATTCGGAGAAGAGCTACCAGAGAGCATTGCAAAGCAAAAATGGACTCCAGGAATCACTGAGCTGAACGAACACGGACAATCGATGGAACAGGATGCCGGACGGGCCGGGCATATGAGGGCCCCCACCAATGCCGAATACGGTCGACGAGTGGATGGCTTGGGATAGACTAGTTTCGCTACAAACAGATATGGTGAGAGATTGAATGATCCAGATAAACAACACCGTAATCGTTTGACGGGCCAACGAGAGATCGAACAGTTGCGACCGTTAACATCGGAACAAATGGCAGCTCGGCAGTTCCCCAAGCAGCACACAAGTCACAAAGAAGTGTCGACAGCGCAGATTTTTGGTTGTACAAGAGGCACATTCATGTTATCCTAACTCAAAGGCAGAATAACTTGAAAATGACACGTGACCAACCAAAAACCTGCGCTGTCGGCACTCCGTTGTGACTTGTGTGCTGCTTGGGTTCATGTCCAAACAATTGCCAATATTCAAATGGGAACCAGAAGTGCACTATGGGGGATCCCCATACAAGCAGGCGGACAAAAATATTTTCGTCATATTTTCGAGGATTTATTAGTATTCTGTAGTTGGTTCGACTAAAATATATTGTTTATGAACATTTTTAAACATCACGACCAAGTTTTGAAAAGGGCATATTTTCAATATGGTCAAATAACTGATAATATATAAAAAGTTTGAATTTGTTTTATTTTTTAAATTTTTATTTTGTTTTTTTGTGCTTAGAATGATCAACATTTTTGTGTAGTAACTTTCAAAAATGAATTCCAAGGGAATTTGCTTAGAATGTTTGAGAATCGTCGTTTAATCTCAAGGGGTGCGCCCGGGCGGTCTCGTGCGTAAAAAACGCTGAATCTCCCAAGACCGCAATTTACCGCAGCATTTCGCACACAAAATCATTAGAGTGGACCTAAAGCTTGACCATAAACTGATTTTGAGCCTGGGAATGTTTGGGAAAAAAAAAAGATGCCGATTATCAAAATTTGAATCTTATGTCTTTTTCAGCTTCTTCTTCTCCTTGTACCTTTTTTTCATACAATGGTTCAATTATTCCACAAAATCACGTGTTTGTTGGAAAGCTTGTTTCATTATCTTACCAATGATGTATTGAAACCAATAGATAATGATGATATTAGTTAGAAAATATCGATTTGAAATTATGTGTTGTTTTTTTTTTGAAAATTGCATTTTTTAGCTTTACTCAACTTTGATACTCAATATCTTTGTAACTACATCAGCTAGAAACTTGAAATTCTAGATTAATCTTAGTTTATATGTTTATTTTCGATAGAAAATTTCAGAACAAGCATTAGTGGAAGTCACTTTTCTGATTTTTGTCCGCCTGATATCCTATAGTGAAGTGTGGCCTCTCTTCATAAGTAGTTTTGAGAACACCACCAACGCTTGCGGCTTCACAAATCTCGACAACTTGAAGAGGCTGCAGGATTCCCTGCAAGGTGAACACTGGAAGTTGAGCGAAGTCGATTGGTATTGCCTGATGCAGTTCCAGGAGTAATCACCGATCTCCGGAACCTGTTTGGAAAGCCAGAGAAGCTCCACAAGACATCGTTAAGCAATTGTGTGACCACTTGGAAGCAGCCGGCCTAACAGATCACTTGAATAACCCCATGTTGGTCCAAGAGCTAGAAGAAAAGCTTCCACCCAACCACAAACTGGACTGGGTGCGTTTCAAAAGATTCAGCCATGGTAGCCCACTGCGAATGTTTACCGATTTCATTTCTGATGTGGTATCGGATGTGTCGGAAGTAGCGGATTTCTCTGCGGTAAGCTCTCCTGAACCGGTACGCCCAAAGCACCGGAGTGACAAGAAGAAGAAATATGTTCATCTACACGCTGCGTCATCAAAAAGAGAACCCGCTAGCGGTAAAGCTTGTTGGATGTGTAAACGGTCAGACCACAAGATAACGTTTTGCGATGATTTCAAGAAGTTATCAGTGACGGATTGTTTGAAGTTGGTGGAAAAGCGCTAGTTGTGCGTACTCTGAACAGATTGCGTTTGCGTTTGCGTTTGAACAGATCGATCATCTTCCGGATGATACCAGTGACGATTTCGGGCGGGGATCTTTCCGTCAACACTCTGGCGTTCCTCGACGAGGGATCTTCAGTGACATTGATTAAAGACATCGTTGCCAACCAGCTACAAGTGAAAGGAGTGCCGAAGCCACTAACAGTGACGTGGACTGGCAACATGAAAAGGCACGAAGACGGATCTACAAGAGTCAACGTTATGCTGGCTGCGAGAGGTTCAAATGAGAAACTTTTGTTACAACCCAGACAACCAGTCATCGTATAAGATGTTGCATAAGATGATAAAGTGGAGGCCATATGCGTGCATGCCTCCATTTAGGCGCATGTAAAATGTACGCATATCGCCTCCACTTTAACATCTTATACAACATCTTATACGATGACTGGTTGACTGGGAAGGTGCCCACACTGTTTCAGGATTGGTTCTCCCAAAGCAAAACGTGAATCTAAAAGAGGTCAAAAGGCGCTTTCCTCATTTACGTGATTTGCCAGTGGTTGAGTTAGGTTTGGAAGAACCGACAATCATGCTCGGGTTAGACAACCTACACATATTTGCTTCGCTGGAATCTAGAATCGGTCAACCTGGCGAACCGATAGCAGTCAAAACCAAATTAGATTGGACTGTTTATGGTCCCTTGCAGAAGAACGAGATGGCGACGGTTCATGTAAATTTCCATATGATACATCCAAAAACCAAGAACTACATGACGTGATGCGTGCTAAATACTGTCTTGAAGAATCCGGAGTTATGCCCTCTGGAGTTCCGTAAACCGGGGTCAAATTGATCAGCGGGGTGGAATTGATCATTTGGTTACTACATTGTAATTGCATACCAAGAACTTCTAAGCGTCGCGATGATCTTAAACTTCTTACCTCATCTAGTTCATAGATGTCTTGAGATGAGTTAAGACTTTTATTTGTTCAGAAAAATATTAGTTTAGCCTTATTTTTTTTAGAAATTTGCGATGTATCTCTCACTTAGCTGAAATCATTGCTTCTAAACAATCAATTGCCACTAGGACTTCCCGTAAATTTTTTGTTTTAACATTTTTGTGGAGCCTTGGTTGGAAAGTTATGAAGCTATTCTGAATTTGAATAATTTAAAAAAAGGGAGTAGTGTGCGGTAGTTCGGCAGCAGCAAAGCTTCGCGCGCTGGCTTTGCTAGATTTTTGCGATTTTTTTTCTCTTCTCTCTGCGGGGCTCCGACGACGGGACGCCAAGCAGTCAGTAGTGTGCGGTAGTTCGGCAGTAGCAAAGCTTCGCGCGCTGGCTTTGCTACACGCAGAACTCGATGTGCACAGCGCAACGAGTAGGGGAACTGCGGCCATAACGCCCATAGAGGGCAAGTTGCACCACCCTTGTTTTAGGCAAACCACGTTATTTTCAGTACTTTTTTCAATTGCTATCGCTAAAATAAGAATAAAAATGCTTCTTTACATTTGAGGTTACATATTTTTACAGAAAAAAATGTACAAAAACATCTAAGTAGTTATTTATGCAACAAGTTGCATAATGATGATTTTTTCAGCACGAGTTGTACATTTATCCAATGAGGCTTGCCGAGTTGGATAAATACGACGAGTGCTGAAAAAATCGAGTTTTGCAACGCGTTGCATACAACATTTTTTGTAATTACGAAAAATACTCGCTCCGGATAATCTATATAGCTACACATACATGAAATCAAGAGGTACCACGTGGGAGCATCCATGCGCACCGGCGCAGTTTTTTGTTCGATCAGGTAGGCTATAGTGTTGAAGGTGTCACACATTTTCAAGCTCCGTCGTCGTCGGCAATCAGCAACATATAAAGGAGCAAAAGTAGCTTCAGCTGCTGCTTCTGCACCTGATCGGCGGTCCGATTTGTATTCGAGCTGCTAATTGGATGTAGAAGCAACAGGTTTATTTACGGAAATCGCGGTAGTGAGCAAAATGTATGTGCTTTCAAAAGTGCCGAAAAGTGCTACTTTTCAGCACTCTTAAGAGTGCCGAAAAGTAGTACTTTTCGGCACCTTTGCTTTAGTGGAGAAAAGTAGGCCGTTTTATCGTTGCAACCGCGAGTGAAAAGTAGGGTTATAAGCAACGTAATTGCAAAAAAAAGATTTTGGTTACTTTTGATGTAATTTTAGCCTGTCAAATGTTTGCACTTTTTTACATAATTTAAAAGATTTTTTTTTCTCGCTATCCCCACAAACTGTTTTGCACACTCCCATTATTTGCGTACCAAGCGGAAAAAGTATCGAATTTGAGCCTTACAACTTTTTTTACAAGGGTCCAAACTTCTGAGGCATGTGTGGGGTAAAATGCCCACCCCTAGTTATTTACATTAAAATAGCCATTTAGATCCAAGTTCTGGCACAAACTATGTAGAACACAAGTTAGAACCAAGCAACAGCACATTTTTACTATGAATTAGTTCACTAATCACACAGCCATGCGTCATTTTGTAGTAATTATTGATAGAACAGCTCACTATGACGTTTACATGGAATTGACCCATAATTACATGTGATCCATAATTTTGTAATGACTGTATACCATTCACGAACAATAACAGTTGATAATAAACCAGGCGCGCAAGTATATGTACACAATTTGGCATCATGGCGTTAGCTGTGGCTAGTGGCGCGTTTTACCCCGCATTAAAACTAAAATTATGAAAATCAAACATTTTTTCAAATTTGAATTTCTCAGTAGTAAAACATAAAACTGGTATATGGTTTCTTTCATTTGGAAGGAAACATGTTGGTGCTTCATGTTGGTGCCAAAAAAATGTGTATTATAAAGTGTTTCGTGGTTAAAATTGGACTCTTCCTTAACGTGGGCGTCTTACCCCCAAGGAATTGGCATCCCTATCCCTCCAATGGAATGTTTTCGTAGCCAGCATAACAGCGGCTCAAGCGTAGGGCTCAAGCTGACAACCTATCTTTCAACACTGCAGCATAATTTTAATGCGGGGTAAGAAAACAAGAAGACCATAACAGCCCCCTGCTTACCCCCAGTTCCCCTAACTTTCACGCAGCGACCGAAAAGACAAAAGAATTTTCACGCAGATTTGTGTAACACCGGATCAACACAAAAAATGTGCTGATCCGGTGTTACACAAATCTGCGTGAAAATTCTTTTGTCTTTTTGCTCGCTGCGTGAAAGTTACTCGTGCGCTGTGTTGTTTCATTTAAGGGTGTAGATTTTTGCGATTTTTTTCTCTTCTCTCTGCGGGGCTCCGACGACGGGACGCCAAGCAGTCAGTAGTGTGCGGTAGTTCGGCAGCAGCAAAGCTTCGCGCGCTGGCTTTGCTAGATTTTTGCGATTTTTTTTTTCTCTTCTCTCTGCGGGGCTCCGACGACGGGACGAGTGTGCGCGCGCCGTGGTTCGAGTCGGTTCCGAATTTTTCGCGTCCCATCGGCGCTAGTTTCCAATACACTTTTAGTTGATAATAAATATTTTCTTTCATTTTTTGCATTTACACAAAAGAGTGAAAAATGTTAGTTCGGGTTCGCCGGTCGAGAAAAAATCCGGGCGCCGACAAGTGAGTCGCGTTCAGTGTATTTCTGTGTGGAATAGACTAAAGGTTTCTGCTCCCTAGTGGAGTGGAGACGCGTGATAGAATTTTTTTTTGGCTAGTTCTTGCGTCGAAAAGTGGTCGGTTAACGGCGGTTTGTGTATATTGATCCATTGTCAAATCATATCACCAACCATAGGTGACTCCCGGACTGATAATGTACCTTACCCTACTAACAAAAAAATTCCTTCCTGAGACAAACAGTGTTGGTAAAATCTTAAATTCTCAAATCTCATGGTTGAGTTGATTCACGCGCGATTTTTGACTCGCCAAACTCACCGCCGAAAAAATCATGCATGAGTTGACTCGTGATTTTACTCATTCCTTAATTTCTTGGTAGTCTTATTATTTACAACGAAGTTTTTAGGATTGTATAACAGGACAAGATCAAACCTTGCATACAACAACAAAGATTGTCGTTAAAATTGATTTGGATTCGTTTTACAAGCAAATGAGATTTCGGCGCTTGACTCGTGAGAGCGAGATTTTGCATGAAAATCTCGCACGTGAGAAAATGATTTAGAATCGCGCGCGAGTTTGCTCACGCAGGAGCGGTTCATGAGTGAGCTTTGAGTGTGAGTTTATCAACACTGACGTGGAGATGCAGCAAGTCGCGGTCTTTATAACAACGTTTGTCTTACTAACATTCCCTTCCATCCTCGATGACCGTAAGGACGTGGCCGGCGCCGTTATTGACCTTATTAAAGTTGAGAGCTCTCGACCTGTGTACATTGAGAATTGTAAGCTATGTAGTCTCAAGCCCTATTCATTGGTCCCTTGTGCAATTTCGATTGCTCTGGTCAATCACGGAGTAGCAACTACGAATTGTGCGGCCATCTATGCTCATGCTCATGCTCATTCTGAATTTGAATAATTTAAAAAAGGTCTTTTATTATGAAAAAGTAATTTATTTTTACAAAAACACTTATTTCAAAGGAAATTGTCTACCTTTAGGCGTTAAGGGGGAAATTTCAAAATTTAATTTTGTATTTTAAGTGTCAAATTCACTAGTTGTAAGAGTTTTGACGCGTTGTTCGGGTCAATTAATTTAATTAAAAGTTTAAACTTGTTTAACAAAATTCTGTCACATAGTTTCATAGAGATCCACTAAGTACTGATTTTATTATTATTTATTCAATTCCGTAACTCAAGACATACATCTTATTATGTTACATGTTTCGAAAATGGTGGATTTGACGTTAAGTATACGATTTGATATGATTTTGGCAATCAACAACATCAATATATGTATAACTAATTATCGACTATTACTTTCATAGTGCTCAAATACTCTCCTTCTAAAGGTTGCTTGCCCACTAGATTCAATTACGGCTATGTCATTAGGTAAAGAATTCCAGAATGCGACACCTCTCACGAAAAACGAATCCCCATATTTAGCCGTGCGATGACGTGGAATCACGAATTTTCTTGAACGACTTCCTCGGAAAGCAATCAGTTTTTCATATAAATAGCCAGGCATTTTATTGTTTACAAGGTTAAACATAAATAGACAACATCTTATCTTGCAGGAGTTATCAAAAGTGCAGCCCAAAAGACGATGCTGTAAATGGGATACATGGGAAATTCTATCGAGACCATAAACAAAACGTACACACGAATTAAGTGCGACACGCATTTTTTGTAAAACTCTTACAGATGTTTGCATTAGCCATAGATCGCATCCAATAAAATGAGGCAAAATAAGGCTTTTGAAAAGTTTCAGTTTTATCTCTGATTTGAGGTACGAAGCACTTAACTGGAGTGTTCGCAATTTTGCATATATTTTACCACATTGATTTAAGATAAATGAGTCCCATTCAAAATTAGATCTGATATTGACACCCAGGCTCATTGCAGATTCTACATATTTAAGAAGAACATTAAGGGGATTCACTAAACAGTGTAAACTGATTAAACTGATTAAACGTCGCGATCACCAAGGCAATCTTCGATTATTTCATTCGCAAAATCATGAAACATTTCAAATAAGCAGAAAATCATGGCTTACGCAGCAAATTAATCTGTTTAGTGAGTCCCCCTATTGTTTAGTTTTATTTCAGGTTTTATATAGTTAGAGTTAACAGTACTGATAAACATTGCATGTGATTAACTTGCATTTAGTGTGAGTTTATTTTGTGTTGCCCATTTGGATATAGCATCTAGATTCTCATTGATTTTCCAAGCGGAAGCTTCAGAGTGCTCAAGATATATTTGTACATCATCCGCAAAAATGTGAATGTGACAGTGTTTCAATACAGAGGGGAGATCGTTGATATACAATGAAAATAGTATAGGTCCCAATATTCTTCTTTTGGCAATATTTGAATTATCACTCATGTTATCCGCAAAAGTTGTTTTAAAGTGATCAATTTGACCCCGGATTACGGTTCCTGAATCGCATGAGGATCAAAGAACACGCGAGATTCTACGGACGACTACTGTTCGCACTGGTGACCGCTTTGAGACAGGGTTACTATGGCGACACGATGAAAGAAGATTTCCCGATAATTAAGGTATGACGAAGCGAAGATTATTGGCATTAGAGCGAAAGTTGGCGAACAATCCAAAGATGCAGGAGGCCGTCCGTCTGCAAATCACTGAATACCTAGCAAAACAATATGCTCACATAGCGTCCGAGGAGGAACTACTTGGGTCCAATCCGGCGGAGGTATGGTACCTACCACTGAACGTAAGGAAACACCCACACAAACCAAATAAGTCACGCCTGGTTTGGGATGCCGCCGCGATGGTTAGAGGAATCTCACTGAACACAGAACTGTTGAAGGGTCCAGATATGCTGTCATCGCTATCATCTGTTCTTAGTTGTTTCCGAGAGCGCCGAGTTGGATTTGGTGGTGACATAGAGGAAATGTATCACCAGCTAAAAATAAGAGGGAAGATCGCCAAGCACAACGTTTCCTCTATCGTTCACACCCACATGACGCAGAGCCACAGATCTATGTGATGGACATTGCGACTTTCGGGTCAACCTGCTCACCGTGTTCCGCGCAATTTATAAAAAATCTGAATGCGGAAGAGTACGCCTGTCAATACCCAGAAGCTGCCACTGCAATCACGAAACGCCACTACGTGGATGATTACTATGACAGCAACGACACTGTAGCAGAAGCTGCGAAACTTGCTAAGGATGTGAAGCTAGTTCACTCAAAGCGTGGCTTTCACATTAGAAATTGGGTCAGCAATTCCATTGAGTTGAGGAGAGAGATGGGTGAAAAAAGTGCAGCTACAACTGTTCACCTGAAAGATAAAACAGCGGGAACAGATCGCGTCCGGGGTGTAATGTGGGATACTCGAAGTGATTTCTTTCTATTCGTTACCCCATCCCGTTCGACTGGAGACCACCCAACAAAACGTGAAATCCTCAGATTGAATCGTTGAGTTCACAAAAGTTGGATTGCGTTCTGTACATAGATGCCTAAATTTGAAAGATTTGCTATGCTACGCCATTCCCTCTTTTGATGCCCTTTTCTATTTTTGCATTTATACGCCATGGAATAATAAAACAGAAGCACAGATGCATTTTATCAAAGAACAGTGTATGGAGGTCTTTTACCTTGTTGTTTTATCTGAAACTTTGCCGATTAAAGCAAGAGTCGCAATCGCATACCAAAGTTCAGACAGACCTTTGAAAGCAACTCTCCAAGAGGTGAATATATATTGAAATCACCTGGTAGAGAGTTTCATTCATGGTTCCCTCACGACTTTGGTATGCGCGTGCGACCCTTACTTTATTCGGCAAAGCTTCAGATAAAACTTTACATTTTTTTTTTTTGATAAAATGCATCTGACCTGAGAAATTAGCAATTGAGTGTGAAAAAAAAATCCCTTATGAATATCTGGGAGAGTTTCTGAGAAAGAATCTATACAAATTTGGAGAAATATCTGGAGAAATTCGTAGATGAATTTCTGAAGCAATTAATTTTCTGAAAGAGTTCAGATTACTATTCAATGTGGGAAAAAGAAATAACCAAGGAGAGGAATCAATGATGCAATCGCATGCACCCAGCATACTGTACATACCAAAAATTGCATCTGGACAAGTTAAGGGCGGACGGGACGGTCGAGAAAATATCCGCCATTGCTCTGTTGCTACTAAGATGGTAATCTCAGATTCTACTTCATATTTTGCAACAAAAACCTATCATTGTGTATGCTCACTTGCAGTGCATATGCTGATTGGTTTTCAGCATCTTCAGTGCGATAGGTCTCGAGATTACCATCTTTAAAATCGCGAGGCGAATTGTTAGAAAGAGAGGCAAGATAGGAAAAATAACACGGCGTCCCGTTTCACCTTAATGCGGATTTGGTGCATGTTAGTGCGTGGATTGCCGGTTGGGAATCCAGCGAGTGTATCATTTTCGGTATTGAGATGCTTGGTCCTTCCATTTCGAACAGCAGTATACCCACGGCTTTATGACACACTCGCACTACATTTCGTAAGCCTGAGCGACAGGTAGTTAAGAATCACCAAGACACAGTCTAACGACGACATTTCCATCCCGTATCTACAATTGGGAACCAAGTCTTCGACCATCATCATCATCATCCTTCTCATCATTCCGCTACAATTGTATGAGTCGCCTGGGTGCGCACACACACACACACACGCTGCTGTTTCAGCTCCGCATGCTCGAGTGCCTGAGGTGACATGGAATTCATTAAATTTGCATAATTACACACCTGCTGCCGTAGGCATCCTGAGGCACGCATACCTACTGAACAACATGCCGGCCTTATTTTGCTCGGCCGATCGTCATCGTGTGGTTCAATGTGGAGGTTACTTCTCGGTTTGTGTTTTAGGTTTTAGGACCCGGACGGGTGCGTGCGTGCGTGCGTGCATGTGTTCCATGCGGGTCGCCATATACGAAAACAGAATTAGAGTCTGACAAGCCGAAATGCAATTATATCCATGTTGTTTTATTTCAAATCTAATTATTATGTTTTCGTTCGATGGATTCCGAAGCTGTTCTTAATGAGATTATTTTCATCCTTATCATTTTTAATTTCATTTTTTTGTGGGGGAATAAATTGCGAGAGGGGTGATGTTCTGCCAATTTTGTTTCAAATTCTGAAAACAAGTTTAGATAAACAGTGGTCCAATGCCAACAAATTAAAACGATGCTTGTCACACGATATACACGCGTAAAATGGTCATTGGCAGAGGAAGCTCTCAGCAAAAAACTGTGGAAGTGCTCATAGAACACTGAGCTGAGAAGCAAGCTTAGTTTCAGTGGGGAAGATATACCATGAAGATGGTAAAATGCATTGGTCAAATTCCCGATAGGGTTTAGAAGATTTTCATAACCAATTCTCTTGACTTACCTAGGCATAAAGAACCAGAACCATGCTTTGTGCCTGCCTACCATATGATATACGAATGCAAAAACAAATGCCTGACTCTGAGTAGCCACGGTAGAACTTACATATCGAAATGTTCGCCCTAGTCGGTTGTTCTTTGTAACGGGTAAATGTGATATGTTCGGGCAGGAAAACAATTCTGATTGTGAAGCAGGACGACATGCAGGAAAAGATCAACATTCTGTGCAAAACAAAATTGGATTGGCACAACGCAGAACTACGAAAAAGCGCACAGTACAGAACAAGTTTTTCCTCTACAAACTCAAACATTGTGAAATTGTTGTATACGCAAATAGCAAGGCAGTGTATGTTTGGATGTAAAACGTCTATAGTCCCATTCCGTTCCATGGTAAATATGGATTGTGATTATAAAGTAAAATGTACTAACACGATGTTATCAACTCGTTATAAAATCTATAACAAATTGATATATAGTACTGCTTCTTGATTCTCATCCACTTGATAATTTTATTTGTTGTTATTTTAGTCACTGTCAAATTAGGTTCCAACGTAACAAAAGTGATAATTAAAATTTGTTCTATGAATATCAAAATGATCGAAAGATATAGAGCATTTCCTGTTCAACGCACTAATTTTATAATAGCTTCCTTTTTCAATTCAAATGAAACACACTTGTCACAGAAGTCACGGCGGCGCAGGTTTTTGTTGCGCAGAAGTCACTATGATTATGATTTACTTCTAGCAAGTAAGTATTTATTTGTTGGAAGTTAGTCACAGTGACTTCTGTGCAACATCTATCTATGAACATCTATCCGAAAGTGTGTTTCATGTTATTTGTTTTGCAACATTCCCAGCCAACCACATATCGTAAATCATTGTGTGGAAAAAAATGTATATTTTCATATATTGAATCAGAATTGTATAATAATCAGTGTACGCAGAATATGCCACCGCAAGCGAAAAATAGGCAACAAAGAAGGCACGGCAACAACGCTTTGTTTTTTCGTTAGCAGAAAATGACAAAATCGCTCCCGAGTTTGTTCACAACAAAAACGGTAGGAATATTTGTCTCGTTCTATTCATATCATGATTTTCGCATTGTTTTACAACTAAAACTCAATTCTGAGGTTTGCAAGCGTCATATTCCATCCAAATGCTTATGAATTCGATAATGTGGGTCGAAAATTTCAGCAGAAAAGACGGAATATCAGCTCACGCATGGCAAGCGATGTTTGTTTTATTGCTCTCATCGCCTGACATGCGTTTGTTACGGAGCGCCTTTGTTACCAACATGCACCGCTTAGGACAAAGCGTTTGTTTTTCGGCGTGATCCGTTTTTCATACCCTGATAATAATATGTAATATTTGTTGACAATGATTGCGTAAAATCGCATTTCATGCCAAATTAAATTTCAATTGCGATTTTGTTTCATATAGTCGTCTCCGATCATAAAAGGTGCGAGATACTATCGGTAGGATCGCACAAAATCGGATAGAATCGTGAAAAAACATACGTTCTTAGAGTCAAGCTGCAAGTTAGCTAGCATCGTATATATGATTTCTTTGAATCGTGGAAATCGTCGCTTCACATCGTATATGAATCTGCTAAATCGAGCTTGCTACCTAAAAGTATGATGAAAATCGGTGAAATCGTATACAACTATAGCAATGTTGTATATTGATCGTTTGCGTCACACTTGCGTCGTATACGAAGTGAATGAAATCGTAGAAATCGTATATTTATTTTTACAGTCGCATATGATTGTTACTGCACTTTAAATAGTCGAATCTTAATCCCGAAAATCGTAAATGGTTTTGTTTACATATTTGTATGATGGAGAAAAATTAAAAAAAAAAAAAAGGTAAGGACTGTTCACTTTATAAAGAGGACAGTTTTGCAACGCTATAAAAAGAAAAGGCGTAGTACAAATTTGACTAGCCTTGGTTGGCTGACTGTAGATTATATTAACAGATAATAGCCATAATTAAATTGAGGTCAAATAGTTGAACTTCATAGAAATGTGGCAAAGTGTTTGGAATGGTCAATTTTCTGATTGGCAAAAACTAAAGATAAAAACAAAACAACGATGGAAACCATTGCAAATTTAACATACACAGTACGAACAAAATGTGTAAATTTATGACGAACTGAATGTAACAAATTGACCTCATCGTGTTCGACAGAAATTTATGTGTGATCTTAAAATTACACTGCTGATTGCAGAGAGAAAAGTGCTAATTATAGCACCGACTTTTCAAAGAAACTTAAAAAAAACCTTTATACGAGAATCGAACTCAGATCTTCCGAGTGAGAGTTCGCGCCTAACCCCTCTAGGCTGTCTCAACAAGCTGAAGAGAAGGCAATGAAAGATAAACATGTTCCACCATAAAGGAACAAACTGTTGTACCGCTTCGGGCACAGAGAGCGAGAGAGAGCAGTCTCCGCAGCGAGACAGACGACTGAGCGTAGCTGTCCTCGTTTACGTTACTGCATGTAAATTTCAAGCGAATATGTCTCAAAATCTGTAAACAGTACGCATGATTGGCTGATTACTGAGCGGACAGTATCATCTCACGGTAAATGTCTGTAATTTTGTAGTTTCTGCTATAATTTTCAGTCGATGCTTTACTTACGTGTTGTTTAATTTTCATGATTTCTTGCTGTGTAACATTGACGTCGGAAATAAAATTTTACATGTAGTTATTCTCAAATAAGAAGTATAACGACATAAGAATTGAAAATAAACAATAATAAGTTTCTCTAGAGTCTAAAATTTGCAATAATGTAGCTGAAAGTATGGCATTTTTCACTATGATCATCATTACGGATTAAGTTGATGTTGAAGAATGCACTTAAAAGCATATTATTCTTCTGTGTAATTTAGAAAGCAATTCTCTCATGCACTGGACAAATTTTGAACCGAATTCGTTGTGTTATTACATCACTGTGCATGAATAATTAGTTTTTTATAAATCTCTATGAAAACAAGAAAACTTACTATATCAAGCTGGATGCTGTTTGGTGCAGTACTACTGACCAACTATTGAACTATATCCTTGGTAGAATAGTATTAGATTCCAATACATTGAAAAATTGATGAAAATTTAATTGTTAACTATGTGAAAAATTATAAAGAATCTTGGGAATTGAGTTTTTATTGACATATAACGTAAACCACTTCAGTTGCATAATAACAAGCATTTTGGTTAATGTTACATTTTTCCTACATTGTAGAATAATTGTTAAAAGCTATGCAAAAAACAGAAAATTATTTTTTTGAAAAATGAAAAAGATACCGCATAAACAAGGTGTCCTCTTTATAAAGTGAACAGTCCTTATTTATCACAAATTTGTATTTTTGTTGTTGTTAACACATTCCAACCATGGTAGCAATAATTTCAACCAAATATATAGGTTTTCATACTTACAATAAGTGATGTATAGATTTCAACGATGTAAATTCCGGGCCTCTTGCACGGCACCAGTTTTAGTGCCACTCAATGCACAACAACAACGCTCCCACCACAAGTCTCGCACCGTGTCATGCTAATTTTTATTCGTTTCAGGCCATTCACTTTGAACTCTCTATTTTCAACTTGGCAATATAGCCAATAGAGATGACGCGCAGTTCTCAATCAAAGGACCTAAGTTCGATTCCCACTGAACACCAATTGGTTTTTTTATTTGAAAATCTTGAGTCGTATATTGGTACTCTCAATCGTAAAACGATCATGCATAATCGTATATTTAGACGAATAAAATCGGCGAAATTGTAGAAATTTTTCGAGAAATCGTAAATCATGTTGGATTGAATCGCAGGAATCGTACACTGAGAATACTGCAACTCCGAAAATCATACGAATCAACTATGATTTTTGACCACAAGAATTTCTTGCGAAAATCATAGTTGCGAGCTATGATTTTGGATTCAAAGCGCCAACTATTATTGTCATACTGTTACTGTATAAACTGAAACTATGTCTTATGACTGTCATACACATTTTAATAAAATATTTTGCATAAATTAAAAAAAAATCGCAACCTGGAATCGAACCAGGAACGTCAAGGTTAGCGAGTGCGTGCTTTACTCATTCGCCCATCGACACTTCGAAGGCTGAAGTGGTTAGAAGCCAATAAAAGGTTTTGTTGTTTTTTAGCAATGGTGTTACATAACACATCTTATGATTTTCATACGATGCTTCTTATGAGATTTTTCATACGACTAGTCTTATGGATTTCGTTTTTCAATGTATGAAAAGCATATGTGAACTATGAAACGATGAAAAAAATAAAAAATAACTGATTCATAAGATGTAAACTGTGAAAAACATACGAACAGTATCCTCAGTGTATATATGTTTCGATATGACCTCCACTTTAGCATGTATATGCCTGTTTCGTGCATTGAATACGATTTCTTTGGTTCTATATATGTGTGACTATTTCAGTTGCAACTTTGATATAATAAATTAAAATGGAGTATAACGTGCCTCTGGAGCCGGCCTTCTGAAGTCTACCCAGTCTTCCCTACCGTTTATCTTTTTTTTTTAATATATGAACCTTGAACTCTTGAGAAAAAAATCTCAATCTCAAATATTGAGCCGCCATTTTGGATTTGAGTCCTCCATCTTTTATATTCTGGTCGCCATCATGGATTTTACACTACATGGGTAAGCCTGGCTTACCAGATTATACAGTTAATAACCTCACGGGTAGAGGTGAATAACAAACCAATAACTAAAGAATAACATATTTTGTCATCATATCTATTTTTTCCATTCTTTAGTTTTTTTATGAATAGCTTAGGATGACACATAAATAACAAATCCTGCTATCATTGCAGAACTTGTAATTGGCGAGTTATTATTGAATATTATAAAAACATAATAATAACAAATATTACTATCATACTGTCAGCCATAATATCAAAACAGCAACTTAATTTTTGCTATTATTTTGTTATAACAATGGTAAAACCAGTTATTCTTCAGTTGCTATGCCATAGAAATTAAGTTATTATTTTTGTTATTTTAACTTTTATTTCAAACAATCTAATATCAAATTTTGCTGCACACGGTACATAATTCGTCAACCATGATGAAGGTTACGAAGTTCGGCATAATTAGATATGTCGCATGATAGAATTTGGTTCCGTTCGATTTATGTATGATCAATTCACCGGTGGATCACTAAAATGGCCATAACTCCGGAACGCCTTGACCGATTCGCATCATTTTCAATAGCAAACAACGCGGTAAAATTCCGGTTTGGTTCGACCAATGGGAAGTGGCATGAAAGTGAGTGATTTTTTTTGCGAACAGACTTACAGACATACATTGATATACATATTATTATTATTATTATTATTATTATTATTATTATTATTATTATTATTATTATTATTATTATTATTGACTTTTTATTATGGGGAAATTCAGCCCGAGGCTGGTTCATCCCCGCGTGATACACATATACATACACACATACAGACATCATCTCTATTCGTCGAAATTAGTTGATTGATATTTGTGACTTGACTATCCGAGCCTTCTATCGACAATTCGTTTTTTGAGTGAACATAAGCCTTTCAGTATACTTTGGTGTACGAGAAAGGCAAGCACATTTGCGTTGGCCTCATTACTTTGATTGTAACCTATAATGAATGCAAATAACAGCTATAAGAAAAAAAAATCATTCTAAGCAATTTTTACATGTTTGGCGTAAACTGACGACAGTCCTTATTCGCCCCAGCTCCTTCAATTGATCCACGGTGGCGACTTCACTGTGCAAAATTGTAAATATTATCCATAAAGAATTGAAAATTTTATGTCACTCAAGACACGAAAACTGCACAATTCTTAAAATAAGATTTAAGAAACTGCAGTAACGAAGTTAGTTTTGCTAATAATGATATAGTAAATACCAAGATATTTGGTACCATGAGGATATTCTTAATAGTTTTGCATTGTTAACAATTAAATTTTTATTATTGAATTTTTCCATCACACTTTCAATATGCATGCTTGATCTAATTATTGAACACTGGCATTACCTAAACTAAGTTTTTTTTTTGATTTCAGGTCCGTTCCAGTTACAGGGGTATTCCAGATAGTTACCTACACGGATTTCAAAGGGTTTCTAAGGCGTTCCTAGTGTGTTACAGGGGTTTCAGAAACGTCCCATAGAATTTAATGCAGTTTAAAGGGCTTTCAAGGGTTGTTATAAGCGGTATCAGGAGCGTACCATGAGTTTTTGAGAGGTTTCACTGACATTCCAAAAATATTCAAGAAAATAAAGAGGTGTTACAAGGGATTTCAGAAGTGTTCCATGGGTAATCAAGGGTTTTCAGGGGCGTTTAAAGGAGTCGCAATACAGGGGTGTTCCAGGAGATTTGAGGGAGGTTTCAAGGCTCAGGAGTGTATCAGGGGTTTCAAGATGTTCCACAGGATTTACGGAGAGATTCAGGAGTTTTCCAAGGGTTTCAAATGCATTTCAGGGGAGTTCCAGGAGATTTAAGTAGCCTTCCAGGGGCTTCAGATTTTTTTTTTTAATGGGTATCAAAGGCGTTCCAGGGGTTTTAGTGGCGTTCCAGGAATGTTTCAAGGCATTGCAAGGGCGGTACAGGGAGTTTTGGGAGCGTTCCAGGAGGTTTCAAGGGGTTTCAGGGGCATTCCAGGGAATTCAAGCGTTTTTCAGGTGCGTTCCGGGGTAGTCCTGTTGATTTCAAGAGCGTTACAGGGGTTTTTAAGCGCTTTCAAGGGTTTTCCAGGGATATTTGGGGGGAGGGGTAGTTCCTAGAGTGTTTCCTTGGATTTTTAGAGCGTAGTGTTACAAGAGGTTTAATAAGTGTTCTAGGGCATTTCATAGCGTTCCAAGAGTGTTCCAAAGATGTCAGGGAGATTCAGAATGGTCATCGACGAAGCTAGCTTCGCTATGGCCTTGGTGGACTAGCTCCAACAGGAGAAAATCTTACTCAGGATTCCTAAAAATTCCTGAGATTTACTCTCAGGATTCTGGGAGAATCTTCTTAGGATTGTTGCAGAATCCCTTCTACATTTTTTGGAGAATCCCTCTGAGGATTCTTTTTTTTTTCGCTCTTGGGGAAATTAAGTCACTGCGCCCAATAAGCTAAACTTTCTCAGAACTTTGGGAAAACACTCTCAAAACTCTTTGAAAGTACCTCGCAGTATTCTGGGAAAACTATTCCCTAGAATCCTCTTTGGAATTCAGGGAAAATGCCTCTATGGGAGAATCTCAAGACTATATAGGAACATATCTCAAAAGGTTCCTGAAGTAACCCTCACAGATTTCCAGTGGAACCCTACTATTCAGGGAGAATCCCTTTCAGGACTCCTGGAGAGTCTCTATTGAGATTTCGGGAGAATTTCACTCAAGATTATAAGAGAAATTCTGGGAGAACCCTTCAAACAATTCTGGGAGTCTCTTTCAAGATTCTGGGTGAATCTCCTCTAAGGATTCTCGACCAGATCCTTCACATACATCTTGAGAAGCTCATCTCAGGAGTAACAGAATGGCATTTGTTTTCAAAGTCACAAAGTCTGCAGAAACTCAAATATCTTCGTCTTTCTTATTATTTCAGAAATACATCTCATCGCATCTGCAAAACTAAATCGTTTGAAATGTTCGTCATGTTCTCAAAATTATTTCTGTCAAATCAGTCTTATTTGTCCAAATTTTTCCAGTATATTAAGCAGTGCATAATAATTCATAAATGAACCGTCCTCCAAACAGGGGAGAGCCTGTGTTTTATTATGAATATAATTCCAAAACTCATCATACCCAAACACCTCATGGCAACTGATACCAGGAAAAAAAAATAAACCCTCTTGGGAACAGTCGTAAAAAGTCAAATGTCGACGACGCATTCGGCGCAAAGGTGTGCTGCCTGCCGCACTTACTCGATCATGCCGGTGGTGTGCGAATGTAGTTCCTGAGTGCGAAAGAAAGGAAATATGAAGATGATTGCATCACCGTGTCGCAGGCACTAAAAATAGAAATAAGGCACAAACACCCGACAGCATTATCAACAGCCCACCTCCTAATCCTCCTGACTCCTGACTTCCGACTATACTGCCACCGTCATCATCCATTGCCGCTAGCTCTCTACGACGCGGCGATGGTGGTACTGGTACAGGTATTCACTACAGTATAGCAGGTTATGCCCCTATGTGTGTAGCAGAGGTACGTACCACTCCACTCAGCATGACTGAGTTTCAGCCCGGTGGTGCCACACCTTCTGCCACTTTGGCGACCTCCAGTTATAACCGAGTCACCTGCCGTATCATTGTCTCCACCCGTTTATGCTTCTTCCCTCTAGGGAGCAGATTCCGAGGAACGGGGTGGGAGATTGTCACCAGATCCGTGCACAACAGTTAGTGTGATGAACGTGAGGTGATAAAGGCCAACTGGGTGGGCCTCTGCCCCCGCACCACGACCTATACCATCCTGACGCGTAGACGTAGGGGAAGATGTAACGTCATGCGGCTCAGAATGCCCTTTCAATTTACACGTATGGTTTGTCATGCTGGGACATATTTTGACTGAAGTCAAAATCTTTGTTTGTGAAAGGATAGTCGTAGGCTCAATTTTCTGCACCAACACAAACGTTCTTTAGTCAAGTTAATAACATCACTCGATAGATACTGATCCTTCTTAGAGCAACTCCTAGCTTCTACTTGCTTACTACTTTCAATGATGCATATTTTTGATGGTGCAAAAGGTTGTCGAGAAAGATTTCCATCGTGGGCGATACGGTGCATCATACAACACTCTTCCCTACCGCGACGGCTACCGGTGTGGTGCGGTAGGACCCGGTTGGGTCTGGAGTCTTGAACAGCGGCGCTGTTGAATTTTTGCCCTCCTGACTGTGAGTGTGTCAACAGCAAACATCAACGTGTTGCTGCTACTACCATATCTAAGTATCTACCGCAGCTGGCGCACGGAAGGCATGGTCGGTCACAGGGGATGAAGGCGTGGAAAGAGCACCACCAGTGAGCATACGAGAAACACAAGTATGAATGTTGGAATTCTGGGGAAATTCTCGAGGACTAGTTTCAACTGTTTTCCTTGATTGCGAGTATCCTTTTCGCTAACCTTTCAGACGGTATCTGTGAGTCGACCGAGAAGAAAAGATCTACCCGCGTGGGTGGGTGTGGAATGATACTCGCTAGGTTGAGCACACAAAGAGTGGACGATTTGGTAAATTCATGTCAGGCGCATAGTTTTGAAATGGTGTGCCATCGTCTTTTTACGCTGGGGTCAAATATAAATTTATTTATCGTCGAATTGTTAATTTTAATGACGGTCCCTCAGGCTGTGGGCTACAATTCATGAAATGACAACACAATTAACAATTCCAGTTTTTTCTGCTCTATAAAAAGATTTCCGAGACCAATTTTATAAAAGTTCAAATAAAACTGACTCAAACATCAACTTCTCTTGATAACATATTTAAGAACATTTTCAGTCTAAATGGATCAATCTCGGAGAGTTTGAAAACCGTGTTAAAAGTAGCTATAAGACCGTTTTTAAACATAGTTGAAATTTTCCGCTGATGTGATGATGACCACTGTTTCTTTTTTTACTCAAACCTCTAATTTCGCAGGTTATTTTCATCCACTTTTAATATAAAAGTCAATAAGTATGCATAAGAACTGACGGTAACTATTGCATCGGCGGCTAGGGGCGTTTATAGCTAAGTGAAATAAGCCAGGTTACAGGGGCATTTCAGGGAGGCATATCAGGGGGCTACCAGGAGTTCACAGGAGCGTTTTCTAATGGGTTTCAAGGGGGGAGTGGTCGTCAGTGCTGGTACCAGAAGATTTCAGATATGCTTAAGGTGGTCTTAGCAGGTTTCAGAGAGGTACTTGGAGGTCTCAAGGTCATTTCAGAGGGTTTTCAGAGGCCTTCGAAAGGGTCCGATGGGGTTTCAAGGGTGTTTCAGGGGGTTCCAGATGGCCTCAGCAGCGCTTCGTGAGAATTCCTGTGGGTCTCAGGGTCCTTTCAAGGGAGTCCCAGGGGGTTTCAGGTGTATGAGGAGGTGCTTGGAGCGGATCTGGTGGGATGGTTAAGGCACGTAACTATCACGCTGAGAACCTGGGATCGAATCCCACTTCCGACAAATTCGTAAAATGTGAATTCTTCCTTCGGAAGGGTAGTACAGCCAGGGTCCCGAGATGAACTAGCTTATGGCTAAAATCTCGTTAATACAGACAATAGAAAAATAAAGAAGAATTTACATGGGCTTTTAAAGTGGTCTCAGAGTCGTATCAGACAGTTTCCAGGCGGCTCCAGGCCTGCTTTAGGGTTTCAGGGTGTCTCAGGGAGATTCTAGGGAGCTTCAGAAACACTTCAAATGCCTCAAGGCATTCCACGGGACTTCATTATCCTCAAGGGGTGTTTTTGGGGGATCAGGGATGTTTCAGGGGATCTCAGAGGGCCCCATGAACCCTTCAGATGGTCTCAAAAGATTTCAGGGAATTTTTAAGAGGTCTGCGGAGCATTTCAAGGAGTTTCAGGGGGTTTCAGGGAGGTACCAAATGATCTAAGGGCCGTTTCAACGAGTCCCATGGGACGTGAAGGTCTCAAAGGCCTTCAAGGGGGTCTCAGAGTTGTCTCAGGGACAGGTAGTAGGAGGTCTCAGCGACGTTTCAGGAAGTTTCAGGGGGTACCAGGAGATTTCAGAAGTGTTGAATTGAGACCTAAGGGGTTTCAGGGGTGTATCTGAAGATCTCAGGGACATTTTAAGGGTGTTCCAGGAGGTTTCAGGGTTGTCTCCGGAGCGTTTTGTTGAGTACCTGGAGGTACCTGGAGATATCATGAGAGTTTCAAGGGGTTCCCCTAGGGGGCACCATGAGATCTCAGGGCCGTTCAAGGGATCTCAGGGGCGTTGAAGGAGTCACATGTAAACTTGAAGAGGTTCTTAGGGCTGTTGAAAAAAAAATATGTGAAAATAGTGAAATGTGGAAGTAACTGTGGATGTTACTTGGGTAGTACTCCTTTAAATCCCCTGGGATCCTCTGGAAACCCTCTGAGATCCTTTGAGACCACAGTTGCTATCCATCACCCAACGGAACAGCACGCGTTTGATTCTTATCTGAGTTATATTGTTCTGCAATCATGCCGGTTACAAGGATTAATTGCGTTGTTCTAGACACATCTGTTCTTCCGCGGCGCCCTAGCAAGGCCGATGTGAAACAGTGCTTGGGTCGTGAGTTGGAGCTTGGCATGACGCAGGTGAAGAGCATCCAAGAGCATAACGTGCGGCCATTCCGTTGCCGATATACGTCGATAGCTGTGCTGTTGATGTCCATCTACACGACTTTCCGGAGGAGATCCAAACTCATACGATCATTAGCCATATGGGACAATATGGCGAAGTGATCTCTATACGGAACGATATCTGGAGAAGTTACTTACCAGGCCTCAGCAATAAGGTGGCCCACACTTATATGAAAAACAAAAGATTCGAAAAATGCCAAGTCTTACCTCCTAAATCAGTTGTTTTGGACTCCCAGAAGCTACGTTCAAAATTTGAGCAAAATTGGTTGAGCCTAAGGGGGCGCTCAAAGCGCTTGATGTTTGTATGGGAAAACTTGGCCAAATGTATGCAAAAATTTTAAGTTTTCGAATTTTGCTGCTAGGTGGCGCCTTTAAACTGAGGATAAACTTTATTATTGTTTGTCCAATACATGTTGTAAAGGAATAATATCAATAATGAAATCTCAATGCTTTGCCTCACTTTGCCTAGGATATAACTTTTTTCACAGCCGTCGGATCACTTCGCGGTCTTCGACAAAGTTCTTTGGCATATAGTCACCTACAATAATACCAAAGGGTTTGTTTATTGAACACTTACAGCGCCACCTAGCGGCAAAATTCGAAAACTTAAAATTTCTGCATACGTTTGGCCAAGTTTTCCCATACAAACCGCAAGCGTTTTGAGCGCCCCCTTGAGCGCCCCCTTAGGCTCAACCGATTTTGTTCAAATTTTGAACGTAGCTTTTGGGAGTCCAAAACAACTGATTTAGGAGGTAAGACTTGGCATTTTTCTAAATTTTTGTTTTTCATATAAGTGTGGGCCACCCTACTCAGCAATTGCGTACGTGTAGTGCGTATGAAATGGACTCATTCCATTCCGTCGTATATCGCTGTAGTCGAGGAAACAACATTTGTTTATTTTTTTTCCCAAATCTGGACCTGCAGAAACTGTGGAGGAGATCATTCGGAACAACGATGCTCCAAAGTGGCACCATCTATCGCAAACAAACAACCACTTTAGCCAGTTAACTTGAACCTAACACAACATCCATCGTCGCCTTCCGCTAAACAATGGCCTTTGCTTTCCAAGCCGGAGATGGTTGGTAAAAATAAAACGAAAGAGAAAGCTAACAATCAACTGGACTCAAAACGACAGCGATCAATTGACTCGGACACATCCAGCACCATATTATTATTATTCGCATATCGAAGACCCCGAACTTCGACAACAGTACATCGAAAAGGAGAGTCAGAGAATAGAGGAATTGATAAAACAGGGTTGTACAATTTAATTACATTGTAATTATAAATATGGAGAAACGGCTCCGTTATGCCTAGTGAAAATAAGCCTTAGAAATAAATGAAAAGTAAAAAAATCCTTTGAGGCCCACTGATACCCCCCGAAATGCCTCCCAGGGCCCCCAGGGATCCCCTTCGACGCCCTTGCAATCTCCTTGTACTGAGACCCATGAGGGCCACTTGGAACATTCCTAAACCACCAGAGACGACTCTGAGACTGCCTTTGAAGCCCTAGATTTCTCATGTGACTCTCTGAAACGCCCCTGGGATTTTCTGGTTCTCCCATAAATGCCATGAGACTTTCTGAAACACCCCTGGGTCCCTTCAAAGCGTTCCTTAAGCCCTCAGGAATTCCTTCGTGATTGCTTAAAGTGTCCCTGAAATCCCATCAACGTCCTTGTATGCCTCCGAAAACCCCCTGAAACCCCTTGAAATCCTGAGATCCCATTAAAGGCTCCTGAAACCCCCTGTGTTCCCTCAAAGCTCCCATGAGATCTCCTCGTACCCTTCTTAAATCCCCTCAAACTCCCTGACTACTTCCGTAATTTTCCTAGAACCCCCTAAGAAACGTCACCACCTGGAAGCTTTCCGAAGCGCTTCTGAGACCTTCTGGAGACTGCTTGAAACGCCTTTGAGATCTCCTGGTACCCCTTAAAATTCCCAGAACGGCCTGTGAAGCCCTCATGAATTCCCCATAAATATTACACTAGTTTACAGCATTTTTGAACTCGGTAAGCTGATGATCATTTTTGGTGTAGAATCATGCCCTGAGTTCGAAAACGCGAAGGAAAAAAAAATACAGTAGAGCGGAAATTTTTTCGACTTTCCATACAAGGTTGATGATTTGAAATCGATTTTTGTTCTATATTTAAGCAAAGTCGCTCAATTCAAACATCCCATTCTCCGTAATCAATGCTCCGATTGAGCTGAAATTTTTACCGTAGCTCGCCTTTATATGATATGTCAAATAAACGTCGAGAATGAATTTTTAAATTGTTTTTTTCTTATTGAAAAAAATACATTACTTCAAAAATTTTTGGCAATTTTGCTAAAATTTAAGGAGATCGTCCCTAAAGCACGCCAATATCTTGAATTTCATCAATCTGACGCAACACCTGTATTCAGATGATCGAATGGTATTGTATTCAGCTTTTAATTTATGAAAAAAGATTAAAAAATGGTTGAACACAAGGCAATATATTTGAATTTTAGTAAATTACATATTTTCAAAAGTTGTAAAACTCGATATTGAGCTAAAACTCAAAAACTGTTCTACTTAAAATTTTTTGAAGGTCGGTTTCGAAATCAGCGCTAAATTGTGCTTCAAAAAATTTGGTCATTGACAGAAGTTTACGACTTTCGTTTTATTTTGTAAACTAGTGTTATTAGTTTGTGGAATTTTACATACAATTAAATTTTCACTGTTTTGAAAATAATAGCTGCTTTTCTACAATAGATGCTAGTACAAAATAAAATGCCACAACTTTTCTATAATTTACTATTTTGATGTTCTTGATCAGACTCAGCTATATGTACTTGTTGGGAGATCCTAAAATCTTGCTTTTCGAGGTGATGTATGCAATATGTTTCAGATTTAATGCTAGAATTGGCATCGAAGTAGCGAAACTGTCAATCCTGATTTTTACTGAAAGATTGACATTGTTGGCAATGTTATTAAATAGAGTTACTAAACGGAATGCAGATTCTAGAGCTTTTCGAAGTTTGAGCCAAACTGCCAACATGCATCAATGACGAGATGACCCCCATCGATTATTGAATCAACCAAACGTCCTCACGTAGGTACGAATACCACACAGATTTCACCACCAACGGACAATGACTGTGCTGGCTACTACTGCTGCTGCTATATCCAATCCATTGTAGTCAGTTATGTAGCCAAGTGAGGAGTATGTGTACGAAGGTATACCTACCCGTCAGGATCAGGTGTGGAATGCAGTGCTTTTATCGCTTTTTGGTCGGCAACTGCATCACCCATCCGGGCGTGCACAAACATTGCAAACAAACACCAATCTCCCGATGCGATGCGATGCATGGTGCTCGCTCACACTGTGAGCTATCGACCACCATTGCTACGGCGTTAGTCGTCACCGGTCTTCGAAAAGCTTTTCGCTATCACAGCTGGTCATCTATTTTTCGATCGGGTTCGAGGGAACACAGGGGTCTGTGTGTGCGGTGGGGCCATAATGGAGGGGTGGCAAAATCTGCCAACTATTTTGGAATGATGGATGACCGAACTGAACATGGCTTTACTGCTCACATCAATTCCATCCCAAAGTCCCAATGTCGAATGATGGGGTAGATGGCAGGTAGGGAGGAAACGAAAAAATAAATCCCACAATGAAAAATACGAATCACTGAAATGTGTATGCCAATTGTTATAATTTTGAATGTGCCTCATTTTTTTGCCACCACAGAAAACCAGGCCAACGTGATAAACGGATTCACATTTATTATTTTAATCCTTTTGCTCCAGATGACCGATTGGGGTTCAGGAAAACTTCAGCCCAGGTTCGGTAATAAATCGGATTCTCCAAATTAGTTTTAATTCAATCCATGTGACGTGACCAGTTTTTCGATGTTTTTTCAACTCTGGACACATTGATCAGATATTTTTCACGATGTATTTCTCATGATAGTTTAAAACAGGGCCGAGACCATCAATGTATTTCAACTATGATGAAATGGAAAGCCCTTATGTTAAGTTATGTGCACAAGTTAAGTAGAATACTTTTGACGACAAAACATTTTCTTCCCACCTGTCAATAATGGAAACGGGTGGATGCTTTATTAAGTGAAACCACAACAGCACGTAGTGACGCTTTCGCCCGTCGTCCTCGGCGCAATTTAGTTCCCTGGTTACCAATCTTCCACGTCAGGATACCTCCCCGTATCCCTCAGAACCGGACGCAGCGTGATGGTCATTATTGTCAGTCAACGGATTGCAGTGATCCATTGGGACGTGTTAGTATACGGCGATGGGTGCCTACGTGGTGCAAGCACCTCAGTCAGTCAGTTGTCATTCATCGGCAAACCATCAATTGAGAGGATGACTGACTATAGGTCGAATGCAGTGCACATGTTTTGTTATGCGCCATAATTGACGCATAAACGTAAGAACTCGGCCCCGTATACGCCACTTATCACATTCAGGATCTTTCCAGGGGAATGCCGCGTAACGCACGATTGCAACCAGTCAGTGGTACGATTGCCAATGTGGGACTACCTTGTGTCGGATAAAGTGAAGCACTACTGTCTGCCTGGCTGGTACCTACTATGAGGTGCATTCAAATGCACTGAGCTTCGTGCAATTAGGGTAATTGAGGACTCGGAGTATTGCATCCGTGACAGTTTTGTGAATCTGTTTAGACGCTTTCAGGCGAAAGACACTCAATTTAGCTGTAATCACAATAATTTTCAGTTGATGATAAACCAACAAACCAGCCGTGCCTTCCACACGCTACACTTATGCAGAAACGGGCGATGGGTACAGAAATCTTCGTATTTCTCTCTTTGATTATGAGGATGTTCTTTATACTTGTACATTATGCTAGAGATCCAAGACACAATAACGCAAACGTAAGAATTTAATACTATGTATAACCATGTTAAATCTAAAAATTATGACGACGTTTCTAAATATGCCAAACCACTGCTCAGTCGGTGATATGCTACGCATTGCAATTTTTATTGTGCCTTCAAGTGTCTTGAATAATGTTAAACTGAACTTGGAAATTCAATTACCAAACAGTTTACCAAGTTCGAGAAGCTACTCTTTCTGTAGGTACACTATTGAATGGTTTTAATAAAAACTAGCTGTACCCGGCAAACTTTGTCTTGCCTACTGCGTTTTTTGACGTTTCAAGTCCCTAGCCAAGCGCCCAAGTCCTCGTTCAAAATGTAAGAAAACCCGATTTTCAAAAACTCTAAATTTTCCCATGTTTTAGGCCTCATAAACCTTCCTTGGGTGAAAACTAACAGAACAAAACTTAGACGACCCAAATCGGACCATCCGTTCGCAAGTTATGCGCGGTCCCACGTATGCCACTGCATTTTTATATATATAGATAAGATTAATAAAGTATTAATCTATTATCGCTTAGTCGCGAATATGTACTTTAATAACTGTGATAATGTTATTTTGTATAACTATGAATTAAGGTGGCCCACACTTATATGAAAAACAAAAATTTCGAAAAATGCCAAGTCTTACCTCCTCAATCAGTTGTTTTGGACTCCCAGAAGCTACGTTCAAAATTTGAGCAAAATCGGTTGAGCCTAAGGGGGCGCTCAAAACGCTTGAAGTTTGTATGGGAAAACTTGGCCAAATGTATGCAGAAACTTCAAGATTTCGTATTTTGCCGCTAGGTGGCGCTGTAAGCGTTCAATAATCAAACCCTTTGGTATTATTGTAGGTGACTATATGTCAAACAACTTTGTCGAAGACCGCAAAGTGATCCAACGTCTGTGAAAAAAGTTATACCCTAGGAAAAGTGAGGATAAACTTTATTGTTATTTTTCCAATACATGTAAAGGAATCCCGACTAGGCGATCATAACAAAATTATATCATAATATGTTACTATGTTATACAGATTTTTTCTAACATAGGCAGTTATAATTTAGATACACGATGTTGTTAAAATAACAAAAATTCTAACTAAAAATCATAAGGGTTTTAACAAAAGTGTATCAGAGTTTGTTACAAATGCATCAAAAATATATCAAGCCCTGTTCCAAGTTTTTGATAAAATTTATCAAAATTATAATACAGTTTGATATTTTCAATTAGGGTAAAAATAAAATAGGGTAAAAACTAAATTTTTATACTTATTTTTGGGTAATTATTTTAAGTGTGTTATTCTATTTTTAGAACATAATAGGTCACATAAAAAAAACTTTTGAATCATCAAAACTTTCAAACCCGGACTGGATTCGAACCACTAATCCTGCCATTGTAAATTTTTAGTCGCCTTTACCAATGAGGCTTTTACAGCACCTGAAGTGAGCGACGAAAGAAGCCTTAGGGCCGATTTCCTCACCTCGGCTTAACCGGTAAGCCAGGTCAACTCATACAGTTAAACCTGGCTTAACGCTTAAGCCAGGGTGAAGAAATCGTCCCTTACTGGTTCTACGTATTGTCAGTTTCCCTAATCCTAAGATCAAACAATGAACCTCTCTCTCTCTCTTACCAACTGCGCTATCGCGGTGCGCAGACATGCGCACTGAAACACTAATAACAGTGGTGGCGTTCGCATGGCCCGTCGTCGGCTGTTTCCAAGGAACAAAGAGAACGGCGAAAAAGTTGCTAGTCGACTGTTTATGATTGAGCTTCGCCATGGGGTGCATTTTGGCGGCGACAAAGACGCTAGTCGTTAATAATTCTTTCCGGACGGAGGCGTTTTGTTTTGTTTTTTATTTTCTTCGCGCTGCGAGAACGGCGATTATACACGTACTTATGTGAGCTAGGGTAAAATGTGGCTTTGTTTTAATTGATCACAATTATAACATATGCCGATATGGTTACTTCTGCAAATGCTGTTTAGCTTTATTCTATTTTTAATTATTTTTAATAATGAAAAAATATATTTATGACATAATGTCAAAGAATATATGGTCGAATAATAATAGGTCGAAAGAATAAAAACTTATAATAGACAAATGCAATCATCAATTGAGCAAAATTGGCTGTATATAGTTGTGTATAGCTGTGATTTTGTGAATGTGCAAGGGTTACACATTTTTGGTGCAGTCTGGAAATTATGCATTTTAGTGCTGAGTGGCGTTAACGTGTTGACATTTTTATTGATTAGTATTATTTAGCACCACATCTCCACGCTCATCAACATTCATTACTTCATAATACATAGTTTGTTTGGGACTTTTTGACGTTATATTTAGAAGTTAGAATGGCAGTACTGTTAAAATGACATATAAATCTAACTATATTTACTCAATTTTGAGATTCACAAAAAAATAGATGTATCACTTTCAGAAGCTACAAATTTTATAAGAATTGGGAATCGTGGAAAAGTGATAGGAATTTGGCACCGTAACGGGACTGGGATATTGAAAGAAGGAAATAAATACTTAGATAAACATATCATTAGCTATGATGCTATATTTACCCAAAAACTCAAATTAAAGCAATGAATAAGATAAAAAAATACAGAAAAGTCTGATAAAATTTCTAGAAGCTGCAATGCCTTTATTTTTTACTTCATAATATGAAACAGAAATCAATAAACTAAAGAAGGTAAACTATGTAATGGTTATATTTGCGATAAATTTTCTCCGATTTTGACAATATTGGTCTAATTTAATCCAGATTTATTTTTTCTATCTAGAACAAATCCGACTGAACCGTGCGATAAGGAAATCCCGAATTGCCATACGCGTGTAATTTTCCATAGACCAGCTGCAATAGAATATCTGCCCAGCCTAGGCCCAAAGTATTGACTTCAAAGTAGTCATTACGGAGCATGTTTCCCGAGAGACCATGTATTTTCAATACGTTAACTCTAACAATATCGATATTAGAATAGAGGGGAATAGAAGCAAAGGGGTGTAAGTTATAAAAACCCACTTTCGAGTAAATGAGATTTAAAGTTTTCCATCAATTTTTCATCCCATACAAAATATATAGAGTTTCAATATCAACCAAATTTTCTCTGATTTATTGTAATTTTTCTAATCACCATAAAAATAATCTTAAAAAAGTTACTGAAAGCTTGAAATCTGAAGATTTTTCTATATGCTCAGCTCAAACTCGACAAAATGGTCACTTACACTTCTTTGTATCTGGGCCCCTCAATAGCATAGGGACATGTTCCAGAAAATTTGGACTTTTGGGAATACCGTGTAACCCAACCGTTCTATTCGCATAACCAATCAATAAAAAAAGATTTCTTATTTAAACGAGTCGAAGTTCACTTAAATCGGTTCAAATTTGGAAAAATATGAGTACTTTTCCGGCATTCTTCGCACTAAAAAAAACAAGCAAAACTGCAGCCCCTCAACAGCAATTGAATGTTTTTTTTTTTCTTAAATTTTTCAATTACACAGAATAAGGCTGTTTCCTTATAAGCATCTTTCGATCTTTTGACTGCTATCCGTCGACCTTTTGCCCTACAAGCAATGAAAAAAAAAAACGAATACATAATCAAATTTATTTTTATTTGTAATAAAGTTTAAATTTAAAATTATTTCATATTCTAATATAATTATGTTATTTTTTCAATTGATCATTTTGTTCAATTGCAAAAATAACAAAGTTTTAACAGAGTTCTCATTTATTTATAACAAAATTAGTTACAAAAGATTATAATATATTTTGTTACAATTTAGTTTGAAAAAATAATTAACAGTCCATGTCATAACAAAATTATAACATAATTTGTTAGTTATATCACATTAAGATATAATTAAGATATATTCTTGTTATGTTCATCTAGTCGGGATAATATCAATAATGAAATCTCAATACTTTGCCTCACTTTGCCTAGGGTATAACTTTTTTCACAGCCGTCGGATCACTTCGCGGTCTTCGACAAAGTTCTCTGGCATATAGTCACCTACAATAATACTAAAGGGTTTGATTATTGAACGCTTACAGCGCCACCTAGTGGTAAAATTCCAAAACTACTATTAGCGCGAAACAACGGACAAGATTTGGAACTTGGAATTCATTAACCCTAGCGCAGCAGGGTAAACTGGCACAACTAGCCAATGAGGCAAGCCGTATGAAGCTTGAGATCCTAGGACTGAACGAAGTCTGTTGACCGAACTTTGGAGAACACAGATTGGCGTCGGGCCAAACTCTGCTATACTCTGGCCTACGAGGTGCCCAGACAACCAGGAGTCGCATAAGAAACCACGTTGTACATCGTATAAAGTACTATTTTAAGTCACTATCGTATATATGTATGGCTGACTGAAAATTTTCATCGCATATGATGTTATTTTTTGAACTAATTACGATGTATCAAGTGAAGTCATATAAGAATACAAATCAACTTTTATAAGGTATGAGTACACCGTAGTAGATAATATTATGATGTTTTATTGCGATGAACTTTACTTATTCGCAAAAGCGTGCGAGCAAACTCGCAAAGTGTCTATTGAATTCGCATAATTGCGTACTGCGATGATTATACGACTTCGCTTGGTACTTTTCTTGTTGTGTCAGTTTACCTCGCATTGGTGTATGGATGAAATCGCATAAAAGTACAAATAAGCTCGTTAAAATATGCATACAAACTCGCATAAGCTAGAAGCATTTATGTTGACATTATGCGATTTGATCTGTGATAACAATTAAAGAGTTTCTGGTGCACGGTCGATGCAGTGCCAAAAAGCTACAAGAAAGTGAACAGCCATAATTATGGTTGCAAAGTCATCATTATTTGTTTTGTTGGCTTGATAATGGTTTTGTTGGCTTGGAAATGGTGCTTCGTCGTGTTTAGCCTGCCAAACACGCACAGCGCAAGTAAATCAAGTGCATTCCAACAAACACTGAAGTGAGTTAGAATATCATGATAATTAATCAGCATGTTTCATAAGTAGCGTTTGGTGTTGTTTGTGAAGTGTGGCTCGACAATCCAGAGGTCATTAGTTTGATATCGAGCTGACAAGAATTGTTTTTTTTTTAAATTTTATTAAGTCGCATAAGATGCTAAGATACGTCGCAATACTGCACACGGTGCATCGCATAAGATATCGCTTCAAGTCATATAGCGTTATTATTGTTCCGTCAATGCACGTATAGCGCCTCCACTTTTTACGCATAAGGCACTTTTGCTGCATCTTATGCGATGTAACTTTAACGCATAAAAGTACGTATAACATAAGCATAAACTTCATTATACGTGCAAATTGGTTGTCTGGATGAACACGCTTCTCGCCACCGTGGAGTTGGTTTCCTGCTCAGCGCTCACGCTCACGCTGCGCTCATGAAATGGGAATAAATTAATGAGCGGATAATTGTAGCCAGATTCAGAACACGGGTTCGAAACCTTACTATGGTCCAATGTTACACGCCAACCGATGCTGCCGAATTGCAAGATAAAGAGAACTTTTACAGTCAAATGAATACTGTCGTGGGCAAGATTCCGAAAGGTGATATCAAAATCCTCATGGGCGACTTCTACGCGAAGGTTGGCTCTGACAACTCGGACTACAGCCGGGGCCCGTGGCGCAGTGGCTGCACGTACACTTCATAAGTGAATGGACTAGGGTTCGATCCCAGCCCCGGCACTTGTAATTTTTCGTCAGTTGCTCTTCCCCCCGAGAGCGGCTGACACCTGAACCTCTTCTTAGTATATGCTCTAACGGACCCGGAAACTTGGATATCGGCTAATGGCAACTCATAATGAACCCCCATTCGGAAAAAAAAACTCGGACTATGAGCAAGTCATGGGACGCCATGGTCTCGGAGAAATGAGCGAAAACGAAGAGCTGTTTGCAGAGTTTTGTGGCAACAATGACATGGTGATTAAGGGATCGCTCTTTCCTCATCGACCAGTGCACAAAGTGACATAATTTTCCCGTGATGGCGTCACGGAAAAGCAAATCTACCACATCTGCATCAGCCGAAAATGGAGACGTAGCCTTCAGAATGCGCATTGCTAAGATCCATCGACAGGAGGAGAAAATCGGGCGCCGGTTCAACACACGCCAACCGCAAGGCGCTGCGATGAAAAGGTCCTTCGTCGGGGAGCTAGAGAACCGTGCTGCGAATATTCCAGAAGGTGGAAGCGTAGAAGATCAACGGAGCTCCATCAAGAACGCCTTCATCGCCACCGGCGAGAATAACTTGGGTGAGCTACGCACTCGAAGAAAGCAGTAGATCGCAGACGATACCTGGAGGAAGATAGAGGAACAAAAGAACGCCAAAGCGATAGAGCGAGCGAAAACACGAGGAGACAAAGCCGTAGACCGTCAGCGCTATTCGGCTCTCGAGAAAAAGAGCGTGGGCGGACTCCCTAGCCGACGAAGGCGAGAAAGCCGCAAACACCGGCGACATCCGTCTCCTCTACGATGTCTCACGTCGACTTAGTGGGACCAAGATGAATACTACGATGCCTGTGAAAGACACGTCTGGACAGTTACTCACCGACTTGGCTGACCAGTTGAAACGTTGGTTCGAGCACTTTGGAAACCTTTTTCAAGTGTCGGCCACACCATCAACACCTCAGCATGATCCGCCAAGGATTCGACGCATTACCCGTGTCAACGCCAAAGTTCCATCAGTGCAGGAGGTAGAAACAGCCATCCGTAGCATGAAATCGAACAGGACCCCAGGGGTCGATCGCATATTAGCAGAGATGCTCAAAGCTGACCCCGTAGTATCCGCACAATTACTGCATCAATTATTCTGCAACATATGGGAAACCGCGACATTTCCGGCCGACTGGATGCAAGGCGTCTTAGTAAAGGTTCCCAAAAAGGGTGACCTGACTGTATGCGATAATTGGCGGGGCATCATGTTACTGTGTACGCTCTCAAAGTTCTTTGAAAAATGATCCTGAAACGGATACAAGCAGGTTTCCGTGCCGGAAGACCCTGTGTGGACCATATTGTCACGCTCCGTATCATTCTGGTGCAAATCAATGAATTAAAAGAGTCTCTCTGCCTGGTGTTCATTGATTACGAAAAAGCTTTCGACCATCTCAATCACAGAAACATGTGGGAAGCCCTCAGGCGGAAAGGTCTTCCTGAGAAAATAATCGGCCTCATTGAAGCACAGTACAGGGCATTTTTGTGCATAGCAGAGCACTGCACAACGGTGTTTTGTCCGATCCCATCCGGGTCGTTGCTGGAGTGAAGCAAGGATGTACACACCAAATTTAGATTTTTCCATCCAACAAAACTAATTGCTGAAACGTGATTTTGCCGAATCTAATAATAGCTGAAGAATCAACAAAATTAAAAATTGTTGAACGTCAGCAAAAGAGTTGTCAAACTTTTAGCATTCCCCCCCTTCAAGCATTTTTCTTGACACATTATGCGCGCTGCTGCCCGAGGCACCGCACAAGCAGGAAAACGAGAAAATTACCTGGAATTTTTTTTTTTTGTCGTGATTTACACTAGAATTGATTGCACCACTTCAATTATGAACCTTTATCGAATTTACTTACCTCTGATTACCAAAAATCAAGCTTAAATGAACATTTTGATTAATTTTTATTTTGGCTGAAAAGCAAAAAATAAACAAAAAATGTCGGCCGGATTCGAGCTTGGACAAAATTGCTGAATGACCAGCATAACAAGCTGTCAAAATGCATTACTGAAAAACCAGCAAAAATTTTTTTACTGGATGGATTACTGGTTTTACAGCAAGTCAAAAACCAGCAAAATTTTGCTGGTTTCCAGCGAAATAAAAAAAGCGCGTATACTATCACGGCTACTGTTCCTCATCGTAATCGACGAGATCCTGATAGGTGCGATTGACCGTGAACTGACTGATGACGTTGCACTCCTAGCTCAACGGCGCTCTGATATGCAGAGCAAGCTCGATGATCTTGCCAATCGCTCCTCAGCGGCAGGTCTTACCATCAACGTCAACAAAACCAAATCGTTGGATGTAAACACGGTCAACCCTTCCAGTTTTACGGTAGCTGGGCAATCAGTAGAGAATGTTGAAAGCTTCCAATAATATCATGGTAGCCAAATGGCGGCCGATGGCGGCACCAAGATCGACATAGGTCATGGGTGCACGGATCAAGAAGGCAAGGGCTGCCTTTGCGAGTTTAAGAAATGTATGGAAAAACAACCAGATCAGTCGTCGCACCAAAATCCGAATTTTTAACTCGAACGTGGAATCTGTGCTGCTATACGCCAGTGAAACCTGGTGTGTATTAGTGGAGAACACGCAACGGCTCCAGCAATAGATGCCTGCGGTATATTTTGTGGTGAATGGTGGCTTTGGGACAGAAGGTCGAAGGACAAATGGTCGAAGGACGAAAGGTCGAAGGACAAAAGGTCGAATGGACAAAAGGTCGAATGGACAAAAGGTCGAATGGACAAAAGGTCGAATGGACATAAGGTCGCAGGGACAAAAGGTCGCAGGGACAAAAGGTCGAATGGGACAAAACGTCGAATGGGACAAAAGGTCGAATTTTAGTAGACCAATTTGTTGCCGCTCATTGAAAGAAACATTGTAGTGCTGTTATAGAAATCATATGCATTTCAGTCACTAACATTTCCATAGGAAATTTTTCCTTCTTTTGTTTGTAGGCTGTTCTTTCAAGTTCTGTTAATGTAGTATTTAATTAATGGCAATTAAGTTTGATTTTTTGTTCTGGAATTTTTCCTTCTTAAATTTATAGGCTGTTCTTTTAACTTTTGTTAGTGATATAATTACAGACTCCTTAGGGACTTATTTTTCAATCAGAAATTTTGCCTTCTTCTTTTCAATATCTGTTCTTTCTAACTGTACTACAGAAACATTCATTAACTACTTGTGCTTAGTGATCATCCCCTCTTGGATTGATAGGTAGATCCAAATAATTATAGGGTAAGTGTACCAATTATGGCTATAGTGCCAATTATTCGCCATAGTTAATTTTCACACTTTTACGATATAAATCAACAAGAAAAAATTGTGAACAACAGATCACGTTCACAAAAGATAGTCGCACTCATTTATACTCCACATTTTCCTCAAATCATGGTAGAAATAAATCATTTTCCTTAAAATTTCGGTTTCTTTGCACCCTTTTTCGCCATAGTGTACCAGTTATGGCTAACCCCATAAGGAATGCATGCAAATAGTGCGAAAAGGAACCGAAGTTAAAAAATGTAACTATAACTGGTACAGGGTTCCTATCATTGGCACACGCTGTAATCAACACTAAAAGTAGTTTTGGCTCCGTTTTTATATTTTTCCTGTAAAGTATAGAAACTAAGCTGTCTTTTAACTTATTCATAGCATTCGTTGGTCTTCTCTTTATTTTTGTATAAATAGCTTTCCTTAGGTAGTGCCATAATTGGTACACACACCCTACTGTATAATTAAACAACTTCATTTTGTTTGCTCATACAGGCGTTACGCCAAAAATTGAGAATTTTCGATCTCCCTCTCCCTGTCCTATACAAACTATATTGCTTGTTACACTTTTGAAAACCACCCTCCCCCTATAATCGTTACGTTCTTCATGGATCACCCCTATAATATCCAGAGATTTGTCCTTTTCTAATTTATAGACTGTTTGGCTTTATTTAATTGCTTTAATGATTGGAATTTCAAATGAGAATATTCCGATCTATGATTCATCCTTCTTCAACCCATAGGCTGTTCTTTCAAGGAATCAGAGATGGCATGCTTCTCAGTCCTCAGTGCGAAACGTGAGAATAGAAAACATACACTCTACACACGACTTTTAATGAGAGCGAGGGTGAACTACGCAACTTTTTCACACACAAACCACCCGCTCACCCTCAAAATGAGTGCTCAAACAAATGTTAGAACAAACATGTTTTTTTTTTTCAGTTCCTGCGTGCACATTTTGTGCGCGCAGAAAATGTGCACACAAAAATTCGTGTTGAGAGCGCACTCAGTCGTGCTTCCAGTGCAATACTGTGTGTACCACAGGAGTATGAAAGTACTTGCTTGTCTAAGATATCACATAAATCACAGACAAATAGATGTGACACTAACAAAATTTCAATCTCATATATCTCATGATCCTGATTACTTAGAAAGTTGGTGTCTTAGGCAAAGTTGTTTGACTGGTCAAGGACTAACCGATAATAAGATTAAAGATTCAAAATTCCACCGCTAGGCGGTGCTAGTGAGCAAACAAATGTTTTCATAAATATCAGGAAAATTAGCAAAAAATGCAACTAGCGCCGCCTAGCTGCAGAAACTTGAACCAAACAGTAATTATTCTGAAAGCCCTTGATCTACCAAACAATATTACCGAAGACACCATCTTTCTACAAAATGAGGATGCTGAGATATGAGTAATTTAAAATTTGTTTGCTCTCTAGCGCCGCCTAGCGGTAGAATTTTGAATCTTAAGTCTTATAATCGGTTAGTCCTTGATCAGCCAAACAACTTTGCCGAAGACACCAACTCTCTAAGTAATCAGGATCATGAGATATATGAGATTGAAATTTCGCTAGTGTCACATCTACTTGTCTGTGATTTATGTGATATCTTAGACAAGCAGACGCAACACTGACAAAATTTCTATCCCATATATCTCAGAAACCTGATTACTTAGAGAATTGGTTTCTTCGGCAAAGTTGTTCAGCTGGTCAAGGGCTTTCAGAATATGAGCCGTGTGATTCGTGATTTCACCGCTAGGCGGCGCTAAATAGCGTACAATTTTTACATTTCACATATCTGAAATAATTGTTATGGCGAATCATCAATCAGCTGCCCAAAAAATTATCCAGAATGACCTCCTATAGGAATTCCCGGAAGAAATTCTAGAGGAATTCCCGGTGGAATTTCTAGAGGAGTTTCTAAATAAACTTTTAAAGGAATTCCCTGAGGAACTCGTAGAGGTGTACTCCTGTACTCCAGAGGGATTCCCGTATGAACTCCTAAACGAATTTCCAAAAGAACCAAAGAACATCTAAAAGAATTCCCTGATGAATTCATAGAGGAGCGTTTACGAAACTCCTGGAAGAATTCCGGAAACAAACCTTAGAAGAACTCTTAGATAAATTACCGGAGGAAATCTCAGTGGAATTCAAGGGCGAACTCTCAATTTCCAAAGGAATTCTTAGGGGAATTACCAGAGGAACTCATAGAATAATTCTCGGTGTAAATTCCAGGCATTCGTTGTGCAACTCTCAGAAATACTTTTAGAGCAACTAGTAAAGTAATTGCCGGGAAACCTTTGGAAGAAATACTGGAGAAACTCCTTGAGAAGCTGAAGAATTTCGGAAAGGAATTCAAGGAGGAACTCGTAGAGAACTTACCAAAGATATTCCTAGATGAGTTTCCGGATAATCTCTTAAAGGATTTCCCGGAAGAATTTCTTGTGGAATTCTCAGCCTGATTTCTAGAGCGATTCCCGATGAAATGCGTAAAGAAATTCCCTGAGAAACTCATAGAAGAACTCGTAGAAGAATTCTCGGAGGTACTCCTAAAGACATTGCCGGATGAACTCCCACATAAATTCCTGAGAGAAGTTCTAGACAAATTCTCGATAGAACTTCTAGAAGAATTCCCAAGAAATTTGTGAAGAAATTCCCGGAAGAACTCGTAGAGGAATGCCCGGATGAACTCAGATACTTCTAGAGAAATTCCTGGGAGAACTCCTAGAAGAACGTTCTGGGAAACTACTGGATCTTAAAGGAATTTTCGGAAGAACTTCTTGAGTAACTTCCGGGGGAATTCTTGAAGGAATTTTTGAAGGAAACTCTTGTCATACCCAGTGCAACTTCTAGAAAAAAAAACTTATAGAGCAACTCGCTATGAAATTGCCTGGAGAACTACTTCTCAGTGAAACTCGTAAAGGTGTTCCCGAAGATATTCGAATTCCCGGAAGTACTTCTAAACGAATTCCCTGAAGAACTTTAGAGAAAGCCCCAAAGGAACTCGTAGAGAAATTTCCGGAGGAATTCCTGGAAGAAATCCTAGAGAAATTCAAAGAGGATCGATCTTCTAGAGGAATGTTCGGAGAAACTTCTGGAAAATTTCTTAAAGAAACTCTTGGTAAAATTCCAGGAGGAACTGCTTTGCCGGAAGAACTCCCAGAAACATTCTCGGAAGAACTCCTAGAGGAATTACTAAAGAAACTGCTATTTCTATGAACTCTTAAAGGAATTCCCGTAGAAATTCGTTAAGGAATTCCCGTATGAACTCGTTGAATAACTCGTGAAGGAATTCCCGGAGGTGCTCCTAGAGGAATTGCCGGCCGATCTCCTAAAGGAATTCCCAGGAAGCACTTCTAGAGGAATTCCCGGAGAATCTTCTAAAAGAATACCCGGAGTAACTCTTAGAGGAATTTCTAGAGGAAGTACTGCAAAAAGTCTCAGTGCAATTTCTGTAGCAATGCCCGGAGAAACTCCTAGAGTATGTCTCGGAGGAAACCCTCGGATTTCCCGAAGGACCTTCTAGAGTTCCCGGAGGAACTTTTAGCGGAATTCTTGGCGAAACTGCTGGAAGTTGCTGGAGAAATTTCATCTCTTCTGGAGATGAACACGACAAAAATATTGTTTTCAGAATCACAAGCATTTTCTTCAATCTTCGGAATCCCGACATTCTTTCTTCAGCCATCAGTTATCTTCAGGAACCCCTGGTATCTTTGTGAACTCGATTTAATTCAAGAGACAAACTCTTTCACTTTCAAAACATCGTTGACGCGGCATACGAAGTTAGAATTTAGAACAACTACCGAAGGAACTGAATGTAATTTGATCTACTTTAGCGTTCCAAATTTTTAGAACTAAAACAATGGACCACCGCTAAAAAGATCTACAATGCTATGTATACAGATGACTCCAATAAGTTGTTTGAAATATTGTAATGAAATAAATCAAGAAATAATATAACTCTTAAATGCGTTTTTGAGATCGGCGTAGAAAATTAGGGGCTCGGCGGCGTAAGCGGCGGCGCGCCGAAAAATAATCGGCGGCGGCGGCGTTGACCGAAAATCGGCGGCGGCGGCGGCGAGGCGTGTTGGCGCACACCTCTAAATTGGATCACCAAAGTGGAGCACCATCGTCGATGTCATCAAAAGCCGACAGAAATTCGGGAGCGAAAGTGGAGGTGTCGGCCACACTCTACGCAGGGGCGGAAACGAAACGAAGCGATTGGAACCCAGCAGGACATCGCAGCAGACGCAGACCCAGAGGCTCATGGCGGCGTAGCCTCAACAACGAAATCAAGCAAGTCGAAAGAAATTTGACCTTGCCACAGGTCAAGGCGAGGGCTGGCACTCGCCCAGGATGGAAATCTTTCCATTCGGTCCTCTGCACCACCGTGGGTGCCCAGGACTGAAAGTAAGTAGTAAGTAAGTTAATTAAATTGAGATACCTAAATAGATATTACCCAAATGGATCCTACCTTAATGGTGGTTCCAGTGCAACAAATTCTCCATCCTGTATTTTTTGTCAAGACTCAGAGGTTAACTCGTTTTGGGAACAGTAACGATTGCATACTTAATAATATTCCTTTCCCATTATCAACTGACTGCAAAGTCATGTCTTTACACCGTTACTGAGCTTTTTATACGTTAGATCACTGAACAATTAATAGCGAGAAGAGTCATGACCACTTCTAGTCATCTTTTCAATTGATTCATTACGCATTTTTACTAGTATGTATGCAAATCCAATGTGCATTTTTAACTTAAACTCTTGCCGAATTTATCAACCTTTGTCTGTGGTCATATTGGAAATCAAATACGACATTTGGTGTGAAAATAAATGCATCCAATAAAAATTCCATGTGAAGCCATAATATTTTAAGTCTCCAAACTGAATCTTCTTGCATCTATACAGCCAGGAGTCTCAGTTATTCCCAAAAGGCATATAATATGGCGCAAAGTAGCAACTCACCTGGTATGTAGCGTGGTCCATTGGTTTGACCGAGCGAGAGGCTACCGTAGGAGATGTGGCTCGACTCAGCACCCCCGGAGACCACCGCAATCTCGTCGAGTTCGTGGCCGGGCGAGGTGCTGTTGGCCGAGGATACTAATCGGGTGGAGGAGGCTCCCGCGGTGCTCTGAGATTCCTTGCGACCTCTTAGCGATAGGACCAGCCGTTTGGCTGTTGACATTGTGGCGCTAACTGTGAACGAAAAGAAAACCGGGAGAACCCGAACGAGTGGGGCAGAGAGTTATTAAATTATTCAAAGCCAATCGAGAATTGATTCAATATAAAAGCGGCAACAGACGGAGATAGTGAGTGGGCTGAGCTGGGCGTGTGTAGCTTGAGAGTCAAACCATGGGTTCGGAGAAAACACTTCCACCAGCAGAAACAGTATAGGTATAAACGGCAATAATGCCAATCACAATGCTTGGCAAGCCGTCAACCGCTTGGGTATTAAATCTCTATTAAGTGAAAGATAATCATTCCTGGCATCATCTCTTGGCAAGAATTCACGTAGAGTGCGACACAAGAATCCCGTTGACATAATCCTCATCCAGTCGAAATTAACAGGTGGTGGGATGTGAAACACATCCCATCTCATATTCATAAAAATCTGTTGCAAACCCAACCACATCGCCGCCGTATCTGAAAGTGACCGGGATGACATCGAGCTTCACCACAATAGAGTGGTATGTCTGTTTTTTTTTTTTTTTTTGGCATCGGTTACCGTCGGTTGTCTCCGGATTGGCATGAAATCGAACGTTTCCGGTTGTGTGAAAATTTATTCCGCTCCAATAAACCCCCTTTTCTTTGCTATCTTGCCGGGACGCACACGAAACGGGGCGAATTGAGTGATTACCACAGATTCAGGGATTTTGCTGGAGGTTAACGTGTGGTATTCCTTCAAGGTGGATTTTATGAAAACGATATGGAAGCCAAAAATAATTGTTGTTGGATAATTGGTAAAATTATCGATTAGGTTAACGATGCTTGTTTTATAAACATGCACATAAAGAACAGCGGATGGAGGATTAAATACGCGCAGCTTCAAAGTAAAACCACCTTGAAAGCGCCTGACTTTGATCATTATTGATCCTGCTCAAAACACCAAAAACTTGCCTTGTGGCTAGGTATGCGGAGTACGAGAGTAAGTCTCGGCTTCATAAAAATAATTCGCTCTCACTTGTAGTTAGTGGGCACAAACAGGAGTGTGTTGTGGATTGGCATCTAAGCCGAAAAGAGAGTTCAGTTTGTGAAATAGGAGTGTTCACGGTGCGGCTTCGGAGTCAGTTTGGCTTTCTGTGGCTTAGTTGGTTAAAGCGCCGGTCTAGCGGATACGGAGTCGTGGGTTCGAATCCCACCAGAACGAAATTTTTCTTCACAAATTTCATCTCTCAATTTATCAACTAGTAACATTTCGTGCCTTCCCAAGTAACACACTTGTCACCGAAGAGTCACGGCGGCGCAGGTTTTTGTTGCGCATAAGATATTGTGACTTACTTCCAACAAATAAACACTGACTTGCTAGAAGTAAGTCACGGTAACTTCTGCGCAACAAAAACCTGCGCCACCGTGACTCTTCGGTGACAAGTGTGTTACTTGGGTTCTAATTGCAAGTTTTTCCAGCAATAATAGGGTCTTGTAACACTTGGGCAGGTGCACCTATTTTGGGCACTTGCCGCTATAAGTAAGTCCATTTTAAACTGATTGTTTTTAATTTTTGTATAGAGTTAGTCACGCACAGTATCTAACTCTATACAAAAACTCAAATCAATCGATTTGAAATTGACTTAGTTATAGCGGTAAGTGACCAAAATAGGTACAGCTGCCCAAATGGTACAAGACACTACCTAAAAGCTTCAGAACGAAAACAATGTTTAAGTTCATCTTGATAAATGAGTCGCATTATCATACAGACTGCAATAAGTTCCACACTGAAAATAATTTATACGGCACTTCTACTACGCACTCAGTACGCCAGAGAGCAGCCATTCAAGTGCTATATCATCATCATACACAGTTACATAATTCCCAAAATGCAAATCTCGGTGACAAACTCCAAAGTTTAACCCAGTTCGCGCGGGGCGTGAAACTCCCGCAAAAGTCGCATATCTCTGCGCAGCCGGCAAGCAAGAAAGTAATGAAAAGAAAGCAAAGAAATCACAAACGCGTAGATGTCGCCCATTAGCATACTCAAACTAATTTAACTTGACAAATTTTGTCTTATTTGCGGAAATCTGTTTGACGCTAATGGCAGGCGCCCGAAATGCGAGATGGGAGTTCACCCGGGAGAGCGTCGGGGCGCGCCGAGGGCATTTGATCTTTATTACATTATGGCTCCGGGGCAAAATGAAAATTCTACAATGGTGGCACAACACCACCCCGTGGCAGGAGCATCGATAAGAATGGTGCCCATCCCAGGCGGTTTATGGGAGGGAAGAGGGAGTCTAGTGTAAAGTAATTTGTTTTCGAGGCTATAAATTGAGAGAAATCTCTGTTTTGATTTTTCTTGATTGCATATTTGAAGTGATTGTCCCATCGTCTGTTTCTTCTTTCTGCCTATATATTCTTACTGTCAAAGCCTGTTTTATAGTCTACATTTAGTAAAAGACATATACATGACAATAAGACGAAAAAGAGACTATTGATGTTTCTAAAAATACAGTACTTTAGCGTAAGTTTTTTTTTTTAATTTCTGTTTTCTAGAGGAACTTAAGAAGAAACCATGAGAGGATTCTTTGACCAATTGCAAGAGAACTTCCAATAGCAAAGGATATTGTAATACCAAGACATATTCTTGTAGGAATTCCAAGAGAAAAACCTTAAAAAAAGAATAAGAACTCCCCAGAAATCCATTGAGGAAGCCTGGTAGAGAATTATACAAAGAATCCTTTAGAAATCCCCAGAAAAATTCTTTGACCAATTGTATAAGTTATTCCTAGAGAAATAACTTGAGGCATCCAGAGAAAATTTTGTTTCGGAAATCTCAACATCCGAGGAACCAAATTCATGGATGAATCCCCGATATAATGTCTGGAAGGAATCGCTGCAGGAATACTTTGAAGAATCCTTAGAAATATCACTAAATAAGCTCGTGGATGAATCCACGAAGTAATTCTAGGAGAAATTATTGGAAAAAATCCCTAGAGAAATCTTTGGCCCACAGTTCCTGTGAAATAATCTGGCAAAAGTTCAGCGGGAATACTAACAAGATTTTTTGTAGAGATTGCAAATTTCCGGAAGCATCAAAGAAAGATTATTGTCTGGAAAAATCTTAGGGAAACATGTGAAGGGAATCGGGTAGAAATCCCCGGAAGAATTTCTGGAGAATCACCAGCAAAAATTTCTTTATCAATCGAAACAGAAATTCATGGAGAAATCGTTGCAATAATTTCTGGAGAAATCCCAGCACAAATTTCTGAAAAAATCACTAAAAATCCTTCGAAAAATTCCATAATATATCCCCGGGTTACCTAAATATTTATTGGAGAAATCTCTTGATAGATCCGTAAAGGAGATCGTGTTATACCTGAAGGAATCAAGACAAAAGTAATCTGGAGGAATGCCATAAAATATCTTAGGGGAAAATCTGCAGGATTATTGAAGAAAGCTCCAAAAAACTCACGTAGTAAGACTCAGAACAGTTCCCGGAAGAAACGAAGCAGGATGTTTTTAAGAAATCCGAACACGAAATGTGGAAGGATTTTTAATCTGGATTCTGGACTGTTAGCGAAAACTGATGGTTAAAATAGTTGTTTTAGTGATCAAGTTTACAAAAATAGTGACCAAAGAGTGACTTTCAAATAGCAAAAAAGTGACTATATTGATTTTGACAGAAAAATATAAATAAAGGCTAAACATTTTAAGCCGGATTTGATTCAGAATCTACCAAAATTAAATTTAAACGTTGGGAATAATTCAAGAATATTTTTCAGTTTAAAATGGATGCAAGAGAAAATCAGGCCGAACATTTCAATAGGCCCTATCTGCATTTGAGAGGCTCTCTTTGTTCACTTTCTCTTTAAATTATTGCAATGTAATGGTACACTTTTCAACTATTTTTACAGTACAAATCAAAAGACGATTGTTTTGACCATCGTTCAGTGCAAGAAGACAATCATGAAACAAATAAACAGCTGAGATATCAACGAAAAAGAGGGAAACCAAAGAGAGCCTCTCTTCTGCAGATAGGACCTTCAGACATGTTTGGCCTGAAATATAAAGGATCGGTTGCGCCCGAGACAGCCCACCCAAAAATGTTCGAACTAGTTGTTTATTTTAGGAAAAAATGTAGAGTAGAGATTTGCCACAATTAGCCCAGGGAAAATCCTGGAGAAATTTTCGATTTAAAAATTCAGAAAAAATGCAGTATTCCTGAAACAACTCTTGCCAGAAATTATGCACAGCAGATTGTTTGAAGAACTGTGAAGGAATTATTTCGAAGATTTTCCCAGCGAGTTTCGTTACAGTTCATTCTGGAATTCTACAAATTATACTAAACATTTAAAAAGGATTAATGCACATTTTTAGGTTTTCCAGATGGTCGGCGTTAAGTCAGAGTGAATTTCGTGATTTTTTGAGCAGGTAAAGGTAAGCAAAGGAATTCGATGCCTCTGAACTTTTCGTTTTTTTATGCAGATGGGTCATTACATAAAAGAACTACAGTTTTTCAGAAAATAATGTGCTCAATTTGATATCCCAAGAGGGGGGTCTTAAATTTCCAATTTTAGCGTGACGTACTTAATGAATGTTCCCTTAGTGTTTTTGGGTGGTGTTGTAAATTAGGTTAGGGGCGGCTATAGCTATTTATGTAATGAATTGCAAAATGATGATTTTTACAGCACGAGTTGCAAAATCGAGTTTTGCAACAAGTTGGATATACATTTTTTGCAATCAAAGACAATTTTTCACTAGAATGTGATCGTTCCCATCAATATCATCGTGCTTCGCGGTGGTTGAATGGGAAAGACCACGTGCTCCATCGTGCTAGACACAAAATTTTGTATCAAGCAAGCCGTGCTATAACCGTCACAGTTTTCCAAGCTATAGCTGTGGACTGAGGTCAGACTGAGGTTGTCAATCAAACAATTGCATTATGATTCATAATGAAACCGAAATGAGTTGCATTAAGAATCATAACGCAATTGTTTATTATCGTGCGGAAAAATAGGCAATTGCCTTACCGAAACGGCATGTTCAAAATATAACATCATAGTGCCGAATTACAAAAAATATTAACGACACATAAATAATTCCAAAAGTGCCAATAAAGAAATAGGGGTGGGATCTGTAATATAAAACAAACATTATTGATTGATTTATGCACCTTCTGATTAGTTTATGGTACGTTTGTTATCAGTGATGTCATCGTGGTTACTCCAAGTTACTCTCTGAGTAACCAGCTCTTCAGAAAAAAAAATGATTCCTACCAATTGGAAAGCTCAATGAAATTCCCCGAAAATAACTCTACGGGATCGAAAAAATGTTATCAAAAAATCATACCCATTTTTTCCAGGGATTTTTGGAGTTTCTTACACGTTTTAATTCAGATATTTCCTTCGTTTTTTCTCCGAAATTTCTCGAAAGGTTATTCAAGAAAATCTTGCAAGAGTTGCTTCAAAATTTCCAATGAATTTCATCAGAAATCCTTTAGTGATACCTGAAGAAATTTTTTGAGAGATTCCTCTACAAAAGCATCAAACAATGCATAGATGTCTTCATACATTACTCCGAGCATTCCTGCAAAAGAATCCTTCTGAAACCCCCAATGCGATTAATACAGAAAATTTACCAAAAAATATCAATAAAAACTGCCAGGAAGCCATTCGAACTTTCTCCAATCCCTCATAACACGCATAGTTTCTTTAAGAATTTCTTCAAAGCTTTCTAAAGATTTTCCCAGAAATTAATTTAGAAAATCTTTATAAAACCTTCATAGATTCCTTCCGGAATTACTCCATGGATTCCGTTCATAAAGCTTTCTTTTTTTTCAGAAAATCTTCTATGGATTCCTTTTGAAAGTTGCCATGAATTTCTTAAAAAAATGCTCTAGAATTTTCTTTAGAGTTACCTCCGGGGACCCTAGAAAGATTCCTCCAAGAACTCCTCTTAAAAAAAATGCCGTCATCACAATTCCTTTCGATAATTCTTTCAGGGAATCATCCTCGGATTTCTACAGATATGCCATCAGCGTTTCCTTCAGAAAATAAAAAGTTCAGAATTCCTCCGGGAATTTCTCTACGAAAATCTTCCACAGACTCCTTCCCTCTTCTAGATTTTTTTGCAAAAAATCTTCCAGCGATTCCTTCAAAAATTTCCATGTAGATTCCTTCATAAATTCCTTTTGAGATACTTTCATAAATCATCCATGGATTTCTTCAGAAATCTCCTTGAGAGTTTATCCAGAAATTTATCCAGGATTTTTTTCAGTTCCTCCCGAAACTTCGCCAGGGATTATTTGAGAAATTTCTCCAGGGAATCGTTAAAAAACCGTTCGAAAATTTCTACAGAAGATAATCTAAGCGTTTTTTGTCAAGTATTCCTACAGGTATTCCTTCAGTAATATGTCCACAAGTTGCTTCAGAAATACTTTCAGAAATGCTTCCAGCGATTTCATCAGAAAATCAAAAGTCCCTCCAGAAATTTATCCTCAGATTTCTTTAGAACATCTACCACAAACTCCTTTGAAAAATTTATTTAAATGAATTCTTGAGAAATTTTCTTAAAAATCACTTAATATACTTTTCTATGAACTCCGCCCATGGCTTTCCCAAGGAATTTCTCCAGGTATTTTGCTAGGAAGTTTTACCAGGGATTTTCCAGATATTTTTGAAGAGATTCACTGCCGTTCTACGCCCGATTGTTCCATGTTATATGGCAATCCCATATAACATGAGATAATTATGCGTAGAACGGCAGTTCATACAAAAGTACTTCCTGAAATTTTTACTATTACTAGAGATTGCTTTAGAATTTGATACAGAAATTAAAAGATTTTTTACGAATTTCACTACGGAATTTCTTCAACAGTTCTTTCATGGAGTTTAATAGAAATTCATCGAAACATTTCTTCAGAAAAATCCTACAGATTCTTTCGGATATTTTTCTTAAGGTTCCCCCAAGAATTCTATGAGAGTTTGGCTCCGTCAGAAATATCTCACAGGGCTCCATCAAAGATCAATGTGGGAATTATTATTATTATTTATCTTTATTAAAGAGATTTTCAGCCGGCGGCTGGTTCATCTCTGATGTGGGAATTGTTTCAGATATTCCAACAAGGATTTTTTCAAAGAAGTTTTTTCAGAAATTGCACGGAAAATGCCTGGAAGAATTCTTGGAAGAATTCTTAGAAGAATTCTTGGAAGAATTCTTAGAAGAATTCTTGGAAGAATTCTTGGAAGAATTCTTGGAAGAATCTCTCAAAGAAATTCCAAAGAAGACATTGGATTTTCTTCTTAAAAACTCTTTGATATAAATTTGGAGTTTCCTAAAAGAACATCTTGAATTTTTTTTGGAGCGATTGCCCCCGGCTAAAAATTTTTGAAAAAACTTCTCAAAGTACCTCCTTACCGACTAGAAAAAAAACATAAAAAAATACTTGGAAAACTCTTAAAATGATTTCAAGGAAAAATTGCAAAGGATGTTAATGGAAGTAATTCTGCAAAAATCCGTAGAGAAGTTTTCGGTAGAAAGGCTTAGAAATGTATGCCAAAGTTCCTGCAGAAATGGCAGACAAAGGTACTTGTGGAGTTCTTGTATAAATCCGACAGTAAAATTCTAAAGATGCCAGCATATAATTAGCAAACGATAAAATACACGTGAATAAAAAAAAAACTGAAAAAAGTGAAAACCTAGAGATATCGAAGAAATTTCGGAAGAAATCGTCAGAAAAACTCCTGGAGATATCTCTGAGGGAATTCATAGAAGAATTTCTTATATAATTACTTCAGGGATTATAACATAAAAATCCCTAAAGATATTTCTGGAGGAAATCTTTCCGAAACAAAAAACATTCAGAAAAAATGTTTTAAAGGACTTCTACATGAATTCCTGAAATTTTGAAAAAAAAAACTTTGAAAGATTTCTGAAAAAAGTGATTTTCTTATAAGTATTTCATGATAAGTTATTTGATAAATTCCAAGGAATATATTCTAGATTACCTTCTGCAGAAATTGCTGAGAGAATCTGTGGAAAAGTTTCAGAAGCATCATCATCGGAAAAAAATTGATAGAATCCTTAAAGTAACGTCTGAATAAACCCTGAGCAATCGCTGGAGAAACTTCTGAAGAAACTTTCAGAATCTATTTTTCAAAGAAGATTATAAATAAATGCCAGAGGGAATCTCTGAATATATGGACTAAGACTTGAAGGGAACTCTAGAGCAATTTCAGCAATAATTCATGGAGGAAAACCTGCATTCTTAAAAACTCCCTTGAACAATTTAGGATTGAATCTTTAAAATAATCCCCGTGTATCTGTCAAAAATTGCTTCTGAAAAAACTTCTGCTGAAGGAATCTTTGGAGGAACTCTTTGAGAAATCTGTAGAAGAATTCTGATAATAATTTTGGAAGAAATTCTTTTAGAAATGTTTCAAGAAACACATGAACGGATACATACACATGTACACAAGCTTCTGTAGCAATCCTTGAAGGCATTTCTTAAAAAATAATCGCTGAAGGAATCCCAGGAGGAATTTCAGGAGAAACTCGTGGACTTGTTTGGAGATGAATCTTTTGATGAATTTCTTGTGAAACTTCTGAAGAAGACTCAAGGAAAATACCTGGAAGAGTTCCACAAATAACAAAGCGTAACAATAGTTAACTTTTGGTCTGTCTCAAGGGCAAACTTATGTGTCTCTAACAGTTTTTGGGCCACCGATTCCGAATGCGGGCTCAGATTTGCTCGAACACGTCACAATTTTGAGCTATACCTCAATTTATCGAGCAAAATATGCGATTTTGGGCTTTTTTGACTGCAAGCATGTAAATATTTTTTTTAAGCAATCAAAAGGTTAATTGGTCAAATAACATCTAAATTAACGACTCATGCAAAATATTTCGTTTTTTCCACGTCGAATTTGATAGTTTTAAGCGATTTATGTTAGGTACGATATTTCCCATACAAGTCACCCATCGAAAGTTGCATCCAAGTTCATATGCTAACATAAAATGCTTAAATCTTTAAAATTTGATTTGGTAAACGAAATATTAAGCATAAGTCGTTAATATAGATGTTAATTAACCAATTTGCCTTTTGATTGCTTAAAAAAATTCTTAATGGCTTAATGGCTTAAAGCAGTAAAAAAAACCCAAAATCGCATATTTTGCCCTATTAATTGAGGTATAGCTCAAAATTGTTACGTGCTAGAGCAAATCTGAGCTCGGATTCGGATTCAGCGGCCCAAAATCTGTCACACTCATAAGTTTGCTCTTGAGACAAAAAAAATGTTGCGCTGTGTAATATCTGGAATATTTTCTGGAGAAATGCATTTTAGATCTTCTTTCTGGAGTTGTTTTCCAGTAATTCCTAGCTAGTTGTAATATTGTAGTGATTCCTATGGGGGCTTACCAGAATAGGGGGTGCTGAGATTTGGAAATTTTGAGTAACCAGCTCTGATTTTACCATGACAGCACTGTTTATTATTTATTATTGATGCCACCCGGTGCTACCGGTACTTTTCTAATTATTTATGCGATTTTTTTTAATTATTATAGGGCGTTTAATTGGCCGCCTATTCATATTAGTATTACTCTATTTTCAAAACAATTGCAAAACAACGTAGTGCAGTGTACCAGTTGATAATGGTCCTAATTCTGTTTACTAGAGCCTTCCATCCAGCTTAACGTTTTCCAACACGGAAGTCCTCGTTTGTTTTTGCACTCCAATCCTCTTTGCCGATAAATACAAAACATATTTACCTACCAACTGTGTAGCTTCTCTATTTGCGTTGCTGTTGCTATCGGGGTGGATGCAAACTTTGCTCGCAAGAAGTGAACTACTTATTCAGCATTATATCGAACAGCAGCTCCCACTACCTACGCTGGAGGAGATAACGGAGAGCAAAAACATGCAAGTTTATTCAAACTTCCTCTTGAACCTAGGATAGAGGTACTTCCACCGTACAACAGCAAGATAGATACGAGAGTGAGAGACAGAAAGCTGACGACGACGGAGGTGAAAACGGAAAACTCACACACTTTGCTTCTATCGCGTTGCATCAGCACCACAAGACCAGGAAATTCCCGAAAGTCTATCAGTTGCTATCGGAGCTCTTCGCTGAGTCGGCTTCATGGTTCATAGAGAGGGCCACGGCGGCGCGCTGTGGGGCAGCTCGAAGAAAGGTAAGACTTCTGTCGCCGCGAGGAAAACGAGCTCAACTCAACGAATCAAGAATGTTCGAAAGTTCAGCGCTTTTTTACTGCCTGTCTTGTTTGTGTTGCCCCGACTAGGGTGTTGCATTGGGAATGTTTCATAATTTATACTCTTTTAAATTTATTTTTATTCGTGAATTTTAACTTAAGCTACCCCCCAATTACAAGAACTATTTCATAAAAGTATTAGTATACATTAAGGTGGCCCACACTTATATGAAAAACAAAAATTTTAAAAATTGCCAAGTCTTATCTCGTGAATCAGTTGTTTTCATCTCCCAGAAGCTACGTTCAAAGTTTGAGCAAAATCGACAAAGCCTAAGGGGGCGCTCAACAAGCTTGAAGTTTGTATGGGAAATCTTGTCAAAATGTATGCAGAAATCTTAAGTTTTCGAATTTTGCCGCTAGGTGGCGCTGTAGGTGATGTTGGAACACTTTGCGGTCTTCGACAAAGTTGTTAGGTATACAGTCACCTACAAAATTCGAAAACTTCAGATTTCTGCATACATTTTGCAAAGATTTCCCATACAAACTTCAAGCATGTTGAGCGCCCCCTTAGGCTTTATTGATTTTGCTCAAATTTTGAGCGTTGCTTCTGAGAGTCCAAAACAGCTGATTAAGGAGGTAAGACTTGGTATTTTTGAAAAATTTTGCTTTTCATATGAGTGTGGGCTACCCTAGTATACATGTTAATCTGCATTGAAACGATAACTTAGCTTTCAGATACACTGGAAACTCTTTTTGTGCCATAAAATAGAGTTGAATTTAAAAAGAGGAAGTAATAGAAAATCTGATTAAGTACTGTTCCTTTTAATTCCACTAAGGCCTGCAGTATACAGGATTACAGGGTCAAATATTTGACAAGGAAAGAACTCAAGAAACAACATCACTTTGGCCAGGCCCGGATTAAGAATTGTGGGGGCCCGGGGTCCGAGCGGATGTGGAGGCCCCTCGGAGAGATGACCAAAAATGTTTTTCCTTTTTTTTTGAACAGTACTTGAGCAATATGAAAAATAAAGCTAATGTTATGAATCAAAAAAGGTTTTTGTGGGGGCCCCTAAAGTGTGGGGCCCGCCCCCCCCCTTAGATCCGGCCCTGACTTTGGCACTAATGAAATTTCTTTTTGGTCATATAATATTTCACCCTGTATACTAACAGCTTAAGAATTTGCATCCTTAGACAGACACGTATTTCAACCTCATCTGTAAGGTCATCTTCAGTGTCTCGTACCTGACCCGACCTCACAGTTTAGGTCGACATACGTATCTGTCAATGGATGCAAACTCTTAGTGAAATTAAAAGGAACAGTACTTAATTCTTTTTTTTTTTTTACTTTACAAATATTCCCATGACATTCCCATGGACAGAATCCATGGTGCGAACATTTAGAGGTAATCATACCATCTACCAGAGCTGCGGCAACACACGCGAGCTGGGAACAGCTTTCATCGTGATGGGTGATATGCAGAGGCGCGTGATCGGTTGGTGGTCGATCGACGAAAGAATGTGCAGGTTGAGGATCAAGGGCCGATTCTTCAACTTCAGCATAATAAACGTGTACAGCCCACACTCCAGAAGTAGTGATGATGACAAGGACGCATTTTACGCGCAGCTCGAACGCAAGTACGATCGCTGCCCAAACCACGACGTCAAGATCATCATAACAGATTTAAACGCTCAGGTAGGCCAGGATGAGGAATTCAGACCTACGATTGGAAAGTTCAGCGCCCACCAACAGACGAACGAAAACGGCCTACGACTCATTGATTTCATCGCCTCCAAAAATATGGCCATACGTAGCACCTTTTTCCAACACAGCCTCCCTTATCTTTACACCTGGAGATCACCACAGCAGACGGAATCTCAAATCGACCACGTTCTGATTGATGGACGGCACTTCTCCGACATTATCGACGTCAGGAGCTATCGTGGCGCCAACATCGACTCCGACCACTATCTGGTGATGGTCAAACTGCACTCAAAACTCTCCGTCATCAACAATGTACGATACCGGCGACCGCCACGGTACAACCTAGAGCGACTGAAACAATCAGATGTCGCCTCAGCATACGCGCAGAATCGCGAGGAGGGCGAGCTCGATGAGGCCCCTCTAGAGGACTGCTGGAGTACAGTGAAAGCAGCCATCAATGACGCAGCCGAGAGCACCATCGAGTACGTGAAACGGAATCGACGGAACGAATGGTTCGACGAAGAGTACAGAACGGTTTTGGAGGAGAAGAACGCAGCGAGGGCGGTAATGCTGCAGCAAGGAACTCGACAGAACGTGGAACGTTATAAGCAGAAGCTGAAACAGCAGACCCGCCTCTTACGGGAGAAAAAGCGCCGCCTGGAAGAAGCGGAGTGTGAAGAAATGGAACTGCTGTGCCGTTCCCAAGAAACACAGAAGCTCAACGTATTTCGCAACGGCTTCGTGCCGCGAGCAGAAATATGCAAGGATAAAGACGGAGGCCTCTTGACGGACGAACGTAAGGTGATCGAAAGGTGGAAGCAGCACTTCGATCAGCACCTGAACGGCGCGCGTGGAGAACGTAGGAACGGGAGCCCACGGCAACGGAGGAAACAACGACGCCAGTGCAGCGGAGGACGGAAATGAACCAACTCCCACGCTGAGGGAAGTTAAGGATGCCATTCACCAGCTCAAAACCAACAAAGCAGCTGGTAAGGATGGTATCGCAGCTGAACTCATCAAACGGGGCTCAGAAAAGTTGGCCACCTGTCTGCATCGGCTGATAGTCAGGATCTGGGAAACCGAACAGCTACCGGAGGAGTGGAAAAAAGGGATAATCTGCCCCATTCACAAGAATGGCGACCATTTGGAATGTGAGAACTTCAGGGCGATCACTATTTTGCATGCTGCCTACAAAGTGCTATTCCAGATTATCTTCCGTCGTCTGTCACCTAAAACGAATGAGTTCGTGGGAAGTTATCAGGCTGGCTTCATCGACGGCCGGTCGACAACGGACATGATCTTTACCGTACGGCAAATCCTCCAGAAATGCCGTGAATACCAGGTCCCAACGCATCACCTGTTCATCGACTTCAAAGCGGCATACGACAGTATCGACCGTGCAGAGCTATGGAGAATCATGGACGAAAACGGCTTTCCTGGGAAGCTGGCTAGACTGATTGAAGCAACTATGGACGGTGTGCAAAACTGCGTAAGGAATCTCGCCGGGGACTGAGACAAGGTGATGGACTCTCATGCCTACTCTTCATCGCTCTGGAAGGTGTGATGCGACGAGCCGGGCTCAACAGCCTGGGAACGATTTTACACAAAATCCGGTCAATTTATGTGCTTTGCGGACGACATGGACATTATTGCCAGAACATTTGGAATGGTGGCAGAGCTGTACACCCGCCTGAAATGCGAAGCAGCAAAGGTCGGACTGGTGGTGAATGTCTCAAAAACAAAGTACATGCTGGTAGGCGGAACCGAACACGAGCGGATCCGTCTGAGTAGTACTGTTACGATAGACGGGAATACTTTCGAGGTGGTGGAGGAATTCATCTACCTCGGATCCTTACTGACGGCTGACAACAACGTGAGCCGTGAAATTCGGAGGCGTATCATCAGCGGAAGTCGGGCCTACTACGGGCTCCAGAAGAAACTGCGGTCGGAAAAGATTCACCCACGCACCAAATGCACCATGTACAAAACGCTAATAAGACCGGTGGTTCTCTACGGACACGAGACATGGACGATGCTCGAGAAGGACCTGCAAGCCCTCGGAGTTTTCGAGCGACGCGTTCTAAGGACGATCTTCGGCGGTGTGCAGGAGAACGGTGTGTGGCGGAGAAGGATGAACCACGAGCTCGCTGCACTTTACGGCGAACCCAGCATCCAGAAGGTGGCCAAAGCCGGAAGGTTACGGTGGGCAGGACATGTTGCAAGAATGCCGGACAACAACCCTGCAAAGCTGGTGTTTGCAACTGATCCGGTTGGCACAAGAAGGCGTGGAGCGCAGAGTGCACCATGGGCGGACCAGGTGGAGCGTGACCTGGCGAGCATTGGGCGCGACCGAGGATGGAGAGCGACAACCACAAACCGAGTATTGTGGCGTACTATTGTTGATTATGTCTTGTCCCAAATGTGATGTTGAACAAATAAATGTATGTATAAGGACCTGATCCAAATGGGTTCAAGGTTGTTTCAGGGGTGTCAGATTTGCATTGCGGAGTGTTTGAAAAACCTCTTCGGACTTCCTGAATGCACCTGAAAATTCATGAAATGTTCCTGAAATATCCCTCAAATGCCTCTGGAACCACCTGAATGTACCTGAAATCTCTTCACTGTCCCTAAGAATGCATTGGAAACCCCGTGAACTAAACTACCCTTGGAAACCTTCTGATACTCCCAATGGCGTTTCAGGAGGCGCCATTGAAACACCTGGAAATACCAAAAACACTCCGGAAATCCCCTAAAAACCACTAATACAGCCTTGAAATGCCTTTGGAAACCTCCTGAAATCCCTTGAGACCCACTGTGAAGCCAATGAAACCTCATGGGATCCTCTGAACCTCTGTGAAACCCCCTGAGTGTCCCTGAGACGCCATGATATCCCATGAGACCTCTGAAACCCCTTAACCCCTTAAGACTTTGAAACTCATTTGAAACCTTTGAAACTAACGAAGTAAGACGAATGTTTGCTTTTGGCTTCCAAGATGGCTACTTAATTTAATTATAAGGGTTCGTACACAAATTACGTCACGCTTGTAGGGGGAGGAGGAGTTTTCCAGAACGTGACAACCCATACAAATAATGTTAGGGTCCCATACAAAAAGTGTGACATATAGAGGAGGGAGGTTGAAAAAGGTAGATTTAAGCGTGACTTATTTTGGTATCATCCCTAAGCTGATTTCTCCTCCGATTCGGGATGTTGGCTTCGTCTGCGTTTTTGCAGAGAATGCGCTATTCGTTCGTGTTTCGTAAGTGGAAGTACTAAACAAGCATGTTCAGTATCCTGCGATGCCATGCCTTCCGCGCACCTACCAGCCCTATCACCAGCATTTTTTATATCTCCGGCTTCCCAACTGGAAGTTGTTGAAACAATGCATCACAACAGCAGTGAGAGTGTGCCCCCAGAAGCCTTTCTTCGTTGGGTTCGGTTTTCCTAATCGCTATAGTTTCAACCGGAGGTAACCGGAAGATGCTATTTCCGGGGACGGCACTGAATAAGGGGGGCATGTGCGAACCCCGCATTCAATTTTCTCGCAAGACGTCCGGAAAATTCAAAGCATGTTCTATCAAAATTTATTACGAGAGTTATCCTTATACTGTTGTTCTACCACGCAAGTTCTTCCAGGGCAACATCGGTGGTGGTGTGTAACATCTTCCAACGGACTATCGCCTAGAGATGGTGGAAAGGGGCCTTTTTGTTAACACTTTGGCACTCAATTATTTAGTAGATAATCTTCGTGTTTTGTTGTTCTTTGTGGGCGACCTCTGCTTTCAGGAAAAGTTTCGGATTTATTTTGTGGTTCACCCGGGGCACTTTCCGACAACAGAGCCCAATGGCATTCTGTTTCCCTCGGAGTTGTATAGTCACGAGAACTATGCATCAAAACATGCCCACGCCCACTCACCGCCACCACATCCGCCCACGGCTCGGCTGGTTGGTCGGCAGCTGTGTGTACACACTCTGACTGGTATTGGGGAAGTCCGTGTTCTAATTTCCGTTGCTTGATTCACGTAAAGTTGCTGCGATTTCGAGCGCGTTTCTGCTTTTGTGTACTGTGTAGCGGTTTGGCTGTAATATGCCAAAACTAAGCTAAAGCCAGTTTATGGAATGTGGTTTCGCGGTATGAAGTTTGATGCTTTGGCGAGTGTAATAGGGCCAGTATTCAGTTGTATACATGAATGGGCTTCTGGTTATTCAGATGGGCTCTTTTTGCCATTAATATAGAGAGGTATTGTTGTCAGTTAATGATGATGGAGCAACTGGGTCCGAGCGCTCATAATCAGAGAGCAAAATAACAAAAAATAAATATGGTTACACGCTGAAATCGTTTCATTATAGTAGAATAGAAAGGTCAGTATAATCATCAGAAAACAATTTACAGCGCCCATAAGGCCGAAGCAATAAACGCGGGGGCATTCAGACAGACTTTACTGTGGGTGTCTGGATCCAATTCCTGGTTGGTTATGGAACCGTTTGTATTGGAAATTTCCTTAACATCCTTGGGTATAGGATAATTTTGTGACTGCAGCACGATATACGAATGCAATAAAAAATCATCGACAAAGAAAACTTACGGAAGTGCTAATAGAACAAGAAGCTGAGTAGAAGGCTCTGCCCCAGTGTGAATTTTTGGAAAAAAAGAAAAACGAAGGAAAAGTAAAAGTTCAGCTCTTAGCAGCAGCTGAAATAAATTTACGAACTGCATGTACCGCAATTCTAATCTTGATCTTGTACCGACTTTTCAAACCCTCTAAGTAGAATACCCTCATACATTATTTAAATTTTTGACACCTCTTTTCAACCACTTAGTCAATCAAACTTCTGACGAAACAAGACGAACAGGATAAAAGGCTCCGGGCAACTCTCCAGAACAGTTTAATCATCTATTGCAAACGATCCGAGCCCTGAAGGTGTTCACATCACTTTGCACACCTACTTGGCACTTACAGCAAGCATCAAGAATCATCGAAAGACAGTCAGTTTGCTGCTAGGTTCGCTCCGGTGCCTTTGTTCTTGGCAGTCATGCAAATTGAAGTCAAATGGAAGCACCACTAATGTACTTACATAGAGTCTGGGACCATTTGAGCAGGAGCACCTATTTTGGGCACTTGCTGCTATAACTCAGTCAATTTCAAACCGATTGACTTGAATTTTTGACCATGTCTCAGAAATCAAGTCAATCGGTTTGAAATTGACTGAGTTATAGCAGCAAGTGCCCAAAATATGCGCTCCTGCCCAAATGGTCCCAGACCCTACCTATCTACAGTTGCAAGTTGGCTCGCACTCAACTCGTCACTCACAAAGCACTACTGCAAGAAGAAAGTTTTATCGCAATGATTAATATCGGGCTGGTCGTTTTCGGCTTCGCTTCTCTGGGTATTGACCTAACACTGTTGCCAGAAGCGTAGGACACCGGACATTGCACTGGAAAGCACGGAAGCCGAGTTGGAAAAATTTCACAAAGTTAACTTGTTCATTTAAATTTGGCTATGATGATGATGGTGATGAACCCCAGCCCCAGGCAAACATTTGCTCTGGAGGAATGATGATGACTTCCGACGGTTGTCTCGATGATGCTGACGATTTAGGATTTTGAGGCATCAGTGATTTCCCGTTCTTGTGACTATCAGTTCTAACCCAGACAACCAGTAATCGTATAAGATGTTGAATAAGTTGATAAAGTGGAGGCCATATGCGTGCATGTCTCCATCTAGACGCATGTAAAATGTACGCATATCGCCTCCACTTTAACATCTTATTCAACATCCTATACTGGTTGACTGGGGAGAGTGATTATATTCATCAGCCATTCCATAGGAAACCGACACAGTGAACCTCGGCATATCGTGCGTGATATGTAGAGTGCTCGTTGTCTATCGGATAATGTTACGAATTCGTAAGTGGTACAATTTCAGACCGCTGTTATGAGAATTGCCTTCCCGTCCCTTACCAACGTACAGAGATTGAAGAAAGCTGTCCTAGTCACGTCTTTGCGACTGCTGAGGGATGGGAAATGAAGATTAGTTGGACACCTAAGAAAGGTATGTAGAGACCTCTACGTCCTCTCTAGCATTTGGTCAATGTTAAGGCACCAAAACAATGTACAGGAACAAACTTACCAATTATACGAATATCAATACCACAGACAAACAGACGTAACACCTAGAACAATGTTCGTGAAAATCCATCGCCCACTTCACACTACCACACTTCCTGTTGAAAATGTTTCACGAAACACTGCGTTGTACAATATCGTCAACAGACGGCGCTAGTGTGCAACGTCAAATGCAAATAAAAACGATGCGCGCGCCTTTGGTTGTGAAAGCTACAACTATGCAGATTTAAAATGATCGTTAGAAGGGTGGTCCATGGAAATTTTGCAAGTGTTACACGTCTGTTTGTCTGTGTCAATACACTCGAGACGGAAGAAAATGTTGACTTCCATTTGCGTCTTTCGGACATCTAGTAGCAATATAGCCAAAAGTTACACGGACACCATGCGAAATTTAAGACGAAATCTCAGCTGGGAGTTCGTTTTTACCAGCAGCTTTGTTGATGTCAGTCCTCTAATGGCTCGTCTAGCATTGAAGGTTCCACAGCCCGCCCAACGTAAAAGATTCGAATTCTGTCTGCTCTCTCCACCTGGTAGCCACCATTGTTGGATCTATCAGATAGTTTCGGTCACGGCCGTTGTGTTCTTTTTTTCATTAATTTTTCATTAATTTAGTATTACATCGTTTTTACAATAAAACTGAATCGACAATTCCTCGTCACAACATTCGATTCGTGTGGCTGCAGTCCATCATCTTCGGCCGCTTCCTACATTTGCCGTTCTGTATATGGTTCGCCCATCTTACACGCTGCTCTTGATGTCTTCTTGTACTATCCGGATCTCTTTCAAACACCAGCTTTGCAGGGTTGTTATCCGGCATTCTCACAACATGCCCTGCCCGCCGTATCCTTCCAGCTGTTGCGATCTTCCGGATGCTAGGTTTGCCGTAGAATGCAGCGAGCTCGTGATTCATTTTTCGCCGCCACACACCGTTCTCCTGCGCACCGCCAAAGATGGTCTCAAGCACCCGACGCTCGAACACTTCGAGTGCTTGCATATTCTCCTCGGGCACATTCCAAGTCTCGTGCCCGAAGAGAACCACTGGTCTTATCAGCGTCTTCTACATGTTGCATTTGGTGCGGGGGAAAATTTGTTTCGACCGCAGGATCTTGTAAAGCCCAAAGTAGTCCCGACTTCTACTGATGATACGCCACATTTCGCAGCTAACGTTTGTGTCTGCCGTTAATGAGAACCCAATGTAGACGAGATCTTCCACAACCTCGAGCGTGTCCCCGTTTATCGTAACACTGCTGCCTAGGCTTACCCTGTCGTTTCCGGTTCCACCTGCCAGAATGTGTTCCTGTTTTTATGCGTTCACCTACCTTTGTTGCTGCACGTTTCAGGCGGGTGTACAGTTTTGCCACGCGTTCCAAATGTTCTTGCAATAATGTCCATGTCATCCGCAAAACAGATAAATTGGTATTGAACAGCAGGCATGAGAGTCCATCACTTTGTCGCAATCCCCGGCGAGATTCTAACGAGCTAAACAAATCGCCAGAAACCCTTACGCAATGTTTTACACCGTCCATCGTCGATTTCATCACTGTAATGATCTTCCTGGAGAAGCCGTTCTCGTCCATGATTTTACATAGCTCTGTGCGGTCGATACTGTCGTACACCGCCTTGAAGTCGATGAAAAGGTGGTGCGTTGGGACCTGGTATTCGCGGCATTTTTGGAGGATTTGCCGCACGGTGAAGATACATTTTCACTTATTTAGTTAACATCAAATTTATGATAATACTGCATCAACAATTTGCCGCCATAATACTCGATTTGCAGCTGCAGCTCTCCATCCTCGGTCACGCCCAACGCTCGCCAGATCACGCTCCACCTGGTCCGCCCATCGTGCTCTCTGCGCTCCATGCTATTTTGTACCAACCGGATGGTTGGCAAACACCAACTTTGCATGGTTGTTGTCCTGCATTCTTACAACATGCTCTGCCCTCCGATGCCTTCCGGCTTTGGTCACCTTCTGGATGCTGGGTTCGCCGTAAAGTGCAGCGAGCTCGTGGTTCATCTTTCTCCGCCACACACCGTTCTCCTGCACACCGCCGAAGATCGTCCTTAGCACCCGTCGCTCGAAAACTCCGAGTGCTTGCAGGTCCTCCTCGAGCATCGTCCATGTCTCGTGTCCGTAGAGAACCACCGGTCTTATTAGCGTTTTGTACATGGTGCAGTTGGTGCGTGGGTGAATCTTTTTCGACCTAAGTTTCTTCTGGAGCCCGTAGAAGGCCCGACTTCCGCTGATGATGCGCCTCTGAATTTCATGGCTCACGTTATTGTCAGCCGTCAGTAAGGACCCAAGGTAGACGAATTCCTCCACCACCTCGAAAGTATCCCCGTCTATCGTAACATTACTACCCAGACGGATCCGGTCGTTTCCGGTTCCGCCTACCAGCATGTACTTTGTTTTTGAGGTATTCACCACCAGTCCGACCTTTTCTGCTTCGCGTTTTAGGCGGGTGTACAACTCTGCCACCGTTCCAAATGTTCTGGCAATAATGTCCATGTCGTCCGCAAAGCATTTTCCGGATTTTGTGAAAATCGTTCCCCGGCTGTTGAGCCCGGCTCGTCGCATCACACCTTTTCGCAGTCCCCGGCGAGATTCGAATGAACTGGATAGTTCACCCGAAACCCTTACGCAGTTTTGCACACTGTCAATCGTTGCTTTAATCAGTCTAGTCAGCTTCCCAGGAAAGCCGTTTTTGTCCATGACTCTCCATAGATCTGCGCGGTCGATACTGTCGTATGCCGCTTTGAAGTCGATGAACAGGTGATGCGTTGGGGCCTGGTATTCACGGCATTTCAGGATGATTTGCCGCACGGTAAAGATCTGGTCCGTTGTCGAGCGGCCGTCGATGAAGCGGACTTGATAACTTCCCACGAACTCATTCGTTTCAGGTGACAGACGACGGAAGATGATCTGGGATAGCACTTTGTAAACAGCATTCAAAACAGTGATCGTCCTGAAGTTCTCCTTTCTTGTGAATGGGGCAGATTACCCCTTCCTTCCACTAGTCCTCCGTCTTTATCCCTGCATATTTCGGCTCGCGGCAAGAAGCCGTTGCGGGATGCGTTGAGCTTCTGATAGAACTTCCGTGTTTCTTGGGAACGGCACAGCAGCTCCATTTCTTCGCACTCCGCTTCTTCCAGGCGGCGCTTTTTCTCACGAAAGAGGTGGATCTGCTGTTTCCGCTTCTATTTGTAACGTTCCACGATCTGTCGTGGCCTTGCTGCAGCAAGGCATTACCGCCCTCGATGCGTTCTTCTCCTCCAAAACGTTCTGCCCCGGTGGTGCTCTCGGCTGCGTCGTTGATGGCTGCTTTCACTGTACTCCAGCAGTCCTCGAGCTCGCCCTCGTCTGGCAACGCGGTCTCGAGATTCTGCGCGTATGCTGAGGCGACATCCGGTTGCTTCGGTCGATCTAGGTTGTACCGTGGCGGTCGCCGGTACCGTGCATTGTTGATGACGGAGATTGACGGACGATTTGAGATTCCGTCTGCTGTGGTGATCTCCAGGTGTAACGATAAGGGAGACTGTATTGGAAAAAGGTGCTACGTATGGCCATATTTTTGGAGGCGGCGAAATCAATGAGTCGTAGGCCGTTTTCGTTCGTTCGGTGGGCGCTGAACATTGGCGTATCTAGGATTTTTTCCTAGGGGGTGCCTAGGGGGTGCCAGTTTCAGTGGCTTCCAGGTTGCTTTTTTGTAAAAAGAAATACCGATCCACCCTCAATTTCTTAGTATAATGATATACTGCGTCGCGGGAAAAATGAAATAGATAGAATTTATATCTTCAGTTTGAACTTAACTACTTAACAATTATCGCGACCATCCCTGTTTTGTGGATTGAATACAATCAGGTCCATTAGAACACATTTTCGAAGCAATTATTAGACGTGTAAATCTCGAAAACTATAAAATATCCACAAATTTGCGTGTAACATGTATTCATCGTGACATTATCTTTGTTTAATTGCATAATAATAACCCTTACAAAAATAGTTTTTAAGAAAAAAATTAAGTGCTGCATTTTGGGTTTGGCCACAACATTAATGGCTAAAACACGTTTTTTAGTTAGTTGAATATTACCACGTGGACATGAAAATACTTTTACTGAAAAATTGTGAGTATGATTCTCAAACTACAAAATTCGCACTCGGTTATCCTGAGTTCCGTTCTGAAGCTTCACTAACATAGGGTGACGATGGGTATTATCGGCAGGTTTGTTCTCTTCGTCATGGGGGGCCGAATTGTCCGAAATTGGGGCATATAACTCAGCTTGGTTGGGAAGGATTTGAGGCCAACTCTGAGACCTACAGGTTTCAAAAAACCCCCCATGACGAAGACAACAAAACTGCCGAGAATACGTAAGTTCCCCTATTATCAATCCAGTTGAAACCCGGAATTTAGTGCGAGCAAACTTCGTTTTTCTCATCGGGATTCTGATACTCGCACCAAATTCCGATTTCGACTGCATTGGTATTACATCTGATGAATGGAATGCTTTATAAAGCTATTTTTTTTTATTGATATTTGTCTTTGAAAAATTTCCAATTACTCTTCAGGTAATTCCTTTGAGAGTTCTTTTAGTGAAGACTTTATCCACTCGACAGTGACTCTGGAAACATCCTCACTTTTTTTGGAAATATTTCGGCAAGTCATTCTACTTTTTTGGATTTTCGTCCATTTTTTGGACTTTTATTATTTATGCTATTTGGTATTCCATCGCCAATTCCTTCGAAAACTCCTTCGGAATTTCTTCTATAACTTTATTTAAAATTCTTCAGACAATTTCTTCTAGATTTCTTCAGTTTTTATGCAAGCAATTCTTGCAGCAGATGATTTCGGAATACCTTCGATAATTCCGATGTTACTTGCATTGAACTTTTTTTTTTTTTGAGAATTTCATCATTAATTCATTCGGAAATTTTGGAAACTTATTATTACTTTGGAAATTTCTTTGGTGATTCCTTTGGAAATTGATTCAGCAAATTTCTTAGAAATTTCCTCAGGAAATTTATTTGAAAAAAAATTTGGCGATTCTTTAAAAATTATGTCAAGGTGATTCTACGGCAATTACTTTTGGAGTTCTTTTTAAATTTTCTTCAAAAATTCCTTCGATGCTTTCGGATAATTCTTTGAGAATTTTGTTCGAAATTTGTTTTGTATTTTTTTAAATGAAAATATATCGAGAATTCATATTGAGATTGGATTTGACCAATTTATTTAAAAAGTCGTAATATTTTCTTCAGGAATTCCTCTGATAATTCTTATATGAATTCTTTTGGCAACTAGTTCGAAAGTTCTAAGGTAATTTTGATGGATTTTTTTCCGACAATTTCTTTGGGAATCTGTCAGTAAGCTTTTCGTGAATTTCATAGGATTTTCTTTGACCAAGACCAGTTGAGAATATCTGATTTTCATATTCAGCATTTTTTGGAAGCAACATATATAAATAAAAATAAATCATAAATAATTTCAAAAACAATCACGATAAAATTGCCTAATAAATTTGCAAAATAACTGAAATAATTTCAGAGAAATGGCCATTGAAATTATAGAAAAAAAAATCCAAAGAAATTGCTGATGAAATTCTAATGAAACTACCGCAGAAATTAAAAAAAAACAACCATGCCGAAGGAATCCTCAAAGAAATGGCCAGACTATGGTCTACCGAATACGGAGTCGTAGGTTCAAATCCCAACAGAACGCGATTTTTTTTTCGCAAATTCATCTCTCAATTTGTCAATTCTGTGCCTTCTAAGTAATTACAAGTTTTTTCCGTACATTCCTATAGATAGGATTTCACCAGAGATTTTTCTAGTAACACCTCCTAGGATTTCTCTGGAAACTCCAACTATTCCCGAAATTCGAAAGATTTCTACTGGAATTCCTTGAAGAAGCCCAAAATGATTTCCAGGAGAAATACCGTGATTAATTTCTATAGTAATCCACGAATAAAAACTCAAGTGGAAATCCTGGATGAGTTTTTAGAAAAATCCCTGGAAGAATCAAAGGCATTTCTGGAAGTGTCCTTGGAAAACTGCCTAGAAGAATCCTAGCAAGAATGCCAGGAGAAATCCCTAGAGGGATTCCTGCAGGTATCACAGTGAGAATTTCTGGAGGAGACCTAGGAGGCATTCCTGAAACAAGCCGAAGCTGTATAAGCAGCAGGAATCGCTTATGGAATCCCAGGAGGAGTTCCTGGATGAAAGTCAAGAGGAGTTTCTGGAGGATCCAATTTGGAGAAGTCCCAGGAAAAAATCCTTTCGGATTTCCAGGAGAAAACACCGAGGGTACTTCTGCAAGGCTCCTAGAAAGATTACCTAGAACAATCCCAGCAAGTTTTCAAGGAAACCGTGTAGAATAATTTCTAGAAGAATTTCGGGATGTATTACTGTAAGAAATTCTGAAGGAGTCCTAGAAGGCATTACTGGAAGAACCCTTGAGAAGTTTATGAGAGAATCCTTGGATAAAATATCTTCGATAAAAATTCCTGGAGTAATCACCGGAAAGGTTCTCAAAAGGTCACAGGAAAAATCTCAAGAGGTATTCTTAAAAGGACTCTGGGGTGTGTCATTGTAGAAATCGCAGCGAAAATCCTAGGAGGAATGGCTGGAGGAATTTATACAGGAATTTATAGAGAAACCCCATCAGGAATGCCTGGGGGAATCCAAAGAAAAAATCTTTGAAATGCCTAGAGAAGTCCCTGCAAGAACCGGTAGAAGTATTCTGGAATAATCTATAGAGAAGGCCCTGAAGGAATCGCAGGAGGAATTTCTGAACGCCAAAGGGAGTTTCTGCAGGAATTCCATGAGGAATTTCTGGAGGAATCCTTGGAGAAATCCCTGGTAGGACACCCAAAGAAATTTCTGCAAGAATTCCAGGAAGATTACCTGGCAAGATCCCAGCAAAAAAGCCAGGAGAAAGCTCTAGAAGATTCCGTAGCATAATTTCTGAACTACCACAGTTAGAATTTATTAAGGATGAATAGCTGGAAGAACCGCAGGAATTGCTAAAGGATTCCCTGATGGAATATCTGGAGCAGCGCTTCCCAAAATCAGTTTTCGTGGCGCCCCCACGTGTCGCAGGCTCGCTTTTTCTACTCCTTTTAGCGAGCCTGCAAGAGGCTGGTGCGCCGCGAAAACGGAGTTTGGGAAGCGCAGATCTGGAGGAATGCCTAGAATTCCTAGAATCAGGAATACCGGGGATATCCTAAGAGAAGTTCCTCTAACAAATGCCTGGAGAAATACCTATAGTTCTCCTTAAAAGAATCGGTAGAAATATACTGGAGGAATCCCTGATGGAATCGCAGGAGGAATTTCTGGAGGAATCTGGAGATTTCCCGAAAGTATTGCAGCAAGTACAGTGTATCAAACAATTGTCCGTACAGCAATTTTTAGGCAAAATAATTTTTCATTCAAATGTTCATAACTTTTTTATACATCATCAAAAACGCTGAACCAATCATTGACCAATCATGAACCATATATTAAAGCTCCATTGGTAAAATTTTGAGTGTTATCGAATAAGTTTTCTGAAAATTATAGTACTTCTAGAAAAACTTATAAGATTTTTGAACACATTTTTAAAACATTATGTATCTCAGTATGTATTCGATGGAATTTATTCAATTTTTTGGGTGTTACAGTTGATACTTAATGTTTTCATATGCAGCTACTTTTGAGGTTTTATTTTCACTACAAAAAATATGAAAAATGTGCCAATATAGTTGACGATGCTTAAAAAATTACCTTATTTAGCACATATAATCTGCCAAACGTTTTCCATCAACAAAAGTGCATTAACTGAACGATAAATACATAGGACCTACTCTTCATATGTAGTTTGGTAGGTCTTGTATAAAAATATTACATTAAGAGAGTTTAAAAGCGTTGAAAACACTTGGCACTTTTATTGATCAAAATATGATAAATTTTCAAATGACACTCTAAACATAAACAGATTTTTCATATTTTTTGTAGTGAATATAAAATCTGAATCGAAGCTGTATATGAAAGCCTTAGGCATAAGCTGTATCACAAAAAAAATGGAAAAAGTTTCATCGAGTCCATATTGAGATATAATGTTTTAAAAATGTGTACAAATATCTAAAAGTTCTATAACTTTCAGAAAACTTATTCGATCTCGCTCAAAATTTTACCCCTGTGGAATTTCCGAAAGATCCTCTCGAGTAAGTCCTGGTTAAATTCTTGAAGAAATCTCTAGAAGAATCACCGAAAGGATTTTTAGAAAAATCTCAGGATGATTTTCTGAAAGAATTTTCAAAAGAACTTCCCTAGTAGAACTCCTGAAGGTATTGCGAATATTTTGTATAGCTTTTCTTTCGTTGCGCAATTTGCGCGCCGGTCAGTTACGCGCAGCTCCACTCCAGTTGCGCGCAGCCAATCAGGAGCAAGGAAGCAGACGACGTCGTTGCGCGCCAAAGCTACTCGCAGCACGTTTCTATTGTCTGCGACCAAAACAAACATCGATGCTCGCCCACCGGCTGATTGTTGTTGTTGATAACTTGCGTGGAAAGGTAAGTTAACTCATTATGGTCCCTTTCGAGATTGTTTTAATGAAATGGAAATAAAACAATATTTTCTGGAATTGTTACTGATTCGATTGGTTGTGCCATTATTTGTTGCATTCAGTCTTGTACTGATCGAACGGGATTGATACCGGTTTTAAGTAATGCAAATATGGATACTGCCCATGATAAGAGATTCACCCTTGCGCACAACTGACTGACAGATCGGTAAAAGTGTGAAACTAAAATTTTTCTTGCTAAGCGCAATACCACATTGAAAATTTTTGGAGGAGTTCTAAGAGAAATTGCTGGAATCCTAGCCACAGTTCCCAGAGGAAGACCAATATAAGCTCCCGGAGGAATTTCATGGGAAATTTCTGGAAAAATCCGGAATAAAATCTCTGAAAGAATTCCTGGAAGAAACAACGGAAGAACGTCTGAAAGGATCCAGGAAGGTTGTCGTGGATAATCCCACCAGGAATTCCTGAAAAAAAAATCCAAGAAATATTTTTAGAAGAATCCCTAGAAGAATTGCAAGAAGTACCATAGTAAAAATTTTCGAAAGAAATACTACAAGAAAATACTGGATCAATCTCAACAGAAATTTCTAGAATGTACAACCCCATTAGAACTGCCTGGAGAATCCCGAGGGAAGTTTATTGAAGAAATATCGGGAGGAATCCATAAAGAAAGCCTAGAGAAATCACTGTATGAATAGATAAAGGTACTTCTGGAGGAATCCATGGAGAAGTCTGTTGATTGTTCTTACCAATACCCAAAGCGCCAAAACGTACAACAGGTATATAAGTAATTATGGGTGTGTGTTAAGTTTTATTCGAATGTGTCATTAATAAATATTGGATTTTATAGTGTAAAAATTTAAATTTTAGGTGACTGTCAAGGAAAAATTCTAGGGGGTGCCAAATTTGTTCTAGGGGGTGCCTGGCACCCCTGGAACCCCCCCTAGCTACGCCAATGGCGCTGAACTTACCAATCGTCGGTTTGAATTCTTCTTCCTGGTCTACCTGGGCGTTCAAATGTCCTATGATGATCTTGACTTCGTGGCTTGGGCAGCGATCGTACTCGCGTTCGAGCTGCGCGTAAAATGCGTCCTTGTCATCATCAGTGCTTCCGGAGTGTGGGCTGTACACGTTTATTATGCTGAAGTTGAAGAATCAGCCCTTGATCCTCAACCTGCAAAGTTTTTCGTCGATCGGCCACCAACCGATCACGAGCCTCTACATATCACCCATCACAATGAAAGCTGTTCCCAGCTCGTGTGTGTTGCCGCAGCTCTGGTAGATGGTATGATTACCTCTAAACGCCCCCCTTCCCTGCCAGCCTATGACCACAGTTCCCACCGGGGTTGGTTACCCGATCTTCCCCAAGGTTGCTCATAGTTTCCGGCCGGTACCACGAGGCACGGTAAAGGCTGGGTATGCTGCGCAATTCAGATCCCATTGTGATCCACTAGCCTCTGCCCAGCAACTCCTATCCCTACCTCCACGCGGTACCGGCCGGAACCTATGAGCAACCTTAGGGAAGATCGGGTAACCAACCCCGGTGGGAACTTTGGTCGTAGGCTGACAGGTAAGGGGGGGTTTGCTTCGGCAAACCTGAGCGTCTGTTCTCCAGGAGGAGCGGCTCACAACAGCGTCTGATCCCCATGTTAGGGGCGGCTGATCTACGTCCGAGTGCCAGGGAAGGACTCTAAGCTCAACTGTGCACTATGGTCCTCCGGAAAGTAGGGGGTTGGTGTCAGGCCCTACGAGCCAGCCGTAAAAAACCATTGTAACGGAAAATCAGCAACAGAATAATACGAACCAAGACCAACGGCAACGACCCCAGCGAACAAAAAGGACTTGCGATTGGAAACTCGGTACGTGGAACTGCCGATCTCTCAACTTCATTGGGAGCACCCGCATACTCGCCGATCTACTGAAGGACCGCGGGTTCGGCATCGTAGCGCTGCAGGAGGTGTGTTGGACGGGATCCATGGTGCGAACGTTTAGAGGTAATCATACCATCTACCAGAGCTGCGGCAACACACGCGAGCTGGGAACAGCTTTCATCGTGATGGGTGATATGCAAAGGCGCGTGATCGGTTGGTGGCCGATCGACGAAAGAATGTGCAGGTTGAGGATCAAGGGCCGATTCTTCAACTTCAGCATAATAAACGTGCACAGCCCACACTCCGGAAGTACTGATGATGACAAGGACGCATTTTACGCGCAGCTCGAACGCGAGTACGATCGCTGCCCAAGCCACGACGTCAAGATCATCATAGGAGATTTGAACGCTCAGGTAGGCCAGGAGGAGGAATTCAGACCGACGATTGGTAAGTTCAGCGCCCACCAGCAAACGAACGAAAACGGCCTACGACTCATTGATTTCGAAGCCTCCAAAAATATGGCCATACGTAGCACCTTTTTCCAACACAGCCTCCCTTATCGTTACACCTGGAGATCACCACAGCAGACGGAATCTCAAATCGACCACGTTCTGATTGACGGACGGCACTTCTCCGACATTATCGACGTCAGGACCTATCGTGGCGCCAACATCGACTCCGACCACTATCTGGTGATGGTCAAACTGCGCCCAAAACTCTCCGTCATCAACAATGTACGGTACCGACGACCGCCACGGTACAACCTAGAGCGACTGAAGCAACCGGATGTCGCCTCAGCATACGCGCAGAACCTCGAAGCCGCGTTGCCAGACGAGGGCGAGCTCGATGAGGCCCCTCTAGAGGACTGCTGGAGTACAGTGAAAGCAGTCATCAACGACGCAGCCGAGAGCACCATCGGGTACGTGGAACGGAATCGACGGAACGAATGGTTCGACGAAGAGTGCAGAACGGTTTTGGAGGAGAAGAACGCAGCGAGAGCGGTAATGCTGCAGCAAGGGACTCGACAGAACGTGGAACGTTACAAACAGAAGCGGAAACAGCAGACCCGCCTCTTTCGGGAGAAAAAGCGCCGCCTGGAAGAAGCGGAGTGTGAAGAAATGGAACTGCTGTGCCGTTCCCAAGAAACACGGAAGTTCTATCAGAAGCTCAACGCATCCCGCAACGGCTTCGTGCCGCGAGCCGAAATATGCAGGGATAAAGACGGAGGCCTCTTGACGGACGGACGTGAGGTGATCGAAAGGTGGAAGCAGCACTTCGATCAGCACCTGAACGGCGTGGAGAACGTAGGCACGGGAGCCCACGGCAACGGAAGGAACGACGACGCCAGTGCAGCGGAGGACGGAAATGAACCAACTCCCACGCTGAGGGAAGTTAAGGATGCCATTCACCAGCTCAAAACCAACAAAGCAGCTGGTAAGGATGGTATCGCAGCTGAACTCATCAAGATGGGCCCAGAAAAGTTGGCCACCTGTCTGCATCGGCTGATAGTCAGGATCTGGGAAACCGAACAGCTACCGGAGGAGTGGAAGGAAGGGGTAATCTGCCCCATTCACAAGAAAGGCGACCATTTGGAATGTGAGAACTTCAGGGCGATCACTATTTTGAATGCTGCCTACAAAGTGCTATCCCAGATCATCTTCCGTCGTCTGTCACCTAAAACAAATGAGTTCGTGGGAAGTTATCAAGCCGGCTTCATCGACGGCCGGTCGACAACGGACCAGATCTTTACCGTACGGCAAATCCTCCAGAAATGCCGTGAATACCAGGTCCCAACGCACCACCTGTTCATCGACTTCAAAGCGGCATACGATAGTATCGACCGCGCAGATCTATGGAGAATCATGGACGAAAACGGCTTTCCTGGGAAGCTGACTAGACTGATTAAAGCAACGATGGACGGTGTGCAAAACTGCGTAAAGGTTTCGGGTGAACTATCCAGTTCATTCGTATCTCGCCGGGGACTGCGACAAGGTGACGGACTCTCATGTCTACTCTTCAACATCGCGCTGGAAGGTGTGATGCGACGAGCCGGGCTCAACAGCCGGGGAACGATTTTCACAAAATCCGGTCAATTTGTGTGCTTTGCGGACGACATGGACATTATCGCTAGAACATTTGGAACGGTGGCAGAGCTGTACACCCGCCTGAAACGCGAAGCAGCAAAGGTCGGACTGGTGGTGAATGCCTCAAAAACAAAGTACATGCTGGTAGGCGGAACCGAAAACGACCGGATCCGTCTGGGTAGTAATGTTACGATAGACGGGGATACTTTCGAGGTGGTGGAGGAATTCGTCTACCTCGGATCCTTACTGACGGCTGACAACAACGTGAGCCGAGAAATTCGGAGGCGCATCATCAGCGGAAGTCGGGCCTACTACGGGCTCCAGAAGAAACTGCGGTCGAAAAAGATTCACCCACGCACCAAATGCACCATGTACAAAACGCTAATAAGACCGGTGATCCTCTACGGGCACGAGACATGGACCATGCTCGAGGAGGACCTCTCTCTCTCTCTTCTTGGCGTAACGTCCTCACTGGGACAAAGCCTGCTTCTCAGCTTAGTGTTCTATGAGCACTTCCACAGTTATTAACTGAGAGCTTCCTCTGCCAATGACCATTTTGCATGTGTATATCGTGTGGCAGACACGAAGATACTCTTTGCCCAAGGAAGTCAAGGAAATTTCCTTTACGAAAAGATCCTGGACCGACCGGGAATCGAACCCGTCACCCTCAGCATGGTCAGCGGACCAGGTGGAGCGTGACTTGGCGAGCATTGGGCGCGACCGAGGATGGAGAGCGGCAGCCACAAACCGAGTATTGTGGCGTACTATTGTTGATTATGTCTTGTCTTAATGATGTTGAACAAATAAATGTATGTATGTATGTATGTATGGGCTGCAAAACGGTGAGTCGATAAGGAGAGCGTCCAATATAGCTCTGGTCCTCACAAGTTCCTACCTCATGCTTCCACGGGTCAAACGATGACAAAGACCGCCAGCTAAGAGTTGTGTGCTTAGCTGGTAGCGCAGCCTGGGCACTGTTGTCCTTCTGACTTCAGCTAGATTGAGGAGGTACGATCCGAGTGTCTGTTCACCAAGGAGGTGCGGCTCAAACAGCGTCTGTTCTGGCATCCAGCGGCTGAGTAAGAAACGCTGCACCACGCCCAGCTAGATCCAAGGTGGTAGCCCCATCAGCGTGGTCGTCCCAGTGTTGGTTGGGACGTTAAACAGAACTGGCACGATGGCCCTCCGGCGAGACAGGAGTGTTGGCGTAGGCCCAATAAGCCACCCGTAAAAATCCCCATTGCGAATAACATAGGAGAAAATACGACTCGATACAATCGGCAAAGACCCACGCGACGAAATAAGGACTACGATTGGAAACTTGGAACATGGAATTGCAAGTCACTAGGTTTCGCAGGATGTGACAGGATAATCTATGACGAACTACATCCCCGCAACTTCGACATCGTGGCGTTGCAGGAACTTTGTTGGACTGGACAGAAAGTGTGGAAAAGCGGGCATCGAGCGGCTACCTTCTACCAAAGCTGTGGCACCACCAATGAACTGGGAACAGGATTTATAGTGTTGGGCAAGATGCGACAACGTGTGATCGGGTGGCAGCCGATCAACGCAAGGATGTGCATGTTGAGAGTTAAGGGCCGTTTCTTCAACTACAGCATCATCAACGTCCACTGCCCACACGAAGGGAGACCCGATGATGAGAAAGAAGCGTTCTACGCGCAGTTAGAGCAAACATACGATGGTTGCTCGCCGCGTGACGTGAAAATCGTTGTCGGCGACATGAACGCGCAGGTAGGAAGGGAGGAAATGTACAGACCGGTAATCGGGCGAAATAGCCTGCACGCCGTATCGAATGATAACGGCCAGCGATGCGTAAACTTTGCAGCCTCCCGTGGTATGGTAGTCCGAAGCACCTTCTTTCCCCGCAAAGATATCCACAAAGCCACCTGGAGATCACCCGACCACCAAACAGAAAACCAAATCGACCACGTTCTAATCGACGGTAAATTCTTCTCGGATATAACCAACGTCCGCACATACCGCAGTGCGAATATAGATTCGGATCACTACTTAGTCGCTGTATGCATGCGCTCAAAACTTTCGACAGTTATCACCACGCGTCGAAGTCGAACGCCGCGGCTCAACATCGAGCAACTTCGTAACGTAGAAGTGGCTCAAGACTACGCGCAGCAGTTAGCAGTGGCCCTACCAACGGAAGAGCAGCTTGGCGCAGCTACACTTGAAGATGGCTGGAGGGACATCCGATCCGCCATAGGTAGTACCTCGGCTACAGCACTAGGCTTCGCGACTCCGAATCACAGAAACGACTGGTACGACGGCGAATGTGAACAGTTGAAAAACGAGAAGAATGCAGCATGGGCGAGAATGCTACAACACCGTACGAGAGCGAATGAGGTACGTTACAAACAGGCGCGGAACAGGCAGAACTCAGTCTTCCGGATGAAGAAGCGCCAGCAGGAAGAACGAGATCGCGAAGCGATGGAAGAGCTGTACCGCGCTAAGGACACACGAAAGTTCTACGAGAAGCTGAACCGCTCGCGCAGAGGCTTTGTGCCACAAGCCGACATGTGCCGAGATAATCACGGGAATATTCTCACGAGCGAGCGTGAGGTGGTCGAGAGGTGGCGGCAGCATTACGATGAGCACCTCAATGGCGACGTTGCAAGTACCGAAGCTGGCGTGGTAACAGATCTAGGAGTATGTGCACAGGACGAAAGACTTCCGGCCCCTGACCTTCAAGAGATTGAGGAGGAGGTTGGCCGGTTGAAAAACAACAAAGCCGCTGGAGCAGATCAACTACCAAGCGAGCTTTTAAAATACGGTGGAGAAGCACTGGTGAGAGCACTACACTGGGTCATTACCAAGATTTGGGAGGAGGAAGTATTACCGGAGGAATGGATGGAAGGTATCGTGTGTCCCATCTACAAAAAGGGCGACAAGTTGGATTGCGGAAACTACCGCGCGATCACACTACTGAGCGCTGCCTACAAGATACTCTCCCAAATTTTATGCCGCCGTCTATCACCGATTGCAAGAGAGTTCGTGGGGCAATATCAGGCTGGATTCATGGGTGAACGCGCTACAACGGACCAGATGTTCGCCATCCGCCAGGTGTTGCAGAAATGCCGCGAAGACAACGTGCCCACACATCACTTGTTCATCGATTTCAAATCGGCGTATGATACAATCGATCGAGAACAGCTATGGCAGATTATGCACGAATACGGATTCCCGGATAAACTGATACGGTTGATCAAGGCGACGATGGATCGAGTGATGTGCGTAGTTCGAGTATCAGGGACACTCTCGAGTCCCTTCGAATCTCGCAGAGGGTTACGGCAAGGTGATGGTCTTTCGTGCTTGCTGTTCAACATTGCTTTGGAGGGTGTAATAAGAAGAGCGGGGATAAACACGAGTGGGACGATTTTCACGAAGTCCGTTCAGCTGCTTGGTTTCGCCGATGATATTGATATTATTGCTCGTAAATTTGAGACGATGGCGGAAACGTACATCCGACTAAAGAGTGAAGCCAGGCGAATCGGACTAGTCATTAATGTGTCGAAGACAAAGTACATGATGGCAAAGGGCTCCAGGGAGGAATCACCGCGCCCGCCACCCCGAATTCATATCGACGGTGATGAAATCGAGGCGGTTGAAGAATTCGTGTACTTGGGCTCACTGGTGACCGACGACAACGACACCAGCAGAGAAATTCAGAGGCGCATTGTGGCAGGAAATCGTGCCTACTTTGGACTCCGCAGAACTCTACGATCGAATAAAGTTCGCCGTAACACGAAGTTAACCATCTACAAAACGTTGATTAGACCGGTCGTCCTCTATGGGCACGAAACATGGACCCTACGTGCAGAGGACCAACGCGCCCTTGGAGTTTTCGAACGGAAGGTGTTGCGTACCATCTACGGCGGAGTGCAGATGGAAGACGGGACTTGGAGAAGGCGAATGAACCACGAGCTGCATCAGCTGCTGGGAGAACCAACCATCGTCCATACCGCGAAAATCGGGAGGCTACGGTGGGCGGGTCACGTCATCAGGATGTCGGATAGCAACCCGACTAAAATGGTTCTCGAGAGTCATCCGACCGGTACAAGAAGACGTGGAGCGCAGCGAGCTAGGTGGGTCGACCAAGTGGAGGACGATCTGCGGACCCTACGCAGAGTGCGGAACTGGAGACAAACAGCCATGGACCGAGTGGAATGGAGGCGGCTACTATGTACAGCAGAGGCCACCCCGGCCTTAGCCTGACCGGTAAGGTAAGTATGTATGTATGTATGTACCACGAGGAGGTATGGATAGGAGTTGCTGGGCAGAGGCTAGTGGATCACAATGGTATCTGAATTGCGCAGCATACCCAAAAATTGGCGCCACCTAGCGGGTGAATCTCGAACCAAGGTCGCCGTTGTCGGATACCTCTAAGCTTGCTGAATAAATTTGCTGAAGAAACTATTCTCGGGATCTTGAGATATACGTTGTGCAAAGTATGTGGTCAATTTTGGTTCTCCAAAAAAATCAGTAATAACGCCAGAACCATGTGAACTAGATACCTTAATCCCTGGAATCCTGAGCTACAAACGTGTTCCGGGAATTTGTAAAAATGTCATCAAAATTCGATGAAAAAAAAGTTATGACAATCTTTTTTGCTTTTCCGATGGTGAAAAATGTTTGTCAGTTGGATGAAGGTTAACAACGATTTATGTTATATTCAACCCAATCGAAAAGCATCGATTCCACCTCCCGTTGAAAGCTAGTTTCCATTCTCGCGAACTGACTTTTAAACAAAGTGGGATGTTCAGTACGCTCTGACTTCACTTCAAAAAGCTACAATTTGGTCCCAATGCCATTTGCTTGTTCTGCAGTACAGCGCAAGAAGTCGTATAATATTGTTCATATGGATATCACATGTGTACATAAAAGAATGTTATCATCGAATTAACACCTTGTAGCCGGCACGAGGCGGCTCAGGGAATTTATACTAGGGCTTCGGGTTGAAGGGGAAACAAGTGGCTTATGCGCCACCTCCGAAGAGGACCACCTGTCGTTCTAAGTTGCCCGGCAAACTCAAACCTCAGGGCGAGTTCAGTTTTGAATCAAACTACCGAACGAGCTAGCAAAATATCCCACGTTTGAAAAGTACTCAAAACGCTATCGACTGACCGACCCAAATAATAACCGGAAACGCGACTTCCTACCGATACCGAAGACACGTGGACGACTGATCTCATCACAGGCCAAGTCCGTCTCGACCACAATTACCTACACGCTTCAGGACCGAAATGGAGGACTGAGTATCCCAAGCAGTCCGACTTGGAGTAACAACACTTCAACAAAACTACAACAACAAAAGAACGAAACGTGAAAACTATCCTTCAATCAGTGCATCAATAACGGGAGACTCAAACTAACATAATAACTTGCAAACATTTAGAGAAACACCAAAACTTCTAATAACATTTATTCTATTCGTCTTACATTTCTACTCGGGTACCCACTTCACATTATCCAAAGCTCTCACTTTTCCTCTCCCTACTACTCTCTCCTATCTGTGCGGATTTCTACTTTCCTATCGATCTATTTTTAGCTTCTCGAACGCTTCCCACTCTCACACAATCTTCACTTGGCTTCTTCCATCAATATAGAAATAGTGGCGGTCTACTTACAGTCGGTTCTGCTTTACCGTCTCTGCATTGCCGGTACCGTCGCCCCGTCCTTCGCGTCGCCTCTGCGACGCTGGCCCACGCGGATGAACAAAAGGGGGCCGCGAATGAATGGCGCCGGTTGGTGACGCCGGGTGGGCCGCTGGCGCAGTGAATTCTGCGTCACGGCGGGAAAATCGCTCTGATGGAGTGCGATGGTGACGACGCAAACTCCCTTCTAACTCCGGCCGGCAGTTAGGAAACTTCGAAGCTGGCGCGTGGGGTCAGAAGTGTGGAATTCTGGCGTAAATCGGTGCGGTGTGTCGAGCGGGGAGGTTGGTGGTGCGGGAAACGAAACTAGCAAATAAAAAGCCGTCGAACGGCTTTTCTTAACTTTGGCAATCACGCACAGCACCGCACAACCTAGCTAATTAATTACTTTAGCACTATATACCTTGAACAATCACACCGCGAAACTACTTATAAAAAGACTTCACACTCCTGCCTCTTCCACGGGTCAGATCAAAGTGGACGAGACAGAACTTGAGATGCCTCAGTAAAGCCGTATTTCGGGTTTTGGCCTTCGTACCGGAAATCAAGGAACGATCTTATCAAAAGTCGGTTCCCGATTACCCTTTGAGCCGATCAGTGATTTTGTCCTTTTCCCTCTCAAGCATTTCGCATTAAGCTAGCTCGGTTCAATTCTTTACATTCACGTCTTATTATTTTAAAAGAAACGACAAGTGATCCCGACGGGAGATGTTACTCAATCCCAACGGACCCTGGCGCATGTTTGGTGAGATGAGTTATGTACGCTCCAAGTGAGTGAACGATAACTTCCGCGGAGCAACTGGGTTTATTCGTGAGTGATCTAAATTCATTATTGCATGCAAGTAATGAAATATACTGCTGTTCGTTGTAAATGATATTGACTATATATTGCTATTCGTTTTGCTTTGCTTCCTCATAAGATAAACATAATTTATTGGATCTCTATCAAATACCGCTACATAACACTGGACTTGTTTTACGAAAATTTGGTTGTAGGAGTACAACCAAATTTTCGTAACGGCAAGCCTTACTATATCACAGAATTTCAAAAAATGAGACACCTACATTGTAAATTAAGCTCTACACAAACTACACATAAATAATTAATAAATATAAATAAATTTGTAAATAATGTGTAAATCTATGTACAACTTTCCAAAATATGCAACAAACACATCAAAAATATAAATAAATAAATAAATAAATAAAAAAATAAATAAATGAATAAATAAATAAATAGATAACTGAATAAATAAATGAATAAGTAAATAACTATGTAAATGCATAAATAAATAACATGTACACAGATATATTTACAACAAATCAACAAAACATAACCACATAATTGTATAAATAAGAAAAATAATCAACAAATATATCACAAGCTCTACATACGTCAAACTGAAAACTACTTAATATTTACAATGAACTAGGTCTCGAAATTTACACTATAGTACGGATCTTTGGTTCATTGGAGAAATCATTAAACAAATTCAGTATCAACACCTTCAACCATAACATCATAGTCATCAAAATCACTTGGATATTGATTAATGACGACCTCAACTACTACCACTCAACATAACCGACTCATTCAGTCATGAAGCTACCCCATACCTGATGATGGAAATACTACTTCATTCTGAATTCGCCTCACTGTTTGCTCTTAGATCGACCATCAAGGCTACTCCCTGACTAAAAAGCTTTCTAAGAACAAACGTTATAACTTAAACTCTAAAGCGCATATGATTACGCATCGTCTTCAATACCAATACATTGGCTAGGAAGAGAGCGCTTTCATAGCATAACTTGATCCCACATACGGAATATGCCGAATCAGTTCAACATCCCACTTCTGTACTGTTTCTCACGTCAGGCATCGAGCATGACTCACCGAAACCTGTAAGAAGTGAGTGACTCCACAAAACTCATGAACCCTGAATCTGTTCATCGATAACTCACAGTGAACCTCTGAAACGTCAAAATAGGTGAACTGCTGTAGTTGTTTGTTTATCATTTAGTACGAGTGGAACATTTAATTTTCATTATTGCCAGAATTTACGTGCTAAATTAACAAAAAAATGTCAAAAAGTAACTACACAATCAAAAAATGAGAGAGGTATGTGTATAATATGTTTATATTGTTTTGTTTGTAGCTAATTGGATGACTACGGAGACGGCGCTAAACAACCATGAAACTGCACGATGGAACTATCGAAAACGACCGAAAATTGAAGATTTCCAGCTGGACGGGTTAATATGAGCTACGTTGGATGCGGAATGACCAGATCTACACAAAATCAGCTAAGTATCATTCCATTTAGTAGTTTTTAATCGTTCATGTACTATTTCTTTATTTTTCTTTTTAGGGTTACTCAGACGGCAACAAGCAACGAAATGGTTCTAGCGATGGTTAACCGCTAACCAGGGAAAACGATGACGTCACAAATTTTGCATGCAGATCGAGATAACTAATCGACCATATCGAGAATAAAGAACAAAATTAAATAAATAAATAAATAAACATCTTCATAATCAACCAAATAAATAAATCATCTAATAAATAAATTAATAAATACATGTAAATAAATAGAGCATCTCTTAAACTATAAATAATGCATCTAATAAATACTATATACAACAAACAACTAGAATAAGGTAAATAAATCATCTGATAAATAAATAAATAAATAAATAAATAAATAAATAAACAAGCAAGCAAACAATGATATTTACAGGAGAAATAAAGCTTTTAGCCTTAAGTACTAAACTAGCTTTAAGACTCGATGTGCACTACATGCTAACATCCATCAATGAAAGAAATACCCTTGATTGGTCATATTTGATATATACAATTTTAAAAACGTCAAGTTTGGTCATTTTACGAACTAGAAGACTTTTTACAATGGGAAAAGTATTTACAATTTACTCCTTAGTACTTTAAATTCAATTTGCAACTTCGGTTGTTCTGACAGCTCGATTGACTAGATTAGCTCTTCTTTATCGACCCATTTCTGGGCAACAGAGTCTATTTCGCGATCAGCATCTGAGCATCCCCAAACTTAGACTCACGCTTTCACCTTCCAATCAAGTACTTCTCGTCAACGCTTTCTCAGCTCAGAGTTTCTGGCAAAAAGGTCATCGTCCTTGATAATTAAAATCGGAAGTAGGGATTTGCATTTTGTCACAACTGAACATTTACGCCATAAGAAGGGCATCATTTGTTTAAGTTTTGAATAATTATTCCTAATACTTTCTGTTTCAGCGATAAAGGTAAATTATTTTATTGATGTATTTGTTGTGTTTTTCGCCCATTACATCTCATCCAAATTCCAACATAACTTAATCATACTAAATTCCAGACCATTCTAGTTCCAAAATCCTATTTCCATTCTATTTACGAGAGCGTCGGTGAGTCGCTGGCATCTCGATAAATAGATATCATCCCTTCCCGATTATCCCTTCCCATCCACATAACGTGTTTCTTATCGTTTCAGAGAGCGATCAATGGCGCTTAAGCCTAGGCTTGTTAGCCAGGACACATGGTCCAAATGCCTGTGCCCCATCCCGGAAGCAAAAAGGCCCATGGAGTGACAAAATTTCTTAGCTATGTCACTCCCAACGTTGGTGTTTAAAATCACTTACACTCACATCAACACATTAACATGATCAACTCAAATACACTTACTCAATCTGAATCTTGCCGCATCACTCGCTTATAGTGAATCCCCAATCAACCCTTTCCAAATATCCAACTCCTTGACACCTATGGGGGCGCCGGTGAGTCGCTGGCCTTTCATAAAGTAGGTGTCATATCATCACATCCTTTCCTATCCTCGTAACGGAGAAGATGGGCGTGGCCGGCAATGGAAGTTTTCATGTCTTTTTTACTTCAATCTCTGATTGGAAAGCTGTTGCTTCCCAAATAGCATTCCATAAGCAATTAGAATAGGAGTATTAAAGTTGTTCGGATAGATCAACCAGTTTCTTGCAGCAGCACTATTTCGTGGCAGCTCAAAACTAAAATAATATTTATTGAAAACATGAAGACCATATAAGCCCAATTTTTACTTACAAGAATTGGTTTGCAATCCACCTACACACCAACGATCCTATCCAGTACTTCAACCGCTTCTTCGGTGAATCAAAGAATTAACTATTCCTATCGCCTAGCATCAATGATATTCACTATCTGGCCTTCTAGAATTAGCATAGCTACTTCAATTGACTTTGTTTATACCGTTCTTTTTCATTTTCTTGATTTGCTTTGGATTTAGTTTACGTTCACGCATTATCTTCTCATTTGCCAATTGTCTATACATGGCGCTTTCGCCATTCGAATTTTGACCGCCCGTTGGGACAGTCGTACTGTCTAGCGGTGTCGTAAAATACTCCAGCCCGTAACATCCATTAACGAACGACATTCTGGATTTACTATCACCTTTTGACTCCGCTACAGTTTTCCGATAAGCAATTTCATTTTTTTTTTCTACCATAAACTCTGTAGCAATCAACATACCTGATTTTGTTCTCAACCCTAGCCTTAGCTAATACATTCACATTTTGCTTTTCTTGAGTATTGTACATTCGTTCTTGATCTCCATCCTTTGTTCTTTTTTGGTTTCTATTAAACTTAGTGACTTGCCCTTTGAAATTCTTTTTGACAACTTCCTTATGAAAACCGAGATAATTGTTTCTCTTCACTGAAACTTCTTGTCTAGGGCCGTATACCGTCCATCCTAACTTACTCTTAACCGCTATCGGCTCGGCCGCACCACGGATCCTTGAGTCAATCGGAGCAAAGGAATGTATATTATTTACTCCGATGAGTATCTCCGGTCGACCGCTGTAGGACGATATAGGAATTCCTCGCAAGTGTTCGTACTGATGAAGAAGCGTCTCGGCATTCAATGCTTGTGCTGGTAACTTAAGCTTGTCCACAGTGTACACAGACTTCAAAAACAGCTTCTCGTCTGTATTGTCTCCTGAAATCCACAAGCTCGTCCGCTTTGATCCCTTCTCAACTCGATCGATGCCAGCAGTCCATTGAATTGTAAGTTCTTCCTGGATACCTTGAGTCCCTAAACGTTCGGCTAGTTTTTTCTCCACCAAAGTTACTGAGGCTCCTTCGTCCAATAAAGCCAATGTGGTGATGGTTTTCTCACCAGAATGTAATTTTACCGGAATCATTCGGAACAACACATTGCTGTTCGTTGTATTATGCATACTAGTCTCGGCAACATCCCTCTTCGTGTGTAGTAGCGTCTCGTTTACTTCACTTGAATTACATTCCTTCCACTCTTCGTCAGATTCTACACTTTCGTGCTCACGGACATTCTCGCATACACCTGTTATCTCCAAGGATCCAGATCGTTCTAATTGATCATCGAGCTGGGAACCATTCGCTGTATCGTACTCCACCTGGTACGCCACATTTGCTTCACACGCCTCTGAAACTATTTCCGAGATGAAATTCGTAAACGTTCGTAGGGTGACTTTTTTGTTCTGCCGCTTGAAACGAACCCATTCTCGTTTATTGTTATCTGGAAGCTTGTCCACTAGTTCTTGAACTAACAGTGGATTCACTAAATGTTGTTCCATATCAGCCGCTTCTAGATGCTCACACAATTGTTCTACCACGGTTCCAAAGGGAATAAAACTAGCCAGATTATTCGACTTCGGTGGTGCAAGACTGCGAATCTTTTGCAGGTGACTCTGCAGTAACTGTTCTGGACGACCGTATAATTGTCGAAGCTTTTCAATAACCCTCGATACTGACTTTGGAAGCATCAGTTGTCCACAAACCATTTCAAGAGCCGGACCTTTCAGACAATCTTGCAGTCTCACCAGATTTTCCACATCCGTGTACCCGCATGCCTCGTTAGATGCTTGGTACATTCCATAGAAGAGTGGCCACTCCTCTGGTTTACCGGTAAATGTGGGTAACTTACTGCAAATACCGTTTCTTGCAGCCAATTGAGTTTTGGTTGGTAAGCAACGCTGCTGCTCCAGCCCGTATTGCGCTACGTTTTTGAACTTCCTCTTGCAGTTCATTGACTTCTTCCTCGCCTTGGTAACGGACGAACTGCAGGAACTCTGCTGCTGCTGCTTTCTCTCTCTGCTGGAATCGAACATCTTCGTGTTGTTTTTCAGCTTCTCAATTTCGTCGTTCACACTTTTCAATCTGCTTACAAACGAATTTCGGCTAGCCTGCATACGAGTTAACTGACACTTTCGTTCCAGTAAATTTTCATTTTGCAACAACATCTCTTCTTCTTCTTCCCTTTCTCGCATCTGCCTCTCCAATGTCATCCGTTTTCTCCCAATTTCATTTCTGACTTCCATCTCCTTCCGTTTAAGCTCCATTTGCATGTCTAACTCTTCTTCCATCCGCTTCCGATTCTGTTCCATCGCATATAGCTTCTGTTCCAAACTAAGCACACGGCCGACGGTGCATTGGTTCACATCCAATATATTCTTTTCGGAGTCATCAATTACGGCTAATTGACATTCATCCGTGCCGACGATGTCGGTCGCATCATACACCAGACGGTTATCATCACACGGAAGTTTTGCGGTGTTCAAAGCATTGGACTTCTGGTTATCCATGGTATTTTGAGGATTTATCCGATTTTTACAATTCTTTTTTGAGATTGTTCGGATAGATCAACCAGTTTCTTGCAGCAGCACTATTTCGTGGCAGCTCAAAACTAAAATAATATTTATTGAAAACATGAAGACCATATAAGCCCAATTTTTACTTACAAGAATTGGTTTGCAATCCACCTACACACCAACGATCCTATCCAGTACTTCAACCGCTTCTTCGGTGAATCAAAGAATTAACTATTCCTATCGCCTAGCATCAATGATATTCACTATCTGGCCTTCTAGAATTAGCATAGCTACTTCAATTGACTTTGTTTATACCGTTCTTTTTCATTTTCTTGATTTGCTTTGGATTTAGTTTACGTTCACGCATTATCTTCTCATTTGCCAATTGTCTATACATGGCGCTTTCGCCATTCGAATTTTGACCGCCCGTTGGGACAGTCGTACTGTCTAGCGGTGTCGTAAAAAAAGTTTTAACATGACAACTTTCAGTATGCAATCTACGAATTACTCCGTTACAACGCAACGCAACGCAACGCAACGCAAAAGGTCATCGTCCTTGATAATCAAGGACTCCCTCTGTCTTCTGGTCGAGGGGATAGGCATTTGCAGAACAAACCTAATTGAAATAGAATTTACCATCCTAAGGCGGTCAAAAGTTAACATTGACCAACTCATTTGTGAAGTTTCTTCTTCGGCTAGAACGAATGTCCTTGCCCAAGGATTCCCCCAGTAGATAGAGTTTTTGTGGGGGCGGCATCAGACTAGGTCTGATGCTAAACTTCACAAACGGTGGCAAGCGTTTCCGCTGCAACCAGAGCTTTTAAGCATCATGGCGCAATTGTTACTACTCAACTAAACTGAGAGCTACATAGCTTGACCAATGAAGAAATCAGTTCTATTGAACCAATTTCTTCAAAAACTTACAATTGAAGATACCTAATCTTTTCCCACTGGGGTCTTCGAGATCGTAGCAGTGGCTTCCTACCACCTTCTTGACCACTGCCTGGACATATTTTGGTGCTAATTTAGAGCAGAACTTGTTTCCTTTGTCTGATTGCTCCATGTTTTTCTTCAAGACTTTCTCACCTACCTCATATGTTGGGCAATTTGTATTGGAGCGAAGATTGTAATAAGACGCGTGTTTTTCATATGCCTTCTTAAGATTACTCCTGACATCTTCAAGCAGTTTTTCCCTTTCATCAGTGTTAAGCTGGTGGTCTTCTGTAGAGTTAAAATCTCGTAACTTCCTGTATTCCCTACCATCGGAAACCATGTTGCGACCAAACAAAACGAAGTAGGGCAGTGTTTCCCAAACTTTTAGGAGGTATCGCCCCCTTGGAGCTTGAGAAAAACTTTTTCGCCCCCTAAGGAGATTTATTTTTTTTATGAAAAAAGGCTGAAACTTTGTTGAGCTGAAGCTCTCAAAAACCCACTATTTGACACTACTGTGGCGAAACTGATATTTAATGTACCAAAATTAGTATCTCTCTTATTTAAAAAACGCATTATTGCATGTATAACAATACATTTTGAAATCATGTTTGTGCTATACATATTCTTGAACAAAAACGAGCAAACAGAATGGACTGTTAACATTTACGAAAACTCGTTATCCTACACCAGATATTTTACTAGTGTTTTTGAAAAGGGTTCCCTACTGGTGGGATATTGAAATACAATTTCAAAAATATTGTTTATACAGAAAGAACAAATCAGGAATATATCTGTGTATTTTCAAATGTAGTCAGCTTTTCAAAGTAAATGCAAATAATGAAAAGCCAGTATAATTTGGAGAAACTTCTATTGTCAAATAAGTAAATATGCAACAGTCATTACTCGGTTTTGAGGGAAATCAACGCTGAATTCGTGGAAAAAATCAAAATAGCTACTACTAGTAATAAATTTGAAATTTTCAAACAATTTGTGATAGCTCCCATCCAAAACGTGTTCTGAAATTCGTCTGATATTTTGATTGAAAAATTCCATGAAAAAAAACGCCCATGAATTAAAAACAAAACTTTCTCATCAAGTTAAAAACGGTTCTTCTCATAATCTCTTATAAAAGTTTCTTCATAGTTTCTTAACATGTATAAAAATAGTTCTCAATAATTCCTAGGAATTTTTTAGGAAATTCATATAGCAGTCTTAGGGGCGATACACAAATTATGTCACGCAAAAATCGACCATTTTCAACACCCCTCCCCCTATGTCACAATTTTGTATGGGACCTTAAAAACATTTGTATAGCTTGTCACGTTTTGCAAAACCCCCCTCCCCCTTAAAGCGTGACGCAATTTGTGTACGACTCCTTATTTGTTTTTTTTTCTTGGAATTTTGACTAAAAGTCCTCATAAACATAAAAAATTCTGTAAAATGTAGTCGATCTCAAAACATACATTTTTCAATAATCCTAGGAACAACAAAATTTGAAATGTTAGGGATTTTTAATGATTTAGTTGACATTCTGGATTAGTATTTCAATACTTTTGATTTTTTCCAATTATTCAAAAAATCGCCCCCTTTTTAGTATTTTCGCCCCCCAATTTTGGTTTTACACATTTTCGCCCCCTTTGGCGTGATTTTCGCCCCCTGGGGGGCGATTTCGCCCACTTTGGGAATCACCGAAGTAGGGGGTTGTAGGTAATATAAATAAAATTTAATAATATGTTATCATAAAGCCAACATTGAACTGATTATCCAATGTTTCAATAAAAATAGGCATTCTGGTTGATACTGTTGATTTTATCCAAACCAGTCTAAGGCAGATCATGACACCTTTACGTGATAGACTTTCCTTCATCGACATCGATCACCAACCTGTCAAGAGTAAGAAGGTATGTAAATGTATCTGAACGGAAGTCGTGCGGAAGTCGAGAGCAAATGACAAGAGTGTTGCCGGCAGTGCTCACACACTCTGTCTCGCTCGCTCTCTTTCGCACTTTCTTCTCACGCCTGAGGAAAGACCAATAATTTTGGAGAAATAAGTTAAAATTATTTTATTTTTTTTTTTTTTGGACATTTACTTGAAATTATCATTACATCGCTAGCAACTCACCGTTACTGGTAAATGCGGTACATGAACATATCCTTCAACCTCTCTGGCCTACGAATGGTACGTTTTGGCCGTTGTTCCGGCTTTTCCGCATTCGAAACTAGTTCCGTCACGCCCTCAGTCGATTTGTCTTCATCCTGCGTTGGAAAAGGAACTGCGTCCTTTGGAAGTTCATCGTCGTCGTCTGCTTCGCCGGTTATTGGTAATCGTTTAAAATCTTGAACATTGCGAGTGTACTGTACTCCTCTGTCGCTTCGGACCACCACCTTTGCACCGTCCCTAGACAAGACAGTATAGTGCTCGGTGCTGAACACTGGATCGGTCTTGTTCTTCTTGGGCACCGCCATCAATACTACATCTCCCACCGCGATATCAGATGGTCTTGCTCCACGACGAGTATCAGCATAGATTTTGCTTTGGAATTTCGTTGTTGAATCTCTTTCGCGAACTTCTTCCCGGTCGACTTTATCCTGCCTGGTGTTCCATAGGGCTGGGAACGATCCTCGATATTTCCAGCCGACTAATAGTTCGAACGGTGTGATGCAGAGCCTTGCGTGTGGTTTTAGGGTATTGTGCACGTGTACGTATTCCTGAAGCCCCTTTTTCCAGCTGGTACCCTCTAGTTTCGCTGCCGTCAACGCTTTCAATATGCCCTGGTTCTGCCGTTCTACCATTCCGTTAGTCTGGGGGCACAATGGAATGGACTTCCTAACAGTCACGCCTCTTGTTTCCCAAAATTCAACAAACTCGCTGCTTTGGAAGGGTGGGCCGTTGTCACTTTGTAATACAAGTGGAAGCCCCCAAGTAAAGAAGATCTTCTGCAGTGCCTCGTTAGTTGTTTTAGCATCAATATGTCTCATCTCTACTACAGAGATGAAGCGAGAATAAGTGTCGACCAGGACCGTGGGAGGTTCTCCAGGTGGATTTCCTCACTATCACTGGCTGTGGATATGGAGAATTTATGGTCCTGGTCGACACTTATTCTCGCTTCATCTCTGTAGTAGAGATGAGACATATTGATGCTAAAACAACTAACGAGGCACTGCAGAAGATCTTCTTTACTTGGGGGCTTCCACTTGTATTACAAAGTGACAACGGCCCACCCTTCCAAAGCAGCGAGTTTGTTGAATTTTGGGAAACAAGAGGCGTGACTGTTAGGAAGTCCATTCCATTGTGCCCCCAGACTAACGGAATGGTAGAACGGCAGAACCAGGGCATATTGAAAGCGTTGACGGCAGCGAAACTAGAGGGTACCAGCTGGAAAAAGGGGCTTCAGGAATACGTACACGTGCACAATACCCTAAAACCACACGCAAGGCTCTGCATCACACCGTTCGAACTATTAGTCGGCTGGAAATATCGAGGATCGTTCCCAGCCCTATGGAACACCAGGCAGGATAAAGTCGACCGGGAAGAAGTTCGCGAAAGAGATTCAACAACGAAATTCCAAAGCAAAATCTATGCTGATACTCGTCGTGGAGCAAGACCATCTGATATCGCGGTGGGAGATGTAGTATTGATGGCGGTGCCCAAGAAGAACAAGACCGATCCAGTGTTCAGCACCGAGCACTATACTGTCTTGTCTAGGGACGGTGCAAAGGTGGTGGTCCGAAGCGACAGAGGAGTACAGTACACTCGCAATGTTCAAGATTTTAAACGATTACCAATAACCGGCGAAGCAGACGACGACGATGAACTTCCAAAGGACGCAGTTCCTTTTCCAACGCAGGATGAAGACAAATCGACTGAGGGCGTGACGGAACTAGTTTCGAATGCGGAAAAGCCGGAACAACGGCCAAAACGTACCATTCGTAGGCCAGAGAGGTTGAAGGATATGTTCATGTACCGCATTTACCAGTAACGGTGAGTTGCTAGCGATGTAATGATAATTTCAAGTAAATGTCCAAAAAAAAAAATAATAAAATAATTTTAACTTATTTCTCCAAAATTTGGCACAGGTTGCGTTCAACGTGCATCTGCTTTCGTGTCGAAAATGTGCAAATTCGAATATGGTATTAGTATAATCATTCTTCAATAACTCACCTGAGTAGCTGTTGTTCATTTGAAATATCAAACATCCACCGTCTGGCAACGATAAATTCATCACAGAGAACCTTTGTAGGAGGATTTTGCCAATTTTACCATCGATGGAAGTAGCGGTAAAATGTATGATAGGTGGGAGAAATAAACTTTGAACTCATTCGCACAAAGTGATTTCTTTATTTACCATAAATCAGGAAACGTCTTCCCATGGCAGCTCACCTAAAATTCAAGGTAATGTAGGTATTAAAAAAAAATAAATGAAGTAGGTAAATGTTCAAAAAAAAAAACCGGGCCGATGAGGTCGACGTTCCCAACTTGATTCTGAGGCTCCTCGTAAGTGCATCGGTCCCGGCATTGAATGAGTGGGTGATGGCATGTTTCCCTTTCCCATGGACGGTATCGGAGGTCTCGGTACATCGTTCAGCTGCTTCAGCCTGCATCTTCGGTAATGCGACATCCGGAATTCGGGCGTGCAAGCCCATTCTATCCTTGCGTTCAACTTGCCGGATGCAGGTTCGGTCTGGCGGAATAACGCAAAATTGTTTGCGTTCTCTTTTACGGGAGTTCTCCCGAAAACCGTAGCCGTCCGCTTATGACGTCGCAACTTAACCCGCCATCGATCCACCATTCCTCCATCACAGGCGTTCAGTCGATGGGCCACCGCTGAAACTATTTTATTTTCCTGGTATACTGGCAATGCATTCATCGCATATAATGCGCTCTTTTTCATTGGATTCCACCTGCAATTTGGGCATAGTAAAATGTAAAAAAACGCTTGAATTTATTGTCAAAGAACATTTATAACTTACATTTTTTTCGGCTCCAGATTTTCAGCTGAGAAATAATTGCAATATTGCTTCCACCGATGATTCCGCGCAGCCATCTTTACGTTTCGAGCAAATGAGCACAAACCAAAAATGAAAAAAGGAGCGTTCAAAATGTAAAAAACATAATTGTCATTCTAGTACTTCACATTTCTTTGTTCGACTACTGAGAACGGAATCCTGGTACAGCAAACGTTCGATAATACCATAGATGTGAAAAAAAAGTGTACTAAAAAACAAAAACAGCTGACAAATGCAAGGACAAATGACAAATGTGACAAATAGTAACAAAATAAATGTAAATGAAAAATTCATGCTGTCAGTCATGCTGGCAGTGACTACAATTTACTTTAATGGCAAAGTTGGGTTGAGTACGGCTGCTGTAAAGGGTGAACGAATGGATTAAATAAAAATTATCTTAATTCTACAAACCAAGAACGGCTTAGATGTTAATCTATCTATCTATCTATCTATCTATCTATCTATCTATATTCTATATCTATATCTATATATAAAAATGCAGTGGCATACGTGGGACCGCACATAACTTGCGAACGGATGGTCCGATTTTGGTCGTCTAAGTTTTGTTCTGTTAGTTTTCACCCAAGGAAGGTTTATGAAAAAAACACGGGAAAATTGAGAGTTTTTGAAAATCGGGTTTTCATACATTTTGAACGGGGACTTATGGGCTTGGCTAGAGACTTGAAACGTCAAAAAACGCAGTAGGCAAGACAAAGTTTGCCGGGTACAGCTAGTATCATTATAAATATTGAGTTCTCACAGTGCGGGGTCACGAACGCTAATGAAAATCTACTGGTTGAAAATACAGTCGTTTGATATTGCCAGGAACAGCTGATTTTTGTTCAATATTTTCCACCAGTAACTCAAGTAGTAATGCAACGTGTACGTACAGGCAAGCAGTAACCACTATACATTAGAATTCAATGGCTTCCGCAGAGGGGATTTGTTTTTTGTTCTGAAAATCCGCAATAAAGTAATGCTCCAATTTGTAATAACTTTATTTTACATTTATTGCATTTATGTTACAGATTTGAATAATTCAAGAGTAGGGGTGAGAGAAGATGTAGGTAATATAAATAAAATTTAATAATATGTTATCATAAAGCCAACATTGAACTGATTATCCAATGTTTCAATAAAAATAGGCATTCTGGTTGATACTGTTGATTTTATCCAAACCAGTCTAAGGCAGATCATGACACCTTTACGTGATAGACTTTCCTTCATCGACATCGATCACCAACCTGTCAAGAGTAAGAAGGTATGTAAATGTATCTGAACGGAAGTCGTGCGGAAGTCGAGAGCAAATGACAAGAGTGTTGCCGGCAGTGCTCACACACTCTGTCTCGCTCGCTCTCTTTCGCACTTTCTTCTCACGCCTGAGGAAAGACCGGTTGCGGGTGCTTAGGCTAGAGACGGAAGAGTCAGTTTCGAGAATAACGTTCTTGATAGTGGACGCGTTTGCAAGTTCGTGCAAGTGGTGTGATTATTGAAACGGCCGACGAAATGGCTTCACCCGACAGGGGTGTAGTGTGTGGCTTCGTGAACTGAATTTCTGACAGCATTGGCGATTTGCTGAATATTGTTGGACCATTCAGTATGACCATTTTTGATCGAAGCGCGGATCGCAGTGGTGATCACGCGATTCACCCTCTCCGTATCATTGATCTGCGGATGATAGTTTGGAGTCCGCCAATGATTCACGTGGTACTTTGCCAGTAAGGATTGGAACTGCTTTGAAGTAAACTGTGTACCGTTATCTGACAGGACTACCTCAGGTACTCCAAAGAGCAGGAACAGGGAGTTTTCGACGAATTGTACTAATGTATCTGCCGTGGCCTGTCGGAAGGGCTGCACAATGACGAACTTCGTAAAAAGGTCCGTAACGACCAAAAGGCAAGTGTTTCTACTGCGGCCTGATGCCGGAAGTGGGCCTACGTAATCCATGGCCAAGAATTGCCATGGATATTGTACAACTTTTTTCTGTTCTGCCATTGGGGGTGTGGTATTTTTGTTTGTTGCTTTGCTTGTTTGGCATAAAAGGCAACTTCTACAAAACTTTTTGATTTCTACGCCCATTGAGGGCCAGAAATAACGTTCCTTAACCGCTGAAGTTGTTTTCTCAGCCCCAAGGTGTGCTGTGTCGTGAATCTCCTTTATGACCTCGAGTCTTTTAGACTTTGGGGGATAGAGCTTCCATTGGAATCTACTATCCTCAAGTTTCCCAGACATTTTAACAAACTTAAAGATCTGATCATCGACGATTCTGAAATCAGGATAATCAAAGGGTCTTTGCCTAATACGATCCAGCAGTTCTTGGTATTCAAGGTCTATTGTTATCGTACCTATCGTTTCAATGGACCTAGAGAGACAATCTGCCAAAATGTTATTTTTCCCCTTTCGGTACTCCAACTCAATGTCATGGGATTGAATTTTCAACGCCCACCGTAATAACTTCGAGTTTCCTGACTCTACGCCTATGGTAAACAACCATAACAGGCTTCTGGCATCGGTTACGACCTTAAAACGAGTCCCCTCTACATAATGGCGAAAATGCTCGATAGCCAGAAGGACACCCAAGCATTCTTTTTCTACGCTAGCATACTTTTTCTGTGTACTGCTAAGCTTCTTGCTGAAGTAAGCAATAACCTTTGGCTGGCCGTTTTGAAGCTGGATTAAGGCAGCTCCAACAGTTCGCATCGTACTCTTGTGCTGTGCGGACGTAAGCTCTCTCTGCTGCAGGAAGTTTTACTACCTAAAGCAATTCAACAGTACTTCTCAGTACTACCCACAATAGCACTTTTCAGCGCTAAATTTATACCTACTGATTCCTTTTCGATCCTTGCCTGGACCCGTGCCTTCGATTATTCGTTGGACCCGTTTACGGAAGTCAAATTCCGTGAAACGGTGGTAATCCTACTTGGACACCGATTAGGGAAAAAACCTCCTGGAAGGTCGCTTCAAATTAAATCATGGTTGCATCATCGAACAAAAGGAAGGGTGAATCCTTGAATTCACCGCTTCCTTCCAAAAAAGTCGGTTTCAAAACTGTCGCTAAACGCGGCAAAGTTAGAAGGAAAGGAGAACTTTCAGCTTCTCCGCTTTCTTCTACAAAAACAATTGTTTCGGATGAAAATTTCGTTGAAATGAGTAATCCTTATGAAACAATTTTTCGGAACAGCAAATTGAGGATGCCTCTAGCCCAGGTACTTCAATTTCTGCTAAAAAACAACGGGTGCCGCCAATCGTGGTCAGCGTCTGTGAATTTGCTGGTTTTAGGCAGGAGATCTTGAACTCCATAAGGGGAATCAAGGTTTCCTTCCAAATTGCCAGGAAAGGAGACTGCCGCGTATTGCCGGAAACCCTGAAAGATCGGGATCTTCTTCTCAAGTACCTTACTGAGAAGAAGCATAAATTTTTCACATACGACGACAGGTCTGCACGCTTGTTCAAAGTCGTATTAAAAGGTCTCTCTAGTGATGACAAATCACCTGATGAGATCAAAACTGAACTCAACTTATTACTTGGATTCACTCCAGTCCAAGTAATAAAAATGAAAAAGAGAACCCGCTCTGAGAATCCTCGGCAGGGTATCTCTCAAGAATTTTATTTAGTTCACTTCAACAAAAGTGATCTAAATAACTTGAAATATTTGGAAAAGGCGAAGAAAATGTTTCTTGTCCAAGTGACATGGGAACATTTTCGTAAGCCTGGGGGAAATTTCCAGAACCCAACTCAGTGCCGTCAGTGCCAAGGTTGGGGGCACGGAACGAAACATTGCCACATGGATGCTAAATGCATGATTTGTGGAGGTTCTTCTCACGCCAAGGACAACTGTCCGGTAAGGGAAGATACCAGGAAGTTTAAATGTACGAATTGCGGTGGCAACCATAAGTCAAACTTTTGGGATTGCCCTATCCGCAAAAAAGTTGTCGAATCACGTGCCCGGCAGATGAATGGAAACGCTAGTCGTACCCGAAACTCTGCAGGTAGAATTTCTAACAACACAAATTCTTCCATCAACGATCGGTTGAATAATTTTCATACCGCTCGTACCTATTCGCCGGAGGTAGTTAACCACCAAACAAACCTTCGAGCGAATAATCTACCCTCCAGCAGTGGAGTGAGTAATATTTCCAATTTTGTTCAAACGAATCGAGCTACCTATGCCCATGTGGCTGCGGGTAAACAAAATTCAAATAATTCCTATCACCAAACATCAAATACGGAAAATGCACGTGATTCAGGCATGTCTGCTTCCGATTTTGACTTTTTATCTGAACAATTGCAACAAATGATTGATGCAATGTTCAAAACTCAAACTATGGCTGAAGCAGTCCAAGTTGGAGTTAAATTTACAAATAAAATAGTAATTGGATTACGTTTTGGTAATGGATCCAAATAAATTTTTGAACATTTTTAATTGGAATGCTCGTTCTCTAAATGGTAAAGAGGATGAGCTATTCCATTTTTTAACAGTTAATAATGTGCATATTGCAGTTATTACTGAAACTTATCTAAAACCTGGGTCTTCAATCAAACGAAACCCAAACTATTTTATTTATAGAAATGATCGCCTAGATGGAGCATGTGGTGGAGTTGCTATCATCGTCGACAGGCGCATCAAGCACCAAATTTTTTCATCATTCGAAACCAAAGTTTTTGAAACTTTGGGTGTTTCTGTTGAAACAAACTTTGGTAAACATACTTTCATTGCGGCCTACTTGCCTTTTCAATGCACTGGCCAGCAAATAGATTTTCTTAAATCTGATTTGCGAAAATTAACTCGCAACAGGTCCAAATTTTTCATAATTGGTGATTTTAATGCGAAACACCGCTCGTGGAATAATCTTCAGTCCAATTCAAACGGCAGGATTTTATTTGATCAGTGCTCTTCAGGATATTTTTCTATTCTATATCCCGATAGCCCCACTTGTTTTTCTTCTGCTAGAAATCCCTCAACAATTGATTTGGTCTTAACTGACTCAAGTCAGCATTGTAGCCAATTGATTACTCATGCTGACTTTGATTCTGATCATCTTCCTGTAACATTTCAAATTTCCCATGAAGCGATTTTTAATCCCATCAGCTCTACTTTCAATTATCAAAGAGCTGACTGGGATACATATAAAACATACATCGATAGCCATTTAGATGTTAATGTTTCATTGGAAACACATTTTGATATTGACAATGCCCTCGAAACTTTGACTAGTACTATAGTCGAAGCTAGAAGCGCATCAATACCAAAGTGTGAAGTCAAATTCGACTCAGTTATTATTGACGACGATCTGAAACTTCTGATCCGTCTTAAAAACGTGAGAAGAAGACAATTCCAACGAACTCGAGATCCTGCTTTGAAAGTAATCTGGCAGGATCTTCAGAAGGAAATTAAAAAACGTTTCACCGAATTGAGAAACAAAAATTTTGCAAATAAAGTTTCTCAATTAAACCCCGGCTCTAAGCCGTTTTGGAAATTGACAAAAATTTTGAAAAAACCTCAGAAGCCTATTCCTGCGCTGAAAGAGGATAACTATTATTATTAACTAAATATTATTAACTAATTCTGAAAAAGCACAAAAACTTGCCAAACAGTTTGAAAGTGCGCATAATTTCAGTATAGGTCTCACTAGTCCAATAGAACATCAGGTTGCCCGCGAATTCGAAAACATTCTCAATCATGAGAACATTTTCGACAATTCATTGGGCACTGATTTGGACGAAGTGAGATCTATTATAAAGAAGTTTAAGAATATGAAAGCTCCGGGTGATGACGGAATTTTCTATATTCTCATCAAAAAACTTCCAGAAAGTTGCTTATCATTTTTGGTTAATATATTTAACAAATGTTTTCAGTTAGCATATTTTCCTGAAAAATGGAAAAATGCTAAAGTTGTTCCAATTTTGAAGCCTGACAAAAATCCTGCCGAAGCTTCTAGTTATCGTCCAATTTGCTTACTGTCATCTATCAGTAAACTTTTTGAAAAACTTATTTTAAATAGAATGATGATTCATATCGATGAAAATTCTATTTTTGCCAATGAGCAGTTCGGATTCCGCCATGGTCATTCGACTACTCATCAACTTTTACGGGTAACGAATTTCATTCGTTCCAATAAATCTGAAGGTTACTCCACTGGTGTAGCACTTCTTGACATAGAAAAAGCATTCGATAGTGTTTGGCACGAAGGCTTGATCGTAAAATTGAAACATTTTAATTTTCCACTATACATTATTAAAATTATTCAAAACTATTTATCGGATCGAACACTTCAGGTAAATTATCAAAATTCCAAGTCAGATAGATTACCTGTAAGAGCTGGTGTTCCACAAGGCAGCATACTGGGACCAATCTTATACAATATTTTTACCTCCGACATACCTGATTTGCCACAGGGATGTCAAAAATCGTTATTTGCAGATGACACAGGAATCTCAGCCAAGGGGCGAAGTTTGCGTGTCATTTGTAGTAGATTGCAAAAAAGTTTAGATATTTTTTCTTCTTATTTGCAAAAATGGAAGATTTCTCCAAATGCTTCCAAAACTCAACTTATCATATTCCCACATAAGCCAAGAGCTCTTTATTTGAAACCCTCAAGTAGACATGTTGTCACTATGAGGGGAACTCCAATAAATTGGTCGGAAGAAGTTAAGTATCTAGGGCTCTTACTAGATAAAAACTTAACTTTTAAAAACCACATAGAAAGCATTCAAACTAAGTGCAATAAATACATTAAGTGTTTATACCCACTTATTAATAGAAAATCAAAACTTTGTCGCAAAAACAAATTTTTGATTTATAAACAAATTTTCAAACCGGCCATGTTGTACGCTGTCCCAATATGGTCGAGCTGTTGCAATACCAGAAAGAAGCAACTTCAGAGGATTCAAAATAAAATTTTGAAAATGATTCTGAAGTTGCCTCCCTGGTATAGCACTAATGAGTTGCATCAAATTTCTAATATTGAAACATTGGAACAGGTGTCAACTAAAATCATTGCCAACTTTCGTCAAAAATCGTTGCAGTCTTCTATTGCTACGATTAGCTCTTTGTATAATTAGTTTAAGGTGGGTTAGGGTTAGGATAAGTTGAAAAAATGTATTTCTGACACGCAGGTGAAAAATAAAGCCTGCAAAAATCTTAACTGCTACAGCAAATGAAATGTAATATGTTATTAATTAGTATTGATAATAGCTTAAATTTATTTCACCAAATTAGGATGATAGTGTGTTATAATACACAGAACACCTAGATTAAGTTGAAGAATGTAAAAATTGATTGAGATACTAATAAAGATTATTAAAAAAAAAAAAAAAAAAAAAAAAAAAAAAAAAAAAAAAAAAAAAAAAAAAAAAAAAAAAAAAAAAAAAAAAAGGCAGCTCCAACGGCGTTATCCGATGCGTCCGATTCTATTACAAATGAACAACTAAAATCAGGGTTATTAAGGATGGGGGCAGATATCAGGGCCGCTTTAAGGTCGCCGAAAGATTTCTCGGCAGCCTCTGTCCAAATGAATTTGTTCCGTGTTTTTTTCAGGAGATCGGAGATCGGAGCAACGATGGCGCTATAATTCCGTATAAACCGCTGATAAAACCCAGCAAGGCCTAAAAGTCTCCGAATGTCTTTTACGTTTCTTGGCCGGGCATAATCGAAGATTGGTGAGATCCTCGAGTTGTCTATCGAGACGCCCTCTTCAGTCAGAAGATAGCCGAGGTAAGATACCTGTTTACGACAGAATCTACTCTTATCGAGCGATATGGTCAAGTTGGCTGCGGCAAGGCGTTCAGCAACTATCTTCAACAGACGGATATGGTCCTCAAACGTGTCAGTGGCTATGACTATATCGTCTAGGTAGACGAATACGTTTGGCTCTAGGTCAAACCCGATCACACGGTCCATTAAACGGCACATTGTAAACGGCGCGTTAGTTAAGCCAAATGGGCAGACTTTGAAACGGAATAACCCTTGTGGTGTCCTGAAGGCTGTGTAGTCTCTAGATTCCTCTTTCAGAGGAATCTGAAAGTACGCATCCTTTAGGTCCACCACCGAGAAGAATTTCGCTTTTCCAAGCCTATGGAAAATTGCTCCCATATTACGCATTGGATACGAATCCTTTTTTGTCCAAGCGTTGACTCCACGTGAATCCAGACAAACTCGTAGCTTACCATTCGACTTGCGAACTGGCACTAGAGCGCTGGCCCACTCGCTTGTACACTCCTCAATCGCGTCCATTTTCCGGTATCGTTCTAGTTCTGCTTCCATTTCGGCTTGAACCGTCGGTGAACACCTGTACAATGGCTGTCGCCTAGGCTTTGCCCCTTCTTTAAGGACTATTTCGTGCTGTATCAAAGTCGTCCTACCTAATCGCTGTTCTGAAGTGCACGGAAACGCTTCAACAGTCCTAACTAACTGCTTCCGTTGAGCCTCCGAAAGAGCGTGTTCCGTCTCAATCGTAGCTGGCGTAGTCTTCGAAGCCTCTGGTAGCTCCAAAGCTGGAATGTCTAGGGTTTCATCAGGTTCAACCTGTTTGATTGGTAAGGTCTCAATGGGACACAATGAGAATTCAATCGTCTCTGCTGATTGACTCTCTACCGAAATTGTAGCAACCTGTTCAAATCCATTTTTGCTTTTAATCATTGGTTTAATTTCGAATTCTTCCCAAAAATTGCAACCCAGTATCAACTTCCTGGCGATTTGAGGCACAACTAAGGTTGATATAACTTTCGTTACACCTCGAAACACTACGGGTAGATTGACGTATCCTAGACATATGTGAGCCGTTTTATCTGCTGTCACGATTCGGAATGGACTTTCATGCAGTTTGAGGCCGTGGTTTTGTGCAATATTCGCAATGTTTGTAACGCTCACACTTGCTCCAGAATCAAGCAACGCGTCATAAACTTTGTTGAAAATTTGGACGCTAACATGAGGACAACTTCCGGTCTGTACTTTAACTTCACAAACTTGAAGAAAAGGGTCTTTAAACGGTTTTACGCTGGGAACACTTTCTGCATTTGGAGTGGATTGGTTCCCCGAGTTACACTCCAAATTTAGTTTCCCGATCGTTGGGTTGCCGGCTGCGTATCTCGAACGTGGTTCGGACACGAGACCGTAGTTTTTCCTGGATTCCCACATGCATAACAAAAAATTCTCCTAGGTTCTTTGCAGTACCTCCAGAGATGGCCAGTTTTATTGCAATTCCAGCAAAGAGGAATGTTCTTGTCTTCAGGCGTTTCCCTATTAACCCTAGATTGCTGATTCATAAGGACTCTATTTTTAGTTTTATCAAACTTTCTACCGACTTCATTGACTTCCTCCGCCTCTGAGTCAGAAGAGTAGGATTTCTCTGATTCGGTAGTCGCCTCTATATTGTGGATGGCATTGGCTGTTCTGACAGGAACTTCCCTCTGCCGAAAAGACGAATCATTGGCATCAATTCGATAAGCATAGTACTCAAGCATATATAGATCCCTAACGTTTATACAGGCTAGTTTGGATCTATAATGGGGACGCATGTTATCCCAAATGATCTCGAATAATCGGCCCTGATCGAGTGGGGTAGAGAGAAGTTTGTTTAAACGTTCAATCTCCATTTTAAAGGCTAGGAATGTTTCGTTACGCTGTTGCTTCCGTTCATATATTCTTTGCCGATTGCCCTGATCCTTGTTAGGCTTTCCGTACATGTATCTAATTCGTTCTTCGAAGTCTTCCCAGTTCCTGAATTCATCGGAATAGCAAAGGTACCAATCGTACGCCTCACCTCTCAAAATGGTATGGATACGCTGAAGTAATATATCTTTACCGATCCGGTCCATGTGAGCTAGTCTCTGAACTTTATGGAGAAAGTCTTCTAATGATCTTTGTCGAGAGTCACCATTGAACGTAAGATGCCATTTTTCCATCCGTCTGTCAGCATTTACAATATCCGTTTCACTTGCTGGACGTCTGGGAAAGTGTGGGTAAGTATTTTCGTCTTCCTCAAAAGTTTGGTAAGGTACATTATTACGGATATCAGATCTACTATTGTTTGTCCGGCCTTGTCCAATACCTGCCTCTACGTACATTCTATTACTTCCTCTACTTTGATTCAGATTCGATTCTAGTTCATGAGCTCTGTGTCTAAATTGGTTCCTATCCCCATCCTGAAAAAATCCATGACTTCCTCTGTTTCTTCTCTAATCAGATTCCCTCCTGTTCTCTTCCTCTGAGTTAACTGTGTTATAACTGCTCCTTCGTGATCTATCAGGCCTTTGCTCACTTCTCCAGTTTTGAACCTCGTTTCCTGTCGTTTCCCCGTTTCTATAATCCCTCCTTCTAAAATGTGCTAAACCGGAAGTATTCTCAGGTTGACCATGGGACATATGCTCTTGGTGAACGAGATCATTTGATTGGAATCTACTACTAGGTCTACCTTGGCCTGGCAAATCACCAAGGTTGATTTGTGCATTGGCACGGAATTCCGCTAATTGTTTTTCCAACATCTGAATCTGTCTTCGTAATGCCTCGTTTTCATCTACTGTTGACTTATGCGGTGAAGAGCTAACTTTGTCTGTTATGGCTTTAGAAAAAGCACCTGTAGAAGTATTTCGCGGTTCTCCCTGTTCTAAGTCTTCTGGATTATTTTGCGATCCATTACCCTCCGGTCTTTCTGTTTCATGCATATGGTCTTGTAAAGAAATGCCACCTACAGCTCCAGCAACTTGCCCAACATTCAAAGACTCTTTGTAAAAGGGGTCCTTAGGAGCGAAACGTTTCAACATGGAACTGATCTCCTGACATAGTTCTTCCTTCAATTGTGACGATCGAGGATCATCCGCAACGCAACGCTCAACTCTCATCAGATAATGTTTCAGCCTTGATATACTTTTATCATCGAAACCTTTTTGTAATCTTTGGTTTAGAGTATCGAGTTTTCCAGTAATGTGGTCATATTCTTGATCCATCGTGTAACGAGACGTGTGAGTTCTGTTCTCTTTAACATCTTCGAAAAACAAGTTTCTTAGCAGACGATGTTTAGCACCTAAATCGTCTTTTATTTCCTCACGTCTACCTCTAATGGTAAGTTCGTAGTCTACTTCTTCATTCGTTAAATGGTCTGCTCGAGGGAATTTGGCAGCCATTTCCACAAAATGTTCCAAAAACAAATAACAAACAAACTCAACAATCACCAAGGAATTATAAATACGAAAAAGCGGTTTTACTTATTTCTTTAAACATCTGTCTAACTAACGAACATAAACTTGCAATTAACCCAAATAATTTAAATAGCACTCAACAAAAATAGTACGTAATTTGAAACCTTGCAGTTGGGCGCCAATTTGTAGCCGGCACGAGGCGGCTCAGGGAATTTATACTAGGGCTTCGGGTTGAAGGGGAAACAAGTGGCTTATGCGCCACCTCCGAAGAGGACCACCTGTCGTTCTAAGTTGCCCGGCAAACTCAAACCTCAGGGCGAGTTCAGTTTTGAATCAAACTACCGAACGAGCTAGCAAAATATCCCACGTTTGAAAAGTACTCAAAACGCTATCGACTGACCGACCCAAATAATAACCGGAAACGCGACTTCCTACCGATACCGAAGACACGTGGACGACTGATCTCATCACAGGCCAAGTCCGTCTCGACCACAATTACCTACACGCTTCAGGACCGAAATGGAGGACTGAGTATCCCAAGCAGTCCGACTTGGAGTAACAACACTTCAACAAAACTACAACAACAAAAGAACGAAACGTGAAAACTATCCTTCAATCAGTGCATCAATAACGGGAGACTCAAACTAACATAATAACTTGCAAACATTTAGAGAAACACCAAAACTTCTAATAACATTTATTCTATTCGTCTTACATTTCTACTCGGGTACCCACTTCACATTATCCAAAGCTCTCACTTTTCCTCTCCCTACTACTCTCTCCTATCTGTGCGGATTTCTACTTTCCTATCGATCTATTTTTAGCTTCTCGAACGCTTCCCACTCTCACACAATCTTCACTTGGCTTCTTCCATCAATATAGAAATAGTGGCGGTCTACTTACAGTCGGTTCTGCTTTACCGTCTCTGCATTGCCGGTACCGTCGCCCCGTCCTTCGCGTCGCCTCTGCGACGCTGGCCCACGCGGATGAACAAAAGGGGGCCGCGAATGAATGGCGCCGGTTGGTGACGCCGGGAGGGCCGCTGGCGCAGTGAATTCTGCGTCACGGCGGGAAAATCGCTCTGATGGAGTGCGATGGTGACGACGCAAACTCCCTTCTAACTCCGGCCGGCAGTTAGGAAACTTCGAAGCTGGCGCGTGGGGTCAGAAGTGTGGAATTCTGGCGTAAATCGGTGCGGTGTGTCGAGCGGGGAGGTTGGTGGTGCGGGAAACGAAACTAGCAAATAAAAAGCCGTCGAACGGCTTTTCTTAACTTTGGCAATCACGCACAGCACCGCACAACCTAGCTAATTAATTACTTTAGCACTATATACCTTGAACAATCACACCGCGAAACTACTTATAAAAAGACTTCACACTCCTGCCTCTTCCACGGGTCAGATCAAAGTGGACGAGACAGAACTTGAGATGCCTCAGTAAAGCCGTATTTCGGGTTTTGGCCTTCGTACCGGAAATCAAGGAACGATCTTATCAAAAGTCGGTTCCCGATTACCCTTTGAGCCGATCAGTGATTTTGTCCTTTTCCCTCTTAAGCATTTCGCATTAAGCTAGCTCGGTTCAATTCTTTACATTCACGTCTTATTATTTTAAAAGAAACGATAAGTGATCCCGACGGGAGATGTTACTCAATCCCAACGGACCCTGGCGCATGTTTGGTGAGATGAGTTATGTACGCTCCAAGTGAGTGAACGATAACTTCCGCGGAGCAACTGGGTTTATTCGTGAGTGATCTAAATTCATTATTGCATGCAAGTAATGAAATATACTGCTGTTCGTTGTAAATGATATTGACTATATATTGCTATTCGTTTTGCTTTGCTTCCTCATAAGATAAACATAATTTATTGGATCTCTATCAAATACCGCTACAACCTTTTCCGTATACATATAGTGAAACACGTGTTTGAAAGGATAGATTTTAGTAGGTGTGTGTTTAATACAAAAACCCAAGTTAAACCCTACAGAAGCATCACTGGTGTCTTCTTGATAGCACCATAAATCCTACGCCGTTCGCTGTCAACTGTTTCATTGCTTGCCAAAAATACCACACCGAGTGATTATCTTCGAGACAAGTCCCGCTCCACAATCGCCATACCACCGCACCGGGGTCCAAAACCGGAGGGGCAACATCAATCGCAACCAGCAAGTAAAACAAAAGCTAATCGCTACTTCCTTAGAGTCCCGCGTAGTATTTATTACCTTCCCGGAGCGAGTCATCCACTTGAGTGAGCTTTTCCGGAGCGCGGAACAGTCAGGGTTATTTCTTGCTGCTACTGCTGCTGCTGTTACTGCTGGTGGTATAGCTACTCCTCAAGACCACATCATTTACGCGCTCTATCGCCACCTAGTGATCTTTTGCTCTGCTTGGTGGTTGGGTTGTCCTGATGATGCAGTGGTTCTCAAATGGAAACAAGTTCGTCCACACAGATTGTTCTTTCAAGATCTTCTTCTAGTCTTGACCTTTTACTGTTGAACTGGGCACACGATACTCAAACAATATCAAAGGAAGTATTCTTCAGAATTCATTCGGCAACATTGTTTTCATTAGCTTTCTTTAAATTTCCTGAATTTGAAATGCCAAACTTTTAACAGTCTTAACTGTTTTGCAAAAGTCATGTTTTACCATTTTTGTTCCTGCTATTTCTCCATAAACTTCCTGATATGTGTTGAAATTCTTTAGATCAGTTACCGTGGACAATCCCTGTGCTAATGGCAAACGGGCGACAACGGCCAGGCGCACACCGCCATAAAAATCCCCAGCACGCGATTAATGAACGGAGTGAAATATATAAAAGTTTAATAACCCTTTTATGTTGCTCCTTCCATTCGTTATGATTGATAATCAGGCCGTACATCATCGTTTTGTGCTTTCGGTCCTTGTTGGAGCGTCGTCGTCATCGTCGTTGTTGCAGGAAGCAGCTTTTTCGCAACAGCGGCAGCAGCAACCCGTTTCGCATGGGTTAAGTTCCGAGAACTGCGTTTTCCCCTCCAAACAGTTACCTTGCCAGTCAGAAGTTCCCCGCGGACTACTATCAGCCAGAGGTGACAATGACGACAGCGGCGATGGTAATGGTTGCAGAAATGAGCCATCATCACACAAGTCGTCATAACTATCTATGACACATGATCTAATGGGGTCTTCAGCTATCCTAGTGGTTAAGGCTATAGATCGCCAATCCGGAGACGGCGGGTTCGATTCCCGTTCCGGTCGGGGAAATTTTCTCGACTCTCTGGGTATTGTGTAGCACTGTGCTTGCCTCACAATATACAAATGCGTGCAATGGCAGGCAAAGAAAGCCCTTCAGTTAATAACTGTGGAAATGCTCACAGAATATTTAGTTGAAGAGAGACAGGCCAAGTTCCAGTGGGAACGTAGAGCCATAAAGAAGAAGATGAAGACCTAATGGGGACCTGGTGTGCGTGTTCTGGGGGTTTCACCGTGGGACACGAACGGGGGGCAGACGTAGAGAGATTAGTTCCATCAGAAACTGCGGTTGTTATTCTTCGGCGCTGAAAATGTCTGTATGATGTTGCTTTGCATGGAGCATCAGCTTTTGTTTAGAAAATGTGTAGCGTAGAGTTAGAGCAGAATGATATCTGTAACGTGTATTCTCTATCAATTGCCCGTTCAGTTGAATGCAAAAGTGTTTTTTTTCTGGTTGGTTTGCCGTACCTATCAAACTGTTTCTGGAAAAGGTATCGTCACAGTTCAGAATTGAAGCGCACTATTATCTAATTTTATTTGAACGTTCTTAATTGAACAATGATGATAAGTTAACGAAGCAGACTGTCATGATCACTATATGCAACTCAGAAGGAACAAGCATTTTTATGCTATCTACTTTCTTGAAAACTTCCTGATGAGTCTGAATTTTCTTCTGGAATGTTTTTCAATGAAATTCACAAAAATATACACAGGAAATCAGTAATTTATTAAGGGTTTTTTTTTTCATCATCATCATCATTTTTTTTTTCATCCCCTGTTGGGGAAATTAAGCCACTGCGTCCAATAGGCTGAACTTTTGTGGCATGTCCCGTTTTGATATTCGCATCTAGCCAGCTAATTACCATGTGTCAAGTAATCAGCTACTGCCACGACGCGTTGTCTCCCAGTCAGGTGCAATAGAATTGATAAACTCCAAGACCTTCCCAGGTTTTGCAGACCAGATCTCACTGGGTTGCAAGCAGCCACTATTTAGAAATCTTTGCCTGCGCGTGTGTAAAGCACCACAACTGCAAAGCAGATGTTCCGAGGTTTCACGTTCCGTATTACAGAAACGACAGATATCACTCTGAATATGGCCAATATTTTTCAAGTGATACCTGCTCGGGCAGTGTCCAGTTACTAGGCAAGTGTATGTACATAGAGCTCTCTTGTTGAGCTCTAAGAGCTTTTTGGTTTTATAAGCATTTGGTGTTATAAATCGTTTTGACTGATTGCAATTTTTGACATCCATCCAATTGGATATCACCCTCTGCCCAGCCCAGCATTTCAGGTCCATTTTTATTATACAGTTTGATATACCGCAGAATGGTTCTGGGCCAGCAAACTGTAAATTAAAACCACTTTTAGCAAGCTCGTCTGCCATTTCATTCCATTCAATGCCACAGTGACCTGTAACCCAGTATAAGTTGACTGAATTCCCTTGACACAGCCTGCGCAATGAAATAATGCATTCCCAGACAAGCTTTGAAGTACATTTGTAAGCGCACAATGCTTTTAGTGCAGCTTTACTATCTGAGAAAATACAAATATTTGCATATCTGTATTTTCTCTCAAGGCAGATATTTGCGCATTTCAAAATAGCAAGAATCTCCGCTTGAAACACCGTAGGGTAGTGTCCCATCGCCACTAAAATTTGTATTCCAGGGCCGAAGATTCCTGCTCCCGTTTTTATTCCAACTTTTGAGCCATCTGTAAAGAATTTGATTGACCCTTGACGAACAGTGGGACCTCCGACTTCCCAATCTGCGCGAGTTGTTTCATGCAACTTGTAGGGGACATCATGGTACTACAGGTTTCATCCGGTCTTTAATCATTTTCATTACTGGCCTATTTTGAAAGTTTTGTGAAATGTGACATTCAAGATCACCTGGCATAAACTTTTCAACTCGTTCAAGTCTCAGCAATTCCTTTTCTGCTTCTAATTGCACGTACTCGTGCAAAGGTAGCAGAGTGAGAATCGCATCTAAAGCTTTTGATGGAGTGCTTCGCATCGCTCCTGTAACAGCAATGGACGCAAGACGTTGAATTTTCGCAAGCTTTGATTGAGTGGTAACCTCTTTTGTTTTTGGCCACCAGAAAAACAAAGCATACGTCACTTTTGGGCGGATTATGGCAGTATAAATCCACATTATCATTTTTGGTTTCAAGCCCCACTTCCTGCCAATAGTTTTGGAGCATAACCAGAACGCACTTGTTGCCTTACCGATCACGGACTCAATTTGAGCATTCCAGTTCAGTTTAGCATCTAATATCAAACCTAAGTATCTGACTCGATCACTAGGATGAATTTGTACCCCTCCAAGCCGAAAAGCTTTTAGGTTGATCCCTTTCACTAGGAAAGGGACAATTACGACTTTTGAAGAGTTGATGCAAAGGCCCTCCTTAATACACAATGAATGTGTATAGTTTAGGGCTCTTTGCATTCTCTCCGAAACAGTTTCGTCATACTTTCCTCTCACTATTATGACTATATCGTCTGCAAAGCCCACAACTTTGAAACCTGTTTTCCTTCAAGCTTCTTAGAAGATCGTCTACAACTAAGGACCACATTAGTGGTGAGAGGACTCCTCGTTGCCCTTACTGTTATAAAAGAACTTCCCAGCTCAGAGGTGATTTCTCTTTTTGCAAGCACAGTTTAAATCCAATGTATGATATATTGCACGCTTCATAGATGAATAGGATGCATTATCAAATGCTCCTTCTATGCCTAAAAAGGCGCATAGAGCTATTTCTTTTGCTGAAAACGTTTTTTCCACCTTTGTTACTAGCGAATGAAGTGCCGTAACCGTTGACTTACCAGATTGATAAGCAAACTGGAAGTCAGATAGGGGATGGTATTTTATGTAAGAAGAATTGATAAAATCCTTCAAAACCTTTTCCATAGTCTTCAACAAAACTGAAGAAAGACTAATTGGCCTGTATGCTTTGGGATGCGCCTTGTCTCGCTTCCCCTTTTTTGGTATAAAGATAACTTTTACAAGTCTCCATTTTGATGGAACGTAATTCAATCTTAAACTAGCCTTGAACATCTCAATTAGTGGTGGAACCAACACCGCTTCTCCATTTTGAATCAGTGCTGGAAATATTCCATCAACTCCTGCAGATTTAAAAGGCTGAAAAGATCTAATTGCATTTTCCACTCTGGCCTTCGTGAAGATTTCATCAGCAAAAACTGAGGCGGTGTTTATTGTACTAGTTGACTCCGATGAGTTTATACTAGGACATCCTTCACCTTCCAGAGATATAGTATCATTGGAATCCACACTTAGAACCGAACCTGGAAAATGGGTTTCCATCATTAAATCCAAAGTTTTACGAGGAGTTTTGGTAAAAGCTCCATCGTCGCGCTTTAGGTTTCCCAATTCATTTGAATGATCTTTTGCAAGCGTTTTCTGTAGTCTTGCAAATACAGGAGCGCTGTTTATGTTTTCACATGTCAGCATCCAAGATTTTCTTTTAGATTTTCATATTTCGTTGTTGTACTCAGTCAGGGCTTTCCTGTATTGAGTCCAATCTCCCGTTTGTTTCGCTCTATTGAACATTTAACGAGAACATTTTCTAAGGCGATCCAGTTTAAAGTTCCAGCATGGTACGTCTCTAGTAGAAGACGATTGTATGGTGGGACAACTTCTGTTAAAGGAATTGATGATAGGGTCTTGTACCATTTGGGCAGGTGTACCTATTTTGGGCATTTGCCGCTATAATTAAGTCAATTTCAAACCGATTGATTTGAAATTTTGTATAGAGTTAGGCACGTACAGTATCTAACTCTGTACAAAAATTCAAATCAATCGGTTTGAAATTGACTTAGTTATAGCGGCAAGTGCCCAAAATAGGTACACCTGCCCAAGTGGTACAATACCCTACTTTCATTTACCCTTTGAGAAAATGATTCTAACTTTTGGGTTGAATCAATAGTTTCTCCCATTGTAAATGAATGCGTATTCAACAATTGTTTATTGTTTATTCACAGACAAACAGACGTAACACTCCGATAATTCCCATCGTACACCGATTTAACGGTCTATTTGAACATTTGTTAGTTGGCCAACTGACCACCCGTAGCGCTCGCATCGTTTTTGTTCGAGTTTGACGTTTGCCCACTACCGCCACCTAGTTGATAGTCGGCCAAACTCAGTCCTTTTAGCATTGGGCGAATGTGTTTCCGTAACTATAATTTGAATCGAAAAATGTTCGAAGTGTTACGTCTGTTTGTCTGTGGTTTATTCGTCAACAGGTGAAATCCCCACCCTAATGACAATGGTTTATCTTAAAACTAACATAAAACTCTTCTAAAATTAAGCTTATTAGTTTCCCGGGACAAATTAAAATTTAATACACGATGGCATTTGTTGAAAACACGTGTGTTGGATCTTACCCCTACGTTGTGGTTTTTTTTCGGTAATTAACGAGAACGACGTTGGACCACTATTGGCGCAGCACCCTAAGGACCGCAGCATAAATTTCCTGTGGGTGGGTGGTAGCAAGCGGCGCTAAAACCCTCTCGGCTGGGTGGCGAACAGCACAGCAGTAGATATTCGACCGAAATTGAACGGCACCGCACAGGGTCTCACTTCACTGCAGTAACAGTAACTCGGGATCAACTAAAACTAGACTAAAACTAGACTAAAACTAAAACTACCTTTTCAGTACACTGCACTACTCAGTACAAAAGACTAACTTTATTAGCAAAGGAATTAAAGTACACTTCGTATTCACTTATAATTTATTCTAGATTTCAGAACTGTTCTAGCTAATGGTTTGATGATGACTGACGACCGAGTATGCTGGTTTCACCTCACGACGCTACCCACTCGATCAGCTGTGCCGGCCGAGCTGCCAGAGGTGCTGAAAACTCGCCGAAAGCGACGACCGATAGCACCAAGATGTTTATAAGGAAGGTGTTAGCGTATAAGCAGTAAGTGGATGCGGGGAGTGCGGCACACTGCGGGGGGATGGAGGTGACAGCCAGCAAGTTTGTTTATGCTGCAGAACGCTACAGAAGCGTTGCTGCGCCGCATCGGCAACAACATTCTCAACACGGATAACCAATGTTGACATATTTCCATGGCACTCATAAAATGAGTAATATCCTTCCAGGTTTAAAATTTGCTCGTGCCCCCGCATTTTTGTTAATTATGAATACAATGGTGATTTCTTAACCAAAAGAGATTGCTTTGCCAAAAATATTGCAAAATATTTGCTTAAGTTGGTGTACGAGCTAATTTGCAATCTGTATAAGTAGGAAACACTCGATGAGTGTCATGGAATTTGTCCGATTTTAGTGCTGAGAAAGTTAAGCGTGAATGGTTTCTGTGGGGTTGCTACGTTGCTAGGGCTGAAAGTTTTTGTTTGTCATCTCACTAGTGAAAAAAAATTAAACACAAACTTGCCAGCTGTCGTTAGGTTTTCCAATATGGCGGATGGTGCAAGCTGACATATTGGATTACCTTCCTTTTACTTACCTTGGATAGCACCATCACCTGCGTGAGAAGAACAAAGCTCACGCAGTGCGGCCAGAGAACCAACAACGTGACATACTGCGGATCGGTTCATGGAATCCATAATTAGTTCTGGTGCGGGGAAAACGGATGAATGCATTTTGGCGAAGATTCCGGTAGTGTATGTTGATATCCAGCATGCTGAGGAGCAGCGGACAATCAATATTGCCTTGTAGGAGATCCCCTATAAAACACGCTTTTGCCACGTCGCGCCTCGGCTCGAGTAGCTCCAGGCATATCAGTTTGCAGCGGCTTTCGTAGCTTGGCAAGTTTAACGGGTGCCTCCAACTGAGGTGACGAAGGGCAAAACGAATAAATTTACGCTGGACGGCCTCAATCCGTTGAATTTCGTTCCTGTAGTACGGTGACCATACGACGGATGAGTATTCTAGTACTGGACGCACAATAGAACAATACAAAGCTTTCAGGCAGTATACGTCCTCGAATTTTTTGCAGAAGCGAAACAGAAATCCCAGCTGTGACGAGGCTTTTGAAACGATGTACGCCACATAGTCTTTGAAGGTCAGCTGAACATCCAAGAGAATACCCAAATCCTTCACTGTAGTTTTACGCTTCAATCGAGTTTCCGCCAGGGAATAATCAAAGTGTAAACGCTCCCTTTACGGCCGAACGAAATTACCGAGCATTTTGACACATTTAGCGACATTCGGTTGACACGGCACCATCGAGCGAAAATTTCCAACTGTTGTTGCAGGAAAGACGCATCATGTGAGTTCCTCACTACGTAATACAGCTTAAAATCATCGGCATACGAGAGTTTCAGACAATCCAATACAAGATTGACATCGTTCATGTAGAGCAGGAACAAGAATGGACCGAGGTGGCTGCCTTGAGGAACGCCGGACCAAACCGAGAAAGGCATCGACACATGGTCTCCAATTTTGACGGACATGCTTCGTCCGGTCAAATACGATCGAAGCCAGAGGAGCAAACTATCATTCATCCCTAGTTTATCGAGTTTGGCAATCGCAATCTGATGATTCATTTTATCAAAAGCGGCAGACAGGTCGGTGTAAATAGCGTCAACTTGCTGACCGGCTTCAATTTGGCGAATCACAAACGAAGTAAAACATGCCAAATTAGTAGTCGTGGAGCGTTTAGGCATGAAACCGTGTTGATCCGGCGAGATGTAATGACTGTAGCTCTGAATTAGCTGTTGCAGAACTATCACCTCAAATAATTTAGAAATCGACGCTCTTGATAGGCATTGTAGAGACGATCGTTGAGTTTCTTGTATTCGGTGTTCACTTCCAAATATACTGCTCTAGTAGCGTCTGTCCGATGTTTGCTATGTTGCCGAAAGGCTGCCTTCTTCAACCTCTTGAGGCATCTTAGATCGGCATTTGACCAAGCCAACTTGGGCGCAGCACGTTCAGATTTCGCTGGAACATACTGGTCTATGGCATACCACAGAATTCCAGAAAGCGTTGACGCAGCGAGATTTGCATCCAAATCGCGAAAAACGTCGTCCCAATCGACATGTGCCAGAAAGTCGTTGATTTTATTGAAATCAGCCTTACTACAATCGTAGGATACATTTTCCACCGTATCGCAAAAGCGGATTTGAGGGGATATTTCCATTCTCGCTAGCACAGGGGGATGATGCCGACAGATTTTAACGAGTGGAAAGGGGGCTTGCATGACTACGCCGTCCATGGATATTTCCTCGCTGAAGAAACACAGGTCGAGGATTCGATTGTTTTCATTTTCGACACCATACAATTGCCTAAGTCTAGCGGTGGAGTACGCGTCGAGCAACTGTCGTGATGCTGTGCTAATAGAGGATCGAGAAGAAATCGGAAAGAGGTACCCACAGGAGGTGCGTTGCCAAGAAATTGCACTCAGATTGAAATCTCCGACGATGATAACGTTGTCTCTGGGCCCCAACTGAGCAACAACCCAATCGAGCGAGGTGAGGTGGTTCTCGATCACATCGCCATCGTTTACTCGATCAGGTGGTATATAAACCAGGCACAAATAAAGCGTTGCGTCAGCTGTTGTGATAGCGATCCATAGTTGCTCGACCATCGGACCGCCAGGGGGATTAAGCACACGCGATTTGAAGCACGATCGCACTGCCAGCAAAACGCCACCTCCGGAACTTTTGTTGCTGTTTGAAGGTGACCGGTCCTGCCTATAGACGGAATACGAGTCGTCGAACAGTTGACTCGTCGAGGTGTTTTCATTCAGCCAGGTTTCACAAAGACCGTAGACATCGTAGCAGCCGTCACTGATTGCTGACTGGTACTCGGCGATAGAGCTGTTGATCCCACCAACATTTTGATAGTACAATAGGATACTTGCGGAGGCCGGTGAAACGTTTGTTCGTGTTGTTGCGGACGGTGCGAACGATGAGGACCTCGATGAAGTCGGAAGTGCCGGTAAGCAGGAATTCGGATCAGCGTCATGCGGCGATGATTCGGAATCATTGTAGCATGCCAGTTCCAAAGCCGGTGGCAAGGGTTCGATGCTAGGAACGGAGGACGAATCAGATCGCGAAGCGACGCTAATATTAGGGTACTTGCCTGGCGAGGCACTGTGGAAGCCCCGTTCCTCAGTCTCAACTACAGGACCAGGACGGCTGAGTTGACGCTGGCAGCAGGGCTCGACTGAGTTAGAAGGGTCGGGGGCTTCCATAATGCGATCTCAGTTTTACCCCTAGTGGTTGGTACCTCTACCATGACCGCAACAATGTCCTTTCTGATAAACTCTGTAATAGGATAGCATTTTAACGTTTTGCGTACTAAGACAGCGGTTCTGAGCGAATCTTATTGCTCATAATAAAATAGTTTACTATTTTGTGTCAGAACTCCAAGAACCTTTCGTTTATTGGACCATGGCTCTTGAATAAGCGCCACTTCCAGTCCTTCTTTTTTAAACCTTCGACTCAACACAACAGAAGCACCTTTTGCGTGATGAAGGTGTACGAACTTAATTCCTGCCATAACAAATTTCATTTACCTACTTTTATTAAGCCTCGGAATTGAGACGTAAGAAAAGTGGCCGATTATCCCAAAGACAAATAAGGTCCACTGCGTCATTGCTCCGTTTAACACAGTAAGGGCAAACTACTGTGGAGGGTGCCCTGGTACTCCACAGCCTCCGTTCACGGTTAAATTTTTATTAGACCCCCCTAACCATTCATTCCTAGGCACGGTACGCTTGACACCATGAATTAGGGGTCGCTTGTTTGGTGGACTTTTACCACCGGATCAGGCAATCCGTAGTGATATTCTTAGCCAGTTGAGGGAACTGCTACCGCCACTACACGGCTATCTAGGCTGATCGGGAATAGAAATTAATGTTGATGATCAACTTCTTTAGAGTCCGAACAATCCCAAGCATCATCATATCTGACCATGTTGATTCAATCTGAACCGTTCAAGTTCGGAAATGCGTTTTCAATTTGTACCTACGTTGGCGAGAGCACATTTAATAATATTTTCAGTTCAAAGTCAATAGTGATGTTTTCTGTCTGTGCGAATGTTGATTTTCTTCGCTTCATTCACGTTCTAGGTATTTCGTGTCACAACCAGAAATGAACGAGTCCCATATGATTGCACACAGTTTAGAATATTGGTAAACGGTTTGTACAGTAATGCTTTTCGTATGATGTAAAATAACGTATAATAAAAAATAATCAAAATGTTGGATCATATTTTCTTTTGCAAGAACATTATGTAAAATTTTATTGATTTTCGATTTCAATGACAAAATCCTTGAATGCTCTTTATTAGTCGAGAACTAGAAATTTACATTGCAAAACTTCAAGTTCCAATTTCACGATAGCTTTGTATTCGTCACTTGCAAAGCAATGACGAATCCCATCAAAACTTTCCCAGAAGCGCAGAGGCCGTACGTCACCACTTTCGGGAATATTTGAAATGTTATTCCCGCTGTCGCGTGCACACCACCACACCGGCACCATCTCGGTTCCAAACTGGAAAAACTACGAGCGACTGCTTTTCGCAATTTTTCGGAAAGCTGAACGGGAGCTGCTGGCTTTTTATGTGATGTTATTTCCCGTTTCATTTTTCCGCCGAATGACATCCGCCTTGGCGTCCTTCGGCGACATGTACACGTACAACGTACGTCACCGACACTCCCACGCTTGCCGCCAGTCGTCAGAATGGGTATGTAATGTGGCACTAGTTGAATGTTCCACTTCTCACGTATTTCATACCACGGTGAGTCTGGAATCGTCGTTATTGGCAAATATAGATGCTAACCAAGTCTGGTAAAGTGCTCAAAGAACATTAAGTTAAAGTAAAGCAGGCCAAGTTGCAGTAGGAACGTAGACCCATAAAGGAAAAGAGAACCAAACCTAGCCAAGGGGCGAAGTTTGCGTGTCATTTGTAGTAGATTGCGAAAAAGTTTAGATATTTTTTCTTCTTATTTGCAAAAATGAAAGATTTCTCCAAATGCTTCCAAAACTCAACTTATAATATTCCCACATAAGCCAAGAGCTCTTTATTTGAAACCCTCAAGTAGACATGTTGTCACTATGAGGGGAACTCTAATAAATTGGTCGGACGAAGTCAAGCTGTTGCAATACCAGAAAGAAGCAACTTCAGAAAATTCAAAATAATGAGTTGCATCAAATTTCTAATATTGAAACATTGGAACAGATGTCAAATAAAACCATTGCAAACTTTCGTCAAAAATCGTTGCAGTCTTCTATTGCTACAATTAGTTCTTTGTATAATTAGTTTAAGTTAGGTTAGAGTTAGGATAAGTTAAAAAAATATTTCTGACAAGCAGGTGAAAAATAATGCCTGCAAAAAAATCTTAACTGCTACAGCAAACGAAATGCAAGATGTTATGAATTAGTATTGATAATAGCTTAAATTTATTTTACCAAATTAGGATGATAGTGTGTTATAATACACAGAACACCTAGATTGAGTTGAAGAGTGTAAAAATTTATTGAGATACTAATAAGGATTATAAAAAAAAATGAATAAAATAAACAAAAAAAAAAGAACCAAACCTCCACCCACAAGAGGTTCTCGGAGAAGTCTCTGGAATAATTGACAGATAAATTTCTTGAAAAATGGTCTTGGATCTTCACATTCCAGGCCCTGACAAAATGTTACATCATTATTGTACAGGGGATAGACAAAATGATCGGGATAGGCAAAATTTTCACTTTTAAAAAAATGTTAAATTAGCTGTAACTTTTCGAAAAGTGCATAAAATATTCTCAAATGTATGTATGTATGTATGTTGATCAACTAGTTGTGTATCAGTGGACAAAATTTGGAAAAGATCGGGCTATTCTGCACGAAGTTATAAACATTTTCTAAAAAAGGTAGAATTATCCGATAGCCAACTTTGAGCTGTTATATCTCCGGATTCAATGAACCGAATGCAATGAAATTTGAGGTCTGTAAACCGTTTGACTCAGCTTAAAATTATTAACAAGAGAAAAAGTTATAGCGATTTCATTAATTTTATGATTTTTTAGTAAATTGGTCTATTTTTAATATGCCCCCCATTACTTTTTCAATGAATTGCCGCCTATGTTGTTACTTTCTTTCAAAACATATTTGTATTCAAGACATTTAGAGGGAATCAAAATGAACTATAATTAGCATCTTGAATTTTGAAACGATGTTGAAATTTAAGAAAATTTGGTGTTTTATTTGAAAAATAATCTAATCGTTATAATTTTCTTCCGTGTTAAAATTTTTAAGATAAGTCAAAAGACTTTCAAAGCATCATTATATTAGACATAAATGGTCAAAATTTCATTGCATTCAGTTCATTAAATCCGGAGATATAACAGCCCAAAGTTGGCTATCGAATAATTATACCTTATTCTATAACTTCGTGCAGATTAGTCCGATCTTTTCCAAATTTTGTCCAATGGTACACAACTAATTGATCAACGTACAGTAAAAATTTGAGAATATTTGATGCACTTTTTTAAAAGTTACGGCTATTTAATTTTTTTATTGAGAAGGTAAAATTTTACCTCCTCTCCCGAGCAGAAAAGAATAGCAACAAAATATGCCCTTCGATAGGTGGACATAAGAAGCAAAATAACAAAAATGAATACCATAATTTTGTATAAATAACAACTGAAAAATAACAAGTCTTGTTGTCTCAATAATGAATGCATACCATTAATTTCAAGTGCTTTATTTGTTATCCAGAAGGTTTGAAATAACAAAGTAATAACATTTCTTGCTATTAAATTGAACATTTTTCGATAGCTCCATGATGTAATAACAAATCTTGTTATTCAGCTATTTTCCCAGCTAAATCAACAATACCCCATCAATACCTAACTTTGCTCAAATACCACCATTTGTTATTGTGGTGTTCTCATATCATTGCATAGAATAATATAGCAATACCAACTTGAGGTATTAGAGCACAGGTTGCTCTTTCCACGGTATGTATTTGTAAGGTATGCCCTTCTGCTCGGGCTGTATGTCCGACAAGAAATCAAAAATACTACTAGAAAGTACTCCTGATTTGATTTTCATCATAGAAAGTATAAATAACTGCACATCAATCAAATGTTTAATGCCACTATGAATGGTTTTAAAGCTTCCTATAAAAAAGTTTAGCATTTTTTATGTCAGCAGCAAAAATTCCTTCGATAAAACATTTTCAAATTGTTTGATTGATTGATTTGTCTTTATTTAAGAGACTTTCAGCCCTTGGCTGGTTCGTCTCGCAAATTTTTTTTTTTGTATATTTTGGACAACGAGCAAATTTTTTGTTAGTTTGATAATAACGGTTTCAGTCACACCGTGCCTACTGTTGGGTGTGTGGGAAATTCGACGATATTTCCTTTTGATGGCAAACAGCGAACTCATATAACAGTTTGAACTGCCTCTGGAGGTTATTCGTTCTACTTTTGCGGCAATCGAAATGCGGGCTTCTGGGAAGGACTTGAACTCTCTTTTCGACGCTTTCAACTCGGCGAGAAGAGCGTCAATGACTCGATGGAAAATACGTCGCTCAAGTGTGGCGCGATTTCAAAGACATTCAAATAGGATGTTTGTGTTTATCGGAATGATCGAATTCGATTGACCTTGAAGCTCGTGAGGCTTGGTATCTGTCCCTCAATGAAATGAAGGCAACTACGTTTGATGGTGTACCATGTGCCGAAAAATAATTCTCGCTACACCGGAAAATCTCATCCTGAAATAACTGGAGCGCATAACTTACAACTTATCCATTCCACGAACGCAAACCAACTTTCATCATAACCATCCATCACATAATGCCATAAAATACTGCAAAGCCTCCATCCACCAGCTTACACGAAAAAAAAGGAAAAAAAATATTACTTTCACACATCCGTACTTATTACCAGTTCCAGCCACTAGCAAACAGTGGACCCCGTCGCCGCCGGAGGAATGCTTTCCGACCAGAAGCACATATCAAAATCAGAACAAAATTGTGACAACTTTTGTTAGAAATAACAAAAGTTGATATAATTATGTTGTAATTATTTTTTCATGCAAATACCCATAACAGAATTATAGTAACATTTGTTATAGTTTTAGTAACAAAAAAATAACAAAACTTGTCTAATTTATCCTAACAGATGTATAACAAAATTTGTTATCTTATGTATTGTAATATAAATGCCTATAACATAATTTCGTAACACTAAACGTGTTTATTATATTCTGTGTAACAAAATCATTTTAGAATTGATTTATTTTTTTTGTATTATTGCACAAAAGCTTGAAACTATATATGTATTTTTCCAAGAATTACTACCCCGTAACGTGGATAGATCACCTTAGAATGGTGCGTTGCGGTGTAAGATCTACCAAATCAAATTTTGATCTTGATATTTACCGTATTTTTAAATATTCCAAGATCAAAGTTTGATGCTCTTTTTTTTGTGTTTTGTTGTATTTGTGTTTCAATGTACTGCTAATTAACATTTTATTTCAGAAGGATTCAGGTAAATGTATCGTACGATATAAATAATATTTTTAAAATATGTAACTGTGGCGAGCGTATCACTAATTTGTAGCTTATTTGACGTACGATGTTAATATTATTTTATATTTCAGATTTTCAACCGAAGAATCTAGTAATTCGACCAAATGCCAACAAGATGACGAGGATGAATTGGGCAGACAACTGATTCGAAGTAGTCTAACAATGCCCGAGTAGAAGTAAAAATCAGAACAATATCATCATTTGATATTCCTCAGTGAAGTACTCAAGATCTTAATTAGCTATTGGTTTGTTTGACATAAGAGATAAAAGATCAAAAATAAGATCAAAAATTAGTATGGGGAAGAACATAATAATATCTCATTTTGATGTTATAAGATCAGACTAATATCTGGGGAGATCTGGGCTGTAGCACATCAAACCAATATCATAAAATGATCTGACAGATGGATTAGAGTAAAAAAAAGACGACTTATATCTGAAAATAGGAGGTAACAAGAGCATCAAGTTCTACGTTTTCCAAGGTGTTTGCGAGTCATGGTAGTTGTGTTGGTTTGGTCCCGCCATGTTGTAGATGAGTGTGTGAAAGAACTATTTATGATCTTGAATAGTAGTTTTCAGATCTTACAATTTTTGGATGTTATAGATGAATGTGTCAAAGAACTGATTTTGATCTTGAGCAGTAATTTTCAGATCTTTCGAATTCTGGATGTTGCAGATCGAAATGTGAAGAGCTAATTTTGATCTTGAGGAGTATTTTTCAGATTTTTCAATGATAAATGTTATATTGCAGAATATTAATACAGTTTCCACCCAAAATTTGTAAACTGGCGTGATGGTATGGAAAATAAAAATGAATTAGGGGCTGTCCATAAACCACGTGGTCATTTTTTTGGGACTTTTCACCCCCCCCCCCTAGTCCTGTATCTTGCGACGAAGACAACTTGTTGTTTACAATTTACCTACAGGAAGAAACCATTTATTTCAACAATTGCGTACCTTTGCTGTATTTTGCAGCAGTGAAATCCAACTTTGAAGTGCTCCAGAGCTTTTGTGGGGTGTAAATTGAAGGTCATATCAATAAGTGAATCTGGCGAAATTTAACGGTGATGAAAAACAATACAAGTCCATACAAATTTTTTTATTTGTCCATACAAAATGATCATTGGCCGAACCCCCCCCCCCCCACCCCCCCCCAATGACCACGTGGTTTATGGACAGCCCCTTAAGGCTATTTTGCACATTTTCCTAAACTAAGAGAGCACTTTTCTCTAGATGATTTCACATTTCATGCTCTTTCTCTGAATTGTTAACAAAGCTAGTGATCCAAACTTTAAAAACGACATGCGTAGAAACATGTTTGGTTTATTTTGCGCCTAATTTCCACCAATAGGACGCAATCAATAAAGTACTAGATTGTAGTAATGAGCTGAATTTTTGTATGGTGAGAAGGTAAATCTAGTATGTATTTACTTCACTGAACGTGCTTCATTGTGAACTGTCGCCCAGAAAAGCTTTGGAAACATTTAGAAGATCGTAGTCGTCATGACTGTCGTCTGTTCGTATACCCCATGCAGAATCGCTACGCAATTCGTTGGTTGAAACTCAAAAAGCTTGTCGTCTGCAGCGGTATGTTTTGTTGAATCTAGAATCAAACGGTCCGTTTTTCGAAATGGACGTATTTTGCTTAGCGGGCCGATAAAGTTCCCAAATTGTCCGGTGATTCATTTATTAGATTCGAACCACAAATGCAAGCTCGACATCGAGGTCCAGGTCATGTTGGCATCGGACTCAATTGGAAAGCCTCTGCTGCTTTACTCACAGTGAAATAAAATAATTATAAACTGGGATTAAGAAATCTATCAGATAAAATCAGTATATATTTTTATGTCTTTTTTTTTAAAGAAAAGTAAATATCGATTAGGTATATGCATTTTTTTGTGCCGATTACTCTGTTTTTTTTTTGTTCAATTGCCGCATCCATAAACCCGCTTATTGAAAATGAAGACCACTTCTACTTTCTTTTTGTCCCAGTGCTCGTTTGTAAAATTTGTGGTGTACATAAGGGAACATCTGTTTATTATGTAACGCTAAATTCGATATCTTTGAACTCGGTGGTTGGTTCATTAGGATTTGGCGGAATCCATAATGTGCTTTTGTATGATAACTCCAACTTTTTTGTATGGGTCGTAACGCTAGGCTGTATTCCCTATTCCCCTGGAGCGTTACGGAATTTTTTGAACACCTATCTCCTGAAGCGTTACGTTATTTGGGGACGGCGCATAATGAAAGTTGAAAACTTAAAATAGTTGTATGCGCAATGTTGGGAAATTTCGACATTTATACAGCGGGTTGCACTAGGCTTTCTAAAGATCAAGTTAAGTACTAATTTTGAAATCATATCACGATGAGATATTGAGCAGATATTTGGCAACTTTTTGAATATCTCATCAATATCATATTAAGATATGACATCAAAATTTGATCGTTTTAAGATATGATTATGATATTCACGTCTACCCGGGTGGTGTGCCTGAACGTTAACCAAGCGTATCCTTTGGAGTTTACCCTTCCACTAACAACACCCAAATTCCCGTGACACCTAGGCCTGAGAGATCGTAGAGTTGTCTACATTTTTCATAGGTGTCCAAAACTAACCATCCTTTCCCATTCCTCAGCAGTCGCAAGGACGTGGCCAGGACAGTGCTCGACCATTGGAGGATTGCGTCAGTCTTGTCCAAGAGTCAGAGATTAGTCCCAAATCTTTGTGCTTTGGTTCAGACGGGAAGGAGACAACCCTCATAACAGCGGTCTAGGACTGTACCACCTACGAATGTGTGCGACTCGCTTAATGCTAATGCTAATGCTAATGCTAATGCTATTGCACAAAAGCTTGAAACTCGAACCAAGAGATTTATAACTAAATTTGTAACAAATTTGTTCTGAAATATATAACAGAACTTGTTATAATTTTGTTATGGTTTCACAAGATTAATCTAACAAAATTTGATACTATCTTGTTATGATAACATCTCAACTTGTTAGATTTTTGTTCTAATTGAAACGAGTTTCGTTGGATTTTTTTTTTTAATTTTTACTACTTACGGTACAAGTTTATAACAACCGTTGTTACTAAAAATCATTGTAACAAAATAACAGAACCTGTAATAATTTTGTTTTTCCCAACAAGTCGGGTTTCCTTGCGGGTTTACGAAAAGCTCCGGCAACGCAGAAACACCACAGCTGGAATCCGATGTAATTCGCACACTCGTTACTGTGTGCCGACCAGTCAGTCGGTCAGCCAGTGATGGTGCTTCGGGAGGCCCCGAAAAAAAGGAGGTTAATTGCAGCTTCTTCCTGAGATCATGCTTTATTGGGCTCGCACATTCTGTTTGGGTCAACTTGCTGCCAGTGTAGTGCTTCTGTTGAGAAACGAATAAAAATGTTTTCACTTTGATTTTTTTTTCTCTCCGAACCCGGCTGGACCAGCAGTTGTGGAGATTAATGTAAAACATTTGCGACTTCATACATGAAAAAGAGGATTTTTCTGACTCCATAATATTCTCAGTTCAAGCGGATAAGCCAAATGAGCTACAAGAGTGAGAAATTACTGAAGAGTAGATTATAACAGAATCTCATGGGCTTAACTTGGCTTATGTTGACTGCACATATTCTTTGTAACAAAAATTCAACAGAGCAATCTTAAACTCTGTTGAATTGTAATCTACTGAAATGTTTTCTAGGTAAAGAAATCATCAGATCATAATTATGTCTAAGCTCCATCCTTTCCATCACGTTTGAATTATATTGAATGGATTTCGGTTCATTTGTATGGAAGCCCTCACCTCTCTCAGTAGCATACTTAAGGTTTCTCACCTTTCCACAAAAAGTTTTATGACAAAAGTTCGAGAATCAAAAGGTCGAAGGTCTTAAGGTCGAAGGTCAAAAGGTTGAAAGATCGACTAGGACAAAAGATCAAAAATATAAGTGATTAAAAGATCCAAAAGTCAAAATAAATAAATATAAGGTTTTTATCTAATTCCCGTCATACTAAGCACCGACCAATAATGTTCGGTCGCCCAATTCCTCATGGTCAATGTGTTTTCGTTGAATAATTCATGATTTAGCCTTTTTTTTTTTTTTATTCCTGTTCGGGTCTGTCACTGCGACCCGTTTTTAGATCTATTGTGACATTACCCGTATCTTTAGTGTAGTGCATGTCGCATTACTCAATTGCCATTGAAGGGCAATAAAGTATCGATTTTGATACAGTTTTTGTTTTGCTTTCTTAGAAATGTCTTTCTTATAGAAAACGAAACAAGTGCACTGATAATTGGCCATGCATCGGAAACCTAGCATCACCCTTGTTTACCGCTAAATTCTCCCCAGCAAAAAGAGCCGGGTTTTAACATTAGCAGCAATACCATTCCAATAATGGAACATGTCTTCAGTAATAAGGGTTCTAGTATGTTCCTCGCGTACTAGCACTTTCCAGTCTTCGAAGAGTTAGTACATACATGGATCCCTAACCCAATTTGATTTCCTTTGCATTGAGTTTAGCCTCAGATGGTGAGGTTTTTAACTATATGCAAAGTAAAGTTGGTAAACTTAGTTTTATTCAAAGACTGGAAGTCATCACAACACCAGTAGCAAGGACTAATGCCTTTAATTACCAGAACACATATTCCAAAATTGAAAAATAGGACGACACTAGATTTCGGTTTGGTAGATCTATCACCGCAACGCAACCCAAAAAGGCGATCTACCCACGCTACGGGCTCCGTTAAAGATTGAGCATATTTTAAACCCCCTCAACCATTCATCCCTCAGCACGGGTCGCCTGACACCTTGGATTGGGGTTACCTGTTTGGTGGACTTTTACCCCCGGAACAGGTGGTCCGTAGTGCTATTCTAAGCCGGCAGCTACACGGGCAATGATTTAGCCTTCAAAACATAATTAAAAATATTGCAAAACATTTACTACTCCCTTAAAATAATAAGATTGGATAATTGTCTCTCGGATTCTTTTTCCATCTAATCTACGTCTATTTTGGGAACTAGATAATGTAAATTTCCGTCATACCTTCTGCGTGACACCATGGTACATAGAATGGTCAAAAATGTAGTTGTAGAAAAGTTGGTCAAATTTGTTACAATACAAATAAAGCTATGTGTTATTATTTAGCAAAAAACTTTCTAATTGAGATAGATTTGGCTTCTTCTTTATAGCTAGACGTTTGCATTAGAACTTGGCCTGCCTCTCATCAACGTAGTGTTCTTAGAACACTTCCACAGCTATTAGGTGAAGGGGTTTCTTTGCTCGCCATTGCAAAAAATTTGAACATTGTATGGCAAGTGCAATGATACACTATGCCCAGGCAGTCGTTAAAAAAATCTCAACCGGAACGAGAATCGAACCCGCCGTCTCCGGACTCACGATCCATAGCCTTAACCATTAAACTAACTGGAGACCACATGTGATGAGATGTGGCTTAAGATTAACGACCAAAATATTTCAGTTAATATTTATGCTCACCAAACTAGAAAACGCCATCACTGTACAACGAAGAAATCTTTCTCTGTGGTTGTGAAATAAGATGTTTCGTATGCAGAAAATTCACACACACGCCTGTATCTTGCGACGAAGACAACTTGTTGTTTACAATTTACCTACAGGAAGAAACCATTTATTTCAACAATTGCGTACCTTTGCTGTATTTTGCAGCAGTGAAATCCAACTTTGAAGTGCTCCAGAGCTTTTGTGGGGTGTAAATTGAAGGTCATATCAATAAGTGAATCTGGCGAAATTTAACGGTGATGAAAAACAATCCGTCTAGCTCCTGCTTGGGTGCGATTGCCTTCGACATACGCCGAATAGGAAAATATGAGATGGAAAATAAGAGATAGTTATTGATTGTCTACATTTTTTGCTTCCATTTATTGAGTCATTGGTGGAAGTTAGTCCGTAATTATTACCTACATATTTTCTATCTGATATGACGGGAACTAGCGCATATGACGAAGTAAATTTCTACCCTATCTTGCCTTCACGAACCTCCATATGCCAAAGTTCTCAATGTTGTGTAGAATTTTATCCTCCAAAGAATATATGTTCTTGGTGAATGCATTGTTATACGAAGATCGAAGGAATTGGGCAGTATCAGTCTCACAAGAAACAAATTCCTTCTCACAAGATTGAGATTGCCAAATTCCTTCAATTATGGTTGAACACCAACAAATAGACCTAGCCATCAAAGGTATGTGAACCGATAACCGTGCATCCATTTTTATCACTTCACGAAGAAGGACAATGTGCACCTGCTCCAAACACGTGTTACTTTTTACTTTTTACTTCGAACAATGCAGCGCGACCGAGATATTCATCGCAGCTGCCACAAACACGCGTCATTTTTCACTTTTTCCTTCGAAGAATGCCACCCCATCGCAACTGCCCCAAACACGCGTCATTTTTCACTTTTTCCTTCGAACCAATTCGCTGTCCCTTGTACTTAGTGGGGACAAACGCGAGTGTGTTGTGAATTGGCATCTGAACCGATACTGAGATGGGTTTGTGAAAAAGGGAGTGCCCATGGTGCGAGCCTGGAGTCAGTTTGGCTCTCTATTCTGCAAAATCGTTACTTGTTCTGTGGCTTAGCGCAGGTGTTGAAAATGCGGTTTCGTGGTTTCGAATCCCACCAGGATGCGACTTTTCTCACAAAATCATATATCAATTTGCGAATTCTGTGCCTTCACATTACAAGTTTTCCCAGTATGGAAGTTTCAAGGATTGTCAGAGGGTTCCAGGAGGGTCTCTGAGAAGTTTCCAAAGGATTTATTACCCTGAACGCTACGCAAAGTCCCTGGAAAGCGCTGGAACTTCTCTAAAACCCAATTGAACTCTCCTTAAATCCCCTGAAACCACCTGAAACACCCCTGGAACGCTCCTGGGACCCCTCCAAAACCTACTAGAATCCCCAGAACCTTCCTGGAACACCCCGGTAACCCCTAGAAAACCCTTGAAACTCTCCTGACGCCCCTGATTGAAGCCCGCTGAATCACCTGGAACGTTCCTGAAACCCCATGGAACGCCCCTAAACTCCCGGGAGCACCTCTAAAACTCCATGTAACGCCCTTTAATGTGCCTTGAAAATCCCTGGAACGCTCATGAAACCCACTGAACCGTCCCTTAAACCCTATGGATCGTCCCTGAACCTTTTTAAACGCCCCTGAGACTCCATCAAACCCCGTGTAACACCCCTAAAATTCTCATGGGTACCTGAATCTCCCTGGAATACCTCTAAAACTCCGATGAAATCCCTCTCAATGCCCCATGAACACCCGTGAAACAAACTGAACTAATCCTGAAACGCCATTTGAAACCCATAGAACGCTCCCACGGCGCTACACGACAGTACAAATGATGAGCTTTGATGAGCAAGTAATTATTAATTAATTATAATCGGTGAAAAATAGCATCATTGTCCGAAACTCCATTGAACGTCACTAAAATTTAATAAATGACCTCTTAAACTACCTGGAATATCCCCAAAACCCCTTCAAAACCCCCGGAACGCTTCTGAAACCAGCTGGAACACGATGGAACGTCCCTGATACGCCGTAGAATGCCATGAAAACCCCTGGAACGCTCAAGAGACCCCCCGAAACTCCCTACACTGAAAGACGGCTTTCGGTAGAAATCACTCTTCTGAAGGGTCAATTTAAATACACAACACCACTAAATTTGTGCAGACTGAGTTTTGTTTCAATTCAACAGAATAATGTTACCCCAAAGCCCTGTGGGGCCCCTTCGAATTCTTCTGCAGTAACCGTAGAACCTCCTAAACTCCTAGAACACCCGTGCTGCACCCACGCATGGTTGAATTTGCAAACAAATCAAGAAGCAAATTGGATCCTGGATGCATAATGAAAGTTTGTTAAAAATATAACATACCGTCGTTGGGGTGACTATGGGTCAGAGGGACCAGATTGGGTCAAAACATTATCTGAAATACCTCATCAAGTATTGCGAATATCCAATCAAAAATTGTATGGAGTCATTCTTGTAGTTGCCAGTAGTTCCTGCAGAAAAATTCAAAGGTGACGAATTCAAAGGTTACCCGGAGCTTTAATCAGGGATGGGATCATTCATTTGCAAAAAGTTACATTCACTTAACTTTTCAGTTCAGTTCAGAAGCATTCTATCAAAAAAAAAAACTATGTAAGGACTGTATCGGAAATTAACTATAAACGTTCAAAATGCTCTATCTCGCAGCACGTTGGTCTTTTTATTTCGGTTCTTCTATGAAATCTTCACAATATAGTTAAGTTTAGAACAACTTGAAGAAATTTGGAAAATGTTTAGTATTATTGATAATATGGTTCCATGAGTACACCACACAAAATAACAATCTGTACAAAAGGCATTTTTTTAATCTTTTTCACGTTTCAATAATTTGTAGCGAAAAAAAAATTTGTACGGGGAAATATCTGGAAAATGATGATTATTACTAGCAGTTATGTACACATAACATATCACTCAATACCGACTTTTAAAATTCTTATTTTAGATAGAAAACCCTCCAACATGTAGAAAATGGTCTATCCCAAAAAACACCTACTTTTTGGTCGATCTTTGACTCTGTTTTAAATATCTTCAGAGGTTATAAAATTCCGTTCTCTGGTAAAACTACCTTTTCAATAAATATAAATACATGCCCAATTGAAAAACATGCGAATTTTTAACTTTATGCATTTTTTATTTGCGTAATTGTTTTTTAAAGTTGCATAAAAAAAGAGTTCCTCGAAATATGGCCATTTTTTTCATTTTTAAGAATTGCGCTAAACCGCACCGAAAATTTTTCTTGATAAAAATTATTTTCATATATTATGAGCATTCTGAAAAAGAATATATTTGCGTAAAAATAAGAGAAAAAAATTAATATTTTTCCACAGTTTTCGCAATGTTAATTTTTAAGGGGTGTCCAAAATTTTAAAAACATATGTGCAATCTTTGAGATAAAAGTTCAAGCTAAATGATTATTTTTTGAAAATCAGAAATGTCATTCTTTATTTCAAAGATTTATATAGTATCTCCAAAAATAAAATAATGTTTATTTTGAATAGATTATTGTTTAGGCAGTAGTGTACGTTTATAGTTAATTTCCGATACAGTCCTTATGGATTAATTGAGCCTTGTAGTTTTATCTGAAAGTTTGCCGAATAGCATTAGGGTCGCACACGCATACCAAATTCGTGAACGAGCTGTGAAGGCAACTCTCCACGCGGTGAATGTAAATTACATTCACGCAGTGGATAGTTGCGTTTGCTGCCTTCTGTTGACTTTATTTTTGACGCTACGTTAGAACATTGTTCTGCAAAATTTTAGGTAAAAAAGTGTTCCATACATTAGTTTTTGCTACGATGTTTCTGAAGCGAGTTATTCGCAAGTGAATGTAAATGATTGCAAATGAATGATCCCATCCTTGGCTTTAATAATGATCATTTTTGAAAAAGGAGAGTATAAAAGTATCCTTAACGGTCTGCATAATTTTTTTTAGCTATAATACATTTATAGTATTATTCATTAACAAATCAAATTCCGTGAAACCAGCAGAAACATGCTCTGCCCGACCGCAAAATTCAATTGCGTAAAAGCGTCTTGTCACACCGGATTTCAACAACTTCATTCCTTTGCTGGGCACATACACCGCCATGTCCTGAGCTGCATCCTACCTCTATTATTATTATACCAAGAAAGCAGCCTCCAGTCTAACCGCCCGAGAATGTGTCACTCATGTCTAGGTACCCGGCTGCCTTGCCATACTAAGGCTTCCTCAGCGACCTAACATAAAGCCCTCTTCGATACTAAAAGTTCCAGCATCGAAGCCGCTCGCTCGGTTGGTATGTGTCGCATACAAGCCAATCCCGCGTTATCCCCGTATTTATTCTCACAAACAATGAATAATTTATGTTAGGCTGCATATCAGAAAAATGTTATATCAAGATTTATCCTCGGAGCGTGCATGACCCGGCTAAGAAATTTAATTAACATACATCATGTCAGACTGACGTCATTTCGTTATTATACGGGGAACCCAAGACCCAGTAGATGACAACGACGACGACGACGACAACAACGACGACGATGAGGGCAAATACGGGAACGAACACTATATCCAGCGATTTTAATACCACCAGCAACAACTAAGTGGCATCCAGCGAGAAGCACTTGCCGCCATGTATGTGCCAGCAAAAAGGATCGGTTCCGCCGGGATTCGTATGATGCGGATGTATGGGAATTTTCCCCCGGACAGTCGGCTAGTTCTCGCGTGAACACAGCGAAGAAATTTCGAAAAAATGCAACCATGTAGTTTGTACCGGAACTTCCGCACATTGACACACCGTCCATCATGCACTCGGAGTCAGTAGTCGAGTCGGCATTCCCAGCGAGCGTGGCGGTCTGGTTGGCATCCAGCGTGGCGGCAAAGCCAGCTTCTCAATTTTAATGTCTGCTGGAGCAATTTATGCGTTGTACGCCGGAGCCCGGCATCATCGCCGACGGGACTCGGGACACAAATTCTGACCCGCCGCCACCACCGGAGCATGTATGTATGTAAGAATGTGAACTCTCTGCAATACCCCACTGTATTATCGGACGACTACTGTGCTGATGAGAGCAAATAGAGATGTGCGATGTTTCGCAGATTGTGGGACTGCGTAGGTATTTTTAGAAACGAATCATCGATCAATAATTTCCTAAGAAGTTAAACTTTTTCTAATAATTGTCTCTACTGTATCGCGCCACTTGGGCGGTGGCTTCTATATTCGTCTGTTTTCCACTATAACTCAGTCAATTTTGAACCAATTGACTTGAAATGTTGTACACCGGTAGATACTACACCTATCCCACCACATTCCAAAAGTTGTGTCAATTGGTTCAAATTTGACTGAGTTATAGTGGAAAACAGACGAATATAGAAGCCACCGCCCAAGGGGCGCGATTCCCTACTATTATAAAAAGAAAATCGGGCTAAGTGCTGTTCTTTTAAATCCAACTAAAATGTGCATCCTTGAAAGATATGTACTTCGACCTCAACAGTTACTGTAAAATCGTCTTCAGTGTCTCGTATTTAACTGGACTGGTTCAGAGTCGAGACACTGAAGACAACCTTACAATGGAGGCCGAAATCGTATCCGTCAAGGGATGCAAATTTTTATACGAATTAAAAAGAAGAGTATTTAAACCAATTTTCTTTTTACTAACAGGTACATATTCTACTAACACGCCCACATTCAGCATCATCATACTAGCTTTTGTTATTTTTATTTCTGGCATAACTTTTAAATGAGGACAAAGCATATTCCAGTACTTAGTTAGCAGGTTAGTTAGTCCAGAACTTTATTAGCAGGTTGATTGGAGTTTTCCAGAAATTTCTCCATGAATTTTCTTAGAATTAACATCTAAGAATTAGTTTCAAGGATGCCAATAACATTGGTCAATCGTTTAAAGATTTTTTTCAATGGTTCCACAGAAATAAAGAATAAAAAAAATCTGTTGAAATTCCTGCAGAAATTTCTAGAGGAAAATCCTGGGAATTCATAGAAAATTAGTTCTTGTACTTCTTGTTTCATGGCGGAAAATTTCAAAAATAAATTCAAGTGGGAATCCTCTAAGAAAAATTTACAATGTAGGGTATGTGTGCCATCAGTAATCTCATGCTCCCATTTTCATCCTATTCGAAAACAAGCGATTACGGTACCGATTGACTCCGTTCTTTTTGTTTTCATGGTGCTCACTTCTAACAAAAAATACAAAAATAAGAAACAAAAGAATCAGCGCTTCAATCCTTTGTTTTTCGTGGGATGAAAATGGGAGCCACATGCTTAATAAGGGAACCAATACCCTACTTAAGGACAATAACTTCGGCTCATTCCTGGAAAAAAAAATCTTGAAAAAATTGCTGAAACAAGTTCGTCGAGGCGTTTCTAATATAAAAATAAATAAATTCGAAGTTGACTAATTTTGGCATCAAAATTTCGAAAATCTTCTAAATACATATGTTGGCAAATTCTGGAGAAGATTCTACGATTTCTAGGAGAAAATTTGTTTAGGAACTCGTGATAGATCAGCCAATCATTGCTGCCGGCTGTTTCTGAATAGACGGGAAAAAATCGAAATTCGAAGACACCGTTTTGTTTAAATTGGAAGATAAATTTTTAGAAAAATCACCACTGTGGATTCAGAGCCATGCACAATGGTTAACTATTAAACAAAAGCCAGCTAAAACCTCATACACAAAACTTCTAAAAACATATTGAAATCACGAAATCTATCGGAAGTTTTCACAAAATGAATCAAACACCCAGGGCTGGATCTAGGGGGGAGGTGCAAGGGTCCAGAGCTTTGAAATCAATTCATGTATGCAACTTCTGGAGTAAGTTTTTTGGGGATATTCCATGAAAAGATTCTAGGAAAAACGTTGAAATTTCGATGATAGAAGGGCCTATAGAAAAATCCTGCAGTAACTGTAGGAGGGAATTCTTGGAGGTATTGCTTGAAAAGGTATTAGGAGAAAACAGGCCAAACATGTCTAAAGGTCCTATCTGCAGAAGAGAGCCTCTCTTTGGTTTCCCTCTCTTTCGTTAATATCTCAGCTGTTTATTTGTATTATGATTGTCTCCTTGCATTGAACGATGGTCAAAACAATCGTCTTTTGATTTGTACTGCAAAAATAGTTGAAAAGTGTACCACTACATTGCAATAATTGAAAAAGAAAGTGAACAAAGAGAGCCTCTCAAATGCAGATAGGACCTATTGAAATGTTTGGCTTCAAAACTCATGAGGTATCTCATTATTGTAAGAGATAATTTCAATACGAAATTGCAAAAAAAAAACATATCAAATTCTTTAAGGAGAATTCCATGAGCATTTTCATGAACACATTAAGAGATTCCTTGAGGTACACAATAAAAAAAAACAAAGCCTTCAATGGCATTTCTAGAGGAAACTGTCTGATCAATTCATTAACAAAATCATAGAAGAAATTTCTGGTTCCAATAGCTAGAGTGATTCAATCGAGAAAACTGAGAAATTTTCAACACAGAAGTTTATGCATGCAAATGCAAAATTCTTGAAAAATTTTTCACTTCGGAGATGCGTCCAGAATGCTTCAAGTATGCTTCAGGGATTGCTTTGAAATAATGTTATCCTTTACAATCATTTTAAAATATATATTCATACAAAGACGCTTCCAGATACTTCTGGAACGCCTCTCAAAATCATTCTGGAATCCTTCCAGCAGTGTTTTAGTAACAAATCAAAGAGGTAATTAATTAATTATTTATCGATGTTTGCGGCTTAACCAACCGAGTGGAAGTTTTGCTTAAGGCAAAACTGAAAGCATTCTCCATTAATTTAGTTTTTGATTTTATATTAAACTTTTATATATAGATAAAGGAGTCATTTGTTTAAAATCGGTTCTCATACACATGTGAGGGAAGCATCAAGTCTAGCATCAAGTTATCATTTGAATTGTTTCCCTGGTGGATAATGTTTTTCAATTTTGCATATTTTCCACCAGTGAAAAAAAATCAGAGGACACCTTGATACTTCCTCTACATATGTATGCAAATCGATTTTGAAAATATTGTTCAAAAAATTAAAAAAGTAATAATGAGGAATTGTATCCAATTTTTCTTTAAATCCAAAAGCTGGACTATACAAACACCTGCGTGAGTGAGGAATGGACAAATTGGAGTGGAATTTGCAAAAAAAGTTACTCACCCTTTCGGTGAGACTCGAACTCACGACTCATACTCACTAAGCGCATTACAACTACACCACGAGAAGACTTCGATGTAGTGATTAATATGAATTCAAGTTCAGCTCGAAATTCTGAGGTTATCTTTTTGATATACCGCACTTCTTTCGGATGAAGTAGATGTCCATCCACATTACGCATATGTTGTATATGTTAAGCCTAGGGGAGAGCGTATTGTTTTTAATGTGTTGGAAGTTCCATGGGAAGTCCACACACCTCTCATCGACGCCTGTGTCGAAGAGATCGCGTGATGAGCGGAAAGATTCCAACCAACGGGTCACGATGTTCTCAAACGATCGGTTACGGGACATGAGTAGGTTGCTCCATGACACAATTAATTGATTAATTATCGATTTTTGCGACTTACCAAGCCGAGTGGAGAACTCCAAAAGTCCAAAATCATCGAGTCTTTCGTGAGTTCGAGTCTCACCAAGAAGACGAGGAATTTTTTCGCAAATTCCACGCCAATTTATCCATTCCTCACTCACGCAGGTGTATGTAAAGTCTAGCTTTTGTTATTAAGTAAATCAAAGAGATTATGTTAGCAGCTTTCCAGAAAAGCTCTGGAAACATCACGAAACAGAGTCTGGGAGCATCTGGCAATACTTTAGAATGTTCTTCGAAGCAAGTCAGATACCAAGGCAACAAATTTACATGTTTTATAAATTGACCATGTTATGCGGTGTTGCTGCCAACATTGCCCGAGATATACAATGATCGTGCGTTATAGACAAATGTCATACAAAACGATTACAGATTAGAGTCATGAATGTGATACATAGAGAGAGGAGTCATGCCAATGTAATTGAAAGTTTTTTTACTAATTATGGTGTTAAATTCTAATATTCCTAAATCTACTTACAGCTAACAGTTTATTTATTCACTTGCCAAATAGATAAATATGAAGTAAACTAAAATCACAGAATTGTATCACAGTAAGTTTCAACAAGTTCATACATTTGTTATTCTAACCTTAAACCTATTATGTATCACAGATAGATCACAGAAGATTATATATGTTACGGGGTAATTGAAAACTATTGTAAATGGAGCTGGAGACCGAATTATGTAAGTAATACCAACTGAATTATTTGTGAACTAATGGTTATCTAATGAAGCAATTAAATTTCAGCTTAAAGCTGTTTTCGCACCCGTTATACGGAGTTTGCGGTCTGCTACAAAGAATTCACCAACGATCCCCATAAATCCTCATTATCATCGTAACATGCGGGAAGTTATATCGCATAAGATGCAGCAAAAGCGCCTCATGCATACAACAATGTAGATGATATACGTGTATTGGTGAGATAATAATAATGTGTTCCATGACTTGAAGCGTTATCTTATGCGAACTCTTAATTGCACTATTGCAATGCAATACAATACTGATTACGACTAAAACATATTTGAAAAATAATCTTGTCACCTCAGTGTCTAATGATCTATGGATTATCGAGCCGCACTTTAAATTTTACACCAACCATTACTCGAGAAGGCATCTTTGTAATATTCTAGACTGGAAGCATCTTGTATGAAATCTTTATAAATCTTTATGCAGAGCACACCAGGAATAAATCCATTCTGAAAAATATGGAATATAGATATGATCCACGTGTTTTCACGTGTTTTTATTTCATTTTGCACAGGATATACAAACCATATAAAAACTTCCGTGCATATAAAAGCTATGTAATTAAAAAAAACGAATATGATTTCTCCACAATTTATTCAAAAATAAAACTTTTTGCAGCATTTTGTGAGGATTTTTTTTCTACACGGCAGTGCAAAAAAATCGTGTAAAAAAAGAATCGGATGTACACCACAAATACAGATCATGACATCATGATCTATTTTGCGTAATCAATTACAATACGTTTTGAAAATTAATCTTAATCCTGTTTTTCAAAATCATGCACCAGGTTCGCATTCGTAGTTATGACGGTAAGCATGACAAGAAGATAAAACATGAGTAATGCATTTAAACTCAAACTGTTTGATTTGAAATCGCCGCCTGTTTCCTCATTTGGTGTTCTGTAATAAAGGTAGAGATGTTTATAAGGTACACCGGGGCAAGTTGAAACGGGTGGGGCAAGATGAAACAGCGGGTAAACATGATGTTTTCTTATGATAATAAACAGTTTGATCGCCATAACGCATACTTTTTGATTCAAACAATCTTTTAACGAAGGATAAATTACCAAATTGTATTGAAATCTGTTTCAAAACATCGTGTTTCATCTTGCCCCACCCGTTTCAACTTGCACCGGTGTATCTTCCACTATTTAGAACTGACAGTGACTTTGCTCATGTGTTTCGCTTTTGTACGAACCGTCACGAAATCATGAATCAGCTTCAGGATTTCAAGTCAAAATATTGTTACAATTTTCATGATCTTATGTTGGTTCGACTGTGATTGGAGATCACGCCGAACCCGGTGTCGAAACGTCGGACAAAATTAAATAGTTTGTTCCACTAAAACAAGACTGCAAAGCCGAAACTATCTCTGATTTTCATGATCTTTTGCTCGTGATATTGGGATAGATCCTACAAAAAACATCCTGAAACAAGTTCTGGAAACATTCTTGCAAGAGTTTCCCATTGCTCATGTATACATAAATGTGACAGCGAGCCTCCCACCAAATTATCTCCCAGCTCTTCAAAATCGCAGTGTGCTGTGCTGCTAGGAGGCTCCCGAAAATCTGGTGGGTGCGAGCTAGGCCCATAGCTCCCGGGGAGCTCGTCTCATGCGCTGCGTGAGCTGTTGGTATCTAAGATGAAAAATAACTTCTTGGTAACGAACAACAACTCTTTTCCGTACACAACTCATGTGTCTGGTTGGTCTATGCGATATGACTAGGGACTCTCAATACAAAGGTTTTCAATTCTCGTTCGTTTAGGAAGTTTTTGTCGTGAAATTTTCTAATTTATTCAGCGTATGACACGAAGCTCATGAGAAAAATGAGGCACACAACTTTCCATCTCAAAATAACAGTGCTCCTGGGAGCTCGCTTGAAATGTGGCTCCCGTACATGGGACTACAGCACGTGTACATCAACTCTGATTCTTGCAGAATACGTACATCACCTCAGAATGATATTCGTTGCATTCTGAAAGGGTATCCATGGAGCAAATTGGAATCCTCAGAGTTCCGAGCGGAGTCTACGCCTAGGATCCAGCCAGAAATCTCCGAGATTCTATGCAAGGATGTTTTCGATCACCTGGCAATCGTTTGACTCATTTGCCTATAACTTAGTTCAGAAGGCTCATATCAAAATATGATGTTCGCAAACTTGTAGATTAGTGTTTTTCACACAAGGACGCCATATTCTAACTCTCATATTTATGGCGTTAAAGTATTAGTACCAGCTACTTATACCAAACGATTGGATTATTCGATCGATAATATGAGTGGGTGATACTAGCAAAATCATTCCTTGCTTGGCGCTTCTACGAGTCGGTCGACAAGTTTCCCGGTCTCATCGCACGGCACTTTTGCAGTGATTAATTTCGATCTTTTCCCCACCAACCGTGTGGGTTTTTTGGTCCGGTTATTAAGCAGTGTTTCAGTAGTGCAAATTGTGCTTAGGCGATTGCGCTTGCGAAGGAAGCGAGCTAAATATTTAGCATCGTGCCACAGTGATTAAAAGATCGCCATCAGTATAAACGGCGTTCTATTTTGTTCGCATCAAAAGCATTCAAGCAGAAGTCAACCCGTTTTGGCTTCTACCTACATACAGTGCGGACGGTCTGCTGCTACAGTCAACACGAATAATAAAGGATAAGTATTGTGTTTCTCATTAATGTTTAGACTACTGTGATAATTTGAGAATCCACTAAATCATCATTTCCCAGCGAAATTTCACACTAATCAAGCTTATTTTGTTTACCTGTTGTGCATCCGACGCCCCTGTCTTGAACTCAACCGAACTTGTGCATACCAGCCGCTGCGAAGTCGTGTGCGAAATTCGACTGTGATGATAATGAATTTCGGCCGAGTCTAAATGGGTGCAAATGTCGCAATAGCAATCTTTCCATTATCTCCACACCCCACAGTGGCTGATTTCGTCATTTTAGCGCGCTTAATTAATAACTTTTTTACTATGAAGTTTAGCGTCATGGTGTCTTCGGGAAAGTTTTTCACTATAATAAGGAGCTTCTTTTGAGCTTCTGTGAAAAATGATCAATCCCCCTAAAAGTGAGATAGAAAATTTATTTTTTGAATTTTTCAAGATACGAGGTTGGTGTCGTCACAAAAGTTGTAGAAAATGTTGTTTGGAGCAACTTTGCCGAAGACACCAAGTTTGTAACTCCGTTACTTTTCAAGATACGTTACGTTTTCTATCATCGACCCCTTGAAAAAGGTTTTTGCGCCATAACTTTCTAAAAATTGATTCTACAATTTTCTCATGTTCTACAAAGTTATAGATAATGGTAAAACACACAACTTTGTCGAACATGACATCCCGCTAATTCCAAAATTAAAATAGTTATAACGGTTTTTATAGTATTTTGGGCCATATTTCAAGCATATATAACTTGGCTATAGGCAAATATATGCAAACTTCCTTTTACGCATGTGAAAGTACATGTAATTACCTCTCTTAGAAAGCCAAAATCATCAAACTGTAAGAAACTGTAAGATGGTTTTTGTATAGAAACTTACATCCATTCATGCTACTCTTATATGGGATTCATATATATTTTCAACATATTTATTTGACAGTTCATGTCAGCTTGCATTTTTATTGTTATTGTAAGTGTTTGTTTATATAAAGAAAGGTTTGTTGTGTATTCTGGATCGTTCATGAAGTACGTTACATAAAAACTCACCAACTACTTCTATTTTCTTACTAACTCACAATGCTCCACGTAGTCCACGAAAAAAAAACGCATAAATTGAAACTTCTTTCGTCGGATCACGATTTAACAGCAGCTTTCTTTGAAGTGTAATAAGATTTATAATTTACTATAACCAATGTAGACATAGATCTGTACTAGTGAGAGCGTTGCCAGAATATGTCACGCGCATGTTTGGAATTTTTTAAGAAATAGCACTTCATTCGCTCTTTTCGTGGACTACGTGGAGCACTTGAGTTAGTAAGACAAAAGAATTAGATGGTAAGTATTTATGTAACGTACTTCACGAATGATCTAAAATGCACCACAAACCTTTCTTTATATTAACACACACTTACAATAACAATAAAAAATGCAAGCTGACATGAAATGTCAAATAAATATGTTGAAAATATATATGAATCCCATATAAGAGTAACATAAATGGATGTAAGTTTCTATACAAAAACCATCTTACAGTTTCTTACAGTTTGATGATTTTGGCTTTCTAAGAGAGGCAATTACATGTACTTTCACATGCGTAAAAGGAAATTTGCATATATTTGCCTATAGCCAAGTTATATATGCTTGAAATATGGCCCAAAAAACTATAAAAACCGTTATAACTATTTTAATTTTGGAATTAGCGGGATGTCATGTTCGGCAAAGTTGTGTGTTTTACCATTATCTATAACTTTGTAGAACATGAGAAAATTGTAGAATCAATTTTTAGAAAGTTATTGCACAAAAACCTTTTTCAAGGGGTCGATGAAAGAAAACGTAACGTATCTTGAAAAGTAACGGAGTTACAAACTTGGTGTCTTCGGCAAAGTTGCTCCAAACAACATTTTCTACAACTTTTGTGAAGACACCAACCTCGTATCTTGAAAAATTCAAAAAATAAATTTTCTATCTCACTTTTAGGGGGATTGATCATTTTTCACAGAAGCTCAAAAGAAGCTCCTTATTATAGTGAAAAACTTTCCCGAAGACACCATGACGCTAAACTTCATAGTAAAAAAGTTATTAATTAAGCGCGCTAAAATGACGAAATCAGCCACTGTGCACCCCTTTGAATTGCCTTTGCGTTTCGAACCGAGTTTTGGTTTCAAGGTTGTTGTTCATTTCGGTCCTGTCTCTCTCCCAATAGGGTGAACCAAAAAGTGTACTCTAATAAATCCACGGTTTTTTTTATATTATTTTTTTTTTCTTCGGCGGCGTATAGAGTGTGAGTCCAAATAAAGATCACTATTTGACCGTTGTTGTTATTGCTTGTATTTTCCCTTTGTAAATCAAATTGAACTTCCGCGGTTGAATTATTTTACCGCATGGACGAATCTAATGGAGGCGAAACGCCTCCCAATGATATCATTGCTCGTACGAGGTTTTATCAGCCATCTTCGCCTGGGCCTTGGGTTGTCTATTTCCGGCGCAAATGCAAACCATTGAATATGCTTTCGATTTCTCGAGAGCTGACGCGTAAGTATCCTGGGACCGTTATTCACCAAGTGAAAGCATCCAAGCTGCGTGTTACCGCACCTAGCTACAAAGCAGCAAATGAAATTGCTCAACACGAAGCGTTTACTGTTGAATACGCCGTCTATGTGCCAGCACGAGAAGTGGAGGTGGAGGGGAAGATCCTCGACGAAATGCTGACATGTGAGGACATCAAGACCGGCTTTGGTCGATTCAAAAATAGGTCAATTCCTGATGTGGCTATCCTAGACTGTAAACGCTTATCTACGGTTTCCATGGAAGGAAATAACAAGGTGTACTCGCCTTCAGCGTTTTTTCGAGTGACTTTTCCAGGTTCCGTCCTCCCGGAATTTGTTGTAATCGATGGTGGTTTTTACCCAGTGCGTCTTTTTAGGCCGAAGGTTTTTAATTGTACCAAATGCAAGCAGTTTGGTCACAGTGATAGTTTTTGCGACAACAAGCCCCGTTGTGGCAAATGCAACCAAGCTCATTTGGAGGACTCTTGCACACAGGAAGCGGAAAAATGCAGCTACTGTGGCGGAGATCCGCACGACTTGCACGTTTGCCCAGCTTACAAAAGGCGCACTCGAAATGAGAGTCGCTCTATCATTAGGCGCTCCAAACAGACCTATGCGGAGATGGTGAAATCTTTTAAAACACCAGATTCCGTGTCTGAATCAGCTGTCCCAGTTGGAAATCCCTTTCAAGAGTTGTCTTCTGATGATCATGACGATGACGAAACTCATGAGGGTGGATCTTCTTCGGAGGTACACGCACCTGGAAAAAGGAAGTCATCATCTTCCCCAGGACTGCGCCGAAAGGTCTTTTTAAAATCTACCCTCAAAAGTTTGCCTAATACGAAAGGAGGCGGAGTAAATTTGAAAATTCCGAAGAAGCAGGTCCCTGATTGCTCAGTTCCATGCTGTAGTAAAGACCTAGTGACCCCGCCTCCAACTGTTAAATACACTTCAAAAAGAAGCCTTCAACAAGGTAGCAAGAAAAAAGCTACAAAAGCTCCTCGAACTCCAACTAAACCCTCCAAGCCCAAACGAGGACTGCTTACTTTCAGGGCTCTTGTGGATCGCTTATATGATGCCCTCGGTCTTTCTGACTCCTTCAGAGGCATACTTGACATTTTTCTCCCAGCAGTAGAAGAGTATCTTCGGAATCTGACTATTTCATGGCCCCTCCTTGGTGCGTTCATATCTTTCGATGGATAATTTATCAAGTGAGGTTCAAGATATGATCACTGTGCTACAGTGGAACTGTCATAGTTTAAAACCTAAATTAGACCTGTTTAAATATTTGATTCACAGCTCTGATTGTGATATATTTGCACTTTGTGAAACATGGCTTTCTTCTGAAGATGAACTCAACTTCCACGATTTCAACATTATACGCCAGGATCGAGATGACCATTATGGGGGAGTACTCTTGGGGATCAAAAAAGGCTACTCATTTTATAGAATTCCAATCCCGACTCAACCTGGAGTAGAAATTGTCGCTTGCCAAATAAACGTAAAAGGTAAAGATCTTTGCGTAGCTTCCGTTTACATTCCTCCAAGAATTTCAATTAGCCGCCGTCATCTTTGGAATGCAGTTTCTGCACTATCACATCCAGTTCTAATTCTGGGTGATATGAACTCACATGGTACTGGGTGGGGCGAACCATATGACGATAACAGAGCGGCCATTTTCTACGATTTGTGCGACGATTTCAATTTGAACGTTTTAAATACAGGTGAAGTGACACGTATTGCATCCGACGGCAAAGAAAGTCGGCTTGACCTTTCTCTGGGATCAAGTTCACTATCATTCGATTGCTTGTGGAAGGTAATCGAGGATCCTCATGGTAGTGATCACTTGCCCATTGTAACCACCATAAAGCATAATAGTGAAAGGTCAGACCAACCAATTCAGGTTCCTTTTGACCTCACTAGGAATATCGATTGGCAAAAATATGCAACAGCGGTATCTTTTGGAGTTGAATCATTCAATCCCCTCCCACCTTTGGATGATTATCGATTCCTGTCTGAACTGATATATAAGAGTGCATTAGAATCACAAAAACGACGTGTTCCAAGTGCAACCTTCAAAAGAAGACCGGCCACACTAGGCTGGGATGATGATTGCACTCAATTGTATCTTAAAAAATCTGATGCCTTCAAAGCTTTTCGTAGACAGGGTACCTCAGAGCTTTATCAAGAGTACGCTAAACTTGAGAAAAAACTGAAGAACCTACTAAAAGCGAAAAAGCGTAGTTATTGGCGACATTTCATTGAGGGTCTCTCAAGAGAAACTTCAATGACAACGCTTTGGAGAGTGGCTCGCAACATGCGCAACCACTCCTCTTCTAATGAGAGTGACGAATACTCCAATCGTTGGATATTCAATTTCGCAAAAAAGGTCTGTCCTGACTCAGTTCCAGCTAGATCGCCCTCTTGGGAAACTTCTCCAAGAGAAGGTCCTCTGGACAGACCCTTCACTATGCTGGAATTTTCTATGGCCCTTCTTTCATCTAACAATTCCGCACCGGGACGCGATATGATAAAGTTCAGCCTTCTTAAGAATCTTCCAGATATCGCGAAAAGACGATTACTAGACCTGTTCAACTCATTCATGGAGAACAACATTGTTCCGCCAGAATGGAGACAGGTCAAAGTAATAGCTATTCAAAAGCCTGGTAAACCAGCGTCTGATCATAATTCATACCGCCCAATTGCTATGTTATCATGTTTAAGGAAATTGTTAGAAAAAATGATCCTATCGCGACTCGACCATTGGGTTGAATCGAATAACTTGCTTTCAAATACACAATTCGGGTTTCGCAAGGGCAAAGGAACAAACGACTGTCTGGCGTTGCTTTCAACAGATATTCAACTGGCCTTTGCGGAAAAGGAGCAATTGGCTTCAGTTTTCTTGGATATTAAGGGCGCCTTTGATTCAGTTTCCATAGAAATATTGTCAGAAAAACTGCACAATAGTGGACTACCCGGACTCTTAAATAATTTCTTGCATAATTTGTTGTCAGAAAAACATATGAGCTTCAATCTCGGACAACTGACAACTTCCAGAATTAGCTACATGGGCCTACCCCAAGGCTCATGCTTAAGTCCCTTGCTTTATAATTTTTACGTGAAAGACATTGATAGTTGCTTGGAAGGACAATGCACGCTAAGACAACTTGCAGATGATGCTGTGGTTTCTCTCAAAGGCCCACATGCAGAAATGCTGCAAAGACCATTGCAAAATTCCCTTAATAATCTGTACGTTTGGGCAAGAGATTTGGGGATCGAGTTTGCTCCGCAAAAAACTCAATTGGTTGTGTTTTCTAGAAAGCGGAACCCAGCCCAACTGAAACTCAATCTTTTGGGAATAGAAATCGACCAGTCTTTGACTTCGAAATACCTTGGGGTCTGGTTTGATTCAAAAGGCACTTGGGGTACCCAAATTAAGTATTTGGTGCAAAAATGTCAACAAAGGATCAATTTTCTACGCACAATTACCGGAACGTGGTGGGGTGCTCACCCGGAAGACCTCATAAAACTTTACAAAACGACTATTCTCTCTGTTCTCGAGTATGGCTCTTTCTGTTTCCTCTCTGCAGCAAACTGCCACCTAATAAAGTTGGAACGAATTCAGTACCGTTGTCTGCGTATTGCCCTCGGCTGTATGCACTCAACGTATAATGCGAGCCTAGAGGTCCTGGCAGGGGTGAAACCTCTCCAGAACCGCTTCTGGGAGCTCTCGCTAAGGTTACTTATCAAGTGTGGAGTGAGCAACACACTTGTTATCGAAAACTTCGAAGAAATGCTCAATCTGAACACTCAGTCAAAATTCATGAGAATCTATCTTTTCTACATGTCATCTGATATAAGCCTCGCAGGTTATAATCCTCCTCGTGTACACTTCACCAATGACAGTTCCTCTGTTAAATACGATCTGTCCATGAAAGAAGCTATTCTTGGAATACCAGATCAACTTCGGTGTATATCTATTCCTCGCATTTTTAATGAAAAGTAGCAAAATGTCAATTCCTGCAAGAGATTTTTCACAGATGGGTCTCGCATTAATGGATCCACTGGCTTCGGTGTCTTCAACGAAAACTCCACTGCCTTCCGCAAACTTCAGGAACCTTGTTCGGTTTATGTTGCTGAGCTGGCAGCAATCAACTTCGCTTTGGGGATGATTTCCAACATGCCCGTAGACCATTTCTTCATCTTCTCGGATAGCCTTAGTTCGATTGAGGCACTCCGGTCGATGAAACCTGTAAAACATCCATCTTACTTTCTTACAAAAATAAGGGAGCAGATGGGTGCACTGGTCGAAAGATCCTACAAGATTACCTTTGTATGGGTCCCCTCACATTGCTCAATTTATGGCAATGAGAAGGCGGACTCTCTCGCAAAGGTGGGCGCTCAGGAAGGCGAGATCTATGATAGAAGAATCGCACATGATGAATTTTTCCAATTTGTTCGTCAGAGTTGTCTACAAAGTTGGCAAAATGATTGGCGAGATGGCCAGCTGGGACGGTGGTTACATTCCATTATTCCTAATGTTTCTTTGCGAGCGTGGTGGCATGGTTTGGATGTAAGTCGAAATTTCATTCGTGTGATGTCAAGACTTATGTCCAACCATTACTCGCTAGACGCGCATTTACACAGGATAAACCTCGCGTTGAGCAATGTTTGTACTAAGTGCGGTTCCGGTTATGACGACATCGACCACGTAGTTTGGCAATGCCCGGATAATGACGCCTCCAGAGCGCTACTATTGGATACCCTTGAGGCCCGAGGTAGACAACCCTTTGTTCCAGTAAGAGATGTGTTGGGAACCCGCGATCTAATCTATATGCGGTCCATTTATGAGTTTCTTCGCATGTGTTGTATAAAGGTTTAATCTCCCTGTGTTTTTTTTTCGCTTCAGTTTTTTTTTCTCTGTGTTTTGTCCTTTTGTGTTTTGTTCCTGGCCATCCGGCAGATGAGAATCCGTGACAAGCCCATGCCACCACCAGAGGCGATACCGAAACCAAGAAACCAAGATACCTCCCGGATGTGCTACAACGAACCCTGAAACCTTATCCTCACCATGCCTTTCCTCAAAATGATGTGACCCGCTAACCTCGAGCAGCCACGAGTACCCTGGCCTCCTCCCAGTACTAACATACTTAAGAAAGCAATAAGTTGTATGTAATTATATACAAAAAATGAATTTCGGCTCCGTGAAGCGTTACACGCGATTGAGCCATAAATAAACGAACTAGATAAAAAAAAAGATACTAGCAAAAATTAAAAAAAAAATCGTGTTAGGTACTGTTCATTTGACACGATTTTCTTTTTGTTTGCAGATATTCCCCTAACAAGCCTAGGTACATCATCATCATCGCGATACTAGCATACTAGCGCTCTTACGGCGAGTTATGAGTGTTAGAATAAAGCTTCCTTGGTAATAGTTGTAGGAAAAACACTAATCTGCAAGTTTGCCAAGCATCAAATTTTAAAATTAGGCTTCTGAAGTATAACATATAGACAAAAAAGTCAAACAATTGCCAGATGATAAAAACATCCTTGATTCTCTTCTACCGACTTTTCGAACCCTCCAAGCAAAATACCCTTTTTGAATGAGTGTACATAATCAGTTTTGTACCTTGAAATTCCGCCCTATTTTGCTAATCCTTTTACAGATACATGGTAGTCGCATTATCGTATCTGTCAAAAGATATGCAAAAAAGGTGGGAATTAAAAGGTACAAAACTGATTACACTTAATCGAAGATCCTTGATTCTATCAAAGTTTTGTATAAATCCTTTCTAGATGGAACTAACCAAAACACCTATTATGATTTTAGTACATTCCGTATTTGCCGATCCTGCTGTTTTGTTGACACATTATGATTGGGCCTAAAACATGGTTTTACTGAAAAGCTGTGCCTCTTCCACTACAGCTATTTGGTCTTATTTCGTCCAGACGATTCACTTTAATCGACACAAATTCAAAAATAGATTCCTTCAAATGTTGTATGTTCAAATTTAGGGCATAACTGTTCAAGTGTCACTGACGCCGTTGATCCAAGAGGAAGAAGGAAGAAACGGAAAACATGCCATCGAAAGAAACGAAAAGAAAAAAGCTTTTTCGTGTACTATCCAGCTGTCACCATGTCACGTCTCACATGTATGTAGGTATCGCACAGCTTTATCAACTTCTATGAGGTGCAAACGGTGACCACGACACACTGAACTCCGCACAGCACAGTATCATAAACCTATGGCATGGCTCTTCAACATCAGCAACCGGAGTCTTCTCTACTCCATAGACCAACCGTTTCGAGAATGTATGGTCGCGAGCTTCCCTATAGCTAGTGATTTCAATTATAATTCAATTATGCTTGTTTTGAAGGAATTTTTCGCCTTTTCCGTATGCTATAGGTACTTGTTCTGCACAACATTCATGTAGCTAGACAGAGGCCGGGACTGGGGCGTTATCGTCTGCTCAACACCATCGTCGTCGTCCGTCCGTCCGTCAGCATTCAGAAGCAACGGGGATGGCTGTTGGTTGGTTACGTGCTGAACAGAACTGCGCCAATCGAGAGATGATACAACAGCGCCACATATACACATGCTTCCGGTGCTCGTTAGCCTTTTCGGTCGTCTTCGTCGTCATTGATGTCGTTGATGCCGTCGCTGTCACCGTTTCCGAGGTCTTGTGCTTTGTTTGCCTTTAATAACATCGAATGTTCTGTTTATATTAGCAGTTTATTTTGGCATTCTGCTCCTAATGAGAGGAAGTAAATCAATGGATTTTTTTTCTTCTGTGGTAAATTATGAGCTTTGGGTTTTTGAAATAGAGAATTAGGGGACTTAAGTTAAACAATACAATCATCAAAGAAACAGAGCAGGAAAAGTCACTTTTGTGGTATTCGATAAATGCAAAGCAAAGGCAACACAGTTGCACCCAACATATAGGTTAATTCACCAATTGTTGAACGGTTATTACTGACATTTTGGTTTTCATTTGTTTTTCCGTGCATAACTTCACTGTGATTGAAAATGATCCTGGGAGCGTCTAGATCCACTCATTGCTTGAGAAGTATCATTGAATTGTAATTTCCTTAAATTCAATTTCCTTAGAGAAAACAGAACATTTGTATCGGATGTCTAGAACCCAAATGTATAACAATTCCTTAAGCTAGTTCATTCTAAAGTTCGGCGATTCGCGCTAGTTGTTGAACGATTCAAGCTTTGTGTGTGATTGATGACGTATAAGCTATCATTGACCTGCTTTTATATTGGCCACTAAACTCAACATGGACCTAAAAGTTATCCGATATGGGTCCAACACTGGTTCAAAATAAAATTTGATTCGACACCTGATAATATTTCAGCCTGGTGAATTTTTTCCGTGTTTTGTGCCCAGCTAGTCATTTGAGTTACAATCGCTTCTTATTTGAAGAGAGCAATGGTTGACTTAAGTAGTTTTAAACATGACTAAAAGCAAAAATAACTGAAAAGATATGTTGGATAATGTACACATGAATGAGACATGAAGATGAATGAGAAAACACTATCCATAGATATGCAGGGGTTTTCAAAGACTTTTTAAGGAATGTGCAGAATGGTTTCAAATTGTTTCAGGTTTCCAGGTGAAATTAAAAATAAATCTCCTGAAACGCCCCTGAAACCATCTAAAACTCTCGTGAACACACCAAAAACTCCTTGGGATGCCCTTGGAACGCATCTGAAACATTATGGAAGGTCCCTGAAACATCCCAGGAATCCCCGGAAAGCCCCTTGAGCTCCATGAAACCTCCGTTGGACTCTCTTGAAACCCCCCGAAATACCCTGGAACGCTTCTGGATGTTCCTGGAACATTCCTGGAAACCCCTGGAACATCCATAAGAACCCCTAACCCCGGAAAACACCGCTGGAACGCTTCTGAAACCCCTTGAAACCTCCTGGATCTCACCTGAAACCCTCTGAATTCTTCTGGAACACCCTAGAACCCCTTGGAAATCCTTGGAACGTTTCTGTAGCTCTGTGTAAAGGACTTCCTTCTAGTTCTTGTAACTATGGTGTGATTTTGATATTTGTGGTCTGTTTGATAGTAAAGGATATTTCGTAACGGCAATTTCTTAAAATTAATATCAAGAGTAGTGAAGTTTTCGTTTTCGTGTCATCAGAGGTACAAAATGTTCAATCAATTTTTTAATGTGAAATATTTATAATTTTTTACTAAATTGGGGCAATATCGTAACACACATGTATACGCATCTACCGTCAAGGCGCCATTCACCGTGGGGGCTCCATTCACCGTGTGCCTCCGAATATTTTTTTCATTTTATCCATAATACGATTGAATTATATGACAATTTCCCTTCAATTTCAACAATGCAACACTAATGTATTGTTACCATGTCAAAACACTCATTAGAAACATTTAAAAGTATCATTTTGACACTAAAGTGTGTTTACATGAAGCAGGTTTCTGCTCGTTCACTGCTCCTCCTCCTCTCCTCTTCTTGACGTAACGTCCTCACTGGGACAAAGCCTGCTTCTCAGCTTAGTGTTCTATGAGCACTTCCACAGTTATTAACTGAGAGCTTCCTCTGCCAATGAACATTTTGCATGTGTATATCGTGTGGCAGGCACGAAGATACTCTATGCCCAAGGAAGTCAAGGAAATTTCCTTTACGAAAAGATCCTGGACCGACCGGGAATCGAACCCGTCACCCTCAGTGTTCAGCATCAGCTGATCATAGTATGCAATTTTATATGTTATGTTAAATATCCAACTAATCCTAGAATTAAGAGTTGCATTGAATTGTAGCACCCTAACATGCTTCAACTCTCTCGAGTACGGAAGAGAGAGAGAGAGAATCTAAATCAAACGGTCAAGCCATAACTGACCAACAGTATGAGAATCAGTAACAAATAGATATCGCAATCGTTCGCATCAAACCTATTGTCAGTCGGTGTGCTATTCTCGATTCCCGTTCCCTTACAGTAAAGTGATAGTGCAGTGTACAAAAAAACATATTGCTTTCTGCTAATCCGAACTAAGCTCCGTTGAGCAAACTCACACCGTCCCTTTTCACTTTTCGGTCGATCTGCGCGTGATCGTGAGTGAGTGAATATCACTGTTATGCTTAGTTGAACTAACGAACTGTGCATGTTGAACTAATTGACTGTGTATGGTGCTGTATTCAACCTTCTTGGTGAAGAAAGGGTGTTCGATAGTGGTGTTAATTTCCTTCACTGGTTTCGGTGTGCCGTTCGAAGTCCGAACGGAAGGAAATACCTCCGAGTGCCGGCAAATATCGAGCGTGCGGCTCGAACATTGGTCCTTCGAGCCGGATCGGAGGACGAACTCAAGCAAGGAACCAGCGACTAGGAGGCAAGTTGGCGCCATCGTGGTAAGTGTGGTCAAGACATCAACCACACAAAGGTAGGCCATTCATATCAATCATTCTTTGTGGAAATCAGTTGGGCCTTTTACACACGACCGGTACAGAACATTCCCCACCGGCAAGAAGGCAATAAGGAAGGCACATTTGCATGTATTGTGCTTGATTGGAGTACTGAAGTTGTGAGGCCAGTACGGTGGAATAGCTGCAAATAGCGTTTTTTTTTTTTGCATCTCAATAGTGGTGGCCGATGAGCATTGCTTGCCGCTATTTTGGATTGCTTTGCCTCTACAGTGTTGCCTTTTGGTATTTGAGCACCATAGTTGGCAGATAATCAAAGGGAGATTTGAATTTTGCAATACAGTTTATCTTACTGTCTAAGGAATTTGCGATATAGGTGGCGTTTTAGCGGACACGCGTATCGGAATTCGGGACGTCAAGCCGGGAAGGGTAAATTCGAGCGATTACCTGATACGTTCAACGCGTACGAATAGTGTATCGCGACGGGAAGGAGAACTTCGTTCGATTTACACTGTTCACGTTTTCTGTTTCGCGAGTGTTTCGAGTGGTGAGTGATGGTTAGTAAGGCGGATAAGAAGTTGGAAGCGGCGCTCTTGACAGTGAAACGAGTGTTGGCGCTTCGAGAGGTGTTGGAAAAATTTGTGGCCGAGTACAACCACGACAGGGATGTCGTTCAAGTATCTGTTCGGCTGGAAACCTTGGACAAAATCAACAAGGACTTCCAACGTGCACAAGGAGAAATCGAGAGACTTGACAGTGAGAGGTTCGAGGAGCATATTGAAGTCCGCACTACTTTCGAGGACAAGTACTGTTCGCTCAAGGGCTTTTTACTGTCGAAGGTTAACACCGACCAACAGCTGATGAATTCAACGATGATCAACAGTTCCACTCACCAAAACGCGGCTAGTTTTCACCATCGATTACCGAAAATTGACCTTCCGAAATTCTGCGGGGATGAATCTCGATGGATTTCATTCCGAGACAGCTTCATCTCAATGATCCACAGCAACGACGACATACCGACGGTAAACAAGCTCCACTATCTGTTGCAATCGTTGGAAGGAGAAGCAAAAAAGCCGTTCGAGAGCGTGGACGTTCAAGCAAACAATTACGCGTCGACGTGGGATGCACTGATGAAGCGGTATGACAACAAGCGCTACCTTCGAAAAGAGCTCTTTCGAGGCCTATTTGATCTGCCGATCATGAAGGAGGAGTCAGCACAAGAACTCAATGTGCTCGTAGATGAGTTTCAACGGCGTGTGAAAGCTCTCGCAAAATTAGGGGAACCTGTTGGGCACTGGGATACTCCTCTCATCTTTCTTCTCTCCAATAAATTGGATGCGGCTACGCTTCGATCATGGGAGCATGAGACTCGCCAGAAGGATGAAGTCAAGTACGAAGAACTAGTTGACTTTCTCACGCAGCAGGTGCGCATGCTAAAATCTGTGTCAAGCGACTTGCTACAACGCACTCAATCAGCCAGTTCCATGGTGGCCGGACCTCCACAGAAGAAAAACTCGTCGGTAAAATCCGTAGTCAACACTGCCACAACTAATTCAATTTCAAGCATTCCTCAATGTCTCTTATGTGCTGAAATGCATCTCCTACACCAGTGTCCAACGTTCATCAAGCTATCCGTAACCCAACGACGAGAGTTGGTATCCCAGAGAAGCTTATGTTGGAATTGCTTTCGTGTGGGTCATCAAGCAAGACTCTGCAAATCAAGGTTCAGTTGCCGGGTGTGCCAAGCTAGACACCATTCTATGCTGCATGATCAGTCTCCAGCCACGTTGAATCCTCTAGCCAATTCGTGGGATCCTCTCATACAGCAACCAAATCTAGTCGCAACAGCGATTGCGAGTACGTCCGAATCAGCGAATCCACCGGAAGTTAGTATGACTGTTCAATCCAATGCCAGCACAGTCCTTTTAGAAACGGTTACTCTTCTCATCATCGACCGAGACGGTAAAGAAGTACCAGTTCGAGCACTCCTAGATTCTGCATCCATGTCCAATTTCATCAGCAAGAGCTTGGCAAACACACTTGGCATTCCACACACTACAGTGGATGTGACTGTATTGGGACTAGGAAAAACAGTCAAACAAATAAAAGGACAGTTAACAGCCACTATCAAGTCAACATCTAGCGACTTTTCCACCACACTCGACTTTCTCGTAATGCAAAAGCCCACTGTCAACCTTCCAACAGTCTCCGTCAACACAGATGCGTGGAACATGCCAAACGTTCCATTGGCCGATCCTCAGTTTAATATCCCGGGCGCGATAGACATTATCGTAGGCGGAGAGCACTATCACAAACTCCACACTGGTCATCGTTTATCAATCAGTGACAACCTGCCTCTGTTCATCAACACACACTTCGGCTGGACAGTTTCCGGCAAGGTGTCGGCCGACTCCGCTATCATGTCACCGGTATGTTATCATACAATGGTCAAGCATTACACCGAATCGCTACACGTCGACCATAGCTTGCGGATTCCAGCAACTCAGTGCATAGTTTCAAACACCACCACTCGAATTCACAATGAAAGGTTCGTCGCACTCCTTTCTCGGTCCGATAATCCGCAAGTCACCTCCGTAAACCTACGAAAAATCGCAACGCCTCACTCGATCAACTTTGCGCAGCCGCTCGACAGCAATCCTACCACAGCAAAACACCACAAGTACAAGCCCCAAGAGAATGCCAACGAAGAGACTCCGAAATACCACTTAGCAGTCAAACAATGCCACACTGCCAAGAATGTGCCAACCTGGGTGCAAACAAACCCATATGCCACTCCACGCCAGAATCTGAACACAAGCGGCCAAGCATCGGAGTTAAACCAAGAAACAATCCGTCGAAGTAGTTTGCTATACCACCCTGTGTCCATCCGAAGAACTACACTGTGTCCTGAAGGTAGCAAGTGTCAGCTATCTGAATGTCTCCAGTTGCCTAGAAACTTCAATCGTCGGTAGGCACTGCTCCACGGTTACGCGTTGCTGAAGCTTCTAAGACCGGTAGAGCAGTCCGAAACTGGCTCAAAGGCGTAATCAGGTGATTGGCGTTCCTTAATTTCTAGCCGAGTTTGTTCGATCTACCGGGTCTTTTGTTGTTCACAGCACATCCTGCCATGTACGTTGATCTCTTCGTCTCCGTCTATCAGATCCAGAAGCTACAAAGATCGGTAGAGCAGTCCGACACTGACTCAACGCGCTTTTTTGAGCGTAATCAGGTGATTAGCGTTCCACTGGCGTAGCTGTACCCGTTCGATCTACCGGATCTTTCTTTGTTCCAGTTTCCAATCTTCGAAACCGTCTGTGTCCTGTCCAGTCAGTCAATCTATGAATCGTCCAACTTATCGTGAGCCAGCCCAGCTGAAGACTTCAATCGAAGGATGATCTGCACTCTTGATGTTGTTCAATGTTTGTTCATCTCACGGCCACGGATGGCCAGCAAGACTCTAGCAACACTGCAATTCCAGTAGCTACTAAGACCGGTAGAGTAGTCCGAAACTACTCAACGCGCAATTTAAGCGCAATCAGGTGATTAGCGTTCCATTTGCTTAACATTTCGTCGTTCGTTCTACCGGGTCTTTTGTTGGTTCCAGCTTTCCTTCTCTCATATCAGCTCCCAATCGTCTGTCATCAACGATCAACTCGCAAGTCGTCACCACGCTTCAATCACCGGTTACAACCGTCAATGGATTCATTATGTAACCTTCGTGTCGTCTCTCCGAAGATCGTCCGATCGTCAAGAAGAGAGCATCCAGAGAAAGCAATGAGAGAACACCGAGAAGATCTAACTGGAAAGAATTGCTCTTTTTTGAAACAAATTCATTGTTTCAAGGTGGCCGGAATGTTCAGCATCAGCTGATCATAGTATGCAATTTTATATGTTATGTTAAATATCCAACTAATCCTAGAATTAAGAGTTGCATTGAATTGTAGCACCCTAACATGCTTCAACTCTCTCGAGTACGGAAGAGAGAGAGAGAGAGAATCTAAATCAAACGGTCAAGCCATAACTGACCAACAGTATGAGAATCAGTAGCAAATAGATATCGCAATCGTTCGCATCAAACCTATTGTCAGTCGGTGTGCTATTCTCGATTCCCGTTCCCTTACAGTAAAGTGATAGTGCAGTGTACAAAAAAAAACATATTGCTTTCTGCTAATCCGAACTAAGCTCCGTTGAGCAAACTCACACCGTCCCTTTTCACTTTTCGGTCGATCTGCGCGTGATCGTGAGTGAGTGAATATCACTGTTATGCTTAGTTGAACTAACGAACTGTGCATGTTGAACTAATTGACTGTGTATGGTGCTGTATTCAACCTTCTTGGTGAAGAAAGGGTGTTCGATAGTGGTGTTAATTTCCTTCACTGGTTTCGGTGTGCCGTTCGAAGTCCGAACGGAAGGAAATACCTCCGAGTGCCGGCAAATATCGAGCGTGCGGCTCGAACACTCAGCATGGTCATGCTGAATACCCGTGCGTTTACCGCCTCGGCTATATGGGCCTCGTTCACTGCATTCATAGTGAAAAAACGAAAACTGTGCTAAGGTGATTTAAGCGATAAACTAAATGTAGTAACGTTTTTATTCCACCACGCAGCAATTAAAGTCACATATCAGGTATGTATTTTGCATTACCGAAGTAAGTTTAACAAGAAAGTACGATTACTCGTACTTTTTAATTGAAATAAAAAGGCACGGTGAATGGGTACCCTAAAAATCAATGGTCTCCATTCACCGTGCCCCATTTTGTCCCATATATCTAGAAAAAATCGAAAATTTGAACATTCGTTTTTCTAATAAAATCTTGCAAGTTATTACTTGAAATGAATTTAAACGAAGAAAATTCCCTTGGCTGGGTTGTTTTGATCATTTTTAAACAAAGTAGAATAAAATTTCTCATACACGGTGAATGGGTCCCTACTACCACGGTGAATGGTGGCCTACCACGGAATTAGGCGACCCTACTACCCTTTACTAATTGTACTATATCACCAAATTTTGTGAAAAATTTTCTACTTCTGTGGATATTGCATTAATTTTAACCTATAATGGAGGCAATTAAAAGCGGCACCAACAATGTTTATAAGACTGGTGTCAAATGACAGCTCTTATTTGCCCCTAATCGTCTTAGATCCACGGTGAATGGTGCCTTGACGGTACACGTACGCTTACATTGAGCGACAATTACTTAAGTTTAATTTATATACATAAAAATGAGTTCGAAGTTCCTTAAGGTGATACAACTAAACTCACGAACTGGTGAACCGATCAGCATGACACTTGCACGGCTACCATATTCATGGTAGCTGTGTTTATAAGTATTCAAAATTACGAAAATCAACTAAAAATGAAAGAAAATTGATAAAGTTCTGAATTTTTTCAGATTTTGACGTCAAAATCCGAGTTGTACGGAATACCCCCATGTACTGAACTTCTATGAACTGGGAAGAAAATCAATATGATCGAAATGAAACCAATCTAGAGTGATGCTCGGACAAACGCTAATTGTCATACAAAATGGCCAAGTTTGAGATGCTGTAACTATGGTTTGCGTTGATGGATGGAGCTCAATTTTTGACACGGAACTGCTTAGGCAGCATCCATTTATTACGTAACGCCAAAATCGACATTTTTAGACCCCCCTCCCCCTTCCGTAGCGCTTTTTTGTATGAAAATTCTAAAAAAATTGTATGGAGCGTAACGCTCGGCCATACTAACCAAACGCCCCCCCCTAGAGCGTTACGTAATTTGTGGACGGCGCCTTACATGCTGAATTTTACGTATACAAGGTACAAAATGTTTTCGTTCACAGGTTTGGGCGTGGCAAGGCGTTCAAAATGTGCAAAAGTGATCGGACAGCGGCACGCGTGTAAATCAAAATTTTTACCTTTGTGGTTTATCCACCTAAAAGTGCGAAAGGAATTCACTTTCCTCATAAATGAAGATAGAGTATTGGTGTCTTCTGCAAAGTTGCAGAAAAGTGCATTGTTGGAAAGTTCGACGAACAAATCGTTACCTTGTTTACTCAACTTTCAGAGATAAGTGCCATTTTTGTGGAAATAGGTTTTTCGATATAACTTTTTCTAGGGATCTGTTGGAATTTTCATGTGTTCTACTAAGCTGCTCTTTGTAACGAAATACACCTCGTTCTGCTTGTTTCTTCTCACTGGGATAACGCTGGAACAGAGCCTGCATCTCAACTCAAAAAGACTTCTTGGAGGAGTCCTTGGAGAAATTCTTGAGGGAAGCACGGGAGGAATTCCTGAAGTGGTAAATTCCACATCTGAGGTTCCTACACACAAAATTGTATGCTGTAAAATCTTTAAATATTTCTACAAAGCTTCCTGCTATGATTCCTTCAGGGATTTCTACGAGGATTTCTCCTGAAACTTAACGTTATATTTGCACAGTTATTCTTGCCGGAAGCCCACATGAGATTCATCAGGGAATCTTGCTGAGATTACTCAAGGAATGCATCTGGGATTCGCTCATGAGTTGCTGGTGGAATCTACCAGAGAGTCTTGTTGGAATTCCTCAGGCAAATCCCGTTGGTAATCCTCCTGGAATTATTGTTGGACTCCTGAGAGCGATTACTGAAGAAATCCCAGCTTATATTGTTTGAGAAATTCCTGCAATAATTCTTGGAAAAATCTTGGTGGGAATATCTGAAGAAATCTTATCAAGAATTTCAGTTAAAGTTCCAAAATAAATTCCTAGAGATATCTCTGAAAAATCTCTGGCGAATTGAAGAAGGATATTTCTAAAGGAATCTTTGGAGGAATCACAGCCAGATTTGTATAGGAATTCTTGGAGAAACATCTGAGGCAATCTCAGCAATTTTTTTTAAAGAAAGCTCATCAGGAATTTGTGGATGAATTCCAAGAGGATTTCTTCAAAGGCTTTCGCTTGGATTCCTCCAAGAGTACCTATTGACATTTCTCTGTCAATTACTCCAAAAGTTCCATCGGGAATTTCTTAAGGAAATACTCTAGGAATACCCACTGGGATTCCTGTAAAAGTTCTCTCCGTAAATTCTACAGGAATTTTTCAAAATATTCCTCCAGAAATTTCACTTTAAATTTCCCCAAAAATGCCTTCTGGGTTCCTCATGTCGTGACTCCAGCAATACCTCTTGGAATTTATCCAAGAATTCCACTGGGATTATCGCTTGACATTCTTGTTGGATTCCTCGAATTATTCATCCAGCAACCACTGGTATAACTTAAATGTGGGTTCCTCCAGAACTTGACCCATAGTTTTTTTTTCTTCAGGAATTCCTTCAGAATTTCTCTAGGGATTCTTCCAAGAATGACTTAAGAGATTTTTCCAGGAATTCCTCTTCGTTTCTTACTAGAAATCCTTCTTGGGTTCTTTTGAGAATTTATGTTCATGTTGCTCATATAATGCTGATAGGATTTCGCCAGGAATTCGTAGTGGGAATCTTCTTAGAAATCTTGTTAGAATTCCTTGAGCAATTCCAAATTCCAAAGCAATTTTAAATCAATGGAAAAATCTCAGCACAATTTTTCAGTAGAATCTGATCAGGCATTCCTGAAAGAATTCTAATTTCATAAAATACTTTCCCTGAAATTTCGCCAGGATTTGTATAGGAATTCTTGGAGAAACATCTGAAGCAATCCCAGAAAATTTTTTAGAGAAATCTCATCAGGAATTTGTGGATGAATTCCAAGAGGATTCCTCCAAAGGCTTTCGAAAGCGAAATTTCGCTTGGATTCCTCCAAGAGTACCTATTAGCATTTCTCTGTCGATTACTCCAAAAGATCCTTCGGGAATTTGTTAAGGAAATACTCTAGGAATACCCACTGGAATTCCTGCGAAAGTTCTCTCCGTAAATTCTATAGGAATTTTTAAAAAAACTCCTCCACAAATTTACCTTAAATTTTCCCAAAAATGCTTTCTGGGGTTCCTCATGTCGTGGCTCCAGCAATACCTCTTGGAATTTATCCTAGAATTGCACTGGGATTATCTCTTGACATTCTTGTTCGATTCCTTGAATTATTCATCCAGCAATCACTGGTATATGTGGGTTCCTCCAGAACTTGACCCATAGTTTTTTTTCTTCAGGAATTCCTTCAGAATTTCTCTAGGGATTCTTCCAAGAATGCCTTTAGAGATTTTTCCGAGAATTCCTTTTCGTTTTATTACTAGAAATCCTTCTTGGGTTCTTTTGAGAATTTATGTTCATGTTGCTCATATAATGCTGATAGGATTTCGCCAGGAATTCGTAGTGGGAATCTTCTTAGAAATCTTGTTAGAATTCCTTGAGCAATTCCAAATTCCAAAGCAATTTTAAATCAATGGAAAAATCTCAGCACAATTTTTCAGTAGAATCTGATCAGGCATTCCTGAAAGAATTCTAATTTCATAAAATATTTTCCCTGAAATTTCGCCAGGATTTGTATAGGAATTCTTGGAGAAACATCTGAGGCAATCCCAGAAAATTTTTTAGAGAAATCTCATCAGGAATTTGTGGATGAATTCCAAGAGGATTCCTCCAAAGGCTTTCGAAAGCGAAATTTCACTTGGATTCCTCCAAGAGTACCTATTAGCATTTCTCTGTCGATTACCCCAAAAGTTCCTTCGGGAATTTGTTAAGAAAATACCCACTGGAATTCCTGCGAAAGTTCTCTCCGTAAATTCTATAGGAATTTTTCGAAAGACTCCTCCACAAATTTACCTTAAATTTTCCCAAAAATGCTTTCTGGGGTTCCTCATGTCGTGGCTCCAGCAATACCTCTTGGAATTTATCCTAGAATTGCACTGGGATTATCTCTTGACATTCTTGTTCGATTCCTTGAATTATTCATCCAGCAATCAGTGATATAACTTATATGTAGATTCCTCCAGATTTTGACCTATAGCTTTGTTTTCTTCAGGAATTCCTTCTGATCGAGCAAGTGGTAGGTGGAAGGCTCGATTTCGCACGACAAATTGATTATAAACTTCGTTTCACATATTTTATTTCTATAAGAACTATCACAGTACAGAAATACATCTAGCTTAGCCTACGTTGTGGTATAGATAGATTATACATTGTAAATATTGAGGTGCATATAAGATGTAGTGGTATATGACGGTAGGGTCCTGCACCGATAGCGTTTAGTCCGAACATACACCCCGCCTTGAAGTGAGAACTTCAACAAATCGCTGCTAATGCCAGCATACATCTGTGTCTTGGTCATCTTCAGAACAGGCGAGCTACCAAATGAGTTATATTCCGTTGATCCACTGACGCAGGGGCCACGGAGCCAGACGAAAAACGAACTAATGGCAAGCTAATTCTTCAAAGATGTGTCCAGATTGGAAATCAGGAAAGACGCTGTGAGAAGCACACATTCACATCCAATCTATATTCGACTCCAAGCCAAGCGGGTATCACTTTTCGCATCGAGCAGATGAATTGACGAACCACTTGTATGCTGCAGCAGGCATTGTTGACTTCTCTACCATTGTTTGCGGCACCGACGGCGCGTAGGTTCAGTCGTTAAATTTCTTGATCCATCACAGCTTTGTCGCACGGCCAACTGGTCACGGCACCATATGATCGAGCAAGTGGTAGGTGGAAGGCTCGATTTCGCACGACAAATTGATTATAAACTTCGTTTCACATATTTTATTTCTATAAGAACTATCACAGTACAGAAATACATCTAGCTTAGCCTACGTTGTGGTATAGATAGATTATACATTGTAAATATTGAGGTGCATATAAGATGTAGTGGTATATGACGGTAGGGTCCTGCACCGATAGCGTTTAGTCCGAACACCTTCAGAATTTCTCTAAGGATTCTTCCAAGAATGCCTTTAGAGATTTTTCCGAGAATTCCTTTTCGTTTTTTTACTAGAAATCCTTCATGGGTTCTTTTGAGACTTTATGTTCATGTTGCTCCTGTTATGCAATGGGAATCTTCTAAGAAGTCTTGTTATAATTCCTTGAGCAATTCCAAATTCTAAAGCAATTTTAAATCAATGGAAAAATCCCAGCACAAATTTTTAATAAAATATGATCAGGCATTCCTGAAGGAATGCTAATTTCATAAAATATTATTCCTGCAATTTCTCTAGGAATGCCTACAGGGTTCTTCCGAAAATTCCGCTTTGGATTCCACCGGGATTTCTTTCTGGAATTCTTCAAAGTCCTGTTAAAGTTCTTCCAGGATCTCTGCTCTCATATTTTCAGAGATTTTTTCAAGGATTCCTCTAGAAATTCCTCTTGCAATGATTACAGCAGGGATTCTTTCAAAACTCCTTCGGGAATGTCTTCAGGAGTTCATGCTGAGATTTTTAAGCATTTAACAGTAATATTTCCAATAATAGCTCTTGAGAATCCTCCAAGAAACCCAGAAAAAAATCCTAGAGGATTCGTTCCTGAAATGTTTAGAGAAACTCCTGCAGCAGTCCTGGAGCAATTTCAGCAGTAGTTCCTTAAATATTCTTAAGAGGATTTCCAGAAGGAATTCCTAATTTCTACAGAAATCTATGAATAAGTTACAGCAGGTTACTGGAGAAAACCCAGCAAGAAATTCCTAGTGGTAATGCCAGGAGAATTCTTGAGATTCCCTAGAGGAATCCCCAGAGGAATTCCTAGAGGAGTTCCTAGAGGAAAATTTTTGGAGGAAATATAGGAGAAATTTTTTGCAGAATTCATGGGGAAATCCCTTCAGATGTGTCAAGAAAATTTGTTGAAGGTATTCTTAGAGAAATCACTGGAGGAATTATTGCTGATTATATTGAAAGATTAACAGGAGAAATTCCAGAAGAAACCCTTGAAGGTATTTCCTCAGCAATCAGCGAGAATCTCCTACAGGAACACATCAGGTATTCCTGGAGGCATTCATTTAGAATTTTTTGGAGAAATCCGCTTGGAATTCCCTAACTAGCTTTGCGTGTAATTTTCTCAACAAACACGAGAAAAAGAAGGATGGAAGAGGGGCACGGCCTCCTGTTTCATCCCGCGCTTTCTCGTGTTTATCAAGAGAATGAGTGAGAAAATTAGAAAATGTTAGCTATGCCAATGAGAACTCCTCCGCAAATGTCTAATGGGATTCTCCAAGCAGTTTTTATTAGATTGATTCAGAGGATTCTCCAAGGAATTCTTCCAGAGTTTTTTTTTTTCAAGGATTCTTTTAAATTTTATTTGGAGTATCACCAGAAACTCATATAAAAATTTCTCCAGGAATTCTTTATTGGATTTCTCAAACGATGCCTTGAGAATTTCTAGCATAAATTGCCTGAGAAAAATTCTACCAGAAATTTCAGAATTCTTCTCATGTGGTGGCGAAAGGCATCACCTCAGAATAGCAGCAGCCAAGGCAGAAGCATCAGTGCTGCTAATAAAACAAAACAATGAGTCGTTAGTCGGATCACTCATTGATAATGATATAAGAGAGTGGGGCGGGGGTCTGTGATTATGTCACGAACTATGTATTAGGTATGGGAAAATATTTTACGAAGGACGAGGAGGGGAAAAAAATTGACCAAAAATGCTACGCCATTTATGGACGCTCCCCAATAACTTTTTTTCACAAACATCTAATCGTTTTGCGATCGTCGAAAGAATGATTCATAAGTGACGTTTCTGCGAGAAACGTTGATCTATTTGAATTTAGGAGACTAGGGGCTACCTATGGGATGTTTTATCTGAATTATAGTTTTACCGATGGCGCTGATTTTTTTCATAGTTTATATTGAACCTACATGGAATCTAAAAAGTTGACTGGAGCAAGAATTTGATATTTGTCACATATGAATGCATAACAGTCCTAATCATCAAACAAAAATATAACAGTTTTTTTTTCCCTGACATGTGTGCTGTTCGGGCATGATGCATGATTCCTGGAAGAATTACTATATGAATTGAATTGAACAAGCACTACTAGAAACAGATGGGGTATCTCACGCTCCCATATTCATCCTATTCGAAAACAAGCGATTACGGCACCGATTGATTCCGTTCTTTTTTGTTTTCATGCGTGCTCACTAGTGTGGGTCATCAGAACCGTTTTCTCAGATCCAAGCTTTTTTGGTTCCGTTTCGGGTCCTGTGTATCTGTGCAAAATTTGAGCACGATCGGTTGCGTCTACACTTTGCGCATTGCAATTGAAATTTGAATGGGATTGTGTAAGGGAAAACATACTTTTTGCATTTTTGTCATAAGTTGAAAAAGTTGGTCTAAAACTTTTTAATCAATACTGTAAAATGATAGCCTAGGGTGTCCTGAAAAACTTTGTTGAAGACCGCAAAGCGATCCAATGCTTGTGAAAATAGTTATAACCAACGAACCGCATGCATGTGTTTATGTTTTAACATGTAAAGGAATAACAATAGCAAAAAAATCATGCTGTTTCGCCAAGCAATGCCAACGCTATAACTTTTTTCATAAGCATCAGATCACTTCGCGGTCTTCGACAAAGTTTTTCAGGACACCCTATGCTATGTTTTCACTTTATCGGTTACATGGTTTTAGAAAAATTTGAGCTTGTTATGAGAGAAATGCAAAATAGTGTGTTTTCCCATGTAAAACCCCATACAAACTTCAAACGCGATGCGCAAAACGTAGACACAACCGATCGTGCCTAAATTTTGCACACTTATTTGGGCCCTGAAATGGGATCAAAAAAGCTTTGATTTGATGGGATAGCATTGAATTTTTAATTTTTCCATGTAAACGATGACCCACTCTAGTGCTCACTCCTAACAAAAAATACAAAAATAAGAAACAAAACAAACAACGCCCCAGCCATCAATTTGGTTGCTATATCGAAATTGCAACTGAAATAGTCACACATATATAGCACCAAAGAAATCGTATTCAATGCACGAAACAGGCATAAACATACTAGAGTGGAAGCCATATCGAAACATATATACGATTACTGCGATTCCATCTAACATAATTTACGATTTATCGAAAAATTACTACGATTTCGCCGATTTCATCCGTCTAAATATACGATTATGCATGATCTTATTACGATTGAGAGTACCAATATACGACTCAAGGTTTTCAAATAAAAAAAAACAATTGGTGTTCAGTGGGAATCGAACTTAGGTCCTTTGATTGAGAAGTGCGCGTTATCTCTATTGGCTATATTGCCAAGTTGAAAATAGAGAGTTCGAAGTGAATGGCATGAAAAGAATAAAAATTAGCATGATACGGTGCGGGACGTGTGGTGGTAGCGTTGATGTTGTGCATTGAGTGGCACCAAAAGTGGAGCCGTGCAAGAGGCCCGGAATTCACATCGTTGTTGGAACTATACATCACTTATTGTAAGTCATCTGCTAGTATGAAAACCTATATATTTGGTTGAAATTATTGCTACCATGGTTGGAATGTGTCAACAACAACAAAAATACAAATTTGTGATGAATACCATTTTTTTCTTTTTCTCCATCATACAAATATGTAAACGAAACCATTAACGATTTCCGAGATTAAGATTCGACTATTAAAAGTGCAGTAACAATCATATGCGACTATAAAAATGAATATACGATTTCTACGATTTCATTCACTTCGTATACGACGCAAGTGTGATGCAAACGATCAGTATACAACATTGTTATAGTTGTATACGATTTTACCGATTTTCACCATACCTTTAGGTAGCAAGCTCGATTTAGCAGATTCATATACGATCATCAAGAAATCATATATACGATGCTAGCGAACTTGCAGCTTGACACTAAGAATGTATGTTTTTTTTCACGATTCTCTCCGATTCTGTGCGATCCTACCGATAGTATCTCGCACCTTTTATGATCGGAGACGACTATATGAAACAAAATCGCAATTGAAATTTAATTTGGCATGAAATGCGATTTTACGCAATCATTGTCAACAAATATACACATTATTATACAATTCTGATTCAATATATGGAAATATACGATTTTTTCCACACAATGATTTACGATATGTGGTTGGCTACCCGAGCAGATGAGAATACCAAGTTAATAAATACGAAATCACATAACCTGTTTTTATATCTTTTTTTGTTATAATTAAATTATCAAGGCATAGCTTTTCTATAACAAATTTTGTTGGACAATCTCATTTTGTTATAATCAAGCTATTGATATACATTAACTAAATTACCTACATTTAAATAACATGTTTTGTTGTACTATTGATCAACTTTTCAGCAATAATACAACAGTAACAAATTTTGAAATCACAGCAACAATTCGACGATTATGACCTGTCCCTTTGTGTTGATCCATTTTTGTATTCAGGTTAAAAGGAAATTTCTGAACGACTTCTTTTAAGAATTCTTGGAGATGTCTTCAAGAGAACTCCTGGTACAATTTTCTTAGAAATTCCGAAAGCAATTCATCTGAGTAATTTTTAGAATTTTTGGCAAAATCTTTTGGAAAGCACCTGGAGAAACATTCTGAAAAACTCCTGATGAAATCCTCAAAGAAATTCTCTGAGAAATTTTAAGATGAACTTCAGGACTTTTGATCACAGGAGATTCTGAAGAAATCCTTGAAGGGATTCTATGCAGGATTCTGGAGGAATTTCCAGAGGAGTCTTTGAAAATCCATGAAAGATTCCGTCGAAGAACTCTCGGAGAAATTTCTGGAATATTTTTGAAGTAATTTATGGAAAAGTTAAGATCAAATCTGTCGACGAATTTCTGGAAGAATTTTATGACAAAGTCACTTGACAAGCACAAAAGGAGTTTTTGACAGAATCCTTAGAGAAATAAATAGAGGAATTTTAGAAAAAAATATTGCAAACATTTCTAGTGAAAGTCCTGTAGGAATCATCAGAGGAAGTTCAAGAGAAATAATAGCAAATTTTTTGGCAGAATCCTTATAGAATCCAGGAGGAATATTCGACATAATTCCAGAATCCAGGGAAAATCGGAGAAATTAAAACAAAATTTCCAGAAAAGTTGTAATAATCTGTACAATATTTGCAATATCCCAAAAATTTTCTGCAAACTGTTGAGCATTCTAAAAATTCTTCAGTTTCTACGCTAAAAAAAAAACAAAACAAAAGTAACAAATTGCTATCAACGATCAAACTTTTTCAAATACACGTGTTGATTTCAAAACCGTGCTCCGAAAACAATTAAAGTAGAACAGTATATGGATTACAGGTTTATATCGAAGCTCGTCATATTTGATAATATAGAAATTATTGCGACATTTGCACCCATTTAGACTCGGCCGAAATTCATTATCATCACAGTCGAATTTCGCACACGACTTCGCAGCGGCTGGCATACACAAGTTCGGTTGAGTTCATGACAGGGGCGTCGGATGCACAACAGGTAAACAAAACAAGTTTGATTAGTGTGAAATTACGCTGAGAAATGAAGATTCAGTGGATTCTCAAATTATCACAGTTGTCTAAACATCTATGAGAAACCCAATACTAAAGTTCGATTATCTTGCGACTTCAAATCTCTTAGAAAGAATTAAAAGCTGAATATAGTATTCTTCGATCATTTGAAAATATTTCTTACGTCAGAGTCAGTAAGCCTCGTTGGATAAATGTACGACTCGTGCTGAAGAAATAAACTTTTCGCAACTCGTTACATAAATAACTATTTCGATAGTGTTTATAATTTTGAAATTTTTATTATTTTTTTTTGTGTGTTCCTTATTTATTTTTGTCCCCCCTCGTACCTGATGAGAGGTCTCGGACATAAAAGAATAATATTTGCATCGGCCTAAGTATTATAACTCGTTACTAAATACGAGTTTGATATCATAGCAAATTCTGCTCTCCGATTACTATCAATAACATATTGATATCAAAATTGGTTATGGAAATATTTACAAATTCACTGTTATTAAGTTGTTATTGAAACTAACAAAACAAGTTATTGAAATGGTTTTCCAGGAACATTTTTTTGTTATGGAATTTGTTATTTTGCTGCTTATGACAGACAAGTTTATAACACAATATGTTATGGTAATAACTTGAAAATAATCGATTTTATTATTCAGTTATTTTGCCCAAATAACACAGCTCCTTATGCTGTTGCTATTCCCTTCTGCTCGGGTAGGGCTTCAATCCTTTGATTTTCGTAGGATGAAAATGGGAGCCACATGCTTAATAAGGGAACCAGTACCCTATTTAATTAATATTAATCAACGATATTTCGATGTCGAATGACACGATGTTTGGGAAATCTGAAAACGTGGCAAGGAAGAGCGAATTTACTTTCTTTGTAATTCAATAAACTCCAACTAAACTAAAAATGAATGGCTTTGAATTGCGTTCAAATTAAATTCATCCAGGTCCACTTGGTACAAAAATTTATAATTTCCAGGTCAGAGTCACACAGAAGCGTAAAACTAAAGATCCTTTGTACTGGCAATAATGGTGTGCCTTGAAATTCAATTTAGAAACAATGTTGTCCCGCTTCCATTTTGCCACAACCATCCATTGGTTCCGTTACTCGCCCATCTCACGCTCCAGCATAAAGGATTCACTAAACGGTCTGCAGCCAAAATAGAAGAAAACAAAAACCGTCCGCAACTTACCTCTCGAAAAAGTCTCTTCTCCTATGTACAATGGCTTCACCAGCGTTGCATAAGAGGAAACTGCACATTTTCCAAGTATTTTACACCGTCGAGAGTCAAAACTGACACAGCAGCAACAGCTACAACCTCAGAGACACCACCGCAATACATAGGAGAACAAACCAAACGCAATTCGTGCTCAACCGACTCGGGATTTCGCTATTTTCATGCACAAAGCCCGCTATTTCTTCCTCGAAATTATTTTCCTTCACTTTTTCTTCGCGACGCTTTCTTCTTCGCTGCTCTGCACACAGCGCAGCACTCGTTAATTTTCTTTTAATTATCAGTTCACCAAATTGGAATGAATTTTTTAGCACTGTGTCACACTCGCTCGCGACTTGGCACTTTCTTCGTTTGATTTAGCCACCGCTTTCGCTCCTTGGGGCTGACACTCCTGGCTTCATTTCTCCATTCTCCATAGCACAATGTGTTCACTTTTTTTTTGCTTTCACTTGCTTTCTTCACCGCTGCACATTTCCCCGCACTGAATCTTCTTGCTTGCTGGTTAAAGTACGTTACGTAACGGCCACAGCAATTCCTGCCAATTCGATTGGCATTAAATCTTCGGAATTCCAACAAATCTGTCACCGATATCTATTTGCAATAAATCCTCACTTCTATCCTTCACTGTTCATTGTATCTGTGTCATTCCATCTGGTCACCTGGTGGCACTGAAAATAGATTTAAAGATTTATAGCGTTATTGAATTGCACTCAAGTTGGATTCTCCGTACACATCTTGAAACTCGTCTCACTCACAGCCAATAAGCTCGCACGTCAAACAATCTTCAAACCATCGGAAAGCTTCCGAACCATCCAATCTCAGCCAACATCTAGCACCACCACCATCTTCTGCAGCTTCTTTCCCCGTTTTCACCTCGTCAGGGCAGTACGGGGCCGCCAGAGGAATGGTAGAAAGCCAGCGAAACTTTGCAACTATTTCTTCTGGGAAATGTCCCCACATTCACCCCTAGGAACCCCCGTCCCCAACGCACAGATAAGATCTCTCGGAGTCATCGTCGTCGGTGCAGAGTAGTTTACAAATTTTCACAAATCGTCAAGAAAAATTGAACTTTCTCACTTGTACGGTTTGCAGTCAACGGACTGCACGACCGACCGACCGACCGCTGGAACGCAAAGAACGAATCAGAAGTTTCACGCTTAAATCAAATAAACGACTTTTCCGAGAGGTTCGGCGAGGGGCGGGCACACAACCGTAGTACGACGGAGGCTAGGTAGCGTACCGTGCGTCCCCATAGTCGTACAACAACGCAACGGGAACACGTGCGCGCGGAAGATCTCCAATATACGGTGCGGTGCCGCTGCAGTGAGGGCAGAGAAGCACGAGATAAGAGTTTAACAAATGGTTTTTCTAAAAGTTCACTTCGATAGACGACCACCTTGGCGAGTGTGCCCCTTTGATTGTGGGGGGACGGACTGACTTCGAGACGAGAGTATCAACCGACCAACCGACCATAACCAGCCCAACTGACTGAGCGTAGGTAACAGTGTGTGAGGCGAATGCTGAGGAGTTTTGCGTTGACAAATCATTTCGATACACAACACCCGTTGGCGCGGCGGTGGGTGACTGCGAGGATGAGTTCCAGAGATGGAAGTTTGCTCTCAACACGGATTTCTCCCGCAAGAGGTTAGTGTATGGGAAAGTGAGAGACAGTGTGCGTGATGGTGAGATAACGATGCACGGAAGTGATGCTAGAATTCTCGGTAGTACAGCTTCACTTATCCGTGGTTGAGATTCAAGATATTACTGCACAATTCGGGAATTCAACCTATAATTCCTTCAAGGATTCCACCAATGATTCCTTCCGGAATTTTTCATGGAATTTCGTCCCAAATTCCTCCTGGGATTCTTTCAAAAATGTCTTCAAGAATTCCTTCCGGATTTCTTTTGATATTTCTCCCTGGATTCCTTGACGCTATCTCTGCAAGATTCCTTCACAAACTCTTGGGATAACTTCCGGAATTTCCTCTGATATTCCATTCAGGATTCCTCTTAGGATTTCTTCGGGAATTCCACCTGGGGTACTTTCAGGAATTCCGTTTGGGATACCTTCAGAAATTCTTCCAGGAATTCCTTCAGAAATTCCTCCACGGATTCTTCGAGGAATTCTTCACGGATTTCTTCAGGAGTTCCTCCACAGGTTCTTACGGGAGTTACTCCCGAGACTCCTCCAAGTATTCAGGAATTTCTGTATCTGCAGGGATTCCTTCAAGAACGCTTTTTTGACGAATATTAGGAAATTCTCCCGGGATTCCTTCAGCAGTTCATTCTAAAATCCTTCAGAAATCCATCGAGAATTGCTCCAAGTATTTTTTCAGTAATGTCATGTGGAATTTCATCTGGAATTGATTGGAGTAATCCTTCAAGGAATCTTTCAGATGTTCCTCCTGGAATTTCTTCAGAAATTTTTCTTTTGATAACTTCAAGGATTCCTTCTGGAATTCTGTCTAGTATTCCATCAGAAATTTCTTCTAGTTTTTATTATGGAAATTCCACCTGGGATTCTTTCGGGAATTCATTTGGGATTTATTGAGAAATTCGAGGAATTCATTTATGGATTGCTCCACGGATTTCTGCAGAAATTCCTCCACAGATTCTTTCAGGAATTATTTTCAGGATTCTTCCAACGATTCCTTCAGGAATTCCTGCAGAGATACCTTCACGATTGCGTCTTGGGATAACTTTAGGAACTTGAAATCCTTCAGAAATTTCTTTTGGGGTTCCATCAGTCATTCGATCGGGAATTCCTTTAGGTATTTCTTCAGGAATTTCACCTGGGGTTCCTTTTGGCATTGATTGGAGAAATAATTCAGTGGATTCCTTCAGAAATTACTCCTGGAATTTCTTCAGGAATTTTTCTTGAGATTACTTCAAGGATTTTTTCAAGAATTCCATCAAGGATCCCTTCAGAAATTCCTTCGGAAATTCCACCTGGGATTCCTCCCGGAGTTCACGATAGATTACTTCAGGAACTCTTCCCGAGGTTCCTTTAGGAATTATTACCGTGAGGAATTCCACAAACTTTCTGTGGGATAACTTCAGGAATCTCTTCTGAGATTCATTCAGGAATACTTCTTGGGATTCCTTCGGGGATTCTACAGGAATTCTTCCCTTAATTTCTTCAGAAATCCCGTCACAGATTCCTTCGGGGAATCCACCTGAGATGCCATCGGGAATTTCTTCATTTCTTGCTATTACTGAAGGAAAATTTTCTGGAATTCCTCCCAGAATCGCTGTAGCAAATCCTCTTTATTTTGTATCAATGATGTCTTTTATAATTTTTTCAAGAATTCCCACCAAATTTTTTCCGTGATTTCATAAGGGTGTAACACGCCAGCCTGCGAGTTTGTCGGGTTTAAAGTAAGGCAGCCCTGTCGTCGTAAAATTCGAGCTTCTTAGTCGTTTAATGGTGGGGTGGGCGCTGCTACACAACACAGTTGATAAGGGCGCCAGCGATTGCAAATCCGATAGAAATGTTGCTAAACACAATAATTACTATTTTAAGTGTATAGTATGCTGACAGGAAATATATAAAGCGATACAATATCTTAACAATATAGCAATTATTAAAATATTTTTTTGATAATAATATTGGGTATAGGGCGGAAGTGGTATACCTCGGTTCTTTGCTAACGGCTGACAACAGTCGAACAATATACGAAGGCGCATCATCAGTGGAAGTCGTTCCTACGAATGTCTTTGGAAGAAACTGCGTTCAACAAACATGCACCAAATGTACCATAAACGGTGCTAATAATATTAGTGGAGCTATACAGACATGAGACTTGGACCATGCTCGAGGACGAGGAGGTCCTGCAACCACTTGGGATCTTTGCGCAACAAGTGCTAAGGACGATCTTTGGCGGCATGCAGGAGAACGGTGTGTGGCGGCGAAAGATGAACCACGAGCTCGTTGCACTCTGAGAATGCCGAAAAAGCACGGCGAAATTAGTGTGCGCTACTGATTCGCTTGGTTCAAAGATCCTTGGAATACCGAGAGTACGATGGGCGGCTTGGGTGCTGATATGGTATTATGGCGGCAAATTATATAGATTTGAGTATGAGCGCCCTCGCAAATAAGAAAAAACAACTTGGGGAACTTACGTATTTTCGGCAGTTTTATTTTCTTCGTCTTAGGGTTTTTTGAAACCTGTTGAACGCAAAGATGACCTCGAATCCTTCCAAACCAAGCTGAGTTACATGCCCAAATTTCAGGCAATCTGACCGACAAATACGCCCCATGATGAAGAGAACAAACTTGCTGATAAAACCCTTCGTCACCTTATGTATAGACTGTTTAAGAAATTATAAATACTTTTTATTTATTGAATAAAATAAACTATTCTAATGATTTTCGCCATATTCTTTCAGAATGCAACAAATTGTGCTCCTATTTTTTATGTCCTTCCAATTGACATGATATTTTGAAGAACAGTCGATTTCTCCAACAATGAACTTCATTCGCCCAATTTGCATTGGTGTTTTTGTAATGATTTCAACATAATGTATCACAAAATACCAGTAATTGTCTTACTTTTTATTATATTCGCTTTCATAATAAGTTGTCTAGGAAATGCGTTCATCCTGGAAAAAATCAATAAAGACGTTTGCACAACATTTTTTTCTGACATAAAATTTCTTATTTTTTAAGGTCTAAGAAGGAACATCAGAACTACCATACAGTTTCTTATCTTTTCTGAACGCATTCAGTTTGAACTATTTTATTGTTTTGGCTCATTCGACCCTTCCGATGACAAAGTTTGTCATATCATAAAAACAAATGCAATAAGCAGTAATTAAGACATTCGTTTGCTTAACGTTTGTTGCTACCCGTGTTGTTGAGAAATTTCAAATAAAATTGTTTTCATTAAGAAGATTTGTAATGATGGTTCTTGATCAAATATTCCAGTGAAAATTTCTTTTACCAATCTATAAATATCTTTTCTTATCGATACAGTAACTTTCATTGTGTTTGGAAATTGAATATTTTTTTACGCGTTTTTTTTTCTTTTCCATTATGCTACATTTTTTGACCAGTTTGTGCAGCTTCACATTTTAATCATATAATTTACTTGTACAACAACATCAACAAAGTTGGTATTATTTGCTTCGTTAGAATGTTTACTATAATAAGAGCTAACTTTTTTGATTATTAAGCTCACATTGAAATGACAGTCTATCGTTTGTGTATTTATAATTTCTAAAACAGCTTTTGAGAAAATCGCCTTAGTGATTTTGAAAATTTTAGTGCTCAGAAAAGGCGGCAAAAGAGGATTTGTTTCGTATTTTCAATAAAATGCAGAGGGGCACCTACTATATGGAACTTGGGTAATATGACGGGTTAACCCCCAAAACCACTCCCTTGCGTAAAAGTTCGCTGCCCTGGTTTAGGTATGTAAGAAAAAATGTTTTTTTTATTGTTTTGCTCTCAAATAGTTGTATGAACTTTTGTGAAATTGGATTTTTTTTTCTTGCGCTCTGTCTAATATTGGAGAATTGCCTATGTGGTTTTAGATGATTTACGTCCTTTCAAATATCAGCAAAATTAACTTTGTCAATATTGCATTTTTTACACTTATAGACGCGTAAAAAAGTCTCATTTATGATATTAAAATGTACTCTGAATAACCTGTATGGTTTTACACTTTTATATCTGTAAAAACTACTGTGATATCAAATATTTTTCATCCACTCTCCCGAATATAAAAAATCACTTTATGTGGTTTTTCATGTGTAAAATTGCCTTTAGTAATAATCAAAGCTTTAGCGCCCCAGAGAAGGTGTGAAGAAACTCTTTTACGGAATTGGGAATTTGGAATTTTTCTTCCATTTTTAAGTATAAAAGTATCATTTCATTGATTTTTTTCGATATTGTTGCGCATACAAAAAAAAACTTCCTTCATGATATTTAAAATTTTGTTTATGCTCCAATACCTTGTCGTGAAGGAAAAAGGAGCTTTAATATTTTGGAAGGCGATAGAGTCTATTATACTGTCATTAGTGACAGCTTATGTGATTTTTTAACGAAATTGTGTACGGCTGAAGATATAAGAAAAGTTACCTGTGCCATTTTTTTTTCGAAATGTTGTCCTTCCGCATTGATTCCTTCAAAAAATCTTAGTTTTCTTTAGAATTTTCTCCAAAGTTATCTGCAGGCTACCAGAAATAAATCTTCCCCGGAGTCCTTCCGATATTACTCCGTGGATTTCTATAAAAATCCACCAAGAATTACATTCGGAAAATCTTTCAAAGATTTCTTTTGAAAGTACTTTAGATCATCTTCCTTTTATCGCTTCAGAATTTCCCTTAGAAATTCCTTCGGAGTTGTCGTTAGAGGATCCTCTAGAAATTTCCCAAAAACTCCTCTAGAAAAATTTCCCATGGTTTTCTTTGAAAAATCCTCCATAGATTTTACCAGGAATCTGTACGATAAGAGATTCCTGCAGGAGTTCATACAGAGATTCCTTCAGGATTCCCTCCAGATATTGCATTACCTCAGACTTTTCTTTAAGGCATTTTCTTTAAGGATAACTCTTATGATCTCTGCACAAATATTTCTACATATTTTTTCAAAAAAAAATATTTGCTAGGAATTTAAACAGAAATTCCTTTATAAATAGCTCAAGAGTTTTTTCTAGAGATATTTGCAGATGCTTCACAATGCAGTTTCTTCAGGTATTTGATTTTTTTTTTTTTTTGAAACTCGCTCACAGATTTCTTCAGGAATACAGTGGTTTTTCGGTTTTATCACGGTCAAAAAAAAATTTTACCGTGATAAAAACGAAACCGTGAATTTAGCGAAACGAGACATAAATGTAATTTTTTTTTATCCAAAATCGTTTAGCTGCAAAATATATAAGTCGTAGCTTATACTTTTTAACTATTTTGGTGGACTGGACAATGCTGTATTGATTTTATATTGATTTCGGAATGTTTTAAAACAAGTGTGATAAAAACGAAATGAAAATCGTGATATAATCGAACAGAAAACCGTGAATTTGGGCGAGTAGTGATTAAAACGACTAGTGATAAAACCAAAACGACACTGTACTTTCAGGAAATTCTCCAACAATTTCAATAAATGATTTCTCCAGGAATTTTCCTATAAATATAATTAAGAATTTACCTGGGATTTCTTCAAATGCTCTTCCGGAGAATGATTCAAAAGCATTTGTTATGGTTTCTGCAGGGATTCCACTGAAGATTTCTTCACTACTCTTGCCCCGAATGTGGAGTTTCGCTGAAGTTACTAATACGTACTGACACTTCAGAGGAGAGTTCACGGAACTGCTCAGAATTACTTTCAGAAATTTCTGCTGGCTTTCCTTTTGAAATTCCTTTGGAAAGATATTTTTATCTCCAGAGACTTCTTCAGAATTTCAGAGATTTCTTCAGCAATTTCAGCAAGAGATTGTTTCAAAAGTTCTTCCAAAAAGTACTTCAGAAGTTCTTCTAAAAACTTCTTTACAAATCCTAAAGGGATTGCTTCAGAAATTCTTCCCAGGGTTTCTCCAAGATATCCTCAGTGATTTCTGCAAAAAATACTTAAAATGATTTTTTTCTGGAAATTGCTCTAGTGGTTCTATAAGAAAAATTTTCTGGGACGTCTTTAGAGATCCCTTGAGAATTTATTCAGACATTCCTCTAGTGATTATTCAGAAGTTCTTCCAGAAACATCACAAAAATTGCTGAAGAATTATTTGAAAATCAAGGAATTTTTAAGCAGTCCCTGTAGAATTGTCTCTAGAAATCCCATAAAAACTCCTGAAGATACCTTCTGAAATCCCTAAGAGAAATTTTTTAAATATTTTGGAGGAATTTCTGGACAAAAAATTCATGCAGCTATTTCTTAAGCTAATCTAGAAGAATATTGGAAGAAACAGGATACCTCTTTTATTTTCTGAGAAAAAAAAATCAATGAAAATTTATGAAAGAAATCAGCAAGGAAAAATGCTAGAGAAACCTCAGGTTTCTGAAAAAATCCGCAGGGAAATGCTGCAGGAATCTCTCTTAAAATAACTGCGGACATCGTAGGAAAATACAATTCAATAAATTTCTGAAGAATCCTTGGATTTCTGGATTTTCTGGAGGAATTCTGTAGATACCTCTGAAGGAGTTCTCAGAACAGATTCATATACATTTTCTTAAAGAATTTTATACAAAAATACCTAAACTAGGGTCTGCGACCATTTGGGCAGGGGTACCTATTTTGAGTACTTGCTGCTATAACTCAGTCAATTTTGAACCGATTGACTTGAATTTTGGAACATAGCTAGATACTGTAAGTGTCTGATCGTGTTCCAAAAATCAAGAAAACCGGTTTAAAATTGGCTGAGTTATAGCAGCAAGTGCTCAAAATAGGTCCCCCTGCCCAAATGGTCCTAGACCATACCTCCTGGAGCAATTTTCTAAAGAAATCCTGCAGAAACATTTTTAAAATTCTTGAGGGATTCTTAGAGAACCGCTGAAGGCATCAATAAAATGAATTTGGACTCTTTGGAAAAATACCTGGAAGAACTGGAGAATCCTCTGCATGTACAGGGGATAGACAAAATGATCGGGACAGGCAAATTTTGAGCTTTTCAAAAAATGTTCAAGTAGCTGTTACTTTTCGAAAAGTGCATAAAATATTCTCAAATTTTTACTGTCAATAGATCAACTAGCTTCTAGAAAAAGGTATAATTATTCGATAGCTAACTTTGAGCTGTTATATCTCCGGAATCAATGAACCAAATGCAATGAAGTTTTGACCATTTATGACTTATATGATGAGCTTTGGAAAACGTTTTACTATACTTGAAAGTTTTAATAAGAGAAACAGTTATAGCGATTTAATTTATTTTATGTTTTTTTAGTAAATTGGTCTATTTTTAATATGCATTCCATTACTTTTTTTCAATTTATTGCCGGCTATGTTGTTAGATTTCTTCAAAACATATTTATATCCGAGTCATTTAAAGGGAATTTAAATGAACTATAATTAGTACCTTCAATTTTGAAACGATATTGAAGTTTTGGATAATTTGGTGTTATATTAGAAAAATAATCTAATCGTTTTAATTTTCATCCGTGTTAAAAAATTTAAGTTAATTTCATTGCATTCGGTTCAATGATTCCGGAGATATAACAGCTCAAAGTTAGCTATCGGATAATTATCACCTTTTTTAGAATATTTATTACTTCATGCAGAATAGTCCAATCCGCTCCAAATTTTGACCACTGATACACAGCTAGATAATCAACTTACAGTAAAAACTTGAGAACATTTGATGCACTTTTCGAAAAGTTACAGCCACTTGAACATTTTTTGAAAAGTGAAAATTTTGCCTGTCCCGATCATTTTGTCTATCCCCTGTATTTATAGAAAAAATTTATGATAAATTCCATAAAATGCTGAATTCTGAAGTTTTTTTCTGCAGGAATTGTTGATAGAATCTTTGAACAAAAAAAAACCCTGAAGGAAGGTCTGCATAAATCCAAAGCAATGCCTAGAGGGACACCTGCGTAAACCCTTGGGTGAACTTGCAGAAGAAACTCTTGGAAATTTTCTAGAAGAATTTCCACGCAAATGCCCGTGAAAATCTCTGAATATATGGAGTAATACCTGATGCAACCTACCTATAAAAAAATGTGATAATTTCTGATAAAGTGCCTGAAAACAAACTGAATTTCTAAAAGAAACCCCTAGATGAATTTCTCAAACAATGTGTGAATCTTTGTGAACAAAATTCTTCCAAAATTGCGGCAATGAATTTCTATTGAAATTTCTAAAAGAGTTTTCAGGAAGCATTCCTTCAGCAATGTTTTAAGAGATACTCGAAAGAATACAAGCATGTACTTATACAGTAATTTCGGAATAACTTCCTGGGGTAACCCGTGGACCAGTTTCAACATTTGTCTTTTGAGATTTTTTTTAGAAACTCCTGTAAAAGCCAAGGATAATTTCTGTGAAAATTTAAAAAAAATTCTGGAAGAACCGTTCGAGAAATTTTCAAAGAAATTTTCTGGCAGGGATGCTTTTTGAAGTTATAGTAGGAGGAACCTTTAGAAGATTTCTTGCTTAGGCGCCATTCACAAACTACGTAACGCTATAGAGGGAGAGGGGAGTATGTCCGAGCGTTACGGTCTTCACAAACATTTTCGGATTTTCATACAAAAAAGCGTTACGGAGTGGGGAGGGGGGCAGTGGCGCAGCATGGAGGGTGCGATGGGTGCGATCTGCACCGGGCCCCCGATTTCAGGGGGCCTCCAAATCAAGGAAGGTTTTTTAACACTAGTTTGAATAAAGTTCTTTAAATAGCGAAAGATTCCTATAAGTTCATCACTTCGCAGAACTTTTAATAGGTATGTGGGGCCCCTTCGTGTTTATCAAGAGTTTTTTGAAATATGGCACACAGATGGCCCCAAAATTAAAAGAAAAATGTGTTGGAATTTAAATTGAATTTTACGAAATTCAGTATCGATATGGAAGTAAAATTCATGAGCATTGTGAAAACGTCCCTGGTATCCTAATTACAGGACCAAACATAGTTGTGGACTTAGCCTCAGGTAGTAACTGAAATTCAGGGGCCGCAGTTATGAAAATTAAGATCTGAACACATGTCAGGTCAAAACCGTAATAATAATAGTTTGTCGAATGAGCACGAATGATAACAAAAATTACGTAATCAATCGGCGCGATAATCGCTTTGTTTTCGAATAGGATGAATTTGGGGTTGTAGGATTACTTAGACACGTTGACCCTACCAGGAATCCTCGAAGATTTTTTTGGACGAAATTTCAGAGGAACTTCTGGAGGAATCAATAATAAATCCTGGAGAAATGCTTGACTGAGATGCTTGAAGGTAACTTTGAATGTTTTTTTTTCGGAATGAGAATAAGTGTTTTTTCGAAAGAATTTCTAAGAAGTTTGATCAAAAGTCACAATAGAAATTTTTAGAAGAGTTCTTAGAGGAATGCTAGCAAAAATTCCTGAAGGAATCCTTGGGGAAACTCGTAGAATAGATGAATTCTAAAGAATTCGTTGGAAGAAATCCAGAAGGATTTTTGGAAAGAATTCCAACAGAAGTTCCTCTCAGAATTTTCTTAGAGGAACTTCTTTACGGACCCTTGGTAGATTTTTTAAAAATTATTATCCAATGGATTCTTTTGAAATTTCTTGGAGGATTTCTAGGATGAATCTCTTAATAAAACTTTAGAGAAACCCCTTGAAGAGCCCTTGCAGATTTTTTAGAAAAAAGCGTTGCAGTAATTTTTGAAGGAATCCTTGGAGAAATTTCCAAAAGAATCTTTGGAAAAATTCTTAAGAAATCTTCAAAGGAACGCCAAGATAAGTAATGAATACCTGAGGAAATGCCAAGATAATTTCTTGGATAAATCAATGGAGAAATGATTTACATCCGTGGAAAAATTATTTAGGGAATTCTAAAAGAACTTTGAAGTCTTTGCAAGAATGTTTTGAAGTACTCTGAAGTACTCTTGAAAACATCCTCGGAGACAGCACTGTAAGAATACATGAAAGAGTGTTTAGAGAAATATTGAATGGCACCCATTCATGAATTACTTGAAACATTCTTGAAGACAAATTATTATTCAAGAAAGCTTTTTTCAAAGAAAATGATAAAGCAATCTTTGAAAGAATTCATAAAGGATTACTTGATGCAATTCATAAATAAATTGTTAAAAAATCGTCATAATTCTTAGAGAAAAAAATTACGTTCGTTGATGTATCCTTGCAGAAATCCGAATCCGAATCCGAAATTCGTTGGAAATTCGGTAGAAATTTGCTTATCCAATTTATTCGGATATGCCTTATGAATTTTTCACAAAAATTTCTAAAATGTTTCTGTTGGCAATCCATTTAATCATTCCATTGTCAATTTCATTGCGTGCAAGGATATTTAAACGAAAATTCTTTCGATAATTTCTGCGACAATTTAAAAGAAAACTACCTATGAAATTTTCTATTGCAATCTATTTGGAAATTTGTTAGCGATATGCTTCGGCAAATAAATATGGAATTTCTATCAAAACTTGTAAGAGTTATTGTTCGTTTTTTTTTTTCTAAAACTCATTAGAAATTTACCCAAGCAATTTATTTGTACATTCGTTTTAATTTACTTTTTGAGATAAAATCTTTTGAAAATTTCTTTGGCAATTTCATTGGTTGGGAATTCAATTTAAATTACCTGCGGCAAATTATTTGTAAGTTCTTTTGGGAGTTCGTTTGTAAACTTGTAAAAATTAATTTACAAGTTCTTTGATAATTGGGTTATTTAAAGATAAAAAATATTGCTATTGCCTACAGCTTAATCGAAAGAACAAATATTTATTTTTATGAGCATAAATCATTTCATTCGCACACTGTTTCGATAGTCAAATGAATGAAACAGTTTTAATTTTCGTGGATAGAATGACAGTTCATCGATAGAATGTCAACTCGTCTAAACAAAAAAAAACTATCAAACTTTGAAAAAAATGATTGATTTTTTTATTTCAAATAATTTCTAGGTGAAGATTCAGATTATGCGACAATATTCAAATCGTAGAAGAACCCATGGAATTTCATGCATGATTTCTCTTTACAACAAATTATGGATTTTTTTTCCGGAATTTGGCATTTTATGTAAATATATTTATTTATTTATTTATTTGCCGTCTTTAGTTAGAAAAACTACACAGACCGATACTTAATCCTATTTTTAAACTCTATTCTACTAACATTAAAATCAAATTCGTCATAAACAGTATTAAATAATTCACAAGACCTGTCCAGAGGATTATTACGTCCATAATCAGTTCTATGTCCGGGAATCCACAAAAGGCTAGCAACGCGGAGTTGTCGGTTGGGTGCACGGAAACTGATTCTTTGGAGCAAGCAGCTACAGTCGATGCGGTTGGTCAGCATGTCAAAAATAAACATTCTCCGCAGGAAAGTTTGTCGTTCCGTTAGAGTCTGCAGTCCAATTAGAGCGCACCTGTGTTCATACGGTGGTAGGTTTCGGGCATCAATCCAGGGCAGTCGGCGTAATGCAAATCGGACGAACCGTTTCTGAACATTTTCGATTCGTAGTTCGTGAACACCGCGATACGGGGCCCAGATTTGAACTCCATATTCAAGGCCGCTGCGAACCAGCGAACAATACAATGCTTTTAGGGCGTAGATGTCATCGAAATCAGCGGTATTACGGCGCAAGAATCCAAGCATTGAATTGGCCTTGGCAATGGTCTTGGAAATGTGCTTATTAAACTTCAGTTTGTTATCTAGAGTTATTCCAAGGTCCTTAATGGAGTAAACTCTCTGCAGCATCGCAGAGTCCATCGAGTACTCAATCCGTATCGGTTCATGCTTTCGGGTGTAGGTGATGACTTTGCATTTTGATGGATTTGCCTGCATTCCATTCATTCGACACCACGATGTCAATCTGTCAATATCAGACTGAAGAGCACAGCAATCCAGCACTGATTTGACTATGCGATAAATTTTTAGGTCATCAGCATACAACAGCTTGCAGGAACACAAATGGTCACACACGTCATTTATAAATAGAATGAAAATTAGATGCCCTAAGAGGCTTCCTTGTGGTACACCCGAAGGAATATCAAAAACGTCGGATCTGGTATTGCGGATCTTGACAAAGGTCTTTCTGGAGGATAAATACGAATCAATCCAGGTGACTATCCATGAAGGAAGCCCTAGTTTGCTCAGCTTTGCGACGGCGAGATCGTGTGGAACCTTGTCAAAAGCCTTGGAGAAGTCAACATAAATAGTATCAACTTGATGCCGCTTCTCGATGGTGTTGGTAGCGCTGCTGGTGAATGCCATTAAGTTCGATATGGTCGAGCGTTTTTTCACGAATCCATGCTGAAATTTCGATATCGCAGGTTGAACTACTGGGTACACCAAGTCATGTAGTAGACCTTCCAAAACTTTGGCCAAGCAGTTCAGAATCGAGAGTAGAAATTTAAGCCATTAACTTTGGTAATTGGTAGTATTTCTTAAATAATTCTGGCGCTGAAAAGGTGCTGTTATTTCTGTGCAGATTCGACCTATTCAAATCGAATGCCAAAATTGTTTTAGGCACATGCGGGCAAAGCCACAACTTTATCCAAAACAGCCCAAATTTGCGTACTATTTACCCGAATAAATATTACGAACTTTGACACTGCCCAATTATTGTCAATTAGTGTAACATTTCTTGAATAAATGATCAAGAAATATGTTGCACTGTGCTTGGGGGCATCTGGGGTAATATGCACTGTCGAGGCAAACGCACCTCCTTGATTTTTCAGGAATTATCGGTTTTGGAGCTTTGAAACCTTGTCAGTCTAATAGAACGCCCTTATAAAAGAGCACCTGGAAAATTTTACATATATGCGTTACGTAAATTAGTGAGAAAAATGAATAAAATCAAAAAGCAGGTTTCTGATGTACAGGGTGCGGCAGGAAAAAATGCGAAAAGTTCAAGGCACTATTACACGCTAAATATGGGATATATATGACTATTTTTTCATGAAAGTGTATCAGTCAATGTCTATATTCTAGCACTGAAAAATAAAAATAAACATATTTGATGTTTAACATGTGATAATGTAGGCCTAATAAGCGGATATCAATAAACTGCGCGCCCAATGGTCATTAAACAAAATTACTATAACAGTAACAAAATTAGCTCAAATTCGATGAACAACCAGACCACACTGATCCAGAGCCATGTAGTTTCACATACCTGATGAAATAAGTACATATATTTGATGATATTGTAGAGAAAATCAAAAATTTTGTTTTATCAGATGCGAAACTTAGCGACCTGTGTGATTTTCTGCGGTTTGAAAATTCTGGTTGTCTTCATCTTCAGACGCCGCCCTGTAAAGGTTAGTGACCAAAATGGGATTTTTTTTAATTAACTTTTCAGAAAACTAGCCTATTATAGATCATGGAACGTTGAAACATAGATTGGTTAATGTAAAATGGACGAAAATGAGGTTTGAAGTTGAAAAACACTTTCGCATTTTTTCCTGCCGCATACTGTAATTTTCCCGATCGTTTGTCGGACGATTTGATGGTGAAAACAGACCAAATACCTTAAGCTGTTGTATTTATTAAGTTAATTGAGGGTAATACTAAGCGTAAGAAGAAAAACTTAAACAGTAATGTACGTGAATTATATATTTTAAACAATTTTATTTTTTACTCTTGGTTGTGGCAATATGCACTCCATGTGATGGGGCAAAACGCACATATAGAAAACAAGCTGTAATAATATCTATGATTGCTTTGTAAGTAATCGCAAACGAAATTGAGCTATTATTCGTCTTAAAACCTCAGAAAACATGCATTTTCTCTAAAAAGGGAAAAGATTTATAAACTCAACAGTGCATTTTGCCCAATGTTGTGGTGCATTTTACCCCGAGCATGGGTGCATACTGCCCGCATACATATACGAAGCCGTAATGGTGGTCTTCACAAAAAACGTCATTTTCCAAAGCTGAGCTATATTAAGGCTGAAGTTTTGTTTGAGATCGCTTAGAATGCAAGTTTTTGCAATAAATGCAATAAAGAATAAATTAATGCCCTTTTATATGCATTTGGACGCATCTTCCTTAACTGGTGCGTATTACCCAAGAATAAGTGTGTGCTGCAGTTTCCAACTGTTTTTTTTTTATTTGTCACGGACTTGTATAAACTGGAACAATGCAAATGTGCACATTTTTTCTGATTGGAAATTACGACCACGAAGAAACAAACACCGAGAAAAAATTCTACTCAGTGGTGATTTCAGAGTAAGACCAACTCAGTCACTGAGTAGACAATTTTCTCGGTGAATTTAAAACGCCAAAATGTATGCAATACATGTTATAAGATAAAGAGAAATATATCCAATCAAGCGACAGTATCGCAAACGTAACATGAGCATGTATGGGGAGTACGCAGGGTGTGATTTTACTATATATAATATACTTATGTTTCAGTTCAGTTCAGTGAAGTGAAGTGATTTTTTTTTGAAAGATGTGCACCACGTGGATGGTGGTAAAATCACATTAACCATTTTACATGGTTATTTTGAGAAAAATCTTTTTTGACTTAAAAATAAAGCCCCTTAGTCGTCGACTAACCGTGACTAAGGAGGACGACAGGGCTGATCAAATTTTTTTGTCAATTTGAATTGCCCAAAATGCTCTCAGATGACGTTTTATTATTTTTTGCTACCTGAGGGGGTGGTCGTGGGTACCGACTATTGCCAAATCCCATTTACACTCAATCTGGTACGGTCAGGGCGTTAACACTGAACACCCAAAATGGTCAAAAATAACGTTTTATTAAATTTTGCTACCTGAGGGGGTGGTCGTGGGTACCGACTATTGCCAAATCCCATTTACACTCAATCTGGTACGGTCAGGGCGTTAACACTGAACACCCAAAATGGTCAAAAATAACGTTTTATTAAATTTTGCTACCTGAGATGGTGGTCGTGAAGTGAAGTGAAGTGATTTTTTTTGAAAGATGTGCACCACGTGGATGGTGGTAAAATCACATTAACCATTTTACATGGTTATTTTGAGAAAAATCTTTTTTGACTTAAAAATAAAGCCCCTTAGTCGTCGACTAACCGTGACTAAGGAGGACGACAGGGCTGATCAAATTTTTTTGTCAATTTGAATTGCCCAAAATGCTCTCAGATGACGTTTTATTATTTTTTGCTACCTGAGGGGGTGGTCGTGGGTACCGACTATTGCCAAATCCCATTTACACTCAATCTGGTACGGTCAGGGCGTTAACACTGAACACCCAAAATGGTCAAAAATAACGTTTTATTAAATTTTGCTACCTGAGGGGGTGGTCGTGGGTACCGACTATTGCCAAATCCCATTTACACTCAATCTGGTACGGTCAGGGCGTTAACACTGAACACCCAAAATGGTCAAAAATAACGTTTTATTAAATTTTGCTACCTGAGGGGGTGGTCGTGGGTACCGACTATTGCCAAATCCCATTTACACTCAATCTGGTACGGTCAGGGCGTTAACACTGAACACCCAAAATGGTCAAAAATAACGTTTTATTAAATTTTGCTACCTGAGATGGTGGTCGTGAAGTGAAGTGAAGTGATTTTTTTTGAAAGATGTGCACCACGTGGATGGTGGTAAAATCACATTAACCATTTTACATGGTTATTTTGAGAAAAATCTTTTTTGACTTAAAAATAAAGCCCCTTAGTCGTCGACTAACCGTGACTAAGGAGGACGACAGGGCTGAAGTAAGGTGGCTTATGCGCCACTCCTTTCGGAGACCACCTACCAGTTTATGGATTGCCCGGCCGTTGAGACCCCCAGGGAATGGGTCTAATTACTCCCGATCAAAGATACAAACGAGTCGGCTGACGTCAGACTTCGGAAGACAATTCAAGGAAAAAGGAAAAGGATTTTATTTCTTCAAGACGAGGAAACGAGACGGTAATAATATAGTAAGATCGCTACGTTTTCATCACTGGCTGACTTAACCAACCCTCGAACTATCCAACAGAAAATTAGAGAGTTATCTCGGTTATTTCGGGGAACCGCCCCAGTAAAATAAATAACAGAAAATAAATTAAACAACGACCGATATTAACATGCTAAACCTTCACGGAACTTTATTGACGACTGTCCTCTATCATCAGGGTAGTTTTATCCACCCGCAACGCCTAAAAGTATTCCCACACTCAATACATTAGAACGGCATAGACACAAAACATTCATTTAACATTTTTATTCTCTCTCCATGGACTCTCTTCTCTTCTCTAGCCTAGGCCTGCCTTTTGCTTTCCCTCTACCTACTTTCTTCCTAACCTGTCGTCGTGACGAGTACTCTTACGTGCAAGTGCGGTTCATCCGGGAAGGTGTGCGTGTGTGTGCGTGCTCAGAGTGTGGCTACCGGCGCAAAAGCGGGTACTACGGTGGGCCACGTGATTCGAAAAATTACGCTATCTACTTCATATAGCTTCGATAGCGGGAAAATGAGCCATGCGCATGGACTTATTCTAATCATGCATGATTTCTACTCACGGTTTGACCATTTACTCTTCGTTGCGTACGCTAGGAGGACTGCTTCCGATGATCTACCCACGGCGGTCACTCATCGAGCATGAACTCGCCGCTGGGGATCGCGCGTCGAGGGGTGTCGAGATGGACGCTGCTGCAGAAAACCTCCGGTCTGTGTGTTTGACGACGGGGCGGCCGACGCTGCGCCGCCGATGAACCATTCGACGGTTGGCGCAATTTGGAATGAACGGGGTGCCTGCTACCTATGCCTAGGGCGCGATTGACGGACGCTGGCCCTCTTCCGGTTTCCACACCTCCGGGAAAAACCTCGTAGCTGACGGTGGGGTCAGAAGCGATCTTAGCTTGGGGGTGTGACGTGTCGGTACTGCAGACGGCCACAGACCTAGTTGGGGAGCACGTGGTGTCATACGACGACCAAATTAACACACATAAAATACACGCAATTGCACACACGGTTTACCTGCACAAATCCAATTCAACGCACAATCTCCTTCTTTGCAACAATTTCGCACAAACTTAACAGCACTACTAGCTAAAGGGAAAGACTTAATTAGTTACAATGAAGGCAAAGCATGTTCACAAGAAAGACCTTCAAATACACGTCACGGCGCGACACTTAAAACCGATCACTCCTGCCTCTTCCACTAGCCAGAACGAAGTGGTTGATCAAAGTCCTAGATGCCTCAGATAAGTCGCGAAATGCAATTACCACCATCAGGTCTGAAATATTTCTCGAGAGAATACCGCAGATTTTCGTTTCCACGCTCGCGAAATTCAAGGTCAGGGGGGTCTGCATCGAAAGTCTTTCGTCATACGACTCGTCTATATCTCCGACCCAAGAGAGAGTCAACCCATTCGGCAAAGTTCAACATCCTTTGAATGCAACTTTAGGGGGGGTCAATGCACAGCGCCGAGCGCGCAATTTCGCAAAAAGTATCAGCACTATGCCTTTTGGGCCTGCAGGTCACATGTGCGTGTTGGCTATAGTGGGAACTCATTTAACTTGCCCATCTTAAGAGGTGCTACTCGTGAACTCGGAAAAATGTTCATGCGGAAAGGTTGATAATGTCCTTTAGACTGGTTCAATATTTAGTCTATATCTATGGGAATAATTTCATTGAAGATTACGAAAAACATTTAGAGAACAAAAAACTACATATGTATACCCGTTACAAGGGATTTATTTAGGAATTTATCCAGGTATTTCGTCCGCAATTCACAATTTACGCATTTACTCCTGGAATTTTATAATCGTTTTTCAGGCAATATTTAAGTTAATCCAGAGAAAGCCCCTTTGAAGTTCTTCCAATTCTTCTTGAAGGAACTAAGGAATTTTTTTCTAGGATTCTTCTACAAAAAATCCAATTTCTTCAATTTCTTCTGAAATATATCCAGTTCAATACAATTGTACATCTTCTTCAAGAAGTTACCTGGAATTCCTCTAGCAGTTTCTACGGGAAGTTCTTTGAAAGTTTCCATCTGGAGCTTTCTAAGAGTATCACGAAAAGTTCTTCAAAAAAACCTGCCGCGAATTCCTCTAGGAGTATTACCGAGAATTTCTTCACAAGCTTCACTGGAAACTGTCGTTGTACGAGGAACTTCTTTTTCAAAGAAACTCTTCCAAAAGTTCCTGTCATAATTTCCATGAAATCTCCTTTGGGAGTAAATTAATTTGAGAATTCTTTCAATGATGCCTCCAAAATATTTTACTGAAGTTTGTTCGGAATCTGTCCCTGGAATTTCTCCGGAAATTCCTTGTTTCCTTCAGCAACTCTTCCAGGAGTTCCAACGAAAATTATACTTCGAGTTCCCGGTGAGTTCTTCTTAAGAACTTCTACGTGATTCTTCCAGCAGTTACAGCAATTCCACCCAAAACTCTTCAAAAAGTTTTTCTGGGAATCACCATTAAGTTCATCCAGAAATCCAGAATTCCTCCGGAAATTCTTTTAGACGTCTCCCCCTACAGATTCCTCTGGGAATGAGCAAGGGTGTATTCGAGGTTTTTCCAGAAATTCGCAATGGATATTTTTTCAGAAATTTCTTCGATATTGCACTTGTGAAAGTATTCTATCAGTTTACTAATGTACATTTCCAGAAGTTTCTTCAAGCGATAGTCTAGTAGGTCTTCCCCCGAAAGTTGCTTCAGAAGTACTTCTGAAAGTTCCATCTTGAACGTTCCCAATGAGTTTTCGCCAAATTTTATACGGAAATCGGTTCGAAAATTCCTTTAGGCATTCTAAAAAATATTCTTGTAGTCATTCTTCGGGAAAATAATCCTGGAGCTCCTTCAGGAATTTTTCCAAGAAACTCTAAAAAAGTTTCTCCAGGGATTCATACAGAAGTTCCTGTATAATTTATTGCTCATGTCCCTCTAGGAAATTGTCTGACATCTTTTCTATAAGCTCCTCCGTGATTCTTTCCGAGAACTCGTCCAGTTTTTTGCAGTTATTTGCGCAACTCTTCCAGAAGTTCCAAGAATTCGCTTAAGAATTCTCCCAAGAGCTCCTCCGGTAATTATCGGGAGTTGCTCCGAATTTATATTCCCTGGGGAACTATTACCGCAATCCCCGGAAACTCTACCAGGAATCCCTCTGTGATTTTTCCTAGATTCTGATTTAAGATTCACCTAGAATTTACCAGGAGTTTCAACTGGGATTTCTCCAGAAATCCCGTCTGACATTCTTCAAAAAGTTCCACTTTAGAATTAGTTGTAAGGAATTTTTCAGGAATTTCACCAATGGCTTTTCCATTCGTTTCATCGGAGATTACTCCAGGGATTCTATACATGATTACATCAAGAGTACCACATGAAATTTCTAGGATCTAGTAACATGTAAGAATGTGTCTTTGTTATCACCTCCGTTTGTCAGACCATACTTTTTCATTGAAGGGGTCATTCATATTGACATACTAGAAGCTTAGAAGGGGGTTCGTGAAAATGTGAGAATCTATTATAGGAATAACCTGTACGGAGGAGTAGAGAAGGTCTTAAATTTCCAATTGTAGCGTGACGTACTCCATGGATGATCCTGAATTTCCTGTTACAGTAGAAGTAAAACTTCCTCGTCCTCTTGTAGATTAATGTTGAATGCACGTCTTGCAACGCTGTAAATTCTGAACAGATAATGTCCATAAAATACGTCAGGAAAAACTATAAATTTTCAATACCCTGTATGGGGTCGTCACACGTGATGCTATGGTATGGAACAATGTTCACAATCATTTTTCGAAAGCGAGATGAAAAAATAGAAACATTACAGTACATCGAAAAATAACAGTCTTTTATTGCACAGAAAAAAAAAACCTTTGAAAAACATTTTCGGACCCCCTTCTAGACTCTGAGTGTACTATTGAAAACTAAAGAATAATTTTCAAAGCATTCCAAGGAGAATTGATTGTTTATAGGAATTCTTGAACATATCTCAGTGAAATTTGGAAGATTTGTCACAGATTTCAATACTTCACCGTGCATTCCGAGGAACGGTGCTGGATACATTTTAGGGAAATCTATATACCGTCGTTGGGGGTGAGAATGGGTCAAAAAAGGATACTCAAAGATTGTTTGTTAAATAACAAATGCAATTTAAGTCGGAATAACTTTTTATTTGGTATGTATACTCTTCTATGTAGTAATGATAGTTTAGCAAGAAAGTATCACATTATATAAATTGCTTACTAAACTACAAATGATTGAAAATTGACCCAATCTCACCCCTTAGAGGGGGTGAGAATGGGTCAAAGTATTCGAAATCGCCTATCTGAGAATATAAGTCAATTTTGTTGATCATATCTAGTAAACTTACTTAAAATACAATGTAACCATGACAAATAAAAACTTAGGTAATTTTAAAAGATGATTAATCCATCCAAAAGGGCTAATACAACCGAAAAAAGGGTTGAAATATAATAAAATAACGTTTGTATGTTGTATCGACATTTTTAGATACCAAAATCATCCTCATTTAAAGTTTCAACTTCCATGAAAGGAGGGGGGGGTTACAATGAGGTAGGGGCGCATTGGAAGATTTATTGAAAAAAAAAACATGATATTTTTAGTATACTGCATAAGAAATGTTTAACCAAACCCTCCGTTATAAACTCTTATGTACATGATCATTGGCCCCGGTATTGCCAAAGCAAATCACTCCATCTCAAGATAGAGGGTCGTTCAAATATTATGTTACACAGAATTTCACATTATTAGACCCTCACCGCAATAACATGTAAACGGATTTTTTAAATAAATTTTGTATGAGTTCGAGTAGAACGGTAGACTTATTCTTTTTTCTTTAGTTTTTTATGTATTTTATGAATGATCTTTATATGGCAATCTTAATTCATAAAGTTCAAGTTAAATACTCAATAAGCAATCACGTGTGCCTCATCTCGACATTCGTTTGCTTTCCGACATTGTGCTATGTTACCGGTTTTATAGCCCCTGTATTTCCTGGATCCCACTACCGTCTGGTAGTTTCACGATATTTCCAGAAAATTTCAAAAATAAGTAGAGAAGTAGAATGCAATTAAGTTTATTTTGTGAGCTTACGATATTGCAGTACACTAAAGATTAGCTGATTATTAGAGGAGCTGTCCAAACGTATGGGTTAATTGTTATAAATGATTTTAGGCACTAAACGTAGGAACACACTCGCTTGACAATTCTTCGACATATTTTCGAAAAAAGTGCTTTTATGAAGTTACGGTAGACATGGCACCACTCTAACGTCAAATGGGGACTGGATAACAAGTTGAATTTTTAGTTAAGGTTATGTGCACTCAATAACTTGCTTGACCCAATCTCACCCCCATTCTTAATATTTTGACATAGGGTCGAAAATATTGAACTTTTAAATAAAAAGAACAATGACAGCCCGCTTTTTTCGTTGCATCAACTAGGTAATACCTACAGCTAACCAGTTATAAGAAAATTTATGGTTAGGTTAGTTAGGAGAAATTTTTTCAGAGTGATTTACTAGTAGTTTCATCATATAATTTTAGCCACAAATTTAACAAAAAAACGATTATTGCTAAACATCTTATTCTGCATCATGACGTGTAAAAACATCGCATCTTTGAAATAACATAAAGTTTTCGAGATAAATTAGCGATAGTTGATGAGCTATTTAAAATTTTATGTTCCTGCGTTTTGACCCAATCTCACCCCCCAGACCCATTGTCACCCCCATCGACGGTATATAAAAATGAGATTGAAGCAACAAAAATCAAAAACGGATGAACCGATCATCATGACTCTTGCACGGTTCGGTTCGTATTCGTGGTGGCTGTGTTTATATGTACAAAAAGTTACGAAAATCAACTAGAAAAGTAACAAAATTGATAAATTACTGATTTTCATGAGCTGGGAAGGAAATCAACACGACCGAAATGAAATCAATCAAGAGTGCGGTGCTTTTTTTGAGCTCAACAGTTGTCAAACCACCACAAGACGGCAAGACAAAGTTTGCCGGGACAGCAAGTTCAAAATAAAACTTGAAGAAACTTGCAGATAATCACGGAGAATCCTCTTTAAATATATTAAAAAAAAGTCTGGTGGATTTACCGGAGGAACTCCTGAATAAACTACAATGTTAGCTCCTGAAGAAAACCTTGAAATAAGGATTTCTTACGCCATCCGAAAAGCAAAAAAGTCTCCTGGGAAACTCCTGTAAAGTTTCCAGTGATTTCTACAAAAACTCCTTAAAACCTATTGAAGTAATTCTCAAAAGAATTTTTGAAGGCCCACTTGAAGCAAACCCAGAAAACTTTTCTGAGAGAATTCCCGGACAAACTGTTAACCCTTAAAAGCGCAATGTTGTTTCAAAACAACATACCTAAAAACGCTCCAAAATAATTGACCTTCACTTTTATTATTAATTATTAATTTATTTTTTAAATCAGTTTTTATTGTCGTGCGCCTTTAAGGGTAAAAGGTGGTAATTCCGGAAGAACTCTCAAATACTCGGATGAAATATTCATAGAGTTTCCGGATGCATTCATTAAAGAGCTCCTGAATTGATAGATTGATTGATTTGACTTTATTTTAAAGAGACTTTCAGCCCTTGGCTGGTTCGTCTCTAAAGCTCCTGAAGCTACTGTCAGATTCAAGGGAAAATTTCACAAAAAAAACTATCGCAAGAACCACTGAAGCAGTTATTGAATCAGACATCGCATCGGTTCAAACTGTGCAGGACTTTAGCATGGCAATGACCATTCCAATCTTTAAAAAAAATCAAATACATGCTATTTGTTTTAAAATATTCTTCTCGAAACTTTTGAAAAAAAAAGCATATGAAAAAACACCAAATTTTCTTCTTAAAAAAATTTTTACTCGAAAAAAAGATGTGTTGGATTGAAATAATGTCTTTGAAGATGTTTCAGGATATTTGAAGGATTTTTAGAAGAAAAAAAAACACTGAGAATAACATTCATCATGCTATGTGAGCTGTCATATAATTACAATTTGGCAGCCAATTAATGGTCCCATGATAAATTAAAGATTTTCCATAAATAATTCGAAAATTGCCAATAAATAAATAGGAGTGGAAGCAATAATAAACTATAAAAGTTCCATAAACAATTCAAAAAGCGCATAAATCAAAATTTCCCATAAATAATTCATTTTCGAGCAATAAAAAATGTCAGAATTTCCAGAAATAAATCAACAATTGCAATAAAAAACTATATTTTTTCCAATAAAAAATTTCGAACACACTACATCTTAGAACTGTGATAGAAAAACTGAAACTATTGTGCAAATTAACAGACAATCGCTTGCTGTCTGAACTCGCTAACGCTCGTCGGACTTTAAAAAAGGATAACATCTCTGTTCGCATTATACCGGGCAAATTCTTGGATCTGTGGATTGCCTAGAAACGAATCGACGCAGTTACGGCGCATCGGCTTTCGGAAACTTCAGCGGCCTACTGCCGCCTCAGTTCCTCAATCCTCTTTGCGGCTTCGCCGCATGGCTCAACCGGTACTTTTACTTTGTTCATTATTTCGTATTTATTGCTTAATTTTCAATTGCTTTTCAGATTTATTTATGGAAAATTTAAACTTTTTTGATGGAAAAAATATAGTTTTTTATTGCAATTGTTGATTTATTTGTGGTAAATCTGACATTTTTAGTTGCTCAAAAGGAAGTTTTCAATTATTTATGCAATTTTTGATTTGTTTATGGAAATTTTATAGTTTATTATTGCTCCCAACCCTACTTTTTTATTGGCAAATTCTGATTTTGTTATGGAAAATGAAAACTTTTTTATGAGCCGTTTATATTTTAGCCTTACAATTTTCCAAAAACTCTAAAAAACTTTTTCGATGTTTTTATTATTTTTTCTGTAAAAAGCTGACTTCTAGCTTCAAATTTGCAAAATACAAATACTTCGAATTATTTTTCCTCCAATTATCTTTCGGTAAGCAAAAGAAAACTATTCTTGAGATATTTGGTATCAACATAGAAAAAAATACATATTTTTTTCGTACATTCTACCATAATTACTGCGAACTTTAAAAAATCAGAAAAATAGGTAAACAAAATTGGACCTTGTTGCATGTTATTCGAGACGATCTTAAAATCAACATTTCTGAGAAATGATTGACCCTTTGGGGCTGTCCATAAACCACGTGGTCATTTTTTTGGGACTTTTCAGCCCCACCCCACCCCCTCCCCCCCCCCCCCCGCGTGGTCATTTGTCCATCCAAATTTTTTTATTTGTCCATACAAAATGGTCATTGGCCGAACCGCACCCCCCCCCCCCCCTTATAACCACGTGGTTTATGGACAGCCCCTTTTTTATATAAAAACAGTAAAATAGTAAGGCCGATGCAAATATTTAATTTGTTTTATGTCACCCCCCCTTCAAAAATCCCAAAATACTGAAGGGGCGAAAAAAAAACATGGCGTCTCAGGACTCCATTTTCAATAGACAATTTTTTAACAAGCAGCTATTTTTCAATAGTTGAAAAATATTTTTTCAATAGTTGAAAAATATTTTTTCAATAGTTGGTAAAAATTCAAATTTTTCAATAGTTTTTTTTTGTTCCTTATTTATTTTTGCCCCCCCCCCCCTCGTACCTGATGAGCGGTTTAGGACATAAAAGAAAATAATATTTGCATCGGCCTAATTAAAACTCGAATAACGTTTTTCAAGATCCCATACATTTTTGTTTTATTTCTGAATTCACTGTTACTTAAGTATGGTTGGATTTAGAAAGAAAAAATTAAGTACAGTTTATGCATCGGAACTTGTACGTAGATTCTATTTTTGATATCAAAAAGTTAAAAAATGATTCCTTTTGTTCGTTTTGATATTTGGCGAAAATCAAAAAAAAAATCAAGAACAAATAGTTAGAAGCATTTTACCATTCTGGCAAAGAATAAAAATAGAAAGAATGCCCTCTCTTGTCTTTTTCTATGTAAACGTCAAGCGATAAGACAAGTGGCGCTCTCTAAGCGTTTCAAGGTGGAAGCTCTATGTAATAGTGTTCGTGATTTGTCATAAGAGAAGGTGGTGTGCGTTTGTTTTGGTATCCGCATACAATCAGTAACGCACACAACCGCATGAAAGTTGAACTTTCATCCGCAGATAGCGCTGCGATAGTGTCCCCCCGAGTATCAGCGGAGTGGGTGTTCTTGATATTCTTATTGTTTGATTCTGGGCTGATTGGTAAATTTTTAAAGTCAGCTTTCTACAGGAAAAGAACTTTTAAAACGAAGAGTAAGGTTTTTGGAACATTGAAATCATATAACATCTAACATAGATCCCTGATGAATATTACTTTAAGTGTATTTTCTTTTCTTGAAGTCCTTCAAATGTCCTGAAACATCTTCAAAGACATAATTTCAATCCAACAAGCCGTCCTCAAGTTATATTTTTTTTTTTTAAGAAGAAAAGAGGTTTTTTTTTCATCTGTCCTTTTTAAATGTTCGGTGAGGAAAAATGTTTATGTATATCTTATAAGTAAATCTTGCCAAACATGTCTAAAGGTCCTATCTGCAGAAGAGAGGCTCTCTTTGGTTTTCCTCTCTTTCGTTAATATCACAGCTGTTTACTTGTATTATGATTGTCTCCTTGCATTGAACGATGGTCAAAACAATCGTCTTTTGATTTGTACTGCAAAAATAGTTGAAGAGTGTGCCATGACATTGCAGTAATTGAAAGAGAAAGTGAACAAAGAGAGCCTCTCAAATGCAGATAGGACCAATTAAAATGTTTGGCCTGAAATGATTCACGAGATCCAGATAAAAATCTTATTCAAATCTAAACATTTATGTAGAGTCAAAGTAGGTAGGTACGTTTTTTTGTGTTTTGGATAAAAAAAGCTTAATGGCTGAGTTCTAAATGTAACCAATACATTAGACAAGATTAAACAGTAGTATTTAGCCATGACTGGCAAGACAGAAAAATCCAGATTTCCCGAATTAACAATTGACGTATTTCAAGGAGAAACTTATAATTATTTCTCGGAGGAAATTCCGAAGGAATTGGCATCACTTTCCGATAAGTGAGAAAACGGTTCTCCCCAATCACAAAAAAAAGTCCCACATTTCACTCATCATTCTCACGGTGGTGGCAGTAACGCTTCTTCTCACCATTGCTCGCCCATCTCGTACGGTTGTGATGGTGACGGTTATCACCCGCGCGTCAAGAGATATCAAACCGTGATCCACAATAACGAGCACTCATTTCTGCAGCAGTGAAGTTGTGTGACCGACGACACCACTTGTATAACTTTTCGCGTGCCGTCCTTCTGGCAGATAGGTAGGTATAGAGGTACATACTGTAGGTACTTGTCTTGGCATCAGCTTTACTCCATCGGAAAAACGTCGTGGAGAAGGGAAGTTTTTTTTCTGACAAATGAAATCTTTCGGAAGAAATAACGATTATAATTCATCCTAGCCCAAAGGGTTCTATTTTTAGCTGCGAAATGAAATCTTATCCACAGATTGTGTTCTAATTGCAAAAAGAGATGAGGAAGAGGTTCCTGACAGCTGATGGCTCTTTTCGTCGGATATGGACTGTCGTGGTGGCTGTTCTACGAAGTCAAACATGCGAAGCCGATAAATTCCTCGCATCTTTCCTTGTCGCTTGTGTGACCTTGAAATCATCGCGTTGTAGTCTGCTATATTACAGGTTTCAGAGTGACCCGTCTTATGGTACATTCATGGAATAGACTAAATGATGTTCAATGAATGTACGGCTCATTTCAACGAAAAAAATTTCACGGTATAATCCATGTTTATCGGAGAACTTATTATATTTTATGAAAAAAGTTTAAAACGTATTTTTAAGTCTGCTATCAATTTATTCATGAAATGTGAAACGTTCAGTACCTCGAGAAATAAAAACAATTTCAGAAAAGAGTTTTGTAAATTCTTTAAATTAGTTTTTAAGATACCGCGATCACTGTAACGGCACTTTTTACAAACACTATTTCTAGATAATCGCGTTTAAAGTTTCGCGCTCTGGCTTAGAAAGCAGGATATTTCCTAGTTGAAAAAAAAGAAAAAATAATAATTTCGGAGAAATTGACCAGGACATCTAGGGCTATGGACAAACTCTTGGGCTTACGCATTTCAATTACTATCAAATCATAACCTGTCCGTATCTTCCGGACAAACAAAACAATGGAATTCGCGTATTTTACCCACCTGTTGAAACTATTTGTTTCGTTCACAATAAGTGCAAAAGGTGTAAACAAATTAGTGTAAGTGTTAAATAGATACAGAACAAAACGTGAAACACTCAACAGAAAGCGGATCTTTTATTTTCAACATTCAGAAAAAAAGGATATAAAAAAGAACAAATAATAAAGAACGACTAGAAGGAAATGGAAATAGATGAAATAGTAATCATTTTGCCTGTGGTGGAATACATATTCGTAAACTGCTGGTAGGACACGTCTCAAGTCAATTTGTAATCATCTGACAACTGAATCTGCGGAAACAAGTAGCTATCCCTCCAAGCATCACCTCGTATGACATGTGCTTATCAAACTTCTATGGTAACTCAGCGCCCAACAGCTGAAAACACACTTCTTCTCAATCAACTGAATCTAAGAACAAAACTCATACGTATAGATATTGTAATCCCTATCAGGAAAAAAAGCACCCGAAGGCAATCTAGCAGAACTGACTAGAATTTTTGCCCATTTCGCAAAGTGGATAGCTGAACGCAGCACGTACGGAAACGGATCGCTACCAGCACACACCCGCCACGGCGACACGCATCCGCCCCGACGACGGAACTTCATAGCAAAAATGATAAGATTTTTGCTGTCTTGTGTTGCTGCCACTTGGAACTCGATTGGATCGGGTAGTGGAATGGTCGTCTGTGGAGTGGTGTGTGATGCGTACGGGTTGAAGATGATAATGGTGGAGAGTTTAACCATCCATTTCTTGCTATTCCCGTTTGGTTGCTGGTATGATGGTTGTTTTTATTTTCCGCCTTTTGTAATTCGATGACTTTGTGGAAACGCACTGCCATGGAAAGATAACATAACTGGCGAAAAATGGCGCTATAAATAGAAGGGAACGGAAAACCGTAGAATCATGAGGCTTCTTAGAATCGGTAGACGCAATTGTACTGTAACGCTCGGTAAAACATTCACATGAGCAGTTGGCAAAATCAAGTGCTAACATTACAGAAACATGTACTGAAGCCATAATGCCAACTTGTGACGTACAGTTGAGGTCACAAATTTCCTCATAATTGGACAAAATGTCACATTTTTCTTATAAAGATATGGGACAGCTCTTGATCCTCGGAGGATTTCGTCAATCTTGTCTAAGAGTCAGAGATTAGCCCCAAATCTTTATGTTTTGGTTCGGGAAGGAACCATCATAACAGCAGTCTAGAACTGTACCACTTACGAATTTGTGTGACTCGTTGCTAAATGCAAAAATTCTGTGAGTAAAAGATCGAAAAATTTCCTGGAAAAAAATATCCAATAAACTCCTGACGGCATTTTAAAATTTTGAACTTCTGAAGCAATTTCCGGAGTAACTCCAGGAGGGATTTCAGACAGGGCCCTGAAAAAAAACCCAGGAAGAACTTCTTGAAAAATTTTCAGAACTCCGAAAGTCACGAAAAAATATTTGAGAGTTTCTCGGAGGAACATATGTATGGAATAGCTCCCAGAGAAAATCTTGGAGTGGTTTCCGAAGAAACTACGAAAGATATTACTGGATGAAGCCATGCCCAATAATAGTTGAATAACAGCTTACTAAGCTAAAAACTTTAAAAATACGCTTAAGAGCGGTTTGTTCATCTATTGTTCTTATTATTATTAGCTTTATTAGAAAGATTTTCGATTTTTTTGAGGGCCCATATAGCCGAGGCGGTAAACGCACGGGTATTCAGCATGACCATGCTGAGGGTGACGGGTTCGATTCCCGGTCGGTCCAGGATCTTTTCGTAAAGGAAATTTCCTTGACTTCCTTGGGCATAGAGTATCTTCGTGCCTGCCACACGATATACGCATGCAAAATGGTCATTGGCAGAGGAAGCTCTCAGTTAAAAACTGTGGGAGTGCTCATAGAACACTAAGCTGAGAAGCAGGCTTTGTCGCAGTGAGGACGTTACGCCAAGAAGAAGAAGAAGAAAGATTTTCAGCCCGAGGCTGTTTCATCTCCACATCTATTGTTCAGCAATAATGTTTGTTGGATGGATAAACGTTTGACAAACTTTCGAGAATTCTCAAAAACATTCTCAGTGCAAATACTAGAGGATTTCTTTGTGGTATTCCTAGCTGAATTTTCACTGTTACTTCTGGAATAATGCCCGGCCAAATGTCTACCTGAGTTCTCAGCAAACATCTGGATAAATTATATGTGGAACATCTAGATAAATTCCCGGTAGAACTTATTCAGAAACTCCAGTGAGAACAACCGTCGAAACTCGTGAAAACAATTCTACAAGAGCTCACATTGAGTGTTTTCATACATGAGTCAATTCCCTTAGCAACGGAACGGTTCCCGAAGCAACTTGTGGAAGAGACTCCGTTGAATCCCTGAATCAACTTCCAAAATAAGATGGAATTGGAAGAATTCCAAGAAAAGCTTCTGGAAAAATTTCAAGAAGCGCTTTCGGAAGAATTTCCAGCGGAACTTCCAGAAGATTTCCTGTATGAACTTTTGGAAGAAATCACGGATCGACTAATGGAATAATTCGCGAGGATGTTTTGGAACAACTTATTGAGAAACTTCTCGATTGATGGAGTTTTTGAAGGAAATCCTGCGATAATTCCCAGGCAAACGTATTCCAGTATCTTCAAAGGAACTACATGAAGAATTGTCAAAAATGTTTTCGAAGCAATTCCTAGAATTCCTGCAGAAGCTTTCCAAGTTACAAAGATTGCTGAATAACAGCTTATTCAACTACTTTTTTCTTAATCAAGCTTAAGAGCAGCTTATTTATACATTGTGCAGGAACAATGTTTGTTGGGTTATGGATTAAATCCGATGGATTTATTGAAATAGATCACAGGTGAAATTCTGAAATGCATGTTAAAATTATTGGAGAAGCTTGTGGGAAAATTATTCGAAAAACCTTTTACATACTGAAAGAATTACCAGAGAAAATTTTGGGAGGATACCTGGGAAGCTTCCAAAACAAATCCCGAAGAGTTGGTTGGAAGAAATTTATGAGGTTTTTCTAGACAAATTCTCCATACGATCAAATTTTTGCGAGGAAATCACAGAAAATTCTTACAGGAACTCCTAAAGCAGCTGCATAGGGCAAGGGAATCTCTGAAGAATTCTTGAAGAAGATTCAGAAAGCATTCCTAGAGAAACTTTCGGAAGAAACCCAGGAGGAACTTCTGGAAAAATTTCTGAATTAATATCTTGCGGCGTCTTTGAAAAATATCAAGCAAAATTCCCGAAGGAACTCTTGGAGGAATTCTTGGTGAAAATCATAGAAAAGTTCAAGTTAGAACGCAAACTTATGTTTAATTTGACATTTCCTAGAGGAATTTCTGTAGGAAATCTAAGAAATATTTCTAGTAGAAGAATCCCCGGAGAGCTCCAAAGGCATTTCTGAGTAGAATCTTTAGAATAATTCCCGGTGGATCTCATGAAGTTCCTTGGAAGTATATCCGGTAGAACTACTGAAAAGTCCCAGTTTAAGCTTGTAGATGATTTTTCGCTGAAACTTCTGGTGTTGTGAATGTATTGCCGTTTTCCGGCTTTACCAGTCGGCCAGTATGTCTGAAATAGACGACAAAACTTTCAGTATTTGAAGGTAAAGCACGTTAAATTTGCATATTGAGAGATAAACTGCTTATGGTGGGATTCGAACCCGCGACTCCGTATCACTAGTCCGGCGCTTTAACCAGCTAAGCCACAAAATAAGTTACGATTCTGCGGAATAGAAAGTCACACTGGATTCGAAGCACTACCCTAACAGGGTCTGTCTTTCACAACTGGATCTTTCCTTTGGCTCTAAGATGTCAATCTCCCGCACTCTCGTGGCCTACGAACAACAAGTGTAAGCGCATTGAGCGCTAAACGTGTAGTCCGACCGCGTTGAGCGCTCAACGCATATTGAGCTTGCACCCATCAGATGGTCGGTGACGAAATATGTGTAAGTCGAGCTTTAATATCAACATTCTGAAAACAATACGCTCACTTTTGTTCTTCGTAGATCGCGGGAGTGTAAGAGAGCCGAAGGAGAGATACAGTTGTGAAAGACGGACCCGGTTAGGGTGGTGCTTCGAACCCAGTTTGACTTTCTATTCTGCAGAATCGTAACTTGTTCTGTGGCTTAGTTGGTTGAAGCGTCCGACAAGTGATACGCAGTCGTGGGTTCCCATCCCACCAAAGTAAGTTGTCATTTTTCACAAATTTATCTCTCAATTTGTCAATAAAACGTACTTTGCCTTGAAATCCTTCAAATGTTTACGTCTTCTTTAGTTCCCGGTGAAACTTCTAGAAGGTTTCTGTGTGTTCTGCAAGAACTTCCATGAAAACTCCTGGAGGAATTCCCCACAAAAATCTAGAACAACTACATGAGAAAGTTTTTTATAAATTCCAGTGGTAACTCCTATTTCAAAAATTTCAAGTAGCGAACTGCTGCAACAATTTCTGATCAATCTTCCAAAAGGAAACTCATGGTAAATAGCACAGAGAAGTTTCCAGGGAGAACTAATACAAGAATTTCGGATCGAACTATTTGAAGGGTTTCCAGAGTTTCCGGTGTAACTCCTGGATGTATCTTTGAAGGAACTCCTAGGTGCATTCCCATTGGAATTTCCTGTAAAATTTCTAGAGTTTCGCATGATGATGCAGGAATTCCCTGCAAAACATTCCGTCGATTTTTTTTTCGGCCGTAATCTTGATCCATTTAGGCTTTACGTCGTCCATATATACAGTAATTGTTATTCGGCAACCAATTAAACGCCCCATAATAAATTTAAAAAAAAATCATACATATTTCAAAAATTGTCAATAAATAAATAGAGGTTAGAGCAATAATAAACTATAAATGTCCCATAAACAAATCAAAAAGTGCATAAATAAATCAAAATTACCCATAAATAATTGATTTTCAAGCATGGAGCCTCGTAGCTGTGCGGTTAGGGTCCCCAAGCTTCTAATCGCACCATGCTATGGGGTGAGGGTTTGATTCCCGCTCCGGACGAGAAAACTTTTCGTGAGAATAGTTTCTTCACCGTATCCACTGGTGCATGCTCCGTGTGTCCCTTGTGTAGTGTTAAGTTTCACTCAGTCTGTGCAGCCTCTGGCTGAAGACGGTGTTCGCGTCTTTGTTTTTAACAAAAAAGGTCATAATTTCTACAAATAAATCTACAAATGCAACAATTATTTATGGAAAATTTTGATTCATTTATGCACTTTTTGATTCATTTACGAAAATGTTGCAGTTTATCATTGTTCCAACTCCTACTTCTTTATTGACAATTTCTGATTTTGTTATGGAAAATCATCACTTTTTTATGAGTTGTTTATATTTTAGCCTTGTTAGTCTCTTCAGAGTATCAACACTTATCGATATATTCACATAAACTTGAAGCTTATTAACAATTCTTCCATTTGCTTTTTCAGTCAGTTAATTTTGAAAAGTTCAAGAGCAAGCATGACATAGCTGTTATATACGGAAGATTTGAAATCAACTGTAAGGGGCTGTCCATAAACCACGTGGTCATTTTTTTGGGAATTCTCAACACCCCCCCCCCCCCCCCGCGTGGTCATTAGTCCATACAATTTTTTTTATTTGTCCATACATAATGGTCATTTGCCGAAAACCCCCCCCCCCCACATGACCACGTGGTTTATGGACAGCCCCTAAGAAGGCATGTCTTCAAACTACTTCAATGTTATAACTGTTCCTTTCTTCCCAGCTCCATCAGCTGGTATCGGTTACAAACGCTTCATTCTAAAAACAGGCATAGAAACATGAAAAAGCGCTGCCGCATCAGTAGCAGTCCAATCCATCTAACTGACGACATCGCTCGCTGACACACGAGATGCCTTTTGCCGGCGCGTTGTTGTAGCATAAGCTCTTGACGTCATCACAGTGCGCTACTTCTCATCGGCGACGATGGTGGTGTGGTGGTGGTGTGTGCTAAAACCGTTGTCAGTCCCTTGTCTCATTGCTGTATCGCCCAGAATACACACGCCTTCCATGAATATTTCCTTCTTTCGGCTTCCGGCCAGGACATGGCCAGCTGAAATTATGCGGCATGGGGGTAAATCTTCCGTAGCCGTTTTGTTTTAGTATACGCAAAGCCCAGGACAAAAAACGTGGAGACATTTCGATTAAGATGAGGGTAAAAACGCGCATCCATTATTGGTTTGAAATTGTTCTTTCATTTCCCATCGTCACCCGTCGTCGTACTCACATGTCCGTCTTACCACCGGCACCGACCCGGTTGTCTTTCATCTCAATTTGTGTGATATTGATCCTAAGATGGTCAGTGCAGTGCAGTGGCGGGTCCCAGCAGGGTGAAAGTCAAAGCAATATTATCGATTCGATTATCGTGTCAGGGACATAAATTTGGCAGTTTGACGGAAAAGGGTTTCCCCCGAGTTATACCTTCCTTTCCGTTTCTCCGTTGGCTGCCGTTATCGTCGTGGTCATTCTTGTCTGATGCTGGGTTGAGCCATAATGTTCCTTTGTGTCGTAAATGCAAATCAAAAAGGAAACATCAAACAGCTGCAGAAAGTAATGTGTTCGATTTAGGACAGAAGACGCTGTTTGAGTGGCGTTTTTCTGATAACACTAGTTTACAGCATTTTTGAACTCGGTAAGCTGATGATCATTTTTGGTGTAGAATCATGCCCTGAGTTCGAAAACGCGAAGGAAAAAAATTACAGTAGAGCGGAAATTTTTTCGACTTTCCATACAAGGTTGATGATTTGAAATCGATTTTTGTTCTATTTTTAAGCAAAGTCGCTCACTTCAAACATCTCATTCTCCGTAATCAATGCTCCGATTGAGCTTAAATTTTTACTGTAACTCGCCTACATATGATGTGTCAAATAAACGTCGAGAAAGAATTTTTCAAATGGTTTTTTCTTATTGAAAAAAAAATACATTTCTTCAAAAAATTTTGGGAATTTTGCTAAAATTTAAGAAGATCGTCCCTAAAACTCGCCAATATCTTGAATTTCATCAATCTGACGCAAATCCTGTATTCAGATGATCGAATGGTATTGTATTCAGCTTTTAATTTATGGAAAAAGATTTAAAATTGGTTGAACAAAACGCAATATATTTGAATTTTAGTACATATTTTGAAAAGTTACAAAACTCGATATTGAGCTAAAACTCAAAAACTGTTCTACTTTAAATTTTTTGAAGGTCGGTTTCGAAATCAGCACTAAATTGTGCTTCAAAAATTTTGATCGTTGACAGAAGTTCACGACTTTCGTTTTATTTTGTAAACTTGTGTAATTGAAGATATGTCCTTTAGAACTGATTCCATCGTTCGTGTTGTTGGCGTGAAGCAAAATAGAAAGTTCGTCTTATTTCTGAGTCAACATTGTCCAATTCATTTCATTTATTTAGTTAACATCAAATTCATGATAATACTGAATCAACAATTTGCCGGCTTAATACTCGATTTGCAGCTGCAGCTCTCCAACGTCGGTCACGCCCAACACTCGCCAGATCACGCTCCACCTGGTCTGCCCATCGTGCTCTCTGCGCTCCACGCCTTTTTGTACCAACCGGATGATTATCAAACACCAGCTTTGCAGGGTTGTTGTCCGGCATTCTTGCAACATGCCCTGCCCATCGTATCCTTCCGGCTTTGGCCACTTTCTAGATGCTGGGTTCGCCGTAAAGTGCAGCGAGCTCGTGGTTCATCCTTCTCCGCCACACACCGTTCTCTTGCACGCCGCCGAAGATCGTCCTTAGCACCCTTCGCTCAAAAACCTTGAGTGCTTACAAGTCCTCCTTGAGCATCGTCCATGTCTCGTGTCCGTAGAGAATCACCGGTCTTATTAACGTCTTGTACATGGTACATTTGGTGCGGGGGTGAATCTTTTTTGACCGCAGTTTCTTCTGGAGCCCATAGTAGGCACGACTTCCACTGATGATGCGCCCTCGTATTTCACGGCTCACGTTATTGTCAGCCGTTAGCAAGGGACCGAGGTAGACGAATTCTTCTACCACCTCAAAAGTATCCTCGTCTATCGTAACATTGCCACCAAGGCTTTGAATGTCTCGCTCAGTCCCACCTACTAGCATGTACTTTGTCTTAGCCGCATTCACCACCAGTCCGACCTTTGCTGCTTCACGTTTCAGGCGGGTGTACTGTTCTGCCACCGTTCCAAATGTTCTAGCAATAATATCCATATGATCCGCAAAACAGACAAATTGGCTGGATTTCGTGAAGATCGTATCCCAGCTGTTGAGCCCGACTCGTCGCATAACACCTTCCAGGGCGAAGTTGAATAGTAGGCAGGAAAGTCCATCACCTTGTCGTAGTCCCCGTCGAGATTCAAATGAACTGGATAGTTCACTCGAAATCCTTACGCTGTTCTGCACACCGTCCATCGTTGCTCTTATCAGTCTAGTCAGCTTCCCAGAAAAGCTATTCTTGTCCATAATTTTCCATTGCTCTGTGCGGTCGATACTGTCTTATGCCGCTTTGAAGTCGATGAACAGGTGGTGCGTTGGGACCTGGTATTCACGGCATTTCTGGAGGATTTGCCGTACGGTGAAGATCTGCTCCGTTGTCGACCGGCCGTCGATGAAACCGGCTTGGTAACTTCCCACGAACTCATTTACTTTAGGTGAAAGACGACGGAAGATGATCTGGGATAGCACTATCCCAGATAGTAGGCGGCATTCAAAATGGTGATCGCTCGAAAGTTCTCACACATTAACTTGTCGCCTATCTTGTGGATGGGACAGATTATCCCTTCCTTCCACTCCTCCGGTTGCTGTTCGGTTTCCCAGATCTTGACTACCAGCCGGTACAGACAGGTGGCCAACATTTCCGGGCCCATCTTGATGAGTTCTGCTGCGATACCGTGCTGGTTGAGCTGGTTGATGGCATCCTTAACTTCCCTCAGCGTGAGAGTTGGTTCGTTCCCGTCCTCTGCTGCACCAACATAGTCATTTCCTCCGCTGCCTCGGTCATCCGTGCCTACATTCTCTTCACCATTCAGGTGCTCGTCGAAGTGCTGCTTCCACCTTTCGATCACCTCACGTTTGTCCGTCAGGAGGCTCCCGTCCGTATCCCTGCAGATTTCGGCTTGCGGCACATAGCCTTTGCGGGATGCGTTGAGCTTCTGGTAGAACTTGCGTGTTTACTGTGAACGGCACAGCAGTTCCATTTCATCGCACTCCGCTTCTTCCAGGCGGCGCCTTTTCTCTCGGAAGAGACGGGTCTGCTGCTTTCGCTTCTGTCTGTATCGCTCCACATTCTGTCGGGTTCCATGCTGCAGCATTACCGCCCGCACTGCATCATTCTCCTCCAGAACCGCTCTGCACTCCTCGTCGAACCAATCGTTTCGTCGACTCCGTTCTATGTACCCGATAGTGCTCTCGGCTGCGTTGTTGATGGCTGCTTTGACTGTACTCCAGCAGTCGTCTAGAGGGGCCACATCGAGCACACCCTCGTCCGGCAACGCTGCCTCGAGATCGGTCCGGGGCGGCCGTCGGTAATGTGCGTTGTTAATAACGGAGAGTTTTGGGCGCAGCTTAACCATCACCAGGTAGTGATCAGAGTCGATATTAGCGCTACGATAGGCCCTGACGTCGATAATGTCGGAGAAGTGCCGTGCATCAATCAGAACGTGGTCGATTTGCGATTCCGTTTATTGTGGTGATCTCCAGGTGTAACGATACGGGAGGCTGTGCTGGAAGAAGGTGCTACGAATGGCCATGTTCATGGAGGCAGCGAAATCGATGAGGCGTAGGCCATTTTCGTTCGTCTGCTGGTGGGCGCTGAACTTTCCAATCGTCGGTCTGAATTCCTCCTCCTGGTCTACCTGAGCGTTTAGATCCCCTATGATGATCTTGACGTCGTGGTTTGGGCGGCGGTCGTACTCGCGTTCGAGCTGCGCGTAAAATGCATCTTTGTCATTTATTATGTTTATTATGCTAATGTTGAAGAATCGGCCCTTGATCCTCAACCTGCACATTCTTTCGTCGATCGGCCACCAACCGATCACGCGCCTCTGCATGTCGCCCATCACTATAAAAGCTGTTCCCAGCTCACGTGTGTCCAATAGATATATCAATTTGTATGTAAGTATGAATTAAAACAATGATTTTACATCATTTTTTAAATCAATCATTTGTATTATCTGTCAAACCAATTCAAAGTATGGTTTCCATTGAACAACACAATGCATCGAGTTAAATCAGGTCGAATTTATGCTAGATTGCAATACTAACGCATTTAAGCGATTAGGGAAAAGTATTCCAATACAACATATTTATTAAGCGTTCTTTTTCAGGATATTTGGGTATTAGGCCTGCCTTTTTTTAATCTTTAATCTGATTTTTTAAGTTCTACCCTCTATACATTGATTGGCTTGAGCTTGATTGCCCACCCGTGAATGTCACTCCAGTATCGCCGAACCCGCTATACTCACACAAGGAACCAATGAGATATCTGGCATCTTAAGTGTGTGAGCGTTAGTGTTCTTCTATTTTTATTCGAAAATGGCGCCTGCCAAGCCAGGTTACAGGTCAATGTAGGAAAGGGGAAGGAGGTGATGATGTGCAATCGTTTGTCACCATAGCAGACTGAATACACCTCTGCGTCTGCACAAATTCATGCGAATATCGAAATGTTGGTGGGATATGGTTAGTAAAGGGTTCATCATTGGTGCCTGGATGCCAGACTTAAGGTGATAAATTTGTGTGATTAGTACTATGAAACTTGCAGCCCAGTTCACTTGATTGCATAACTCCCAGGCGTTATATGACAGATTGACACTGTGCTGTGAAAGTTTGAAGGAAAGGAAAGGCTTTTCAACCCGTTTTTGTTCTAGCGATGGCTATGAACATGCGAATATACATCAGTCGTATATGTAAAGAGGAGCGAGAATATATAGGAGTATATAGGAAGATACAAAGTAGGAGGGAAGGGATGAGCCAGGGATTGAACCCGGGACCTTCTGCATACAAATCAGAAGAGGTAGACGCTAGACCACTAATCATGTCTCCATCAGAGACTCGGCCAAAGATTTCTAAGAGCTCCTTTAAAAATCTCTAAAGAGAAGTCTTATTTTTTTAATTTCTCTTTGTCTGTGAATTTTAACTTCTTACTGATTCTTCACACTCCCAGAGATGCCTTCATACATATCTGTAGGAGTACCTTCAGCAGACCCGTGCACAGAAGTGGTGCCAAGGGAGGCGTTTTTCCCAATTTCTGCAAAAGGCGGAGGGGCGCCTAGTGTATGAAGCAAGGGCGTAGCCAGGGGGGGGCAGGGGGGGCCGTGGCCCCCCCCCCTGACCGAGCAACTATATTCTAATTTAACCGAAAAACTTAGATGATCAGAGCTGTTTTTGACCAGTAAAAATAAAATTCTCCTGCATCCTCGTATTTTTTTAATGTATGCAGGAATTCCTTCGGAAATTCTTGGAGAAATATCTTCGAAAATTCCTGAGGGTATTCCTTCGGAAATACCTGGAGGAATTTCTTTGGAAATTCCTGAAGGAATTCCATCAAAAATTCCTGGAGGAATCCCTTCGCAAATTCCAGGAAGAATTCCATTGGAAATTCCTGGAGGAATTCCTTCGGAAATTCCTTGGGCAGTTCCTTGGGAAAATCTTGGATGAATACCTTCGGAGATTCCTGGAGGAATTCTTTCAGAAATCCATAGAGAAATTCGTGAGGAAATCCTTAGGTGAATTCCTTACGAAATTCCTGGACAAAGTAATTCCAAACTTCCTGGAGGAATGCTTTTGGAAATTCCTGGAGGAGTTCGTTTGGAAATTGCTGGACGAATGTCATTGAAAATTCCTGGAGGAATTCAGAAAGTCCTGGAAGAATTCCTTAGGAAAGTCGTGGAGGATTTTTTTCGGAAATACTTTTTGGATTTTTTTTGGAAATTCTTGCAGGAATTCCTTCGGAAATTCCCAGCGGAATTCCAGGAGGAATTCCTTCGGAAATTCCTGGAGAAATTCTTTCAGAAATTTCGGGAGGAATTCCTTCGGAAATTGCTGGTCGAATTCCTTTGGAATTCCAGGAGGATTGACTTTAGGAATTCCTGGAGGAATTCCTTCGGAAATTGCTGGACGAATTTCATTGGAAATTCCAGGAGGAATTTCTTCGGAAATTCCTGCAATAATTTTTTCGGCAATTACTGGAGGAATTCCTTCGGAAAGTGCTGGACGAATTCTTCTGGAAATTCCTGGAGGAATTCCTTTGGGAATTTCTGGAGGAATTCCTTCAGAAATTTCTGGACTAATTTTTTTCGGAAATTCATTTTAGATTTTTTTTTGGAAATTCCTGGAGGAATACCGTCGGAAATTCCTAGCATAATTCCTTTGGAAAATCCTGAGGGTTTTTTTTTTCGGAAATTCCGGGAGGAATTCCTTCGGAAATTCCATTAGAAATTCCTTCAAAAAATTCCTGGAGGAATTCTTTCAGAAGTTTTGGGAGCAATTCCTTCGGAAATTGCTGGACGAATTCCTTTGGAGATTCCCGGAGGATTTCATTCGGAAATTCCAGGAGAAATTCCTTTAGGAATTCCTGGAGGAATTCTTTTGGAAATTCCTGAAGGAATTCCATCTTAAATTGCTGGACGAATTCCATTGGAAATTCATGGAGGAATTCCTTCCAAAATTCTTGGAGGAATCCCTTCACAAAATCTTGGAAGAATTCCTTCGGAAATTTCTGGAGAAATTCCATCGAAAATTCCTTGGCGAGGTCCTTCGAAAAATCTTGGATGAATACTTTCGGAAATTTCTGGAGGAATTCTTTCTGAAATTCCGGGAGGAATTCCTTCGGAAATTGCTGGACGAATTCCTTTGGAGATTCCTGGAGGAATTCCTTCAAAAATTCTAGGAGGAATTCCTTCCAAAATTCTTGGAGGAATCCCTTCGCAAATTCCTGGAAGAATTCCTTCGGAAATTCCTGAAGGAATTCCTTCGAAAATTCCTGAAGGAATTCGTTCGGAAATTCCTGGAGGAATTCCTTTGGAAATTTCTGGAGGAATTTCTTCAGAAATTCCTTGGGTAGTTCCCTTGAAAAATCTTGGATGAATAACTCCGGAAATTTCTGGAGGAATTCTTTCAGAAATCTATAGAGAAATTCCTGAGAAAATCCTTGGATTAATTCCTTAGGACATTTTTTTTTTCTTGTTTATAGAGACTTTACCCTGAAGGGAGCCCTTAGGACATTCCTGAAAAAAAAACATTCTAAACTACTCAGAGGAATGCTTTTTATGATTCCTGGAGGAATTCCTTCGGAAATTACTGGAGGAATTCCTTCAGAAATTGCTGGAATAATTTCTTCGGAAATTACTGAAAGAATTCCTTCGGAAATTCCTGGAGGTATTCTTTCGGAAATTCCTGGAGGAATTCCTTCAAAAATTCCTGGAGGTTTTCCTTCGGAAATTCCTGGAGAGTTTTTTTTCGGAAAGTCTTTTTGGATTTTATTTTTGGAAATTCCAAGAGGAATTCCCTCGAAAATTCATGGAGGAATTCCTTTACAATTTCCGTTAGGAATCCCTTGAAAAATTCCTGGAGGAATTCTTTCGGAAATTCCGGGAGGAATTCCTTCGGAAATTGCTGGACGAATTCATTTGAAGATTCATGGAGGAGTTCCTTTGGAAATTCCTGCAGGAATTCTTTCGGAAATTCTTAGGGGAATTTCTTCGGAAATTCCTGGAGAAATCCCTCCGGAATCTCTTGGATGCATTCCTTCTGAAATTCGTGGAGCAATTATTTCGGAAATTCCTGGAGAAACTCTTTTGGAAATTCCTGAAGGATTTTTTTTTGAAAATTCCAGGAAAACTTCCTTTAGAAATTCCAGGATAAATTCTGTCGGAAATTCCTGCATAAATTCCTTTGGAAATTTCCAAAGGATTTTCTCCATGAATTTCCGATGCAATTCCACAAGAATTTTGCGAAGGAATTCCTTCAGGATTTTCCGAATGAATTCCTCCATGTATTTCCGAGAGAATTCCTCCAGGAATTTCCGTGGCAATTCCTCCTGGAATCTCCGAGGGAAATCCTCCAGGAACTTCTGGAGGAACTCCTCCAGGAAATTTCGGAAAAATTCCTCCACAAATTTCTGGAGGAATTACTCTAGGAATTTCCGGAGGAATTCCTCCAGGAATTTCCAAAGGAATTCTTCCAGGAATTTTAAAGGGAATTCCTCTTGGAATTTTTCCTCCTGGAATTTCCGAAGGAATTCCTTCATGAATGTCCGAAGAAATCCCTCAACGAATTTTCGAAGGAATTCCTCCATGAATTGCCGAACAAATTGCTCCAGGAATTTCTAAAGGATTTTCCGAAGGAATGCCTCCATGAATTTCCGAAGGAATTCCTCCAGAAATTTTCCGACGGAATTCCTCTACGAATTTCCAAAGAAATTCATCGACGAATTCCCGGAGGAATTCCTCCAAGAATTTCCGAAGAAATTCTTCTAGGAATTTTCAAAGGAATTCCTCTTGGAATTTTTAAAGGACGTCCTCCAGGAATTTCCGAAGGAATTCCTCCATGAATATCCGAAGGAATTCCTCCATGAATTTCCGAATGGATTCCTCCAGGAATTTTGCGAAGGAATTTCTAAAGAATTTTCCGAAGGAATTCCTACATAAATTTCCAAAGGAATTCTTCCAGAAATTTTCCGACGGAATCCCTCCACGAATTTCCGAAGAAATTCCTCGAGGAATTTCCGGAGGAATTCCTCCAGGAAATACCGAAGGAATTCCTCCATGAATTTCCGAGAAAAATCCTGCAGGAATTTTGCGAAGGAAATCCTAAAGCATTTTCCGAAGGAGTTCCTCCATGAATTTCCGAAGGAATTGCTCCAGAAATTTTCCGAAAGAATTCATTCACGAATTTCTGAAGAAATTTCTCCACGAATTTTCAAAGGAATTCCTCCAGGTTCCTGAGAAATTCCTCCATGAATCTCCGGATGAATTTCTACAGAAATTTCCGGAGGAAATCCTTCAGGAATTTCCGAAGGAGATCCTCCAGGAATTTTCAAAGAAATTCATTCTGCAATTTCCGAAGGGATTCCTCCTGGAATTTCCGAAGGAATTCCTTCATAAATTTCCGAAGGAATTCCCTCAGGAATTTCCGAAGGAAATCTTCCAGCAATTTCCGAAGGAATTCCTCCTGGAATTTCCGGTGGAATTCCTCCAGGGATTTTCAAAGGAATTTCACCTGGAACTTTCAAAGGATTTCCTGTCGGAATTTTTTCATGAATGTCCGAAGGAATTCCACTAGGAATTTTCGAAAGAATTTCTCCAGGAATTCCTTTACGAATTTCCGAAGGAGTTCCTCCATAAATTTCAGGAAGGAATTTCTCCAGGTATTTCCGAAGGAATTACTCCAGGAATTTCCGAAGAAATTCCTCCAGGAATTTCCGAAGGAAATCCTCCACGAACTCTCGAAGGAATTACTCCAAGAATTTCCGAGGGAATTCCTCCAGGATTTTCCCGAAGAACTCCTCCATGAGTTTCCGGAGGAGTTTGTCCAGGAATTTCCGTAGGAATTCCTCCAGGAATTTTCAAAGGAATTTCTCCTGGAATTTTCAAAGATTTTCTCCTGAACTTTCGAAGGAATTCCTCTATTAATTTCCATAGAAATCCCTCCCGGAATTTCCAAAGAAACTTCTTATGGATTTGCCTTGGAATACCTCCAAAAACTTCCGAATGAAGTCCTCCAAAAATTTTTGACGGTTGTCCTCAAAAAAATTCCTTAGGATTTTCTCACATAATCCCCAGACGTGTTTCTGAAGGAATGTTTGAAGAAGTTTCTCAAGTTTGTTTGAAGGAATTTCTTGAGGAATTTCCGAAGAAACTTCTCAAGGATCTTTCGCTGGAATTCCTTGAGGAATTTCGTAAAGATTTATAAAAAAAACGAAAAAATTCCTCAACGAACTTATCAAACAATTTCTCACGAAATTTCCGAAGGTATTCCATAAGACATTTCAGACATATGCCAAAAAAAATCCAAACGAACTTGAAACGAACTCCTTTAACGAATTCCGAATTTTCCTTATTAAGGCATTTTTAATGGAATTCTTCAAAGAATTTCCGAATGAGTTCCTCTAGGAAATAAAAAATCACAAAAAGCATTTCTTCAGGAATTTCTGATTTTTTTTTCAAGGAAGTTTTGAAAGATTTTTAAAGAAATTCCTTATGGAATTTCAAAAGGGATATCTCGAGAGCGATTCCAAGCAACAGCATCAAAATTAAGGAAATTTTTTAATTCATGATTTTCTATTGAACTGAAACTTTGTACAGTTTTTCAGTTCCATCTAAATCGCCATTTTTCGATATCAAATTTTTATTTTGAATCACGACTAACTTTTCAAAAGGGTGTATGTGAAAATGGTTAAAAAATATTCACAAATCTGCACAGCCAAAATGGTTCGTTCGATTGCTATGAATTTTTCAGCAAAGTTAGATAACTAAATGGTGATTCCTAAGAAAATATACACTGTGAAAAAAAATCTTTTTTAACCTGAAAAAATATAATTTTTGCCACAAAAACTAAAATAACTCAAAACCCTATCTTTTTACCAACGTAATTTTTTAGGGAAGACGGTCCATTGTATTAGCAATCTACCATAAAAATTTGGTGATGGTAAACTAATAAACAAAAAAGTTATAACATTCCACAATTTTCACATTTGGTAAATATTTTTTTCTGTGTAAATTATTTCGGTCAGAAATCGCAGTTTGATGCTGATTTTATTGTTCAGCAAAGTTAGATAACTAAATGGTGATTCCTAAGAAAATATACACTGTGAAAAAAAATCTTTTTTAACCTGAAAAAATATAATTTTTGCCACAAAAACTAAAATAACTCAAAACCCTATCTTTTTACCAACGTAATTTTTTAGGGAAAACGGTCCATTGTATTAGCAATCTACCATAAACAATTGGTGATGATATACTAATAAACAAACAAGTTATGACAATTCAAACATTTCACAATTTTCACATTTAAAAACATTTATTTTTTAGTGTAAATTATTTCGGCCTGAGTCGCAGTTTGATGCTGATTTTATTGTTAATGGCCTTGCGTGAGTATAACAAGCTGTTTTTATTATGTATTATGTATATTATATGTACAGTAATGTTCCGATTTTATCACGCCCTCCGTGCATTAGTCGTTTATTCATTAATTTGCTGTTACATTTGAGGACACGTGTTTTCCCTCTTCTTCAAGATGAATGTTGAAAGCGTGTTTTGTAACGTTAAAAATATTGAAATGGGTATAGATGTTGAAGAATATTTTGAAGCATTTTTGAAAAGGGGCGTGATTCAATGAGAGTATATTACAGGTGAGGAAGAAGAAGAGATGGCTATGTATTAGTAAGCAAAGAAAAATGTAAACACAAATAGTGACGTCACTATTTGACACGCGTTCTTATGGGAGCTCGCTTTGCTTGTAGTAGTGGGATGTTTTGCACCAAACACGGATCTCACGCACACGAAGTATCTTCTTCCACACCTTTATTAGACTCTCATTGGGCGTGATTAAATGGTTTAAACAGATGTCGCTGATGGTACGGTGGCATGACTCTCTGCACTTAGCACTTCTGGCAATTTCTCAGTTGTTGTCGTTTTCGAACTTCCTGCGCCCTGCTTTACCGATGATATACAGATGGCTCGTTTGTCAAAGTCTAGACGGCAGGACGTGCAAATGCGTAAATTTGTATTCAATGTGGACATTTGGGCATAACCAGTCTCTTTCAGTTTATCTATGGTGCTATCGGTGAGATTTCGTAACTCTTTTGAACATTTTTTTTTCATCAAATGGTCTACAAGAGAGCGTTGAGTTGAAGACCTTTGAGAAAGCGACTGTTCATGTTGTTCGTTAGATTATAATAAGCAAAATCACTTATTAGTTTCAACTGACTAGTTTGGTGTTGTTTGCTTGGCTGAAGAAAAAAATTACTATAAAATTTTTAATATCCATAGCGGTAGTATTTTTTTGCTTTTTCGTGAGCATTGTCAAGGTATGTATACAGACAAACAAACGTAACACTGACGAAATTTTCATTGACCACGCCTTTAACGATCATTTTGAGTCTTGGTTGTTGCTTTCATAACCAGAAGAGCGCCCATCGTTTTTCTTTGCGTTTGACGTTTCACACTAGCGCCATCTGATGACGATATTGCACAACACAGTGTTTCGTGAAACATTTCCACCAGGTGGTGGTAGTGTGAACTGGGCGATGGATTTTCACGAAAATTGTTCTAGGCGTTTCGTCTGTTTGTCTGTGGTATGTACCTCTCATGCATTTGTTGTTGTTGAAGTTGCTCGCATTCTTCCGATCATAAAGTCTGTTCTCTAAGAGGTATTTTTTTTTGCAGATAAACTAGACGTATACGCGTAAATAAAACTTTTATTATACAGCTTTTGTCTTAAAAATAAGTTTAATTCCATTTTTCTTATAATCAACAGTTTTTCAACACTATCAAGGGTTTTTTCACCAGTCACGTACAATAAAAAGTCTGACACTCTCAATATTTTTGATCACAACACTGGATCGCGTCTAAGTTTCAAATAAATACTACATGAATAATCAAACAAAAATATCATGAAAACAACTTGTTTAATTCAGGCGGTAGCCTTTACAATAAAATCAGCATCAAAATATAATTCTCGAAATAATTTACAGAGAAAAAACTTTTTTTAGTTACTAAATGTAAAAATTGTGAAATGTTTGAAATGTCATAACTTTTTTGTTTATCAGTTTACCATCACCAAAATTTTATAATAGATAGCTGATATAATGGGCCATTTTCCCTAAAAAATTGACGTTGGTAAAAAGATAGGGTTTTGAGATATTTGAGTTTTTGTGACAAAGATCATATTTTTTTTAAAGTAAAAAAAGAAATTTTTTACAGTGTATATTTTCTAAGGAATCTTCATTTAGTTATCTAACTTTGCTGAAAAATTCATAACAATCGAACAATCCGTTTTTGCTGTACAGCTTTTAGAATATTTTTGAACTATTTTCGTATACACCCTTTTGAAAAGTTAGTCGTGAGTGAATATGAAGGTTTAAAATCGAAAACTGGCGATTTAGATGAAATTTAAAAACTGTGCAAAGTTTCAGATATTTTTAAAATGGTCGCTCAGGATCGACTGACATGACTCCGTGGAATTCCTCATGAGACTTTTAGTGGATTTTTTTCAATATTTTCGAAAGAATTGCTTCAGGAATTTGGGAAGGAATTCTCACAGAAATTTCCGGATGAATTCCTCCAAGAATTTTTGAAGGTATTCCTCAAGGAATTTTCGGAAGAATTCCTCACGAAAACTCCGAAGGAGTTCCTCATGGAATATTCTAAATCTATTTCAAAGAAATCCCTCAAGGAATTCACGAAGAATCTTCTAAAGGAAATCGTAGAAGAACTCTCGAAGGAATGTCTTATGGAATTTCTCAAGGAGCTTTAGTAATGAAGGAATTCCTCATGAAATTTCTGAAGGAATTTCCGGTGGAATTCCTCAAAGATTTTCGAAAGTAATTCCTGATTTTTTTTAATTGATTACTTTAAATATTTCCGATAGCATTCCTCTAGCAACTTCCAAAGATATTCCTCCAGGAATTTCCGAAGGAATTCCTTTAAAAATTTTCAAAGATTTTTTTCCGGTTATTCCGAAGGAATTCATTAAAGGATTTTTCGAAGAAATTTCTCCAAAAATTTCTTAGGGTATTCCTCAAGAAAAGGGATCTTAGTTTGATTGGAATTTTTGAAAGAATTCCCGAAGAAATTCTTAAAGTATTTTCTGGAGGTTCTCAATCGGATTTCTGGTGGAATTAAGAATGATATTTGTAAAAAATTACTGGGGAAATTCTCAGAAGAATGCATGGTGAAATTCGTAATAAAAACTCTGGAGGAATTATTGAAGAAATTTCTGAAAGTATTCCCAACGGAATTACTGCAAGCTTTCCGAAGGTAATTTCTGCTGGAATATCTACATTAAAATAACCTGAAAAATAAGAAATTTCTGGGGAGACTGCTGGATAAATTCAAATTCATAATGGCATTTGTTAAGAGATTCCTGAAGCAATATCTTGAGGAATTCCTCAGGATTATAATCATGTATGATTCTTCCATTGAACCTTTCCTGTTAATCACCCATATTTCATACTTCCCTTTTATTTATTTTTTTTAATGATGAAGTATTTCAACTCCTTGTTACTGCAAAGTGGTTTTCAGTGTAAGGGTGCTCGCCCCCCCCTGGCCGAAAAGCTGGCTACGCCCTTGGTATGAAGCGTCGGTAATGGGGAGGGTTTAATACTCAACCCCCCCCCCCCCCCCCCACCATGTGCACGGGCTTCACCTTCAGTATTTCTTTCAGTAATTCTTCTAAAATTTTATTTCAAAAATTTTCTTTCAGAAATTCATTCGTACAGTTATTTTTTTCACAAACTCTTCCAGAAATTTATTCAGGAATTTCTCCAAGGGTTCTACTGAAATTTCTCACATGAGTATCTGTGGAATTTCTTCAGAAATTCTTTTATATTTTTTAACACAGATTCCAGCAGGTATTTCTCTTGAAATTCATGCATACATTTATACAAATATTCTTTCAGAAGTAACTCCAGGAACTCCTCCATGTATTTCCCCAGAAATTAGACAGGAATTTCTTCCAAGGATACCTTTAGGAAATTTTAATCGGATTCGTAAATAACATCGAAACTATTCCAGTTACAGTTCCTAGAAACTGTACTGAAATTTATTTGGGAATTTCTCATTTGATTTTCCAAGGAATCATTACAAAAGTTTGTAGTGTTTCTCCACACATTATTCCAGGGATTCCTTGAAAATTCGATCATAAATTCCTCCGGATATAGTTCCAGAAAATTCATCATGGATTTTTTCATGATTTTTTTTTCTAAATATTTATTGATAAACTCTTATGGGAATTCCACTAAGAGGTTTTTTACTTATTCCTATAGGAAATTTATAAGCTACTCTCTCTAGAATTCCTGGAATTCTTTTAGATATTTCTCCAAGGATTTTTTAAGAATATCTCCAGGGATTTTAACAAGAATAATAATTTATTAGGAAATATCTCCTGAGACTCCTTCAGTTGTTTTTAATATGAATGTCATATGGATTTGACAAAACAAAATCCAAAAATCTCTTAGAAATTTCATCGGGGGTTTTTGAAGAAATCTGCAGAAGGTTTCTTTTTGGAATTTATCTGCAAGTCCTTCCGAAATATCTTTTGAGATTCCTTCCGATAGTCCATCAGGAATTATGTCAGATATTCTTCCACGGGTTTTCTCAGAAACACTTTATGAAATTTAATAAAAAAAAAAATACTGGAGTTATTGTTCAGGGGTTCGTTGAAGGAATTTCTAAAGGAGATTCCTAGAAGAAATTTTTGATTTTTTTTAAGGTATCTGTAAAAAAGTTTCTTAAATAAATCTCTCAGTGCATTTCTGAAAAAAATTCTGGAGGTAAACCTAGGAAGAACTTCTGTAGATACTTCGGTAGGAATTCTTGGGAGAATTTCTTGCAAAGGACGGAAAGGTATTAGTGGATAAAAATCCCTGAAGTAATTTCTGAAGTAATCCATAGAACCTAGAGGAACTTTGCGAGGAAAGTTTGGCAACAGAAATTTAAAACAAAATCTGGAGGAATTTTTGGAGAAATTACCAACAGAAATTTCTAAAGTAATTGTTTTTTTTTTTGTAGGAATGCCTGGAAAACTGGAGAACGCTCTGCAGTAATTCCAAGAAGAATTTCGTGAGATATTCCTGGAGAAATGCCAAGAAACAAGTCCTTAAGTTATTTCTGAAAGAGTCCTTAAAGAAAGATTTTGATACATCCTAAGAGAAGTTTATGATTATGAACTCTAGGAGAAATATACGAGAATCTTCTGAGAAACCCCTCGGGAGAAACTTATAGAATAATCTCCTGAGAACTTTCCAGAGAAATTTCTGAAGAAATGCATGAGAAAGTTGCGAAAGGGTTCCTGAACAGAACCCAGGAGGAATACATGAAGAAATTCCTGAAGCTTTCTCTCGAGGAGCTCCAACGTAAATTTCAGAAAGCCTTCCTGTAAAAACAGTTCTGCATTTCTGATGGAATCGATAGAGAAATTTTGGGATGAATGCCCGTGAGAACCTACCGTGCTAAGGACAGCTTCTACGAGAAGCTGAACCGATCGCGCAGAGGCTTCGTGCCACAAGCCGACATGTTCCGAGACAGCCACGGGAATCTTCTCACGAGCGAGCGAGAAGTGGTCGAGAGGTGGCGGTAGTATTACGATGACTTCAATGGCGACGTTGCAAACACCGACGGTGGCGCGGTAACAGATCTAGGAGTACGTGCGCAGGAGCAAAGATTTCCATCCCCTAACCTCCAAGAGATTGAGGAGGAGGTTGACCGGTTGAAAACAACAAAGCCGCTGGAGCAGATCATCTACCAAGCGAGCTTTTATAATGCGGTGCAGAAGCACTAATGAGAGCACTACACAGGGCCATTAACAAGATTTATAAGGAAGAAGTGTTGCCGGAGAAATGGATTCATGGTATCACGTGTCCCATTCACAAAAAGGACGACAAGTTGGATTGAGGTAACTGCTGAGCGTTGCCTACAAGATACTCTCTCAAAATCTATACCGCCGTATATCATAGATTGCAAGAGAGTTCGTGGGGCAATATCAGGCTGGATTCATTGGTGAACGCGCTACAACGGACCAGATGTTCGCCATCCGCCAGTTGTTGCAGAAATGCCGCGAATACAACGTGCCCACACATAGTTCATTGATTTTAAATGGGAGTATGATACAATCAATCGACACCCGCTATGGCAGCTTATGAACGAATATGGATTCCCGGATAAACTGATATGATGGATCAAGGCGACGGTGGATCGAGGAATGTGCTTAGTTCGAGTATCAGGGACACTTTCGAGTCCCTTCGAATCTCGCAGAGGGTTACGGCAAGGTGTTGGTCTTTCGTGCTTGCTGTTCAACATTGCTCTAAAGGGTGTAATAAGGAGAATGGGGATAAACACGAGTGGAACGATTTTCACGAAGTCCGTTCAACTGCTTGGTTTCGCTGAGGATATTGATATTATAGCTGAAGAATGAAACCAGGCAAGTCGGATTAGTCATCAATGTGTCGAAGACAAAGTACATGACGGCAAAGGGCTCCAGGGAGGAATGACAGCAACCAGCACCCCGATTTTGTAACGATGTTGATGAAATCAAGGCGGTTGGAGAATTCGTGTACTTGAGGATCGGTGACCGCTGACAACGACACCAGCAGAGAAATTCGGAGACGCATTATGGCAGGAACTCGAGCTTACTTTGGACTCTGCAGAACTCTACGATCGAACAAAGTTTGTCCTCGCACGAAGTTTACCATCTACAAAACGCTGATTAGACCGGTAGTCCTCAATGGGAACCAAACTTGGACTCTACTCACAGAGGACCAACACGTCTTGGCGTTTCTACGGCGGAGTGCAGATGGAAAACGAGACTGCATCAGCTGCTGAGTGAACCAACAGGGAGGCAACGGTGGGCGGGTTACGTCGTCAGAATGTCGGATAACAACTCGGTTAAAATGGTTCTCGAGAGCATACCAACCGGTACAAGAAGATTTGGTGCGTAGTGAATTAGGTTTGGCGCCGTCCACAAAGAAATGCTAAGCAACTTCTTCATCTACTTAGGGCCGATTTCTTCAGCTCGGCTTAACCGGTAAGCCAGGCTTACCCATATAGTTAAACCTGGTTTAACGCTTAAGCCAGGGTGAAGAAATCGGCCCTTAAAGTCGTTGTCCTGGACCAATGAGTCCAAATCAAAGCCAATTGTTAAAAACGACCAAACATTATAACGAACCCAACCGCAAGAAAGTGGCTAAATGGGTCAGTATCATGTGTAAAAGCAATCATCACTTGGAAATCAATCTTTTCCCAGCACCACATTGACTTTCCCTTTCCAGCATCCAGCCATCCAGATTTATCTCCCACACACAGGATTTGCTTCGACAGGCAGAAATTTAGAAAACGAAAAGACTTACAATAGCAAAACTCCAATAACTAACGGGCTTTGCCATTTGTGCTGTGCTGATGCCACGCCAAGAGAAAAGAGAAGAGAAACTGTGAAAAAGCTCTGGAACGCCGACTTTCGCCCGGGAGGCGATAAACAACGTCAAACTCAGCCAACTAAATCCACAGCTAAGGACAAAGCGAAAGGAATGCGAAACAGCTTTCGGTTTTGCCTGTTTGGAGCCCCCAATCAATCAATGGTGTGCCTGTGGTGCGCTACTCCCGCTACTGCTACTGCTGTATTGTGTTAGCCGGGCCAGAAGTCAGACCCGGAAAGGAATTCGTTTTTCCCTATGTTTTCGTGCTGCTGAAAATTGGGGTCATTCCTCCAAATGGCCAATTTATTGCTGCACATGTGGGTGGGTGAGTGGATGGAGCAGGATGAACTCCCACCACAAGCACGTAACCATCGTACGTCCATCGCCGTTTGATGAGGCGACGTGTCGGTCGTCAACCAGTCAGCCGGAGTCAGGGAAGTAGATCGCCTGTGCGATGGGAATCGGGTTGGATTGGGTTGAGCATCACTAGGTGGCAGATTGCAGAGAGGGAGGAGGCTGATGGAAATTATATTCAATCGGAAACGGGTGGTGTTGGCTGTTTTGATGCGGATTGACGCCTAATTGTTGGTGAGCGTTTTATCGTAAAATATTCAATGGCATGGTGGATGGTAGTGCTAATTGATTTGTTTTACGTAAGCACACACTTCTGAATGGAATGACTTTATGACGTTAACCTTGGGATCTATGAATAACAGTTAAAAATTACATATTATACAACGTTTTGCGACGAAAATGAAAATACCAAAAGACGCTACTGCCTGAAATTGGAATCAAACAGGCAGGATGTACAAGATATTAGAATTCAATCATATAGAAAAATGCTTGACGAAGAGGGAAAAGGTGATCACCCGCATGAACCGCAAGGAATCTTAAGTTGGACTAGCGGTGACTGCATCAAAAACTGGTAGACGGGACCGAGCACAACAGAATTCGTTTAGGAAGAAATATTCTGAGTTGGGGGGATACTGTCGAGGTTGCGGAGAAATTAATCTGCTTCAGATCTTTACAAAGGGGTGATTCATGAAATACGAAGTTGCACTGTCAGTGGAATTAAGCCTACTTCGGACTGCAGAAGAAATTGTGGAAACTGGGAAGATCGGATAATCAACCCCGGTGGGAGCTTTGGGCGTATGCAGACAAAAACGGCGGATGTTCTTCGGCAAACTTACTGGGGGTCGCTCCGGACAGCGAGCTAGCTGTAAAAACAAACAAGCATCAAATAATCAGCAAGAGAATACGAACCGGGACCAACGGCAACGACCCCAACTAACAAAGAGAACCGATTGGAAGCTCGGTACATAGAACAGCAGATCCCTCAATTTCATCGGGAGCACCCGCATACTTGTCGGTCGATATACTGAGGGACCGCGCTGCAGGAGGTGTGTTGGATCAACGGTGCGGACGTTTAGAGGTAAGTGATCATAACATCTACCAGCTGTGGCAACAAGCGTGAGCTGGAAATAGCTTTCGATAGTGATGGGCATTGGGCAATATTCAAAGGCTTGTTGGCTATATGGATCATTACCGTTGTTGATTATGTTGCTGGTTTGTTTATCGTTTTTTTTTTCGGTGAAAATGCATCTCTCTCTCTCTCTCTTCTTGGCGTAACGTCCTCATTGGGACAAAGCCTGCTTCTCATCTTAGTGTTCTATAAGCACTTCCACAGTTATTAACTGAGTGCTTCCTCTGCCAATGACCATTTTGCATGCGTATATCGTGTGGCAGGCACGAAGATACTCTATGCCCAAGGAAGTCAAGGAAATTTCCTCTACGAAAAGATCCTAGACCGATCGGGAATCGAACCCGTCACCCTCAGCATGGTCATGCTGAATACCCGTGCGTTTACCGCCTCGGCTATATGGGCCCATATGCATCTGGTGCATATGCATATGGTGAAAATGCATCATTTTTACCGAAAAACGCCGTGGAACAAACCCGCAACATAGAATATACAAAGGCGCGTGATCAGTTGCTGCCCGATCGATGATTGAATGTGCAAGTTGAGAGTCAAGGATCGGTTCTACAATTTCAGCATAATCAACGTCCACAGCCCTCTCAATGCACAATGCTTCCAGAGCCGCATTTACGAAGACAAACATGTTTGTGGCTAAACCATAAGTTTTAGATACATAATGTCTTTGGGAAAGTTTCTTCATATTTTACGACCTTTTTTGTGTGATCTTGATTTAAAAAAATCAAGTTGAGTATAATTATAATGTTTTGCTTGATCGAATCACTTTGGGTGGACAGCCCACTGCTATCGGGCTTAGTACCGTGCTACAATGAATGGAGAACTATCATCATCATCATCATCATCATCATCATTTTACGACCTTTTTTGACCTGCTTGAATTGTTTCGTTTTCCATATGAAAATCCGTTTTTATTCAATATAATTTTATGCTTTGATTTTTTCGCTATACTTTGTTCTGAGCACTTTTAAAGCATCCAAAAACTCACAATATTGTAGAAGACGCCAACCTTGTATCTCATCGATTTTAATAGTTACAACTGATTTTCTATGTAAAAAACCGTATTTATAAAATTCAATAAAAAGCTTCAAACAAAATAAGGTACTCACATTTTTGTCACCATCAATAGAACAGAGTACGATCTTTTCAATGCAATTTGGCGATTGAAAATCCATTTGCACCTTTTTGAGATATGACTTTTTGAAAAAAAAAAGTATTTTTTTGAAGAAAAAAGCCAATATCTTTTTAACTATGAGAGACAGAACATTGAGCTCTTTGGAAAAAAATATGCGTCATTGATAGTTCTAAAAGTGCTCGGAACAAAGGTCTAAAAATATGAAGAAATTTTCCCAAAGACATCATGTATCTAAAACTTATGGTTTAGGCACAAACATTTTTGTTTTCGTAAATACGGCTCTGGACCCATTGTGCAATGGAAGCACTGATGAAGACAAGACGCATTCTACGCGCAGCTCGAACGCGAGTTCATTAGCTGCCCAATACATGACGACACGATCATCATAGGAAACCTCGACGCTCAGGTAGACTAGGAGGCGAAATTTGGACCAACGATTGGAAAGTTAAGCGTCCACCAGCTGATGAATGTAAACGACCTACGCCTGATTGATTTCTCCACCTCTAAAACATGGTGGTACGTAGAACCTATGTACTTCCAACATAGCCTCCGCTATCGTTGCACCTGGAGATCACCAATCCAGGTGGATTTTTTTGGAGTGGAAAAAGTTTTCAACAAAATGTTCCTCCGTTGAGAAAAATCATAAAGAAAAGCTGGTAAAACTACGCCCGAACTCGCGTAAAATTAAAAAAAAAAATATTTTTGAGAAGGTAATTTCATAAGCTTTGATCACTGAAAATTTTGAAATGCCCTTTTTTTCGTTCCTGAGTTATGGCCAATTTTGTGACAAATGACTATATAATATTTACGGGCATGGTCATTTTTTACAAAACTAACCATAACTCAGGAGAGAAAAAAAAGTGCATTCCAAAAATTTCACTAAGCCTTGATTATAAAAAAAACATTCTCAAAAATATTTTTTTGGAAATTTTTCGCGAGTTCGAGCATAGTTTTTCGGCTTTTCTTCACGATTTTTATAGAAAACTTTTTCCAGTTCATATTTTCTAAATCCCCAGAAAATTTTCTTTTAATTTTCTAAGAAAAAACCTTTGTTTCTACGATGTTTTATACTTGTGTTATGATTTTTTCAAAGAAAAGGTTTATATAGCACATTTGGACATTTTTCAAAAAATTGGCCATAACTCAAAAACGAAAAGTGCATTCCAAAAATTTCAGCGATTTAAGCTTTGTTTTTTTTATTTATATTTTATTTCTCAAAAATATGTTTTTGAAAATTTTGCACATGATAATTTTTCGAACATAGTTTTTCCGGCTTTTCTTATAAATTTTCTCAACTGTGGAGAATTTTGTGGTAAACTTTTTCCAGTTCCTTTTTTTATTCCTGATAATTTGCTTTCTTTTCCTAAAAAAACTTTGTTTCTACGATGCATCGTTCTTGAGTTATGGTTTTTCAAAGAAAGTAGTGTCAGGGGAAAAGATTTTCGGGAAAATAGGCGACCCTAAATTTTTCTCAATTATTTTTTTTTGTTCATATATCCATTAGCCCTGCATCAGCAGTTATTTAGTGCTCCGACAAGGTGCAAAATCAATATTTCTTAAATCTTTATATTCTAGTCGATGCTAATATAATAGATGAATGCTCGATATATTGTAACCCGTTACAGGCATGTTCAAAAGTTGAGTTTCTACCAGCTTTTCTCAAAATTGGACCTCTGTGCGCAGGGGAGGGGGTGATTCGAAACATCCAGAAAAATTACGTGGTTTATGGACAGTATTTTATCTGTTATCACAAATGTTATGTATTTAGTGCAAACAAATGTATGATATGAATGATATGTATAAAATTCAAACCTTGGAGAGTTAAAATAATTGCACTTCACACAAGTCTCAAAATAATTTTTAAACATGTCAAATTAAATACTTAAGGCGAAACTGGAAGCATTTTTTTCAGTTTTTGATTTTTTTTAAATAACAAAGCAATATTTTCAAAATCGGTTTTCGTGCACATGTAGAGTATGAATCAGGTTATCTTCTGATTTTTTTCGACTTGAAAAAGTTTTCCATTTTTTCAAAAACCATTTTTTTGAGAAATTTCGTTCAAAAATGATTTTTGCAAAAACGAAAAACATTTTCAACTACAAATAAATCAGAAGATACCTTGATCCATCCTCTGCATGTGTACGAAAACCGATTTTTTAAATATTGCTTCGTTATTTAATAAAAAATCAAAAACCAAAAAGTGAGGAAATGCTTCCAGTTTCGCCTTAAGGACAAACGTCTTAGAATCAGAACCTCACAATGCACAATGCATAAATCTCAAGATGTAAACTTGTAACTATAGTTGATTTTTTTAACTGTTCTTGCTCACTCGTCATAAGCTTAAAATAAAGAGATCCGTACGCTGGTTTTGGTTTGAATGGGATTTGTGCGTTTAAAATCATGAGTAGGTCATTGTAGCAGCCATCTTAAGGCGAAACTGGAAGCATTTTTTCATTTTTTCGGTTTTTGATTTTTTATTAAATAACGAAGCAATATTTTCAAAATCAGTTTTCGTGCAAATGTAGAGTATGGATCAAGGTATCTTCTGATTTTTTTTTTTAGATGGAAAATGTTTTTCATTTTTGCAGAAACTATTTTTTTGTGAAATTTTGTTCAAAAATGGTTTCTGCAAAAACGAAAAACATTTTCCACTACAAAAAAAATCAGAAGATACCTTGATCCATACCCTACATGTGTATGAGAACCGATTTTGAAAAAAAATGCTTCGTTATTTAATAAAAAATCAAAAACCAAAAAGTGAGGTAAAGCTTCCAGTCGCCTTAAGATTCTAATGAGCTTGTTCCCTAACAGATTTGGCAACAGTATGTTAGAATTTTAAATTCTACTGAAAAATTAAGTTGACAATTTTCCATATTATCAGCATTATAGTTTTCAGCAGACATCTAATGCTTTTTCACATATATTATGGATTTGTTACCTGACACCCACTCAACTCACGCTAATGCTCTCAGCGCCATTTTTACATTAATCTCTCCAACAGTGCGCCACGGCATTTTTCGAATGCATCATGCAGGTGAAAGCTGACTCCATTCACTGCGGTCATCTCTTATTTTGCGGCTTCACATTCATTGATTAAATAACACCACAAAAACACAAGCGAGTGAAGGTTCGAAAAAAAAAAATCCAGTTCTACACAGTTTCAGCCAGTTTAGTAATTGCAATGCAATAGATGTGGTTTGTGTCTTTGGACTTAAACAGGACTGCTTTTGAAGTTTCCACTCGGCGGTGGTGGAACAAACCTTCAGCCCCAAAAAGTTGGTCACTGACTGCAGAGCAATGTGCATGCATGGACAGCAGTTTTTCCACCGAATGGAAAGTTGCATCCTCCCGAGTTCGAACTGGCAGTCAGTGTGGTCGAGCTACTTTCCTGCAAACTCGGACGACACAGCAGCAGTGCTGCTGTTCGTGATAGAGTTGAGAGTGTGTGTAGTGCGTGGAAAACTTTCCCTGTGGAGGAGCATACGGTTGATCGCCAACATCCGATAAACGGTAATGCTATACGATGGGCGGAGTCGTCTTTCTTGTCCTGCCTGAGAGCTTTTTTCTGTTCCACTTGGAGCTGGAGCGTCACTAAATATTAATTTCCCTATTTTGCATATAAAACACTTTGCAAACAGCTCCGGTTTTGATTAGATGAATTCGAAGAGCTTAAAGGCAAAGTTGCTACAAAATGGAAAAGTTTCCTCCTGTTCGACTTTGATGCCGACAGGGTGTTGTTGTTCGTTCCATCCTTAAAGTCAGCTAGGCTTGGATTACCATACAAAGCAACGCAGACCCCTTGTTCACAGGATGTAGCCATTTGATCTGTTTTTTATATGATGTGGGAAATAAAGCAGGTGGCATACAAATTCTGGCCGTGAGTGCTATTCAGAGGCATAAACTCATCAAGCAAGTTTCTCAGAGGAAAGAATCCTCCTCTCTCCTCTTCTTGGCGTAACGTCCTCACTGGGACAAAGCCTGCTTCTCAGCTTAGTGTTCTATGAGCACTTCCACAGTTATTAACTGAGAGCTTCCTCTGCCAATGACCATTTTGCATGTGTATATCGTGGGGCAGGCACGAAGATACTCTATGCCCAAGGATGTCAAGGAAATTTCTTTTACGAAAAGATCCTGGACCGACCGGGAATCGAACCCGTCACCCTCAGCATGGTCATGCTGAATACCCGTGCGTTTACCGCCTCGGCTATATGGGCCCTTGAGGCTATGAGGAAAGAATAATCATTCCAATTATCAACTACCAAAGTGTTTTGTTAGATGTACATAGATCCCTTCCTAACCAAGGACATAGCTGCTAATTCTAAGTTGAGAAAATATTTTCTCAATAATTAGCATCAGGAAAAGGTACAATACCAAACGTATACCCCGTGTGCATTCGATGAACGCATCGTCAATAATTATCTAAACCAGTTATTCCCAAAGTGGGCAAAGCCGCTTCCTGGGGGCGATACTAATAGCGCAGGAGCCGAAAATTATTAAAACCAAAATGAGCAGGGGATACTCGAAAGTACCAAAAAGGGGCGCGAAACGAAAAGCTATCAATATTATGAAGAAACAAATGATTCAGTAGTGTAATAACCAACAAAAGTTGGTTAATAATCTTTTAAGCATGACTTAAAAGGCTGTTCCATAAAGGAACTTTCTCAACGGATATAAATATGTCTTACGCACGAGATCGCAGTTAGATAACTGATTTATTTTCTATATTTACAGTCTATAGCAGTATGACAGAACTACTCTCGCAGTATTCACTTTTACTCTCTGCTGAGAGCATTTATCGTTTACACATGGGTATTGGTCATTAGGTCACTACAACTCCTTTACCCATAAAAGAGCTTATTATTATGGCGCCAGCACCAAACCGAATAGCGACGTTTTGACTAGCGACACTTTTCGACTAGCGACACTTTTTTTCAGTACCGGGTGGGGTGCGCTGTGTGCGTTCAATGATGCACTATCATATACGTTACTTCCGATGTATGTTGTAAACAATTCAAAATTAGCAAAAATATTTTTCTCAAAAAAAGTTTTTTGATTTCCAATCGAATTCATAATATCTATACAACATAAGTAAACAAAACAATAGTTCTTTTTAACACGAAGGTTGAATTACATTGCACATCAACTATAAAAAAACCTAGCAGAATTCAAAAATTCGATAGTTATTTTCAATAACTTTTGATAAGGTAGCTTGATCAGATAATGAAACAATATTAAACTCGATTGCTTTTTTATAAGCAAAAATTCTTTGTAAAACCTTGTATGTTTCATCCCCCTTTAGTCTATTTGTAACCAGTGTTCTGGAAAAACAGTGCTTCTCGACTTCATACCAATTCACAAATAACTCCCTCATGCAGCACATCTCCTCGATTTGTTCTCTTGGTCCCGCCGGAAAGCTGTGACACGAAGATCGCACGTGATGTAGGTGAAAACTAGCTTGGCCGAACGGTCGCACATACCCCGCAGCTGTCCGAAACAGATTCTTCGGGTTGAATTGTATCTCTTCATCTTCGTGATCTTACCAACCTCGTTATGTGATGCCACCATGGTGATGTTCTCTTCAGGTCCTCAGCATCTTCAAGGATTGGAATTCTCCACAATCATTCGGTCATCGTTTCGGGGTACATCTTCGGTATATCGTGCTTCGCGTCCGACGGATGGATTCGCAGGATCTTCATAACCGAGGGCTATGGAATGCGCACGTTTCTACTCGATGCACGCTCCTCGGAAAAAAATTGGATGTACCAACTGTCAAAACAGTCCCGGCATAAAATTCACCCCACGGTGTCGAAGTTAATCTCTTCCAAGATCTCTTCTGATTTAAAGTTCATAGCCGCAACGCAAATACACAAAACCACAAACAAACGAAAAACTCAAAAATACCTGCGTAACACAACAAACTTTTGGTTACAAAAGGGACAAAAGGTGAGCAATAAAAAATGTTGATATGTGGTGGTTGCATATATGACTCAAAACACTACACAATGGGAGCCAAACACAAAAATGTAGTTTCATTCACAGTTAAATACGTCCTTAAAAATCTTTGTCAAATAATCAAAACAACAAAATTAGCCACGTAGGTAAAACTGCAACAGTGCACACATAAAAATCAAAAGTCCACTGATGTATCCGGACGAAAAAGTGGAAAAAACATGTCCACAAAACATCACTACGTAATGCTTTATATTAAAAAAATCCTTTCATCGACAATAGCATTACAAAATGGATTTTTATTACAATCAACAACATACCTTCAAACAACGACAGTAGCGTTGAACAATAGTAGCAGCCCGGTAGATAAAATGTCGATGAAAATGGTTTCCAAACATCACGTACCGTTGAGCTCTTGTTGTCTTTTCTGATACTTTTCTGCCAAATAAAATATCTCACAATGACAGCCACGCAATGTCCAAAAAAGCACCCGAACAGCTAACGTGCAACAAAAACTCCAAAAAAATGCTCCAGTCGATGTGCAAAATAAAAACGTGCCATCACGATGTTTCACTAAACAAAATCGAACGAAAGCCACTTAAGCGATTACACTGCGTTTACCACTGTAGAGCACACATGCTCACAGTTAAAAAAGTTCGATTCATGGTGTTGGTCGTCAATTCGTGGAGCAAATGGAGGAAACAAAATACAATGCACACAGCACTAAACAAAAACAAAATACAAAAGATTCATTTAGCGCCATGGTTTCATGTGTACAAACATCTATTTATCTTCTTAGATACAACCTGTGCGCATAAAAAATCGGTAAAAAGGCATAAGCCTACGTCCGATCGACAATACATTTCACAAGATTTCACATAGTTTCACATTGTAACAGGCCGAAACAAAAAAAAAAAAATTCTTTTTAGTTTCACAATACACATTCACGCACTTAAACCGAAAGTAACTTCACGCCAAAGTGCCGTCGTGTCACGGGGTCGTGAGAACAGATGCACGCGCATAGAAATACCATCCCATCCTCGTCGCCAGCTGTAATAACCAACAAAAGTTGGTTAATAATCTTTTAAGCATGACTTAAAAGGCTGTTCCATAAAGGAACTTTCTCAACGGATATAAATATGTCTTACGCACGAGATCGCAGTTAGATAACTGATTTATTTTCTATATTTACAGTCTATAGCAGTATGACAGAACTACTCTCGCAGTATTCACTTTTACTCTCTGCTGAGAGCATTTATCGTTTACACATGGGTATTGGTCATTAGGTCACTACAAGTAGATAATTATGAAAATGAAGCATCCTGATATTTCCAGCCATTTTTCTAGGATTTTTGGATAAACAATCCAGGTTAAAAACCTGAAAGATAAACCTACTTGTACATAGGGGAGACTGGGTAGACTTGTTCCCTTTTTCTTAAATTTTTGGTAACATTGAGGAAACACAAAACTAGATGTTTTGCTTTTCTATAGTAAGATTGCATTTTTTACCAAACATCATTCAAACTAAGGGGCTGTCCATAAACCACGTGGTCATTTTTTTGGGGCTTCTCAACCCCCCCCCTCCCCCCCGCGTGGTCATTAGTCCATACAAAAAATTTTTTTCGTCCATACAAAATGGTCATAGGCCGAACCCACCCCCCCCCCCCCTCATGACCACGTGGTTTATGGACAGCCCCTAACTGGTCGTACGTATTCTGTGATTCTTAAATGAGATTATATTGCTAAATAAATATATCTTTTTTGCCACGTTAGGCAATATACTCGTAAAAATCACCCCAATATTCTTGCAGCAGCAACTTATCGCAACATTCCGTACTCCTGATCACTACAACGGCCTCTTTTCTTGCTGCTGCAATTTTAGCGCGGATTTTCTCCTCTTTTTTCATTGTCATACAATATTTTAGCACATTGCTGCCTTTCATTTAGCCATCACGTGGTATATTCAGTGCTGACTTTTTGTGCTCTTAGTGCTTGCAGCCGATGAAGCTCATGATTGCTCCTCAAACGCTCCCCACACATCGCACCCCCATCCAAAGTTCGACAACGTGGTCGTCGATTGCAAAAGGAGGGAACGAACGAACGACCGTCCAAAGGACGGAGGACTTGACTGTCGTCGTCGTCGTCGCCGTCTTTGTGCTCGCGAGCGCATAAAGTACACCGAAATGACAGTGTGGCGAAATCCGCTTTATACGAGACTGAATTGACGGGAGAAATTCAATTTTTTGCTTCCGAAGACCAAAGACTGGGCTGCGACGCTGACGAAGACGACGTTGGCGAATAAAGTCTGGTTGATTATGAGCCGTATACTGCACAGAGCGGCGCTAGTGGAAGAATTTAATATCATATGCAGTGGTGGCAGAGAGGACTGTGTATGCATGTGAATCAGCACCTAAAATGAGATCGAAAAAATTGGGGCAACGATTCATGAAAACCAATATTGGAGTTTTCCGGAAACGTTCAAGATCAGATGAGAGTTTGTGGAGCGTTTTATTGGACGTGTTTTTGTATCACAGGTCGGAAGGCGTAACAAGGAATTGCTGATGTTTTGTAGAATTTTTATCAACCAACAGACAGAATACGCAAAGGTTTTTTTTTTTTCAGAACTTCAGAACAGTAAGATATATTCTTAATTACATACGGTGAACATCCACAGAAATCTAAGTTGCAGTGTTTTAAGCGCTATATTTTTTTTCAACTTACCATACTGCCGCATAGCTTTTTCAAGAAAATCTTGCATAATTGTTTAAAAAACTGTTCAGGATTCCCTCCAGAAATTCTTCAGGAATTCCATCAAAAATTAGAGCAAGATCAGATTTCTTAAGAAATTTCTCAAAGGACGCATTTTTTTACAAAAAATCGTCAGGGTTATCTTTAAAAATTCCTTCAGTAGTTGATTCAGAAAGTCTTCCTAGAATTTTTTAAGAAATTCTAACATTCTGAAAAATTCAGATGTTTCTTTTCAAATCTCCTTCAAAAATTATTCAAGAGATTTCTATAGTTCTGGAGTGCCGTAAAGATTCATCAAGAAAGTAAAAACAAACGAAGAGCTGTTTTATAAATCCTTCCATGGATTCCTTAAGAACATCCTATAGGCTAGGGTTTTTTTTAAGAAAATCTTTCACGGCTTCCTTCACAAAGTTCTCCATGGATTCATTTATAAAATCATCCATACACTGCTACAGAAATTCCTGCTGAGTTCCATGAGTTTCCTCAGAAATTGCTCCTTGGATTTGTTTTCTAAAATATTCCCAGAGATTCTTGTAGAAAATCAAATATTCTGAGTTCGTTCAGAAATTTCGCAAAAGATTTCTTTAACCCTTTGGAGCCGGAGGGGTCATATATGACCCCAACATTGAAACGGCTGTATAAATTCACCCTTTCGATAAAACAGAATAATGTCTTCGGCAAGGTCTTCGGCAAAGTTGCTGTAAATTGAGTCAGTCCTCTAGTTGACTATCGGATAATTTTACCTTTTCCAAGAATCTTTATACCTTTGGGTAAAATGGCGCGATCTTTCCCAAATTTAGACCACTGATACACAACTAGTTGATGAACTTTCAGTAAAAATTGGAGAATATTTTATGCACTTTTCGAAAAGTACCGTCTTACCCCTCTGGTTCGACTCGTTTTAATACGACACTTTTTAATTCGTACCCCGCTTATACGACACTTGTCGAATTAAAAAGTGTTCAAATGTCACAGCGATGTACACTGTAAATGCAAAACAGTTTGATATTGCGCTCATACTCGCACCCGAAGCAATTCCTCTTGCAGCCGCAAATTTCGGAAGCTCTGAGTTGGTGCTATTCAACACCCAAACCACCTGGAGACCAACCGGAATGAACTGAGGATGGCAACAATCGTAGAAAGAACGAGCTTTTCATTCGCGCCACCGCAATATTTTATGAAATTATGTTTCATAACAAATCCGGAAATCAAAACAAAAACAAAAATAGAGTTGCCAAATTTCAATGAGCATGGTGGTGTAGGGTGACCAGTTTGTCGAATTAAAAGTTTACCCCGGGTATACGACAACAGTCGGTGTCGTATTAGCGGGGTAATACGGTAACAGCTAATTGAACATTTTTGGAAAAGTGAAAATTTTGCCTGTCCCGATCATTTTGTCTATCCCCTGTAGCTTTGTATAATGAAAGAAGTTACCATTACACCCGTAGACTTTAGGAACTAAACCCAAGAACAGTTTGGATGACCTAGGGTCCTAGGATCTGATACTGTCTATTGAATTTGCAGAAGACTTACTTTACATGATAGAAGAACAGTTTGGATGACCTAGGATATCCTGACTGATCTGATACTGTCTATTGATGTTTCAGAAGAATTACTGGATATGATATATTACAAATCGTAGCTTTGTACCGTCAAGTCGCCATTCACCGTGGGCCTTCGAATGTTTTTTCATTATTTCCATATTACAATGGAATGGTATGACAATTTCACTATAATTACACCAATACAACTAATAGATTGTTACCATGTCAAAACACGGGTTAGAAACTTTTTACAGTACCAGTTTGACACTAAAATGTGTTAATATGAAGCACTATTTAGCTCAGTCACTGCATTCGTAGTAAAACAAAAACTGCGCTTACGTGGTTTAAGCGATAAACTAAATGTAGTAACAATATTATTTCACCAAGAAGCTATTAAATTCACCTATCAGGTATCTATTTTGCATTATCGAAGCAAGTTTACCAAGAAAGTACGATTCCACTCATTTTTTGTCTTGAAACAGAAGGGCACGGTAAATGGGTACCCTAAAAATCAGTGGTCTCCATTCACCGTGACCCATGTTGCCCCATATAAGAAGAAAAAAATGAAAATTTGAAAATTCGTTTTTCTAAATAAATCTTGCAAGTTATTACTTAAAATGAATATAAACGAAGAGAATTAACTTTGCTAGGTGGTTTTGATCAATTTAAAACAAAAGAAAAAAAAAATCTGATATACGGTGAATGGGTACCTACTACCACGGTGAATGGTGACCTACCACGGCATCAGGCGACCTTCCCATCCTCTTCTAAATGTACTATATCATCCATTTTTGTGAAAAATTGTCTACTTTTGTGGTTATTACTTCAATTCTATATTCTAATGAAGGCAATTAACAGCGGTACCAACCATGTTTATAAGATTGGTGTAAAACGACAGCCTTTATTCGCCTCAAATTTTCTTAGATCCACGGTGAATGGTGACTTGACGGTATAATGAAAGAAGTTACCGTTACACCCGTAGACGTTAGGATTTAAACTCAAGAACAGTTTGGATGACCAAGGATATCCCGAAAAAATATTCTGCATTTTCATACTATGGAACACTAAAGCAACAGAAAAAAATGTAGAAAAAGTTTCATAATAACGCTTGGAAAAATTCCGGCTTCAAAGAGTTAAAATATCTTCCAACACTGGCAACACTGCTACCTACGTCCAAAGTGCGATTTTCATCGGCTCCCAAATTTTCAGAAATCATTTTGATAGTGCTTTTTTTTTATTTGTGAGTGATACGTGCACGGTATATTTCGAGTGCTGCGAATCTTATTTTGTATATAAGTAGGCTGTTAATTGCCAAATTATTAGTGAAATAAGTGGTTTTATCTCCCAGCTAAATTCTATAGCAAGGGAGAAAACAAAACAAGTGCATCGTGTGTGTCAATCAATGGACTTCATGCAACTTGCATGCAAGTTCTTGCCTCCCTCATCCCTTGTGAGGTGAATTGGTTTTTTTGTTTTTTGGGAAGTAATATATAATTACTTCTCGTGTTTTGCCTCTTTGGCTTGGATACTAAGCAAGCATTGAAATAGTGCGGCTATAATACGGCAATAGTAGCAAACAGTTGGTTAGTGAGGTGCATTAAATACTGCAGTTGATATAATCCGCCATCTGACTTCGGTCACTTTAACTGTATTGATAGTGAGAAAAATTTTCGGGCTAGTGAGATCAACACACTCATACCATCTATGGCGTGTGGCCCTCGCATATAGCCAAAAATGAATGCGTTGGGGAGAGCGGGGAAAAAAAGCTCCCGTCACGTAAAAGGGGGGAAAGACTAAAATAAGAAACATAGACACTATTAATGACTTTATCACCAATTTCACAGTTAAATTATTATTTTTTTTTGTTTAATCAAATAATAATCAAATATGTTGTTACCTAGACTGTTTACTATTATTATTTCCTTTTTATTATTAACTAGCTGTCCCGGCAAACTTTGTCTTGCCAAGCTGTGGTGGTTTGACAACTGTTGAGGTCATAACGTCACCGCACTCTAGATTGGTTTCATTTCAATCGTGGTGATTTCCTTCCCAGCTCACGAAAATCAGTACTTCATCAATTTTCTTACTTGTCTAGTTGATTTTCGTAACTTTTTCTACATATAAACACAGCCACCATGAATACGAATCTAACCATGCAAGAGTCATCCTGATCGGTTCAGCCGTTCGTCAGTTTTGTTGCCTCAAAGGGAAGTCAAACTCATTTTTATATATATAGATTTATTTTTGCTTTACTATTGTCTACATTTATATATATATTTTTTAACATTAATTACTATTATATTTTGCCTATTTTTCTGCTTTTCTTTCCATTTTTTTCCTCTATCCTAGTTATTTTGCTTTAGTTTTTGTTGTATTGCTTACTCGATCTTAAAACTAGAATGGCTACTCTCTATATTTTAACAGCAGCAGATAAATAAAGTCATCATGAGTGGATCAAAGATGGAAATAGACAGAGAAAGGGAAGGAGAAGATTTCCAACTTGGAAGCAAATCCGTCGACGATGTACTTTCCTGTTCTTCCTCCATCCTAAACACGGATAATGATGGTGTCGAAGGTAATGATGGTTACGATGACGACGACGACTACGAAGATGGCATCAATGTAACATTATTGTCAACTCCGCCACCGGCAATAGTTCCCGTGAAATCGGATGGGCAGACCAAATCCCAGTTTGCCGATAATAAGGGAACAATTGGAAAGAAACTAAGTGGAGCAGGTCAAAAGCGCTTCAAAAAACTGATTGATAGTGGGTATAGCCGAGAAGAAGCTCATCAAATGGCTCAAATACCACTCAATCAACTAGATTTGTCAAAACGACAGAGAAATTCAGACTTGAATGGGTCAAATACAAGCGGCAATCCAACACCCGCCAAAATAGCACGTAATGACTGGGGTGCTCGTAGACCTCCAGGCAGCTCAGTGCAACATCATATCGATGAAGCACAATCTAGACACTCAGGATCTCATAGAACTGAGGGTATGATTAACCACTCCTACAGAGATGTAGTCAACTCTGTAAAAGTAGGAATTCTTCCAAAAGAATATCCGAATGTGGAGCTCACGAAAGAACAGATGGCAGCTACAAGTAAGGCCATATTGGCGAAAGTTGCAGGACAGCGAAAAGAGGCCCTGAAACCAAAATTCGGTTTGTGTGCGTTCAAACCTGGATACCTAGTCATTGTATGCAAAAACCAGGAAACAGCAAACTGGCTTAAACTACAATCACTTCGATAACACCCTGGCAAGGGGCAGAATTACTGGCGGTTGATGAAAGCGAAATCCCGCAACCTGAAATCTTGATCGGCTTTTTCCCATGGAGTGCAGAAGATAGTAATGGAGAGATTCTGGCGCTCTTGGAAAGCCAAAATGATGGGCTTACTGTTGATTTGTGGAGAATACTGCAGCGCAATGTCGTAAGTCAAAGACACGTCGAGCTCGTTTTCACTGTCGACGGAGCTTCGCTGAGCTCTATCAAAAAAAGTGAATACAATCTCGACTTCAAATTTGGGATTGCTTATCTTAGGAAGAAATTCCAAAAGAAGTACCAAAATGATGGCAGTGAAAGACCAGGGAGTAGGGATGACAATGATTCTCGACAGACCCACGTAGGCACTGGCGATAACAAGATGGTCGTAGACCAGATTGAGGAAATCCCAGGACCAAGTGGAGTCGGGGAAGCAAAAACAAACCGTAAAGCTACTGGTCACACTGCAAATACTGTCAGCGCTAAAAAAAAGTGAAAAGAAACCGACAAACAAAGGATTTAACCCAGAATACCGAGAACTGAAGATTCCAGATGGGAAAAATCTAAATAAGGGGTGTCGCACAACCAAGCAAGGGGATGAAGTAAATCCCCGCTCAAGAGGCGAACAACGACATCTTCAACAGCAAAAAAATTAAGTTCATTCAAGTGAATCTTCACCATACGAAGGGAGCAACTGCTGTACTTTGCAGAAGATTTATGAAGAGCAAACTGGATATCGCATTAATCCAGGAGCCATGGACAACTAACAGTAGCATAGCAGGAATTCCTACATCTTGTAAGTTAATTTACAACTCTGGGCAGCTTGCTCCCAGAGCTGCAATTTTAATAAATGGAAATGTAAATATTGTCCCAATTACAGAATTTATAAAAAGAGACATCGTCGCAGTAATGGTGGAGGTGCCAACAACCAATGGCAAAACGGAAATCTACGTTGCATCAGCATACTTTCCGGGAGACATAGGAGAAGTTCCTCCACCGGAAGTGGTAGAGTTTGTTGCATACTGCAACAAACAAAATAAAGCGTTTATAATTGGCTGCGATGCAAATGCCCATCACACGGTATAGGCAAGCACGGGCATCAATAGCAGAGGTGAGTACCTTTTAGATTATATCTATAACAATGAAATAGACATATGTAATAGGGGAGAAGCACCAACATTTATAAATGCAATAAGGCAGGAAGTACTTGATTTAACATTGTGTAGTCCGAAAATCTCGGAAAAAATAAAAAATTGGCATGTATCTGATGAAGCATCATTATCGGATCATATGCAAATCTTATTCGAGTATGAGGCTGGTCAACAACTCACACAAACTATAAGAGATCCCAGAAAAACAAACTGGGAGCTTTACAATTCAGAGCTGAGAGCTGGAGTAAACACATTACAAACATCCTCAAAATCATGCACAGAACTTGAAGAAAGTTCAAAACAAATATCAAATTTGATTTTGAATGCATTTAATAAAAGTTGCACTGCTAAAGAACGCTCAACAAACAGAGATGTTCCATGGTGGAATAACCGATTAGCCAAACTTCGAAAGAAAACCCGGAAAATGTTTAACTGGGCTAAACGAACTCAACAGTGGGGCCCATATAAGGAATCCCTTACAAATTATAATAAAGAAATAAGAAGATCAAAAAGGATTAACTGGAGGCATACATGTGAAAGCATTGAAACTACTCCAGAAACCGCCAGGTTGCAAAAAATCCTTGCAAAGGATCATTCTAACGGGTTGGGAACACTGAAAAAAGAAAAAGGGGCTTTAACAAATTCTGCAAATGAAACGTTAGAGTTGATGATGAAAACACATTTTCCCTGTTCAGTAATCAATTCAACTGAAGACCAAAGTTCAGCTGTAACAGAAACTGGCGTTATTGAAACCAGGACGTATGATCATGAAATAATGAGCGGAACGACTGGATCAAATAGAGACAGGATCGATAGTTGCACTTTGGCCAAACAAATATTTACTGAAAAGAAAGTTGAATGGGCGATTGACTCCTTTGCACCCTTCAAATCACCTGGTAGGGATGGAATTCTTCCTGTACTACTGCAGAAGGGAAAGGCGATTTTAACACTTATTTTAACTAAACTTTTCCAAGCCAGCTTATCTTTAAGTTACATTCCTGTAGGGTGGCGACAAGTACGGGTGATTTTTATCCCCAAGGCCAATAAAAAGGATAAAACACTGCCAAAATCCTTTAGGCCAATAAGCTTATCGTCTGTACTACTAAATACTATGGAAAAAATAATTGATGAGCACATAAAATCATCATATCTTATTGAAAATCCTCTCAGCAAACACCAGTTTGCCTACCAAGAGGGTAAATCATCAGTAACAGCAATACATAAGCTTGTTACAAAACTTGAAAAATCTCTCAATGCCAAAGAAATTGCTCTTTCTGCTTTTCTTGACATTCAGGGAGCTTTTGATAATTCATCTCATAATTCAATAGCAACGGCCATGATGAAACGAGGTTTCAATAAATGTGTTGTTGATTGGATTAATGAAATGTTAGCCAAAAGGGAGATATCAGCAAACCTTGGAAGCTCCTCTATATCTGTTAGAGCAGTGAAAGGGTGCCCACAAGGAGGCGTCTTATCGCCTCTTCTGTGGTCTTTGATAGTTGATGATCTTCTGAAAAACTTAGAATCACAGGGATTTGAAATAATTGGTTTCGCAGACGATATAGTCATAATAGTTCGTGGGAAATATGAACAAATCATCGCAAACAGAATGCAAACTGCTCTTAATTGTATCTCATCGTGGTGTGATAGGGAAGGATTGAATGTAAATCCTTCAAAAACTACTATTGTACCATTTACAAAGAGGAGAAATTTTTCTATAAATAATTTATACCTGAAAGGCATATCTATAGATCTTTCAAATACAGTCAAGTACCTCGGAGTAGTCCTTGACAGCAAACTGAATTGGAATTCACACCTAGAGCAGATAATCACAAAAGCGACAAATGCTCTTTGGATAAGCAAAAAAACATTTGGTAAGCAGTGGGGATTGAAACCGAAAATGATTTATTGGATCTTTTCGGCAATCGTGAGACCCAGGATCACCTATGCCTCATTGGTCTGGTGGCAGAAAACCACAGAATCCGTCGCTCAGAGAAAACTAGGAAGATTACAAAGACTAGCGACTCTCTCAATAACTGGAGCATTGAGAAGCACTCCTTCATTGGCATTGGATGCTTTATTACACATGCTTCCATTACATCAATTTATACAATTTGAAGCTGAAAAGAGCGCTCTAAGAATCAAAAGATCTACGAACCTCTTGGAAGGTGACCTTAATGGGCATCTTAGTATTCTAAAAACTTTTGGCATAAACTCCATAGTTATGAACAACGAAGACTGGATGGAGAAAAAGTACAATTTTGACCGTATGTTTAAAGTTTATGACGACCCTGATCGAAGTTCGTGGCGAGTCGGTGGTCCAGAATTTCGACCAGGATCGATTATTTTTTATACAGACGGTTCAAAATTGAACAACAAAGTGGGAGCAGGAGTAACTGGCCCAGGGATAAACCTGTCGATACCCATGGGAAAGTATCCAACTGTATTCCAGGCAGAAATTCAAGCAATTTTAGAATGCTCTAATATATGTTTGCAAAGAAACTATAGGCATTCAAATATATGCATATTGTCTGACAGTCAAGCAGCACTAAATGCTTTGAAGTCAGCGGTATGTACATCAAAACATGTTTGGGAGTGCATTAAATCACTTCAAGATCTGTCCAGTCGTAATCAGGTCAACTTATATTGGGTTCCTGGCCATTGTGGAATTGATGGAAATGAAAGAGCCGATGAATTAGCAAGGCTTGGATCATCTCTTCAGTTCATAGGGCCCGAACCTTTTTGTGGGCTATCTGCCTGTGCTTTGCGAATGGAGCTCAAAATAAGAGAACATTCGAAAGTGACGAACAATTGGAAAAACACTTGTATAGCAAGACAAGCAAGGCGATTTATTATTCCAAATGTTTCTAAGACTTGTAAAATACTGGATCTTTCCAAAAAAGATCTAAGCGTATATACTGGGCTTATAACAGGTCATTGTCCGAGCCGATATCACTTGAAGCTTATGGGAAAACTTCAAGATGATATGTGTCGCTTTTGCGGCACAGATAAAGAAGACTCGGAACATCTACTGTGCCACTGTCCGGCACTCTTTACAACAAGTTCTTCGTCAAAGGGCTGTTAGAACCCTCTGACATTTGGAGAACAACACCCAGTACGGTAGTGCAGTTCATTCGAAATGTCGAACCGTGCTGGGTTAATGCTATTAATCAAACGATGGCGATCACTCACAATAGTGGTACGTCATCTTGATATACATAGCTATAATAAAACTTATCAGGGGCATATGTCACAATAGATCAAAAAACTGGTCGCAGTGATGGAAATACCCGACACGGATTAAAAAAAAAAATCTTCCAAAGTTTATTTCAAAAGTTTTTCCAGGGATTCCTTAAGATAATCCTCGAAGGATTTATTATGATAGTCATCCAAGGATTTATGAAAAAAACCAACAAAGTTTTATTTAGAAATTCTTCCGGTAATTCCTTTAGAAAATTCTCCAGAGATTCCTTTAGAAAATCTTCCATGGACTCCTTCCAAAACTGCACAATGGATATTTTCAGAAATAAACCCAGAATCTTCCGAGAATTCTTTCAAAAATTCGTCCTGGGAATTTCAACAAATTTCTCCAGGGTTGCCTTTAGATATGCCTTTAAGAACTTATTCGGAAACTCCGCCAACATGTCATTCCTCCAACATATCATCCAAGCAGTGCTGAAAAATTCATTTAGTCATATCTAAATTCAATCACCGAGCTTTTAGAAGCTGAACCTGAGTATATGGTATATGGAAAACTTGTGCGGCTAGACCAGTTCTGCAAGAAAGTCACGGAAAAAAACAATATTTTTCGAATATTTAAAGTAAATGTCATGGACTACCTTCGAAAAAATGCCAATGATATTCACGGTGAATGTCATTTGTCATTTTTCAAGGTTAGTCCGTGACATTTACCTTAAGTATTTGAAAAATAGCGGTTTTTCCGTGACTTTTTTTGCAGAACTGGTCTAGCCGCACAAGTTTTCCGTATACCGTATTCTCAGCTTCAGCTTCAAAAAAAGGGTTGTAGGTGATTGAATTTAGATATGACGAAATGAATTTTTCAGCACTGCATCCAAGGATACATTTTTTTCAACGGATTCATGAATTCCTTCAGAAATATTTCCTACCAATTTTTACAACAACAGTGAAATCACTGGAAATTTCTTAAAAGGTTTTCAGATTCACCCGGGATTTTTAAAAGAAAATCTTTCAGGTACTCTTTTGGCAGATGTTTCCAGGAACTCTGAAGTCCCTCAATCAATTCTCTTGGAGTTCCACCAATCGTTTTCCAAAAAATTTCCCCTGGTTATCTTCCAGAAATTTATGCAGAAATTCCTCCTGAGATTTATTCACAAATTTCCCGGAAATTCCTCCCAAAACGCCTTCAAGAAAATGTTTACAGGATATAAATAAGAGGTTTCTTCAAAAATTCCTTCAGAATTTCTTTCAATAATTCCTCCATGGATTCCTTCTGAAATTTCTCCAGAAAGTTCTTCGGAGATTTCTTCAAAAATATCTTCAAAGACTCTTTCAGTATTTTATCCCTCAAATATCCATTTTTTTTATTTTGATCTATATATATATTTTTGTCATAGGGCGGACCTGGTTTGATGGTTAAAGCACGTAACTATCACGCCGAGGACCTGGGATCGAATTCCACTCTCGACAAACTCACAAAAAAAACAATGTGAATTCTTCCCTCAGAAAGGAAGTGAAGCGTGGGTCCCGTGATGAACTAGCCTAGGGCTAAAAATCTCGTTAATACAGGTAAAAAAATCGTCATCCAAGATCGATTAAAACATGTTTTGAAAAATGACTCTTTTTTATTCGCGGTTTTGTGAATTTTAGTTTTTGATTTTTCTAATTTTTATTTTTGAATATGCCCACCCATGTAATAATTCCATTGCTGATTGGTTTTGTTTGATTTTTTAGGTTTTAATAAAGCAAAATCAAAACTCACAGTTTTATGACTACATTTATAAAAAAAAACATTGACTAGATGTTTTATTGTATACTTGAAGATATCCATAAAGCCTGTTGCGAAGGGGCCTTGGTGGACCGATTCTTTTAGCGGACATCTGGAAAGCAAACTACTGATTGCTGTTCAATCTGCTGCAAAGCTGTAAATATTTTTTTAGCTAAACAAGTACAATAAAATACAAAGAAGCACTTACAAATTCGGTAACTTAATGAAAGAAAACCATCACCTTCTCGCTATTGTCACGTACTGATAGGAGCATTATCATCAGCAAAACTTTGTCATACTATGGGATACATAGGGGTGCTCAATTATACAGAATCTAAAGAGCACTATGCGCAACAAAGCCAGATTTTAAGAGTAAACAAAACTATCTGATATGTGATCCTTCTGGCATTCATTATAAACACAATAAAACTGATCAAACTCTCAACAGATGGCAATCCGTTCGATTAGTAACGACATCTATTGCTGACAAAGCAGAAACTATGACATTACTAGGTTTATTGCAGTCATTATGAAAGTAAACTTGCTTTTGTTTTATGTTTGCTAATTATGGTCGTCACCATATTGAAGAATTCGAATTAGGCCGATGAAAATATTTAATTTGTTGATGAAAAAATAAATGGAAGCCAATTACTCCATTTTCAATAGAAAATAGTTATCTATGCAACGAGTTGCAAAAAGACGAATTTTTCAGCACGAATCGTACCTTTATACGAAGATGCTTGCCGAGTTGGATAAATACGAAGAGTGCTGAATACAAAATTATATGCAATGATTTTTTACTATATAACTCATAAGAGTTGCATAATGTTCATAATGTTCATAATGCAACTCAAATGGACTGCATTATGAACATTATGTAACTATTTTTCATTATGCAACTCATTTCAGTTTCGTAATGAATCAGTACGGAAAAGTAAATCATAATGCTGAAACGAATAACATTAAGTAAAAATCATGATACTGAATTGTATAAAATGTTTTAAAGCGTCAATTTTTCAATAATTGAAAGGTTTTTTTTCAATAATGTTAACAATTTTTAATTGTTCATTTATTTTTTCTTCATCGATTTAAAAAAGCCGTTCATTTCATGTAAAATTTATTATTTATTTATTTTCTATATGTATGTACATGGGCTACTGTATATTGAAAAATAACTGAAAGAACCTCTGCAAGAATTTCAGCAAAAATTTCTGAAAGAATTCCTTCAGAAATTTCTGAATGAACCCACATGTCCAAATTTCTTAAGCATGCTTTAATGGAATTTCTTTAAAAATCCATGAGAGACCTTTGGTTAGAATACCTGGAAAATCCTGAAGCAACCCAAGAAAAATCTTTTGAGAAATTTCGTGAAAAGCTACTGGAGAAATTCCTTGAGGTTCTAAAAGAACCTCTGGAGGAGTTCTTGAACAAATTTACAAAGCAATGCATGCACATTTGGCCTGTTCACATTTTCAAAAATGTTCTTTGAATCTCAAGCAGTGCTGAAAAATTCATTTCGTCATATGTAAATTCAATCGCCTACAGCTCATTTTAGAAGCTGAACCTGAGAATATAATATATGAAAAACTTGTGCGGCTAGACCAGCTCTGTAAGAAAGTCACGGAAAAGCCGCTGTTTTTTGAATATTTAAGGTAAATGTCACGGACTACTTTCGAAAAATGCCAATGATATTCACGGTGAATATCATTTGGCATTTTTCAAAGGTAGTCCGTGACATTTACCTTAAATATTCGAAAAATAATGTTTTTTCCGTGACTTTCTTGCAGAACTGGTCTAGCCGCACAAGTTTTTCATATAGCATATTTTCAGGTTCATCTTCTAAAATGAGCTGTAGGTGGTTGAATTTAGATATGACGGAATGAAATTTTCAGCACTGATCTCAAGTCCACCCCCACAGTTTGATCGGCATCCTGAGAAAAATCGTTGGTCAAAATGTCGGCCAAATCCATTGCAATTAAACTTTACAATTTATTTTTCGAGTACATTGGAACTTTAACATTTCAACTAAACAAAAGTTTGTCGGAAAGTAATTCTTTGAACAGGAATTACATTCTGGTGCATAATTGATCGGACAAACGCCGATTCTCATACAAAACTCCTACATCACGATTCTTGGAAGGAAACTATGTAAAGTACACTCATTGCACAATTATGGGTCACACACAATTATTAGTCACTTTCCACTTTAATAGATAAATACCAATTAATTGCATGCTTATGTTAGCCGTTATCATTTTTCGTACATAAGGTTGATATGTTTTGTGTCACTATACGTATCGCACACAGGCTTATACGTCAAAACATACATCCTCTCCTCTTCTTGGCGTAACGTCCTCACTGGGACAAAGCCTGCTTCTCAGCTTAGTGTTCTATGAGCACTTCTACAGTTATTAACTGAGAGCTTCCTCTGCCAATGACCATTTTGCATGTGTATATCGTGTGGCAGGCACGAAGATACTCTATGCCCAAGGAAATCAAGGAAATTTCCTTTATGAAAAGATCCTGGACCGACCGGGAATCGAACCCGTCACCCTCAGCATGGTCATGCTGAATACCCGTGCGTTTACCGCCTCGGCTATATGGGCCCTGTCAAAACATACATATTTTCAATATTTTTTGTTCGACGCAAAACCATCTGTCAAAGTAACGCTTTGATTGTGAATATCGGAAACTGCGTGCGCTGCTTTCGTAAACTCTGTAAAGGCGAGCTTTAGTGATTTTCAAGTGCGAAATGGTATTGTCATCAGATCAAAGGTATAATTTACGTTATAAATGTAGAAATTCATGTGACTGCAGCTAATTAAAGCTTATTTCTGGCAAAATTTAAGTGACTCATTCTTGTGCCAAGGAACACCGAAAATCACACAATTATGGGTCACTTTTTGTGCAGCATAATATTGACAGTTCTGCGTACATGGGAATTGCATACTTTTAGGCGTTTATCGGTGGTTGTGTTGAAGATTTTGTCCCAATTTTGAAAAAATGATTCCAAATCGTGAAAACACGCTTCGTTAAGAAGTTTGAAACCAGTTTTAGATTCTACTATAGTTGATCTATCGAGAATAAGTGATCATTCATTGAAAAAATAGACAAAACATAATTGTTGAGCCGATTCCTCTTGAGTGACCCATAATAGGTAACAAATTGACCCATAATTGTTACACAGCCAATTTTGACCCATTGTTGTGGTTTTCATTATTCACCAACATTTTACCAATTTTCACCGCCCAAAGTGAATTTTACAAGCAGATTTTTGTATAAAACAATAAAAAGGAGTTTCAATGAAGAGAATATAAAATAAAAATCATGAAAGTGTTATTTTTGTATGAAAAACGGTTCGTATTATGAAATGGTTGCTTCTTGAGTGACCCATAATTTTGCTATGAGTGTATGATTGATCTAACTGAAAAACGTCTGATCAATTTCGACCCGGAAATCAATTTGACCCCGGTTTACGGTATACGAAGTTCCCAATGTTTTCGTTCACAGGTCTAGGCGTGACAAGCTGTTCAAAATATGCAAAAGTGATCGGACAGTGCACAGTGGCCGGAAGCCGGACAAAACCACAAAAATCGACTTCATTCTTTCATTTTTCTAATATATTTCTTCCATTATACAGGGGATACTCAAAATAACTAGGACAGGTAAAATTTTCAATTTTCTAAAAATTTTCAACTCACTGTAACTTTTTGAAAAGGGCATCAGTCATTCTCAAATTTTTACTGTAAGTTCATCAACTAGTTGTGTATCAGTGGTTCAAATTTTGAAGAGATCGGGCCATTCCACACGAAGTTATAAAAATTCTTAAAAAAAGGTATATTTATCCGATAGCCAACTTTGAGCTGTTATATCTCCAAATTCAATGAACCGAATGCAATGAAATTTTGATCATTTATGACCAGAGATGCCAGATATACAGATTTTTGACCTTCTATACAGACAAGATACAGAGTACAGGAAAATACAGATTTTTTAAATGTGATACAGATTTCTCCAGAAAGCAAAAAATTAAAGTTATTTTCAATAAATTTAATGAAAACTTTATAAATTGCTGCCCAAACTTCAAAGAACTCATGACATTTGTACTTTTTCACACATTTAGAAAAAATAAATACCAGTAAAAATAGAAAACCATCAGAGAGTAATACATTTTTGTTAGTTTCTATTGTGGAGCCTCGTAGCCGTGCGGTTAGGGTCACCAAGCTTCTAATCGCACCATGCTTTGGGGTGAGGGTTCGATTCCCGCTCCGGGCGATGAAACTTTTCGTGAGAATAGTTTCATCTCCGTATCCACTGGTGCATGCTCCGTGTGTCCCTTGTCTAGTGTTAAGTTTCATTCAGTCTGTGCAGCCTTTGGCTGAAGACGGTGTCCGCGTCTTTTTTTTTTTTTTTTTGAAATCTAGGACTCTCGGTGTTTGCTATACCTTCAAATACGGCGATACAAAAAAATCTGTATTGATACAGATTTTTGATAAAATAATCTGGCATCCCTGTTTATGACTAATATAATGAACTTTGAAAAACAGTTGACTTAATTTGAAATTATTAACAAGAAAAATAGTTATAGCGATTGCATTTATTCTATGTTTTATTTAGTAAATTTATCTATTTTTCATATGCGACCCATTACTTTTTCAATTAAATGCCGGCTGTTTGGTTGCTTTCCTTTGAAACATTTTTCTAGAACCTTTATAACTTCGTGTAGAATAGCCCGATCTTTTCCAAATTTTGACCGCTGATACACAACTAGTTGATGAACATACAGTGAAAATTTGAGAATATTTGATGCCTTTTTCGAAAATTACAGCGAGTTAAACATTTTTGGAAAAGTGAAAATTTTACCTGTCCCAGTTATTTTGAGTATCCCCTGTAGATACTTCAACAAAAAAAAACAAATTTTCAAGTCATTTGATCAGAAATTGACTCATGTAGATTTTTTCTAAGTTGAGGTTTTGTGTGGTACTTTACTGAACGAAAACATGTGGTACTTCGTATACGTAAAATTCAGCATATCAGTAGTTCCGTGTCAAAAATTGAGCTCAATGCATCAAATCAAATCATAGTTACAGTATCTCAAACTTGGTCATTTTGTATGAAAATCGGCGTTTGTCCGATCAATTATGCACCACAGTATATATTTTGTCGGCTACAATTTCTCTAAACAACGTACATCAATAGTTCAATATATGTAACAATAACATAACATTTATAATTCTTACTTCTTTATCTTACTTTTTCATAAGATTTTTATTCCTTTCCTCCAAATAATGTGCAAAACGCGCAATATCGAAGCCAATTGCACGAGAGTGAACCAGTACAGGGGGTTCTGATATTTGGAACGCATGAATAACCAGCATTGATTCTACCATGGCCGTACATAAACCACGTAGACTTGGGGGAGGGTGTGGTTCATCTGGTCAAAATCTACGCTCATACAAATTTTCATGAACCAATGTCCACGATGGGGAAAGGGGTTCTGAGATGATCAAAATTTGGTATACATAGTTTATGAACAGCCCCTATCAATTTTCATTTTTCCATTTGTATTAATTTTCAATTATATTTGTAATCATCTTACTGAAATGGTGGCATATTTTTTTGTTTTTTTTTTTTACCGCCGAATCTTCAAGAGAAGAAAAATCTTCCAACTTTAAAGAAAATATGCTCAATATTCCATGGCATCAGCTGCATAAAAAAACATCTTGAATCATGCGGAAAAAATACACGACAAACGACCTCGAGTGAAGAAGGAAGACTTATAATTCAATCAAAGCGCAATGACGACAAGAAGCACCAGTCAGCGCGCACTAAATGTGAGAAAAAACGCTCCGAACGGATGCGCGATACTGCTGATGATTCACTGACCCGGGGATAATCCTGACCGGTAGTTTGTATTCTCAGCATTTGCGACCTACATACAGTTGTTCGGTGTGTGTAAATAGCGTCAGTCGTCCATTTCCGCAGCGCGAAAATCGTAATAATAAGCTTGCTGCTGGACATCCTCCGGATCCCACAGACAGTCCGGAAGGTCCACTGTGCAAGCCGTGTTAGTCTGCCAGTTGTTTGCGTCGTCGGCCGGAATCATCGTAATTACTCATTGATGTTTCATTTATTAATAAGATTAATCATTGGAGCTGACACGGGCTGCGAGTGCGTTTGCGTTCCTGGCCGACACCACCGCTGGTCGTCCGCTGGCTGCCGTGAAGTGTTTGTGAAGCATAAATCAATATTTGATCATCGATTATGAACAGTGGCAGCAGCGGCATCTTACGAAGTTTGCAGTAATGCTGCTCCAAGAAATAGTACAGTCATTCGTAATTATTCAGCAACGATTCATTTGCCGTGAAGGCACTCTTTGTGGTGGGCAGAACTGGTTGGGTGGCACGTGCACAATGGACCATCCATTATGGCACGAGGCGTCGGGCTTTAGTACAATGCAATCAACGCGCCAACCAACGTCCGCAATCAGGGCTGATATGATAATGACTGCTGCGAGCGTGCTAGGTGGGTGGTCCCGTTGGAGTAAATTACATCCCTTCTTCGATTGGGGGCTAAAATTTTGCGTTCAAGGAGAATTGTTACTATTGTTAAGTTCAATATGCTTCATGGAATATTATAGGCCTTTCTGAATTGTCACGACAATCACGTTGGTAGTTCATTAGCATAATTAACAGTTTGAAGGATGAATATCCAAGTTATACCTATTTAAGTCTACTTAGAGATGTGCTCTTGTAATTGTTCGAGTTTTAAGCAAATCTAAGTAACAAGGTTTCAGTGCAAAATAACCTCTTCAACTATTCTAGAATGGAGCCTTCCGCATAGTTCTGGTTCTAAAAAGTTCCTACATCTGATAGATTAGAAGGAGCTATAGTTTCTCGAATCGTTGAATTACATAGAAAATGGCGGGCCGATCAATTAGCAAGTTGAGTTGCCCCCTCCCCATCCAGGAGTCTGAGTCCAGCGGGTAGTGCTCCCAGAGAAGATGGACAAGTTAGGGCGGTAGCTGGTGGAACGCTTACCATTAGAATGTACTCATTAACGACCTCCCTCCCACCACCAACCCTCTCGAAGTCATCCTTAACGCGGAGGTAAGGCAGAGAGAGAAAGTGGTTTAAGTGAGTCGAAACTATCGTAACCCGAGGACCCGCCTCTTCGGTATCTGATCAGCAGGTTCTATAAAAGGGTCCTCACAAGGGACTTCAGAGGATTCTCAGGGGGAGTTTCAAAGAATTATCGGTGGGTCTCAGAGGCGCTACGCAAGCGTTTTCGGGGGTTTTGGATGGTCTCAAGGGCTTTACATGGGATCGGAGAGGTTCTAAGGGGACTTTAGATGCATTTGAGGAAGCTTCAGAGTGTTTACAGCGGGTTTAAGAGGCGTTACGGAGGTGTTTTCGGAGGTCTTAGGTGCGTTTCAAGGGGTCCGGGAGATTTTTAGGGGGATTTCGGAGGCATTTCAGGAATCAGAGGGTTTCATAGCCCAAATAAACACGACTTGTTTCGAAGCCAGTAACAGAAACCTTAATTATTCAATTAATTCACCATCCGTATTATGTACGACATAACATAACGACATAACTATGGAGAACGTTGTGTGGCGGCGTAATATGAATGAATTACCAGCTCCCAGCATCTTATGAGAACGCCGGACAGCAACCATGCAAAACTAGTGTTCGCAAGCTATCCGGACGGTACAATAAGAAAAAATCCAAAGGAAATTTTTCTTACACGATTAGCCCTCCGCAAATTGCCAAATTCGTCTATAAAAGATCGCTTAATTCAAGAGAACCGTGTAGAAAAATCGTGTAAAATAAAATCGCGTAAAAAAGTCGTGTAAAAACATAATTGAGTGTATTGTGGATAATGTTTTGTCTTGAATTTGATATAATACTAAATAAATAGAATGAATAAATAGGGCAGAGTTAACCGAATGAAAGATTCGATGGGGAATGCATAAGGATTTTTGGAAGAGATGAACGCAGTGCGGGCGATAATGCTGCTGCATCGAACATGGCGGAATTACAGATCTACCACTTTCCGGAGAAAAAAATGCCACCCAGAAGAAGCGAAGCGCGAGGAAATGAAAGTGTTTCGCAAAGCTCTAAAAACATGTAACTTCTACCAGAGACCAAACGCATCTGTCAACGGCTGTAAGCTGAAATGGGCGAGGAGAAGGACGAGAGGCTCTCGATGAAGGAACGTGAAGTGACCGAATCAATTTGAGGTGATCAGAGGTAGTACTTCACTTCACACCTGAACGCAACGGGGAACCAAGGCAATTTAGATAAAATCTATTTTGGTTGACCATTTTTCAACTATTTTGTTTGAAGCAAGATTTACCAGAAAGGCGAGAAAGGGGATCTGAACGACACTAAGACAAATTTGAGTTGGAGCAGGAGTGACTCTAAGGGTATCCCAGAGCTTCCTCTGTAGGAAGGTCTCGAACACGTTTGTTGTGGTAGGTTTCATCACCGGGATAATATATGACTCCAACAGCCCAGAAACCCAGAAAATCCCCTAAACCCACATAGATTTCCATTGAATTGCACTGATGCCCTCTGAAAATTTAAAACACGTTGAAAAGTCATTAAAATCCAAGAAAAATCCCTCTCTACGACTTCCAAGTTCAATTACTCAAGCACAATAAAACCCCCCGAAGCCCCTGAAATCATTTGAAATTTACTGAAATGCTTTGAAACGATGAAAAACGCCTTGAAATCTCTTGGGAGGCTTTGAAACGCCTTGATACCTGAGACTCACGTGGGCTTCCCTAAAACTTTGCTGAAGCCGCCTGCAACCCTCTGATACCCATCGGAACCGCTCTAAAACCCTGATAATGCCGTGAAACCCCCCTAAAATTCTTTTAAAAGCCTCCTTAAACTCCTTTGAAATCCCGCATGGTATCACTTTGATTGGTCTTAACCATTCTAACTACCCAACATCTTTAGGCTAATACTCCATTTGTATACCTCCGAACCTATATAGAAATTGAGAGAAATTCAGGACCTCATCCACCAGTTCAAAAACAACATCCCAGCCGATAAGGATGGTATTGCCGCTGAATTGATCAAGATAGGCCTTGAAAAGCTTGAAAAAAAGGCAGGGCTGAATTTGAGCAGGGGTCAGGGGTCAGTCATTGAAGATATCTCTTGTAGATATTTTGAAGAATTCTTCGCGAAGTTCTGAGAAGAATTGCAGGAATATTGAATTTAGTTTGCTTCTGCTGGAAATTTCCGGAGATATTTTGAAGAATTTTTCACTGTCAAAAATTTTTCGTGTCAAAAATTGAACTTAATCCATAAAAGTGAATCAAAGTTACAGATTCCCAAACTTGGCTTGGCTTTGTATGAATGTGGTGCGAAATTGACCGTTTTTCCGAAAAATTATGCACCACAGTGTATGAATAACTGTTTTACGCAGACATCAATATACAGGGTATGTGTACCTTACCTTGGGCTAATGTATCAGCCGCTTATTACAATTTTGTCTATAACTCTTGAATGATGACACTAGAAATGATATTTTGATCCTATCACACGTACAAGGCTATCTAATCTAATCTAATCTAACACTAACACTAACGCAGCCGTTACTTGAATGCATCCTGGAAAATGAAGACTTGTCAAGTCTATCATTTTTCTTGTCTAACGGCCACGCCAACTGCGCAGCATGTACCGCAGAGAAGATTTCAAAGGAGAGAACGATTTCAACATAGTCAATATTTTAAAACATTCTACACCTTGGAATCGAGCGGAAAGATGGAAGCGTGGACCTCCCGTACCAAACGCTTCCAGATAACGATATAGATATTAAAACATGTTCGTATATATCAAAATGATGATGTGTACAGTGATTCGTTAAAAATATTGATTAGTGTGCCAGTTATGGTGGTAAGATTCACTGAAAAGAGAATAAAGGATTAATAAATAAATGCTGGATAAGGCATAAGTGATACTCTCGTTACAGTTACTATTTTTCGAAAATGGTATTATTATACAGTAAAATCACCTGAATCCCCCTGAAACAAAAGGTTTATTAGCAGTTGAAAACAAAACATAAAATAAAATATGAACGTTGCAAAAAAAAATAAATATTTATGAAAGGGAATTACATAAGCTATATTCTGTGAAATTTTCAAGATGTGGTTTTTCTCCATTCCTGAGTTTTGACCAATTTTGTGAAAATTTTCCAGATGTGTTATATGAGCTGTTATTTTTGAAAAATCATAACTTAATAACAAAGCATCGTAGACACATTGTTTTTTTTGTGAAATCATAAGCAAATTTTCTCAGCAATCTAAAAAAAAAAAAATACAAATTAAAAATTGTTGGAGAATTTTGTGGAATTCTCCACTGTTGAAGAAAATCGGTCGGAAAAGTCGGAAAAACTATTTTTGAAGTCCGGAAATGACCGAAGTCCGGAGTTATGGCCAATTGTGTGCAAATTAATAATCAGGACGGTCGAAAATCATCCAGCATCTGGACTATGTCCACAAAATTGGTCATAACTCAGGAGCGGATAAAAATCACATCTTGAAAATTTTACAGAATATAGCTTATGTAATTCCCTTCCAGACTTCGGAAATAGTTTTCCGACTTTTTAACCGGTTTTCCTCAACAGTTTGTTTGTTTGTTAATGTATTTACGACACTTTACACCTGAAGGGTGCATTCGTGTCGCTTTCCTCAACAGTGGAAAATTTTGTGGAAAACAGTTTTCATTTTTGTTTTTGTTCATATAGGTATATAATATAACGTCGGTCGGGGTGACATTGGGCCTAGAAGGTAACATTGGTCCATCGATCCCACGAATTCACTATAATTCAGAGAATCCGACGGTGGATGCAAAGTATCTTAGAATTATGTATTCTAGTAGTCTAGCACACAATATGCATTCCCGTCGTATTCAAACCATGCGGAATAGTGGCCCAATGTCACCCCACTTTGGCCCAATGACACCCCGCACGACGGTACCTGTGAAAAAAAATCATTGAATTCTGAGAACCTTGGTACCAATTTGTACGATAATAGAAGAAAATCTTCTTCGCTAATCTTAACTTCTCCTGTTCGTTCTTTTCTGTTTGTTCTTCCTGTTTGTTTTTTTTTTCTGGTTTATGCGCAAACAATGTTGTAATCCTCCCTTATCGATGTTGTTAACGTCACGTTACTAATGCGCTATCAAACGAATCTTATGAGCCAAGATTTGAGTACATAGTAAAAAAAACTTCTCCTCAATATTCGGCCCACATTTAATTTAAAAAATGATTAATATTCGTTGAAAACAAATATACAATTTCAAAATAATGTATCAATTGTTACATTTAATATTTAGTCATTGGAAAGTCAGTTCAATATATCCCCGAATCATATAAGATCATGTGTTTGAACTACCCACTAAGCCAGAATTATCATGACGTCGAAAAAAGCTAAACGAAGTGACATTTTCATTTTATTTCTAAGCTCTAAAGTGCTAAAATGTAAATGAAATGTTTAAATTGTTTTACGCAAACATTTTTCCTTCTCTAGTTATACGTATTCATTTGTGTTTTGGCTTACGTGCGAGATGAGCCGAACGAGGAGTCTGCTAACGGAGTATTACAATACCCTATGTACTTTATAAAAAGGATCCCCACAGCACTGAGGCCCCGCCCCGGGCCCCCATATTTGTAAATCCGGCAAAAAGGAAGAAGTAATATTCAACATCCAAGAGAAAAACGACCGTTTGAAATGTGGGATCTTACGAGCCATTATTGTTTTGAATGCTACGAAGCGCTATCCCAGATCATCTTCCATCAACTATCACGTAAAGCAAATGAGATCGTGGTGAACAGTGCTGTGCAATTTTAAGATGGTCAATACCTTACGACACTCAAGAATGACGCCAAAGCAACTCAAACTAATCATCGGTCGTTTTAACAGGATGCGACACTCAAAGATCTTCTCTTCTGTTGGAAATCACCGTGTTAGAGTGGGTCATCCGTTATGTATATGGAAAAATGAAAAATTTGATGGCATCCCATCAGATCAAAGCTTTTTAAGTCCCATTTTCGGACCAAAATAACTGTGCAAAATTTGGGCACGATCGGTTATGTCTACGTTTTGCGCAACGTGTTCGAAGTTTGTATGGTATTTTACATGGGAAAACATACATTTTTGCATTTCTCTCATGAGAAGCTCGAACTTTTCTAAAACCGTTTAACCAATAATGTGGTCTTCGACAAAGTTTTTCAGGACATCCTTATGACAAAAATGCAAAAAAAGTATGTTATCCCATACGAAATTCCATACAAATATCAAGACGCAACCGATCGTGCTCAAATTTTGCACAGATACTCAGTACCCGACATGGAACCAAGAAAGCTTTGCACTGAGAAAACGGGTCCGACGACCCACGCTAACGTGTATATCGTGTGGCATGCACCAAGGATGGGAACACTTACTTGCAAAGATTCACACTCACTTGCTATTTTCTCAGCTCAGAAGCATGCAATCAAGAAACGATGTATGGACTATTTTTGCTTTGTGGTTTTGTCTAAAAGTTTTCCGAATAGAGTAAGGGTCGCACACGCATACCGAAGTCGTGAGGGAGCTGTGAAGACAACTCTCCACGAGGTGAATGTAAATTACACTCACCTCGTGGAAAGTCGCTTTCACAGCTCTGTCACGACATTGATATGCGTGTGTGACCCTTACTCTATTCGGCAAACTTTTAGACAAAACCACAAGGCAAAAGTCGCCCATACATCATTTCTTGATTGCAAGCTTCTGAGCTGAGAAAACAGCAAGTGAGTGTAACTCTTTGCAAGTGAGTGTTCCCATCCCTGGCATGCACGAACATGCTCCATGCCTAAGGAAGTCAAGGAAGTTTTCCTTACGAAAAAATCCTTGACTGACCGGGAATCGAACACGTCACCATAAGCATGGTCATGCTGAATACCCACGCCTTTACAGCTGTGGCTATGAGCCCTTGGGCCAAACTTGGATACGTTCATTCATCAGCGAGTGTCATAATTCCTGCGATGCCGGGGCCCGTGTCGCAATTGGTCACACGTTTGCTTCATAAGCAGGGGGTCATGTGTTCATTCCCAGCCCCGGCACTTTCGTCAGAGCAGCTGACACTGCACAGTGGTCCACGAACAAGATTTACGAGGAAAGATGCATTCAACGCCATCAAAAGAGTTTTTAGGCAAATACGGTCTTCTACAAAGTTGTCCTTAATAATAAGGCCCTCTTTAAAATGTGCATGAAAATTAGGGTGGTCCATATTTTCAAAGAAATTGGTAACCAAACTTTTTTATTTGCATGAATAACTGTATACATTCTTCGGGAAAGTTGTAGATCTATTAATTTTGACCAGGTTTGCCGAAGACACTTTTTATGTAGCTTTAAAATTGACCGATCTTGAGGTATTTTTCTGAATAAGCTTAGGGTGGTTCAAGAAAATCGGTTTTCTGGCGTTAACTTTTTCAGTTTCGATTTTTCATCAAAGTCGCCCAAGAAACACTTGTAGAGCATTTGAAGACACGTCGTTTCGTGCGCTGAGATGAACGTTATCTCTTTTTGTTCAAAAGTTTTAGGCATTTTTCTTAAAAAATCATTTTAAAAAGGTGTTATGATGGGTTGGGGCAAATATAAAAAATATCTTTTGCCCGCATTGAAAAGAAGAAATATTGTTATAAACCATATCAAAAAATTAGAGGGGTGTTATTTTTGTAACTCAAGTGAAAAATATTTGAAATGTGCCTAACTTTTCTAGAAAATCAGCAATACGTTTTGAACGGAGTAGTGTGCGGTAGTTCGGCAGCAGCAAAGTTTCGCGCGCTCGCTTTGCTAGATTTTTGCGATTTTTTTTTCTCTTCTCTCTGCGGGGCTCCGACGACGGGACGAGTGTGCGCGCGCCGTGGTTGAGTCGGTTCTGAATTTTTCGCTTCCCTTCGGCGCTAGTTTCCAATACACTTTTAGTTGATAATAAATATTTTCTTTCATTTTTTGCATTTACACAAAAGAGTGAAAAATGTTAGTTCGGGTTCGCCAGTCGAGAAAAAATCCGGGCGCCGACAAGTGAGTCGCGTTCAGTGTATTTCTGTGTGGAATAGACTAAAGGTTTCTGCTCCCTAGTGGAGTGGAGACGCGCGATAGAATTTTCTTTTTGGCTAGTTCTTGCGTCGAAAAGTGGTCGGTTGTTAACGGCGGTTTGTGTATATTGATCCATTGTCAAATCATATCACCAACCATAGGTGACTCCCGGACTGACAATGTACCTTACCCTACTAACAAAAAATTCCTTCCTGAGACAAACGTGGAGATGCAGCGAGTCGCGGTCTTTATAACAACGTTTGTCTTACTAACATTCCCTTCCATCCTCGATGACCGTAAAGACGTGGCCGGCGCCGTTATTGACCTTATTAAAGTTGAGAGCTCTCGACCTGTGTACATTGAGAATAGTAAGCTAGTCCCAAGCCCTATTCATTGGTTCCTTGTGCAATTTCGATTGCTCTGGTCAATCACGGAGTAGCAACTACGAATTGTGCGGTCATCTATGCTCATGCTCATGCTCATGCTCAAAATCAGCAATATGTTTTGAACGGAATGACGTAGCAACATTCTCAGCGCACAAAAATGCGCGTTTTTGGAAGCTCTGAAAGTGGTTCTTAGGCGACTTTGACGAGAAATTTGAAACAAAAAAGATGTTGCTACGTCGTTCCGTTCAAAAGATATTTATGTTTGCCCCAACCCGTCATAACACCTTTTTAAAAAACTATGATTTTTTAAGAAAATTGCCTATAACTTTTGAACCAAAAGAGATAACGTTCATCTCAGCGAAACGACGCGTCTTCAAATGCTCTGCAAGTGTTTCTTGGGCGACTTTGATGAAAAATCGAAACTGAAAAAGTTAACGCCAGAAAGCCGATTTTCTTGAACCACCCTAAGCTTATTCAGAAAAATACCTCTAGATCGGTCAATTTTAAAGCTACATAAAAAGTGTCTTCAGAAAACTTGGTCAAAATAAATAGATCTACAACTTTCCCGAAGAATGTATACATTTATTCATGCAAATAAAAAAGTTTGGTTACCCATTTCTTTGAAAATATGGACCACCCTAATTTTCATGTATATTGAAAAGAGGGCCTTATTTTTAGGAACAACTTTGTAGAAGACCATATTTGTCTAAAAAATCATTTGAAGGCGCTGCATGCATCTTTCCTCGTAAATCTGGTTCGTGGACCATTGTGCACTGACCCTCTTATGAGCCCATGGGTCAAATGGACCCGGGTACTTGGACATCGGCGAACGGCCACCCATGATGGACCCCCAATCGGAATGGAAACAAGAAAACCAACAACCACACATCAACAACTTCGTGCTCATCATTCTACCACGATAGGGTAGAAAGTGACAGCAGCACAACGGCAACCAGTTCGATACAGTAGAACTAGAACAGAATACATTTAGGCGCTTTACAAAGTGTAAGTACAGCTTCCAATTGGAATAGCTCACGCAGTGCCCAAGTGGACAATACAGCTGTAAATTAGGTTAAGTGATTGACGAATAAAAAAAATCTACGTTCGAATGCAGGTTACTTGGTTCGGATTCTATTGAGATTTGCTAAGAATGAGCGTGATGGAAGTTCCCATCGTATTAATGCTTTCGTTGCGGATGTGTTACGTCGGCTATAACTTTGATAGAGGAAAAAAATATAGTGACTTTGGGTATTATCAGCAGGTTTGTTCTCTTCTTCAAGGGAGTTTTTGTAAACTACAGTTACCCCACAATTTATGAATCGGCAAAAATGACCACAGTTTATGGATCACTCATTTGATCAACATGGTGATTCATAAACAGTGTACAAAATTAAGGTGATTAATCGGTGTGGGGTCACTGTAATTTGCCTGAAACTTAGTTGTAGAATTCAGCTTGGTTGGGAAAGATTTAAAATTGGCAAAATAACTGAGTAACGGAAATAATTATTTTCATGTCATTAACATAACATATCATGTTATAAACTTTTATGACAGACAAAATAACAAAAATCATAACAAAAAAAAACAGATTTATCCACCTAGTGGTGAAAGTGCCTTTCTCGTCGCTTCACAATTTTGGCTTTGCTGTCTTTTGGGATAATCGATAACACTAGTTAATGTTTTTTCCGACGTTTCGGGTCTTTTCACGGGTTTAATTGCTCAAGGTTTCCTAGTCAAGATGGCTTTGCTAAACTCAAAAATGTCTTACGGAAGTTTTTGTATATATTGAGTCCGTTCGGTTTGAAACCGTCGTGATGCGGACAATTTCCTCCCTATCGGGCGGTCTAGAATTCGTTCCCTGTTTATGGAATCTTCCACTATTGCTTTGTTTAGCAAGTTTCTGTGCATGGGCCATCATTTCGAAGCATGATCTTTCCGTCGACGTAATCCGAACTGTTCCTGAATTCTGAGAATATTGCCAGATTTCTTAAAACGTAAACACCGCGCGGTCGTTGAAATGTTTCAAAAATGGGCTTTGCACAAAAGTTCACGCGAACTATCGTTTTCGAAAAGAACAGCCGCACCGTAGGGAACACCGCAATGTTATTTCCCATTAGGATAAAGTAAACAGGGAGTGAAAGTGAAAACCGCGGCTGTACCTTTCGGAAGCGATAGGCAGCGTGCACTTTTGTGCAAATCCCTCAAAACTTTATTTAGATAAGCAATAATTTTAATAAAACTGGGAAACATATTCCGACGTTATGTTAAACGAACCATAAAGAGAGGTATAAACAAAGCTGAAAAATATCAGAATTTTCAGTTGACTGTTTGAGCAACTTCACTATCACTGAAGGCCGATCAACAAGACAAGCTAGGGTATAACTTCTTTCACAATCACAAATGACTTTACGGTCTTCGACAAAGTTTTTTTCTTCACATTTTAGGCTACATATTATCACAGGTTACAAGATTTATGTAAAATTGGACAAAAAATGCAAGCAAGTGAAATTGCCCATAAAAAAATTTCCTAGTAGTTTTAGACGCAAAAGAAGATTGAAAAAACTTTGTCCGGGGTTGATGCGATTTTTTTTCCTCCCCTGTTGGGGAAATTAAGCCACTGCGTCCAATAAGATGAACTTTTGTGGCATCCGGGGTTGATGCGATAATTTTCATTTTCCCATATAACGTTGACCCATACTGCTGTATATTTTTACACCTCATATTTTTACAGATGGTGTGATTTGATGAGATTGCTTCAGTACAGACAAACAGACATCATTTTTTGGAACATATTACTATTATATTCACCGTCACAAAACAATAATCGACAAATACAAATCAGGTTACGTTTCACAAGCCGCTGCTGGCTCGATGGCGGTAGTGAGTAAACGTCAAACGAGCAAAAACGATAAATATTTGATTCAACCGTTGAAAACAAGCACGACGGGTAGTGAATAGAGTGAGACGTCTGCATGTATGTGGCCTTAGTTCAGTCAAGACTTTGTTCTCTTACACATATTTATCGATTGCATTGACTTTGTTCACTTTTGTAGCTCCTGCGAAGCACCCAATGCTGGTTTTGCATCACTATCGGTAGACTCCTTTGTGGTCTTAGCCATTTTTTTGGTCATCGTTCCTCGGGTTATTGAAAAAGCCGCGGTTTGATGTGTCACATGCAAGGGTTTGGTTTACTTTTGTATTTCGCCACATTCGGTAGGATACCCGAGAAACCAAATCCGAAACACTACCGGTAGTTTTAAATGCGGTCTCATTTTTCTTGCTAACTGTTTTTCGGGTTATCGAAAAAGTCACGATATAGCATGAATGAATTAGAATCACTTTTTCATTTAACCACTTTCGGCGGGACACCCGGAACAGATTCCGGGACAGTACCAATTATTCCTTATATGTTGATAAAATAACGACCGTCTTTGATAACTTGATAGCGATTGTAGGCGTATTTTCGGTCCTCGGGTTGCTTATAAAACAACTGTTTTAATTAAAGCCGACGTTTCGAGCGTTTATTCACTCATCTTCAGGGCAAACTACAATTTACATACAAAGTTTGAGTAGTCAAGTCATTTGTTATACAAAAAATACTCACATCAAAAGTTGTTTTTAGGTCAAGTGGGTTTGGACATGGACTGATGGAACGGCTAACAACATTACACTGTAATTATACATACAAATTTCGGACATAATGACTTGATTCGTTTTTACAATAATTAAAACTTTGGACGGAGCACAAACTTACACAGCTTTCACCTAGGCACATCTAAACAGGTTTGAATTAAAATGTCTATGAGTGGAGACGTCAAACGAAAAGATGGAACATCGGAAACATTAACAGAAACAGAGAATCACAGCGTGCTGTGACGATGTTCTGCTATCTTTCTCCGTTCGTGATTGAGTGCAGAAGACCCGAGTAAACAACACTCAAATTACTTGTGTCGGTTCTATAGTTAACCGTTTTGGTGTCACAAAAAATGTGACACATTTCAAGAACTTGAAGTGCATTCCCTGCGCCGATTGCGACTGCGCATACATTGGGCTGACTACGCAACAGTTGAAAAACCGTCTCTCTGGGCATCGGTCTCTCATTAACCGATACGTAGATTTGAAATCTTCCGACCCGAACAGAGCGACGGAGAGGGAGGAAGAATTCAAAAAGACGGCGTTGATGGTCCATGTGATTGAAAGCGAACACCGATTCGATTTACCTGGTACTAAAATTTTAGAACAGGACAATCGTTTGAACGCACTTCAAGTTCTTGAAATGTGTCACATTTTTTGTGACACCAAAACGGTTAACTATAGAACCGACACAAGTAATTTGAGTGTTGTTTACTCGGGTCTTCTGCACTCAATCACGAACGGAGAAAGATAGCAGAACATCGTCACAGCACGCTGTGATTCTCTGTTTCTGTTAATGTTTCCGTCCTTTATGTTCCATCTTTTCGTTTGACGTCTCCACTCATAGACATTTTAATTCAAACCTGTTTAGATGTGCCTAGGTGAAAGCTGTGTAAGTTTGTGCTCCGTCCAAAGTTTTAATTATTGTAAAAACGAATCAAGTCATTATGTCCGAAATTTGTATGTATAATTACAGTGTAATGTTGTTAGCCGTTCCATCAGTCCATGTCCAAACCCACTTGACCTAAAAACAACTTTTGATGTGAGTATTTTTTGTATAACAAATGACTTGACTACTCAAACTTTGTATGTAAATTGTAGTTTGCCCTGAAGATGAGTGAATAAACGCTCGAAACGTCGGCTTTAATTAAAACAGTTGTTTTATAAGCAACCCGAGGACCGAAAATACGCCTACAATCGCTATCAAATTCCTTATATGGTTTGAGACTAGTTTCTTGCAAACTGTTTATCAGGTTTCCTAAAAAGCCAAGAATTGTTGTGTCTAATGGATGGGTTTCGTTTATTTTTGCAATTGATCACTTCTGACGTAACAATTCAAACGGTTCTGGAACACTACCGATATTGTCTAATGTGGTCTGAGCCTATTTTCTTGCTAATAGGTAATCATGCTATCGGAAAAGCCGCTATCTGATGTGTCGCATGCCTGGGTTTGGTTCCTTCTGGCATTTGGCCACTTTCGGCGGGACACCTTAGATCGGTTCCGGAACACTATCGGTAGTCTTTAAAAAGATTAAAGATGTGGTCTGAGCCTATTTTCTTGCAAATCGTTCATCACGTTATTTATAGAGCCGCTGTTTAATGTGCCGCAGGCACGGGATTGGCTCTCCTCTACATTGGACCACTTCCGGCAGGACATCCGGAACCGGTTCCGGTGAAAAATCGGCAATTCCAAATATGGTCTGAAACAATTTTCTTGCTAACCATTTATCAGGTTGCCTAAAGAGACGCGATTTGATGCGTCGCATGTAAGGGGTTGGTTACTTCCGGCGGGACATCTGGAACCGGTTCTGTAACACTACTGGTTCCGATATGGTCTAAAAAGGTTTTCCTGCCTCTGTTCATCAGGTTATCGAAAAAGCCACTGTTTGATGTGCCGCATGCATGAGTTTGGTTCACTTTCTTATTTGGCCACTTCCGGCGGAGCACCCGGAACCGGTTCTGGAACGATCCGGTTCAGATATGGTCTGAGAATGTTTTTCTGCCTACTGTTCTTCAGGTTATCGAAAAAGCCAATGTTTGATGTGTCGCATGCATGGGTTTGGTTCACTTTCATATCTGGCCACTTTCGGTGGGACACCCGGAACCGGTTCCGGAACACAACCGGTTCAGATATGGTCTGAGACTTTTTTCCTGGTTACCGTTCATCAGGGTATCGAAAATGCCGTGGTTTGATGGGTCGCATGCATGAGTTTGTTGCATTTTCATATTTGGCCCCTTCCTGGGGTACCGGTCCGGAACACCTAAATGGCCATAACTCCGGAACGGCTGGACCGATCTGAACCATTTTCAATAGGAAACAATGGGACAATATACCACGTCGAATGAATCATCGGTCGTTGAAATCGGATCATATTTACTATCTAAAAATGAGGTGACCTTTTTGTACACATACACACACACATACATACATACACACACACACACACATACATACACACAGACATCATCTCAACTCGTCGAGCTGAGTCGATTGGTATATAACACTTGACCCCTCCGGGGGCTCTATCAAATTTTCGTTTTTGGAGTGAAAATATAGCCTTTCGGTACACCTTGGTGTACGAGAAAGGCAAAACCTGGAAGAATAGTTTATAACTTGTTTTGTTATTTTCAATAACAAGTTAATAATAGCAAATGTAAAATATATTCAATAACAAATTTTGAAATGGAAAAGTAATTGATAACAATGAAAACAGAATGAGTTATAATATCTAAATAATAACAAAATAAGTTATAATATTATATAAATAATAAAACAAGGGTTGATAGCATATCCATAACATTGTTAGTTATTCATTACATAATGCTAAAAAACAACCTGATAATAAAATAGGAGATAATAATAAAATAATAACAAAACTAGTTCTGCTCATGTGCGCGACTACAACGATTTGGCCCCCCAGCTCCGAAGTTGTGCATGCTGCCACGTTCTGTACCCTTTATTAGGTTGTATAATCTTTTTTTTTTTCTAAATTAATTTACACTTTTATCTTAATGATTTACCCTAGTGCCTAGTGAATCTAAAGGGCCTGGATGCAGTGAAAGCAATAAAAATAATCAATGGAGTTCTAGCTCATCCAAAACGTTTTGTAAAATGAGTAATACTCTAATGTTCTTTCTTTATTCGTACCTAACTGAAACTGGGACAAAAAAAAACAGGCTGAGGACAACTTTGGAAAAATCGTCCCCTAGCTCCCTTAGAAAGCAATTGATTATTTTGCAAAGTACTAATACGCTTTTAAAATTCTTACAATTATTGATTCAACGATTTTGAGGTGAATATTTTATGTGACTGCGAAGTGTATGTCATCTTGCATACCTGTACATTTGAAGGGTTTTAGTGAAATAATTTACATTTTCGATAATTTTGAAGTAAATTCTTAATTGTTAAGCGTATTTTCACCGTAGGTTATCAGAATAGGGTCTACTTTATCCAATAATCGATACTAAGAAGTATCTACATTTATTAGCTCTCCATAACACGACATACATCGCCGTGCCTGTCCAAATTACATACATGTCCAAATTATATTTTTTACCCTGTGTCTATAAAACAAAACGCTGATAAGTTGGCTCTGCCACAGTTAGAATGTAATGTCTGAAAGGAAAAGAAGAGGAACAATGAGTAAATAGTATTTCCTCATCAGTTCCTCACGGAGTGCTGTGAACAACGTAAATATCGAATGGTGTAGTTTTGATTGCAAAAGCATGCTATTGTTTTGCTATTATAATGATAAAATATTTGTGCAATCTCAATATCACAATAATATCTGAAATTGTGCTACAACAAAACATGTCATTGAAATGTTATTCAAAGAAAATATACCAATATCACGATCATAACAAAGTAAGATTTTCTAACATAACATGTTGTGGAACGGTAATGCCTCAATAAGTTATTAATAACAAACCTAGATATAAAACAAGTTTTGTGATTCCGTTGCTATTATATTGATATTTCCTTCTGCCCGGGGAAGAGAACAAAACTGCCGAAAATACTCAAGTTGATAGTGTAGATAATAGTGTACAAGACTGGAACAAAGTTCTTTTATCTTTAGTAACAAGATATGTAACTCTGGGCTAGTTCATCCCAGGACCCACGCTTCACTACACTCTCGGCGAAGTTATTGGACCAGCTTCGTCAAAGGCCGGGTCGACAACGGACCAGATCGCTAGTCAAAGCCTCCGGAAATTGTTATACGGATCTCTACAATGTTGGTGTTTGCTACACGCTACAAAAGCTTGAAGAACAGGATTGGCGAATCAGGCGGAGCGAAACATCGAGACTAAAGGCCGAGGAATCCTGTGTATCTCCACAGGTGTTTCGGAAAGAAAAAAAAATGCAAGTGGCCAGTAAACTTTTCGACATTTTTTTTTTATTTCTTTTAGTTAATGAATGTTAACTGCATCTAATTCTCCACACTATTGTGGATGAGCTGTAGATATTTGAGAAGGAGAAAACTCATGATGTTGCGTAAACTCAACAAACACAATGAGCCCTCACGCATACAGTACGAATTGTTTCGCCCTGAGGATGGTAAAACGTAATGAAACGGTGACAAAAAGCAACTTGACAAAGTGCAGAAACGCGCAAAAATGGCTTTCTATTTGGGACAAACCATGGAAAAGTATGGTCGCTCGTCGGAGCAAATCGGAACGGAAGGATTCCAGAAACACCCTTTGCACCCAACAAGACTATGTACGTACCTACATAGAAAATACTAGTCACAGTTTTAGCGCCCCATTCCCATCGCCGTGGTGGCAAGAAAGTGGTTATCACACTCGCAAGAAGCTGACCCATAAATCAAGAGACTTATAGTTCTTTAATTTATCTGTCTCTACATCTTGTTTCTTCACATGTGCTAAATTCAAGAAGATGAGCAGGGAGAGGAGAGGTGGCGTTTCAATTTTTCCATGGTTGTGCTGCATGTGCACATATTGTGTGGCCAAAGATTGGAGGAAAGTTCCATTACGCTCGGTATGTGCTACGGCTACGAATACGTGCGGAAGGAAATGAACCAGGGAAAGTAAATGTGTGACACGTGATTTGATATCTGTGGGAAATCCAATAAGTTGGTCGATCATGTGGTGCCGCTAAGTGGGTCGGCGCGGCGGGGCGGCGCTCGGTTCGTTCGACGCGTGATGTGTCACTCAGTGTGCTAGAATCTAGAACCCTAGAACGCTATCATGGCCGGTGCAGTGCCCGGTTTTTTGTGGAAGAATGTCTCACGTCACGGGATTTTTTTTTATTATCTTTTGCATAGCGATTGCCATCATTTGAACCTTTAGAAATGCTTGTTAAGATTCATGAAGGCTATGAATTTCAATCAAATAAATAATGAATGAGACGTTAGATTAACACGGACACGGAACTGGGTTGATCCAGCTTCATGACGCTTTCTCTCATTTTGCGTTGCGTTTTTCTGTTGATGACTAAAGGGGAAGCTGAATTGAAAACAGATCTTAGTTATGAGGATGCGATCCACTGGTATAATGTTATTAAACCATCAGAGTACCATTCTTATTCCAAGGCGATTTTTTCAACGATCAATACTGACTATACATGTCAATGGTTGCTCCTCCGTGAATGATCTGAACTGGTATTAGTTGCACTGAGATCCAACTGAATAAGGGGCTGGGACATTCCACTTATTCTCAAAGTGCAATTTTAGCAGCTCATGCATATTTGATCAATAACGGCGCCGGCCAAGTCCTTATAGTCAGCTGGGAAGGGAAAGGAATGTTAGAGTGTACTGGTTGTTGCTACTAGAGACCGAGAGCACTCTGCGTCCCCACAACCCGCACGGACTGGGGTATTTGTTAGACGGAAAGGATGGGAGATCTGGGAGTCACCGTTGGGTCGGTGATGCGATCCATGGATAGGGTTATTTATAGTGTTCGTGATAGATTGTGTGGTGAATAAGGTGAATAAGGTCAAGCGGCACAGCACGCTTTGGTTGCATAACTTATAGGCGTTATATATACACTGTGCTGTGAGTGGAAGTTGGAAGGGAGGGAAACGACTTTTTCAATTCGTTTCTGGTTCTAGCGATGGCTATGCACATATGAATATACAAGAGTTGTATATGTAGAAAAGAGAGAGCGAGAGAAAGCGGATAGGAAGATACAAAGAAGGATGAAAAGGACGGGCCAGGGATTGAACCCATGACCTTCTGCATACTAATCAGAAGCGGTAGCCACTAGACCACCAAGCCCGTCTTATTCCAAGGCGATTTTTTCAACCCTAAAATTCTACTAAATCTACTAATTCTGTGTGAAAAAATTACAATCTGTAAAAAGTGCAAGCACATGGAAATAGTCAAGATAGCTGGAATATGAAAAAATGGTTTTGGAAACAATCGTAATTGAAAGTATCCCGAAAACTCACAGCATGCAAGAAGCACGTACTAGGCATACGTTAAATATCCATCCACTGACTGTGAGAAACAAGGCGCCGCGCCGGAGGCAAAAACGAAATTGCATAAAAGAAGCGGTTCTATATATACGGCTTGCGGGGATTAATTCCATTTTAAGCAATTTCGTTGGCCCTTTCTCTGGCGGTGCACCACCGACTGTCTCGTGAAGGTGTGCGCAATATGGAAGATGTGCGGAAGCGGAAGTGAATCTGGCGAAATTTTGTCTCTTCTCGAGAGAGGGACGGTCATCATCGTGTGTATACTGGTATGACATGATCTGCACGACCAGGTAGACCGAGTGAGTGGTACGGAATATTTCGGGACTGGTAATTAAGTTATCATGCTGCATAAAAGATGAATTGGTATTGAAAAGATACTATGTTTTTGTTTTTGCTGTCGTAGTATGAGATTTTTTTTTTCAACTGAATTTCATATATCAATCTAAGCGATCGCAAAAAAAACCTAAGACGAATTAGCAGAACAGACGATTTGATTGTGGAATATATTCCGACGCACGATCTTTAAATTTATATTAATGATCTATAGCTGCAGGTTACTCTCTCAAATTTTATGCCGCCGTCTATCACCGATTGCAAGAGAGTTCGTGGGGCAATATCAGGCTGGATTTATGGGTGAACGTGCTACAACGGACCAGATGTTCGCCATCCGCCAGGTGTTGCAGAAATGCCGTGAATACAACGTGCCCACACATCACTTGTTCATCGATTTCAAATCGGCGTATGATACAATCGATCGAGAACAGCTATGGCAGATTATGCACGAATACGGATTCCCGGATAAACTGATACGGTTGATCAAGGCGGCGATGGATCGAGTGATGTGCGTAGTTCGAGTATCAGGGACACTCTCGAGTCCCTTCGAATCTCGCAGAGGGTTACGGCAAGGTGATGGTCTTTCGTGCTTGCTGTTCAACATTGCTTTGGAGGGTGTAATAAGAAGAGCGGGGATAAACACGAGTGGGACGATTTTCACGAAGTCCGTTCAGCTGCTTGGTTTCGCCGATGATATTGATATTATTGCTCGTAAATTTGAGACGATGGCGGGAACGTACATCCGACTAAAGAGTGAAGCCTGGCGAATCGGATTAGTCATTAATGTGCCGAAGACAAAGTACATGATGGCAAAGGGCTCCAGGGAGGAATCACCGCGCCCGACACCCCGAATTCATATCGACGGCGATGAAATCGAGGCGGTTGAAGAATTCGTGTACTTGGGCTCACTGGTGACCGCTGAAAACGACACCAGCAGAGAAATTCAGAGGCGCATTGTGGCAGGAAATCGTGCCTACTTTAGACTCCGCAGAACTCTACGATCGAATAAAGTTCGCCGTAACACGAAGTTAACTATCTACAAAACGCTGATTAAACCGGTCGTCCTCTATGGGCACGAAACATGGACCCTACGTGCAGAGGACCAACGCGCCCTTGGAGTTTTCGAACGGAAGGTGTTGCGTACCATCTACGGCGGAGTGCAGATGGAAGACGGGACTTGGAGAAGGCGAATGAACCACGAACTGCATCAGCTGCTGGGAGAACCAACCATCGTCCATACCGCGAAAATCGGGAGGCTACGGTGGGCGGGTCACGTCATCAGGATGTCGGATAGCAACTTTACTAAAATGGTTCTCGAAAGTCATCCGACCGGTACAAGAAGACGTGGAGCGCAGCGAGCTAGGTGGGTCGACCAAGTGGAGGACGATCTGCGGACCCTACGCAGAGTGCGGAACTGGAGGCAAACAGCCATGGACCGAGTGGAATGGAGGCGGCTACTATGTACAGCAGTCACAATAGATCTAAAAACAGGTCGCAGTGACTTATATACCCAACAAGGAATAAAAAAAAATGTACAGCAGAGGCCACCCCGGCCTTAGCCTGACCTAAACTGCTGGAGGGATCCTTGAAAATGTTTTGAGGATATCCTGGGATGAATTCCAAAAGAAACCATTGGAGAAATTTCTGCAGAAATATCAAGAGAAAAACTTGGGAATTATAAGACACATAATGTAAAAACAAATCACTCGCACTCGCTTGTATAATTAGTAGGCGAAGTTGGCATCTAAGCCGAAAAAGAGATGGACTTTTTAAAATATGAATGTTATTCGTGGGGACTCGAGTTCAGTTTGGCTTCCTATTCCGCAGAATCATAATCTGGTCTGCGGTGAAAGCGCCGGACTTGCGAATACGGATTCGCAAGGTCGAATCCCACCAGAACACAATTTTTCCACAAATTCATCTCTCAATTTGTCAATTAGCAACATTCTGTGCATTCTAATTACAAGTTTTTCTGTATGAATTACAATTTCTTTGGAAATTTGTACTGTATATAACTTTTCTCAACTTTTTCCTCTGAAATTCCTTAAACAATTGTTTTTTCAGTTCTTTTGCAAATTTATTTGACAATTTTATTGTGATTCCCATTATAATTCCGTCAGCATTTTTTTTAATTTATTCGAAAATTTATTTGAGATTTCTTTGCTGTTTTGTTGATAAATAAAAAAAAACAATTACACTGTCTTCGACCAGAGGCTGCATAGACTGAATATTACTAACACTAGACAATAGTCGGGGCCCGTGGCGTAGTAGGTCACACGTTCGCTTCATATGCGGATGGTCATGGGTTTGATTCCCAGCCCCGGCACTTGCAATTTTTCGTCAGTTGCTCTTCACCGAGAGCGGCTGACACTGACCCTCTTCTGAGCCCCATGGCTCAAACGGACCCGGATACCTGGAAATCGGCGAACTGCTACTCATAACGGACCCCCAATCGGACTGGAAAGGAACAACGGCCATCCATCATCCTTGTGCTCATCATTCTACCATGTAGTAGAAAAGTGAAAGCAGCAGAAAGGCAGCCAGTTCAATAAAGTAAAATAGAATATATCTAGACGCTGTACAATACTGTAGGTGCAGCTGTCAATTGAAGTCGCTCACGTAGTGCCCTAGTGGACAATAGAGCTGTAAATTAGGTTAAGTGATTAAGAATAAAAAAAAACACTAGACAATGGACAACACATATATAACACCCAGTGGCCCAGTGGAGAATTTTCCGTTTGACGAAAAGTTTTCCCCTAATGGATCGAGAATCGAACCCACACTTCGAGGCTTACGAGGCACCTATACGACTGACGCCACTGACCGCTCGGCCACGAAACCCACAATTGTGAATTTCTTCGATCATTCCTTTGTAAACTCCTTGACAATGCATTTGGAAATTCTGGAATTTTGAATTGGGCTTGCTCGAAGAATTTACAAAGAAATTATGATTTTCTTTCTTTTTCAATTCAAAAAAAAAGCACGGAGGGATTCTCAAAAAAAACCTGAATAAAATTTCCTGAGAAATTACTAAAGGAATTGCCACTTAAAGTTACATCATAATTGCACATCATTATTTTATTATAACTTTGAACCAGTAAATCCATTTCAAACTTCTTTTTTTTTTTTGTTTGAAAGCTATTGAATTGTAGTTTTAAGGAAAAATCGGTAAAAAAGTCAATTTGTATTTTTGTGCAAAAAATAAGCAAATATATTAGTTTTTTTTCACGTTTTCATGGTCTCGGGACCATGGGTTTATATTTTTTTTATAAAAAAATGAGGAAATTTGGCGTAGCATATCAAAAAATCTTTACTTTGAACCAGTAAATCCATTTCAAACTTCTTTTTTTTTTGTTTGAAAGCTATTGAATTGTAGTTTTAAGGAAAAATCGGTAAAAAAAGTCAATTTGTATTTTTGCGCAAAAAATAAGCAAATATATTAGTTTTTTTTTTCACGTTTTCATGGTCTAGGGACCATGGGTTTATATTTTTTTTATAAAAAAATGAGGAAATTTGGCGTAACATATCAAAAAATCAGAGATGTTTGTTTCTCAGTTTTTGAGATACGATTTTTTCAATATAGAGGGTCATATATTTTAATACTAGCTGCTCTGAAATTGCCTGATTTTGTAAATTCTCATGTATTGTATTGCTTTTTTAAGTGATTCTTGATGTTTCTGGAATCCACAGTTTTATAAAGATTTAAAATATATTCAAATTTTAAAAAAATGTTTTGTATGAGGAAATTTGACAATTAATTTTCAAAAAAAATCATATCTCAAAATTTAAAAAAAAAATACATCTCTGGCCAAATTTCCTGAATTTTCAGGAAAAAACCTAATATTTATATTTGCATATTTTTGCACAAAAACACAATATAAAAGCTTTCAAACAAAAAAAAAGAAGTTTAAAATCGGTTTGAACCAGAAGTTATGATTGTTAGAAAATTTTAGTCCCAAAACAAAATGGTGGAATATTCTAAAAAAAACCCGATTTAATCCACCTATGGTGCACAGAACCCTTCTTACACTTATTAAAATAATGGTTGTATTATTTGTATTTAACATATTTGTTTTGTGGAATTGACCAAAAGTTCTAGAAAGTATTGTGGATTTGGCATCTAGTGGATTGGTTTCCAAAATAGCATCATGGACCATGGACTAAACTACCAGAAATGCCAGACACTTCCTAGAGTCTTGTATGGAATGTTTAAAAAATAGCTTACATATTCTGGAATTTTGTATCTTTTATTAACTGCTAAAAGATCTTGAATCGATTAACAAATGGGTAAGAAAATCAGCGAGGCACTTTGTCTGAATCAGTCAATTAAATCCGAAGTACTTGGTATTCATGTTTATGGTGTAAAAACGACAAAAATGATATATCTACTAAGTTAATCAGTTTTGGCATTAGCTAGTTATTTTGGCTGTCTGGTTCTTCAAAGCTTTCATTTAACATATTGTTAGTTTCCATAAAATTCCTGTGTATTTGTAATTTGTTATTTATAATTTTGTTGAAAACAATAACCTGCTAGTATACACTTTGTATGAGGTCAGCATCATTTATTGAAAAATAATTTCCCAAGGACTGGTCAAAAACAAATGCAAGATAACAAGTGAATATAATAAAAAAAAAGAATTTATTGAAATACTCTTCGTGAGATATCTCAGTAATCAAATGTCGAATCGAAATAAAATTTCAGGGCCTTATACAAGCATATTGTAGCTTTCATTTGGTGCTTAGAGAACCCAAATCGGTTGACAGGTGGCTGAGATATTTATGATGGTACCCTTGGTCAAAAATCTCTCAAAAAGTTAACCTGTATTACTCCCAAGTACTCTTTGAAAGATATCTCGGTAACCAAATGTCCAATCCTAATGAAATTGTATAGGGTTCTACTAGAATGTTGTAGCTTTTATTTGGTGCCAGGATAACCGAAATCGGTTGACAGACGGCTAAGATATTTATTATGATACTTTTGGTCAAAAATCTCAAAAGGTTTAGTTGTATAAATGTGAAGTACTCTTCGAAAGATATCTCTGTAACCAAATGTCCAATCGAAATAAAATTTCTGGGCGATCTACTAGGATGCTGTAGCTTTCATTTGGTGCCAAGAGAACCCAAATCTATTGACAAACGGTCGAAATATTTGTTATGATACACTTGGTCAAAAATCTTAAAAAGTTTAGATGTATGACTCATAAGTACTCTTCGAGAGATATCTCGGTAACCAAACGTCCAATCGAAAAAAATTCAATAGCGTTCTACTAGGATATAGTAGCTTTCATTTGCTTCCAAAAGAACTCAAATCGGTTGACAGACGGCTGAGAAACGTGCGTGACTTTTTTTGTAACGCACATACACACACACACATACACACATACACACACACACACACACACACACACACATACAGACATTTGCTCAGTTCGTCGAGCTGAGTTCATTGGTATATGAGACTCGGCCCTCCGGGCCTCGGATCGAAAGTCGGTTTTTCGAGCGATATTTATACCCTTCTTATGGGTGTAAGAAGGATAAAAAGGAGTTGCCAAAGAAATTTCTATCAAAATTCTCGCAAGAATTCTCAAAGAAATTTTCGAAGGAATTTACATAAAACCTAAAGGAATTGCTGAAGTAGCTTTCAAATTAACTACCGATGAAATTTCCAAAAAATGTGCCTGAAGGTGTTTTGAAACGAATTCCAAAAATAATACCGAATATATTCTCAAAAAAATTGCCGAATGAAATTGCCAATTCCAAAGGAATTTCGAAATTTCCCAACTAATTTCAAAATAATTTGTAAATAAATTGCTGAAAGAATGTTTTGTCAAAAAAATGGAAATATCTTGTAATTTAAGTACAGGCTGGACCCGATAATCCAAATAATCTTGCAAACGTAGTGCTGCACGAAACTGAAATTTTGGCCGGTTATAAATCAAATCTGGTTTTACAAAAGTCAATTTTTCCGCTTTATACAGCATTCCATTCACCAGACATAGAGTAGTGTGCGGTAGTTCGGCAGCAGCAAAGTTTCGCGCGCTCGCTTTGCTAGATTTTTGCGAGAGTGAGTTTTTGGAGGCGAAGTGTACAGGCCGCGTTTTCATTCGGTCGTCGTCGTCTATTTGACTGCTCATCTTCGTACGGGGCGATTTATGATACGATAAATGCAACAAACAACATTTTTTGCGATTTTAGTCAACAGACATTGAAATGTTTGTCACGTCAAGTGTCGGCCCAAGTTCCAAAGCCACGTTGATTCAAATCACTTTATTTTCTCTTTCGTTAATTTTCGCACTTCGAAAACTATCTGAATGGTTCGTCATCTTCGATGTCGGCATGTGTTTTGTTTTAGTCCAAATGAAAATAAGTGGTTTGATATTAATAGGGTTGCATGAATCACTCCACTTACCAAAGTGAACTTATATCATGCGCCCTTTCCCCTCCCCACTAACAAAAAGTCCTTCCCATGACAGACGTGGAGACGCAGAGGTGATCTCGGTCTTTAGTAAGCAACGCACGTCATAATAACATTCCTTTCCCTCCTCGATGACCGTAAGGACGTGGCCGGCGCCGTTATTGACCTAATAAAGTTTGGAATTCTCGAAGATGCACATTGAGGACGGTAAGCTACTCCCAAGCTCCGTCTGTTGGTTCCTTGTGCAACTTCGATTGTTCTGGTCAATCACGGAGTAGCAACTACGAATAGTACGGTCATCTATGCTCATGCTCATGCTCATTCCATTCACCAGACATATGTTTGTGAAGCTTTAAGGGCTATTCTCATTACACCGGGCCGGGACCGTGCCGGGCCCCGGCCGTGCCCCGGTCATCGATATCTTACATGCCATTGCTATAGCGTGTTTCACATCACACCGTGCCGGGGCTCGGTCGGGCCACGGCCGGGCTAATGAGAAGCACGCCATAGATATCGTTAGAAAGAAATCGATGACCGGGGCACGGCCGGGGCCCGGCACGGTCCCGGCCCGGTAAAGTGAGAAGACCGCTTTAGAGTGCGACTCAGGATAAACAAAGCCAACCTGGCTTTTAAACATTTTGTAGTTTTTTTTTTCAGAACCATGCTCACAATTGCTCTGTAAAAGTTGTTTCATGCAGTTAACGTATACGTATGTTTTGTGAAGAATTAACTTCAAAGTAGCTTATTTTTCTTCAAACTTTACATGACGGTTCACACCAAAACGATTTAACGCGTTTGCGCACATTTTTTAGCGATATCGTTCACGTTTCCGGGCCAGTTCTTCCTGCAACGCAGTATATAATTATACTGAGAAATTAAAGGTGGATCGTTTTGCAAAAGAAAACTGGGATCCACTAAAACTGGAAGATTCTGAAGCTGTTACCCTCTGGGCACCCCTGGGAAAAATGCTAGATACGCCAATGGTAGATTTCAGGGAAAGAGGCTGGAAAAATTCCTGATGGAATGCATGGAGGAATTCCGGAAGGAATTCCATAAGGAATTCAAGAAGATATTCCGCAAAGAATTCCAGAACAAATTAGTAAAGAGAAGAATCCTAAGGTGAAACCAGGAGAAATTTTTGAAATAATCTGATGTCGAACACCACAAGAAATCTCAGAAAAAAAAACATGGAGGCACTCCAGGAAAAGTCTTGGATGTATCCCTGGAGAAAACACTGGAAGGTTTCCTGCAGCCCAGGTAGAATTCCCGAAGAACTTCAAGGACGAATTCCCGAAGGTATCATGGAAAGAGTTTCAGAAAAACTCTCAGGAGGAATTTCTGGAGGAATTCCAGCAGAAATCCCAAATACGGCTCTCTGAAGCAATCCTATGAGAAATTCCTGAAAAAAACCCTAGGTGACATTTCTGATAGAATCCCTGGAGGAATTCCTCAGGAAATAATTGCATGAGTTTCTGAAAGAATCATAGGAAGTCCTCCTAAACAAATCCTTGTACTAATTGATGTGATAATCCTAGCAGGAATTCCTGAAGGAATCCCTGAAAAATTTCCATAGAGAATTCCATGGACGAATTTCTGAAGTAATCCTTGGAGAAATTTCCGAAAAAAAACCTAGGTGGAATTTATGAAGAAATCCCTGAACGAAAGTCTGAAGGTATCCCAAAACGAATTCCATAAGGAAAGAAATTCCTGCAGGAATCTCTGCAAGAATCCTTGGAGCAATTCCTGAATGAATCACTGGAGTAATTCATGTGGGCTTCCTGGTAAAAACCTGGAAGAATTCCTGACGGAATCCCTGCAGTAATTCATGAAGAAATCCCAAGAGAAATTTTTGAGGGGTTCCCGAAAGGAAGAACCTGAATCTCTGGAAGAATTTTTGAAGGAATCCCAGTTGCAATCCCAGAAGGAATCCCAAAAGCTATTCCAGGAGGAATTGCTAAAGCAATCTAAGGTTACATTTCTGAAGAAACTACTGGAGGAGTTCCCGACAACATTCCTCAAAAAATATCTGAAGGAATCCAGGGGGTTTTCCAAAAAGCTGTGTCTGCACTGTTTTTAGACGAACTAGAATTAGAATCCCTGCATCAAATTTTCAAGAATTTCTAAAAATATTTTGTATGAATCTCTGGATGAATGTTTTAAATAATCTCTGGTAGTATATCTAAAAGAATCTGTGAAGGAAACTCTTGCAGCGATCATTCTAAAAAAAATCCAAATAGATTTATCTGAGAAATGTTTTTGAGAAATCTCTGGAGGAATCCCTAGCGATATTCTCGAATCCACGAAGGAATGTCTGAAAGAAATCCCCTAAGGAATGTCTGGAGAAGAACCTGAAGGGTTCTCTGGTGAAACTCCGCATTAATGCCAGGCCATGGCATTGTCGACCTTCTTCCCGAACTAGCAATACCTTGGGCACATCGGGAATGATATCAGTATGTTTCTGAAGAGGAGGTTGAATGGATAGTAGGCCGTCCCTTATTTTGCAAAAATTGGAAATGTTATAAGTTCGTTGTTGGAAAATGATCGTTTTAGCTAAAAAATGATCGTGTCAAAATTTGAGGTAATTATCTCAAGGCTAAGTGGTCCCTCAAGGGGCCTAAAGTTGTCAAAAATTGTATGGGACCAAAAAAACATGAAATTTTTTTCGACAAAAAAATACGCTAGTCTACTAAAACCGGTGAGTTTAGGACCCTAAAGGGCCAAAAATGTGCTTAGATTTGCGATATTTCTACTCGTTTTTGAGTTATTGAACAAAATAAGGTAAGTTTAGTAGGAATCTAAAAAAATGGTCAAAAATGCTGATTTTTCAGTTGTTTTTTGTCAATATCTTGGAAACGAGTAGAGATATCGCAAATCTAAGCACATTTTTGGCCCTTTAGGGTCCTAAAATCACCGGTTTTAGTAGATTAGCGTATTTTTTTGTCGATAAAAATTTCATGTGTTTTTGGTCCCATACAATTTTTGACAACTTTAGGCCCCTTGAGGGACCACTTAGCCTTGAGATAATGACTTCAAATTTTGACACGATCATTTTTTAGCTAAAACGATCATTTTCCACTAACGAACTTATAACATTTCTAAATTTTGCAAAATAAGGGACGGCCTAATGGATAGTCGATCAGTATTTTACAGGAGTAGATGAAGCAGAGGCAGCTTCAACTCGCCCATGGAAGTAGAGTTGGTGCATAACCGCAAGTCGGGCGGGTACATGGCGCATTCACTGAAACAGCTGGAGGCCATCATCGATGAAAAGCTGAACTAATACAGCCTGTAAGAGGGCCAATATGGAGATTCGCGTTGTTAAGAAACAGCTCGGCGCGCAATCGTAAGGGAAAAACAGACGACTCCCTGGCAGGTCGCGTATATGATGACTATTTGAAGTCCATATGACTGCAAGCGATTGACCAAGGACCGGCTTCAGCAGGGAAGGTTTCTTCATTCGATGAAAATTCAGAAAGCGAATCGTAGCCACAAAATAACCATGTACATATCTTCTATTTTCCATTTTCTTCAATCTACCTCCATATGTTCTATTTTCTACATTCAACGTTATTGTAGTTTAAGCTGTTACCTTGATTGAGAATCAATTATGTAAAGGCCAAAACGTGGCATTTGAAAACATCATCAATTCCCTAATCACCATCCTCTACAATCCAATTGTCGCGTACTTCTACAGTCAGACAACAGAAATCCCCATGAAGAGAGGCTAATTTGTGTTCACACTGCAATGTACAAAATGTTCTGAAATTCCCCAGGGCATGGAAAACAAAAACTTGCATTTTCGTCATAAATACCTACGAAGCCCTCCGCTGAATCCACAGTAACATCAGAAGTCTCAAGCGATCACCAGCACACAGCGCAGCACTGCCCCAGCCCCCTCGGCCGCCAGGAATCAAGTTGTTTGATGTCGGAATGGGTCTGCCCGGGTTTCGGGTGTATTTTCTCTATATATCTCACACTGCAGCACAACCGGCATCATCCAGCAGCATCAGCACACAGCACTTGAATGTTTTATGTGCCATAGTTGGCACATTCTTCCAGCAGCTGGGTCCATGCTTCCATTTCGTTTATTTTCCCATGTTGTTTTTACTGCCTGGGCTGCTGCTGCTTTTGCTGTTGCTGCTACTGCTGCTACTGTTGCGAAAAGCTTCCATGGCTCCACACTAGCGTGGCTCAAAATACCACATGTCAAAAAGTTCGATGGGCCCCTTCTTATTTCGTTCTATATGATGCCACGATGCTCTGGTCAAATTTTCAGCCAAATCCGTTAACATTAGGGCGGTGCTAAACTCATTTGAAGTTTGTATGGGAGTTTATATGGGAAAACATCGTTTTTAGCATTTTTCTCATGAGGGGCACTATTTTTACTTAAAACACATAACCGATTGTATAGAACTATAGTCTCACATGTGTTGAAAAACTTTGTCAAAGACCGCAAAGTCATCCGAAGCTTGTAAGAAAAGATATTACACGCAGACCATCTTGTGATGCTTAACATTTAACATGTAAAGGAATAACAATAGCAATAAAATCTCATTGAATGGGCCCGTACTGTCTAGGCTATATCTTTTTTCGCAAGTGTCTGATTACGTTGCGGTCTTCGGCAAAGTTTTTTGGCATATCCCAGGCTATATTTCTATAGGATCGATTACGTGTTTTAAGGAAAATTAGAACCCCTCAGAAGAAAATTGCAAAAAACGATGTTTTCCCATATAAACTCGCATACAAACTTCAAACGAGTTTAGCACCGCTCTAATGTTAACGGATTTAGCTGAAAATTTGACCAGAGCATCGTGGCGTCATATAGAACGAAATGAGAAGGGGGCCCATCGAACTTTTTGACATGTGGTTTTGCCATACAAGCTTGAGCCACCCTACTCCACACCAATCAGGCTAACCAACCGATTTCCGACCCACACCCACCTTCGAACCTCCCACTAAAGCACCACCACCTCCCACACCCCCTCCCCAATGTGCTTTCTACTCGCTGAGAAGAGACTGTCGCATCGCAGCATCTTTTCAGCCAGCCATACCACCAGCGTTCATCGGAGTTGTCGTCGTCGTCGTCATCGTCGTCGTTACAGGCTGGTAAGCGTGATTAATTACCCACACTCGTCTTTCACTTCACTACACCATCATCGAAGAGCCAGCCGCCGAAGGATGATGACGACGACGACGTCGCTCGTCGTCGAAAGACAAAAACAGGACTCGGAAGAAGGGGGCAACTGATGCTGACGCTGGCTGACGATGGTTATGGTTGCGCTGATGATGATGCTGACGATACTGAGCAGACTTTCAATCCAACTCAAACTCCCATATACCAACATACAAACTATGAAGCGTGGCGGTGAAATTGTAGGAATAAAATATTTCGGTGGTTGGTTGGGGGTGGTCGATTGTAAAGTGGAACACAATATAATTTTAGTAGGTGCGAATTACATAAAGTGAACCAACAGCTTCGAAACTTGGGAGGTTGGGAACAGTTATATTACCCAATTTATGCTATGAAATGAAAGATTACCGACTGATTCAACGGCAACGACTTTTAGCGCAAAACAACGGCAAAGAATTGGAACTTGAAATGTAATCACCCTAGCCCAGTAGGGTAAACTGGCACAACTAGCCAATGAGGCTACCATATGAAGCTTGAGATCCTAGGACTGAACATAGTCCGTTGGCCGAGCTATGGTGAACACAGATTGGCGTCGGGTCAAATTCTGCTATACTCTGGTCCACGATGCGAACACACTCCTCGCCACCGTGGAGTCGGTTTCCTGCTCAGCGTTCTCGCCAAAGCTGCGCTCATGAAGTGGGAACGTAGGAACCTATCATTGAGAGGATAATTGTTGCCAGATTCAGAACACGGGTTCAAACCCTTACCATGGTCCAATGTTACGCGCCAACCCGCGATACCGAAATGCAAGACAAAGAGAACTTTCACAGCCAACTAAATGACAAGTTTTCGAATGATGATAATAAGATCCTCATGAGCGACTTCAACGCAAAGGTTGGTTCCGACAACTCGGAGTATGGACACATTATTGGACGCCATAGTCCCCGAGAAATGAGTGAAAACGGAGAGCTGTTTGCTGAGTTTTGTGGCAACAATGACATGGTGACAAGTGCACAAAATTACATGGGTTTTCCGTTATGTCGTTACGGATCTGCCGAAAAAGGAGATGTAGCCTTCTTGATGCGCGGAACGAACATAAAGCCGACATTGCGTCCGATCATCATCTCCTAATCGGCGAGATCCGGTAGCGCATTGCTAGAATCCATGAAAAGGAGGATAAAATCGAACGCCGGCCGGTTCAACACACGCCGACCGGAAGACGCTGCTGCGGTGAAATGGTCCTTCGTCGAGAAGCTACTGAACCGTGCTGTGGGTATTCCGGAAGGTGGAAGCGTAGCAGACCGATGAAGCGCCGTCAAGAACGTCTTCATCGCCATCGGCGAGAATAACTTGAGTGAGCTACGCACCCGGAGGAAGCAGTGGACCACAGACGATGCCTGGAGGAAGATAGAGAAGCGAAGGATTGCCGAAGCCGCGATAGAGCGAGCGAAAACACGAGGAGCCAAAGCCGTAGCCCGTCAACGTTATTCAGCTTTCGAGAAGGAAGTGAAACGCTCATGTAGACGGGACAAAAAAGTGTGGCCGGACTCCCTAGCCGACGAAGGCGAGAAAGCCGCAAACACCGGTGACATCCGTCTCCTCTACGATGTTTCACGTCACCTTAGAACGACTAAGATGATCACCTAAAAATCAATAAACCAATATGTCGGTACATTTTTCATCATCTTCAGTTCAGTGCTTTCTTTGAGGGCCCATATAGCCGAGGCGGTAAACGCACGGGTATTCAGCATGACCATGCTGAGGGTGACGGGTTCGATTCCCGGTCGGTCCAGGATCTTTTCGTAAAGGAAATTTCCTTGACTTCCTTGGGCATAGAGTATCTTCGTGCCTGCCACACGATATACGCATGCAAAATGGTCATTGGCAGAGGATGCTCTCAGTTAATAACTGTGGAAGTACTCATAGAACACAAAGCTGAGAAGCAGGTTTTGTCCCAATGAGGACGTTACGCCAAGAAGAGAGTTTGCTTTCTTACAAGCATCATGGCTTGAGATTGCATTTGGTGTGACACAATGCATGCCAAACAGTTACGTTAAAAGCTAATCGAAAGCAAATTGTTGTTATTTTATTTTTATGTAGACCAAACAGCAACATGGTTTGACAGCTGCAGTTTTTTTTTTTAAACTTTAAATTTATTAATTTTAATTCATTTGCCTCCAAGCTGCAGTTTGTTGTTTACATTCCAATCATTTCTCGTGTGAAAGTCTCGCATTGTGTTTATTTGTTTATTGAAATGCTCCAGAACGGCAGCAATCAAGTACGATTGCCTATGCACATCGAACGATAGGCAACCGAGTGGCAAATAAATAAATATACTGTCGGAACCCCAATTCGCCGATAAAGAAAACAAGATATGCCGTCCATGGACTTACGTGCTGATTTACACTGGTGAGTGACTCGTAAAGTGCCCTTGAAAATGCCCCATTTGTACTTCCGTCCATTGTTGTTCTGTCCTGCTTCCATGGCCTGGAGAATACCGAGATGTTATTGCCTCCAGGGCTTGGGTCCGAAACAAGGTTCTTGATTCATATTATATTTTATCACAGTATTCATAAGTTCACAGTTTCAAGCGAATGGGTCTCAAGAGGATTAGAATGCTGTGATAAACCTATTTTAAATATCATAACATATCGGATTTCATATTCTAGCTACAGAAGGTTGTGAAAACGATTAAAAGTTATATTTTGAACTGTAATTATTTGCCATATTTATATCTAAATAGGCTCCAATATATCTGATTAAAAATAACTTGAGAACAGAAGTGGAAAATCTTTGGACATTAACACTAAAACTTATTGACATTGACTTGAAAAAATTACATTTTTTCGTGAAAAATCCAAAAAGTGTCAATCCATGATAACTTTTTTCAACGATCAAAAAGTTTCTATGTTTTAATAGTTTGTGAAGCATTTGTATATGGCAGACAATTAAACGTTTCATAATAAATACAAAATTTCCCATAAATAATTCGAAAAGTCCCAGTGAAGAAACAGGGATGTAAGCAGTAATAAATTACAAAAGTTCCATAAACAAATAAAAAAATGCATAAATAAATCAAAAGTTTCCATAAATAATTGATTTTCGAGCAATTAGAAAAGTAAAAAATGCAATGAATAAATCAACTGTTGCAATAAAAAAAGCCATTTTTCCCACCAAATAACTTCGAATTTTCCATAAATAAATCCGATTTTTCCATAATAAATTAGAAAATTCACGATAAAAAACATCGAAAAAGCAATAAAAAATTCAAAAAATGCAATAAAAATTGACTAAATTACCCATGAAAAACAAATGCAGGAAAGTATGAGGCAGTGAAATGCTGAATCGCACTTATATGACTGTAACGACTGAAAAGCCTGCCTAACTATGATTGCAATTTACCGAGCAATCGATTGCTGTCCGAACTCGCTATCGCTCGTCGGACCTCAAAAAGGGATAACATCTATGTTTGCATTATACTGGGCAAATTCTTGGATCTGTGGTTTGCCTAGAACCGAAACGATGCAGTTGCGGTGCATCGGATATCAAAACTTCGGCGGCCTTCTGCCGCCTCAGTTCCTCAATCCTCTATGCGGCTTCGCCGCATGGTCTATGTATTTTTTTGGCTCGAAATGCATTTACGCTTATTGCTCGTTTTTTGATATTTATTGATAATTTATTTTTTCATTTATTGCACTTTTTAAATTTTTTATTGCTTTTTCGATATTTTTTTATTGTGAATTTTCTAATTTATTATGGAAAATCAGATTTATTTATGGAAAATTCGAAGTTATTTGGTGGGAAAAATGGCTTTTTATTGCAACAGTTGATTTATTCATTGCATTTTTGACTTTTTTAATTGCTCAAAAATCAATTATTTATGGAAACTTTTGATTTATTTATGCGTTTTTTTATTTGTTTATGGAACTTTTGTAATTTATTACTGCTTACACCCCTGTTTCTTCACTGGCACTTTTGGAATTATTTATGAAGAATGATCACTTTCTTATGAGTCGTTTATATTTTAGCCATTTGTATATTGTTAGTGTACGTTCAAAATTTCATTCAATTCGGTTCACTGGTTTCCGAGATATGACCGCTCAAAAATGAGTTGCCTAAAAAATAGTGTTTTACCCGAACTGTTCTAACTTTGCGAAACATTAATCAATCGAGCCCAAATTTGTACCAATGATGCACATATAATAGGTTGACAAACAGTCAAAATTTGAGATTTTTGATGCAAATGTAGGTAATTGAAATACCTTTCTCCAGACAAAAAAATCATCGATTTAAAAACATAGGGTTTTTTGCAATATTGATTATAATTTTTAAAACCTTTTTTTCAGTGTAGAATGTAGTTTATATTTTTTTTTATATTTTCCTACAAAACTACAAAGAATTTCACGATACTCCGCCATACAACACTTTTTTGTAGCTCTTGTCATTTTTGAGTTTTTTTCCCCTCCCCTGTTGGGGTATTTAAGCCACTGCGTCCAATAAGCTGAACTTTTGTGGCATGTCCCGTTTTGATATTCGCATCTAGCCAACTAATTACCATGTGTCAAGTAATCAGCTTCTGCCACGACGCGTCGTCTCCCAGTCAGGTGCAATGGAATTAATAAACCCCAAGACCTTCCCAGGTTCTGCAGACCAGATCTCACTGGGTTGCAAGCAACCACTATTTAGAAATCTTTGCCTGCGCATGTATAAAGCACCACAACTGCAAAGCAGATGTTCCGAGGTTTCACGTTCCGTATTACAGAAACGACAGATATCACTCTGAATCTGGCCAATTGGATATCACCCTCTGCTCAGCCCAGCATTTCAGATCCATTTTAATTGTACAGTTTGATATTCCGCAGAATGGTTCTGGACCAACAAATTGTAAATTGGAACCACTTTTAGTTTTTTTTTTTTGAGTTACATCGATTTAAAAAAAAATCAATGAAAAAAATTAGGCCCTCTTCAAAAGTTACTCTTGAAAAATTTCGAAAAACAAAGTATGCAAAGTTGCTAAGAAACACCTATTGTTTATGTCCACCAAGTTTCATTTGATTCTGAGAGGGTGCTGCCAGCCCCATAGAAGGGTTGGCGCGAAATTCGTCTTTAATGAAAAATACGTCGAAGGGGCCAAATTGAGTAAAGGGGTATGAAATATGCATTTATTTCAGTTTTTTTTAACGTTTTCATAGTCTCGGGATCAAAGAGGTACCCTGGTTTTATATTTTTATCAGAAAATTCAAAAAAAATGGCGTAACATATGAAAAAAATCAGAGATGTATGTTTTTCAGTTTTTGAGATATGATTTTTTTTGGAAATAAAAGGTCAAATTTTCCCATACAAAACTTTTTTTTTCAATTTGATTATATTTTGAATCCTTATAAAACTATAGATACATACCAAAAACTTCAGGAATTACTCAAAAAAGCAATACAAGGCATAGTTTTATTATTAATTTTCAATATCAGGCAATTTTAGGCAGCCAGTATAAAAAAAGGATGACTCTCTTTATTCAAAAAACCATCTCAAAAACTAAAATAACATACATTTCTGATTTTTTGATATGCTACGCCAAATATCCTGGATTTTCTGATAAAAATATAAAACCAGGGTACCCTTTGGTCCCGAACCATAAAAACGTGAAAAAACTAAAATATTTGCATATTTTTTGCATCTAAACACGTTTTGGCCCCTTAGACGAAATAGCTTTCAAATAAAAAATAAGTAGTTTAAAATCGGTTGGATCAAAAATTATGATTTTTTGAAAAATTTTAGTTTTTAAAAACCTTGATTTTTAGGACCACCCTATCTGAAAATTTGTCGTCCTAATTACGAAATAAAAAAATACTGGTCTAATCATTTTCGAAGAACTACGAACCTGAAAAGTTTCACGACAATCGGAGTTGCACTTTATCGTTTCAAATGGCTGTTAATAAAATCATATTAAATTACCATCAAAGCTGAAAGATTGTCAAATTGCTACTTGGGATGCTATTCAATGCTAAGCTATTCTATATTCCTGATATTTATAGGTAATATACCTTGCATTATGCAGGTCATGATCAGTTAGCTAAACTATAAACGACTCATAAAATAATAATCATTTTCCATAACATAATCAGAAATTGCCAATAAAGAAGTATGGGTGGGAGGGCCCATATAGCCGAGGCGGTAAACGCACGGGTATTCAGCATGACCATGCTGAGGGTGACGGGTTCGATTCCCGGTCGGTCCAGGATCTTTTCGTAAAGGAAATTTCCTTGACTTCCTTGGGCATAGAGTATCTTTGTGCCTGCCACACGATATACACATGCAAAATGGTCATTGGCAGAACACTAAGCTGAGAAGCAGGCTTTGTCCCAGTGAGGACGTTACGCCAAGAAGAGGAGGAGGGTGGGAGCAGTAATAAACTACAAAATTTCCATAAACGAATCAAAAAGTGCATAAATAAATCAAAATTTCCCATAAATAATTGGTTTTCGAGCAATAAAAAATGTCGAAATTTCCACGAATAACTCAATAGTTGCAATAAATAACTGCATTTTATTCCACCACAAAAGTTTAACTTTTCCAGGAATAAATGCAATTTTTTCATAATAATATAAAAAATTCCCAATTGAAAAACATCAAAAAACCAATTGAAAATTTTGCAATAAATACGAAACGACGGACATCTAGCTTGAATGTATTCTAACTAACAGTATCAGCAAAAGCCATGCGGCGAAGCCGCATAGAGGATTGAAGGAATGAGGCGGTAGGAAGCCGCCGAAGTTTCCGAAATCCGACGCGCCGTAACTGCGTTGATTCGGTTCTGTGCAATTCACAGATCCAAGAATTTTTAGTTTGCCCGGTATTATGCTAACAGAGATGTTATCCTTTTTTTAAGTCCGACGAGCGTTTAGCGAGTTATTGCTCGAAAATTAATTATTTATGGGAAGTTTTGATTTATTTATGCACTTTTTGAATTGTTTATGGAATTTTTATAGTTTATTATTGCTTCCACCCCTATTTATTTATTGGCAATTTTCAAATTATTTATGAATTTTTTTTAATTTATTATGGGGCGTTTAATTGGCTACCTGGTCAGTTCGAGTATGTAATGATAGCATATACTTTTATAATTGTGGTACACATTTTCTAGTGATCGGACACGTAGCGCATTTGAAAACTCAATATTGATAAGTGCAGAAGAATGTCTGTCACTACCAGCGAGAATGGAAGATATATTAGCATGATAATATTTATTTTTTACGGTAAACCAAATTCACGATTGATGGATTGAAGAAATTAAAAATAAGTAATAATTATTGATTTTATTAACTACTATTATTGCAACCAATTTAAGTGGAGAATAATAGATCAACCGTCTACCTAGCTGAATATTATTTCGAGCAAAGGGATTGATTGATGGAAAAGCTGAATTGGTATGTATTGAGTGGATGTTTTGGAGCGCTATTTATCGTTTTTCACGTCACTTCACTCCCCTGTTACGTAACATCTCCAGAAAGTTGTCATCAACATCTGCCATAAGAATGGAAAAAGCCATGATCACATCGGTTACATTGCACTACTGCCGGCACCCTTTTCTGTACAACACATTCCAAATGTACACCTGCAGTAACGTGGTAAGGAGCATCATTCAATCGGTTCCCTCGCTGGCGGCATTATTTGGCCCAAGTGGGTAGCTACCACAGCAGTATTCAACCCATCCATCTGCTCGTCAAATCACCTCCTCCTGAAAATATCCCTCAGTTTCACCTGTCCAAAACGAGCACAAACCGAAAAAAAACACAAAGGAACAAACGTAGTGACATGTTTCAGGATTTTATCGTCGTCGTCGTCATCGTACTTTTATTTTTTGCCATCACCTCCACTTTTCAACAACTCCGCAAAAATGGACGGATTCGACCCGTAACTCACCCCGAGCCAGAACCAGCAAACCACCTTCTTGCTTGGATCAGGGTGTAAGCTGTGTGAAGTGACGTGTTGATGATTAACCGTGGGAGGCGGCTTTGCTGTCGGATTGGTCGGATGATGATGATGGCGGCAACCCGGCAACGCAACGCTACAACGCCAACGGTGTGGTGGCCGTGAGGTGTGGTCGAACATAGATTAGATGGACATGATCGCGTGGCGTGACGTGAAGAATGAGAAAAAGACGCCAACCAACCAACGCAACGGTGATGATGATAGGGAAGGATGAGAACCTTTTTTTCCTAGCGGGAAAAGTTGTACAAGAGTTTGCTGTTACGTTCGCTCTATTTCTTTCACTCCCTCTACTTCTCGTCGTGAATTCCGGGACTGGGTTTAACCTCGATTGGTGTTACACTTCGGTGAAAATTATCGCACTTTTACATCAATCATTATTTGCTGGCATTAAGTTTGTTTCTGCCGTGAGGAATTTGATGAATACCTTGTCAAGGAGGGAAGGAATGCGGAAACTGTAGTTCTTAATGGTTGTGTTTCTTGATTTAAATTTTAAACTGTTGCCTTCTTGTCTATCTTCCTCGTTATCGTTTTACCCTTCTTATTTCAAACGTTAACTTATTGTTCGAATAGGAACATACACATATGCTACTTTCTAGTTAGGTGTTGTAAGCTAAGTCTTCGTATCCAAGAATGTTAGGGAGATTTCATTATAAAAATATTCAAGATTTAGAATCCAGACACTCTCAGCGTTTAGCTATTGCTGAATATCAGTCGACCCCAGAAGCACGTTCTCCTTCGTTTGGGAAATTTGTGCCATAATAAGCTGGCATAGGGTCTTGTACCATTTAGGCAAGTGTACTTGGGCACCTGCCGCTATTACTAAGTCAATTTCAAATCGATTGATTTGAATTTTTGTATAGAATAAGGCACGTACAGTATCTAACTCTATACAAAAATCCAAATCAATAGGTTTGAAATTGACTTAGTTATAGTGGCAAATGCCCAAAAAAAAGAACACCTGCTCCAATGGTACAAGATCCTATTTGCTGAATATACTCGCTTGCTCTATATAAGCATGCTCTTTCTATAGTGTTTCGTTTCCGAAGCCATTAAAAAGTTCGGTATCGAATTTTCAAAATACATAGTGGCGGTGGTTACCTGCCGCAATGGGTGATGATGAGGATGGCGGGGGTAGGGGTAGGCGGGGCATTATGGACACCCGGGGCAGAATGGACACCCTCAATATTTTGAAATATGCGAACTTTTTTGAACTTTTAATGAATGGAGAATATAGTCCATTTGTCTAAAACGTAGTTTCAGGAAAGAAACATTCGAAATTAAAATTATACTTGATTTTACACGAAAAAGTTGCGTCCTCCGTTTTTTGTGCATGGAAATTATAATTTTCACACCATCTAAAATAAGATTTAGTGATTAATTTATTGCAGGTCGATTAAAACCTGATATTTCTAGTACACATGCAAGTAGTTTTGCTGTATCTACATGCTTAACATGTTTATATTTTCTTTTTTATTATATCAAAAATCAAGTTTGGAAATATCTTCTGCTGCCGGGGCAAAATGGACACTCACCTTTTTGAAAAAAGCGGCAAGGGAAAAATATAAGCTAAATCACAAACCAACCAAATTCTTCGATTTCAGTACATTTCCGGTTAAATGTTCACTATAGTAGACATAGGGTGAAACAAATTGGCCAAAAAACGACAGCAGTGGAAAATAGTTGTTCTAGGCACAGCTGTACATGCCGACAAAAACGAAGCTTTATCCAAAACAGCCTGAATTTAAATTAACTGAACAAAAATGAACTACTTCGGCATATTATTCATCCATAATAGTTGTTTTGTTGGGGTCTCCAGTTAGCCTAGTGGTTAAGGCTATGGATCGCCAATCCGGAGACGGCGGGTTCGATTCCCGTTCAGGTCGGTAAAATTTTCTCGACTCCCTGGGCATAGTGTATCATTGTACTTGCCTCACAATATACAAAATCATGCAATGGCAGGCAAAGAAAGCCCTTCAATTAATAACTGTGGAAGTGCTCAAAGAACACTAAGTTGAAGTGAGGCAGGCCAAGTCCCAGTGCGGACGTCGAGCCATAAAGAAGAAGAAGAAGTTGTTTTGTCATGAAATGACTTTGTAGGTGTAAATAATGTACGAAATTCGTAAAAGTCTCATGGTGTCCATATTGCCCCATGGGGGTGTCCATTCTGCCCCGTATGCTTGAAGACGGTCATGAAAAACTAACATTTTTCGTAACATTTTTTGAAGTGGATAAATCATTTTTCTTCGTGAGCATTCTTATGCAATAGATGCTAAATAGACTTTAAAAGGATACATGTATCAAAAAACTAAACTTTTTTGACATCTTGCCAGGTAAAGTTGGCAAAAACCTTAGGGTGTCCATAATGCCCCGCCTACCCCTACGTCTTATTACATCAATGAAGCCTTGCTGTTGGCTTCGGGTGGTTCGGCTTTTCGGGCCCGTATGAAGTTGATCACCAATTATTAACTTCTTTTCCCGATCAGCCTAGATAGCTGTGTAGTGTCGGTAGCGGTTAGTTCAACTGGCTAAGAATAGCACTACGGACCGCCTGTTCCAGTGGTAGGAATCCACTAATCAGGTGACCCCTAATCCATGGTGTTATGCGACTTTATGCTTACCGTGCCTAGGAATGAATGGTTAGGGGGGTCTTATAAAAACCTAATCGCAAACGGAGCCTGTGGAGTACCAGGGCACCCTCCACAGTATTTGCCCTTACTGTGCTAACCGGAGCAATAGCGCGGTGGACCTTGTGTTTCTCCGAGACAATCAGCTGCCCTTCTTCAATCTCATACTTGAGGCTGAATAAGGGCGGGATTATGAAGATGTTATTAATTAGTTTAGATTTTCACCTACACTCCCGTTCAAAAGTTTGGGGTCACCCCCTCAAAAACATGTCATTTTTTTAGGCCCATATCTCCGCCAATTTGCGTCCGATTTCAAAACCCTAGGTTTCATTCAAAAGATAATAAGTCAAAGAAACTTTGAACATGATTTAAAAGAAACTTTTTCAAAAAATTTTGTATGTAAATTTAACCCAAAGTTGTCAAATTTTCTAAAAAATGAATATAAACTCACGGCAGTGTCGCTGGATATTGGGTCGACCAAATTTTAAGATGAGAGCGGTTATATGACCCATTTTCAATTGGCTTTCAACTGCTTTTTACAGAACTTAGCTAAAAAATCTAGGAAAAAAAGTTATTAAGTAAATTAATCCTTGATGTCATCGACCAAAAGTTTGGGGTCACCCCTCAATATGATGTATCGGCCAAAAGTTTGGGGTCACTATCGTAAAACATGGAAAAGTGACTTGTTGATATCTTTGTCATCTTCAATTCAATTTTAATTCTTCTTGGCTTATTTGAAACAAAATGAATGATACTTACTACATAGACATTGAACCACACATATTTGTTGAAATTTACATACTAAAACTTAACGTAAAGTTGCCTCATTTTTTGAAGCGTGGTAAAATGTGCTAACTTTACATAACATTTTTATATACAAAAATCGTTAAATACGTTAAGTTGAAGACATCAAACGTAAATTTAGTTAATTATCTTTGAAATGAGCCAAAAATAATTAAAATTGAACTATAGATGACGAAGATATCACCAAATCACTTTTCCATGTTTTACGAAAGTGACCCCAAACTTTTGGCCGATACATCATATTGAGGGGTGACCCCAAACTTTTGGTCGATGACATCAAGGATTCATTTACTTAATAACTTTTTTTCTGGATTTTTTAGCTAAGTTCTGTAAAAAGCAGTTGAAAGCCAATAGAAAATGGGTCATATTACCGCTCTCATCTTAAAATTTGGTCGACCCAACTTCCAGCGACACTGCCGTGAGTTTATTTTCATTTTTTAGAAAATTTGGCAACTTTGGGTTAAGTTTACATACAAATTTTTTTGAAAAAGTTTCTTTTAAATCATGTTCAAAGTTTCTTTGACTTATTATCTTTTGAATGAAACCTAGGGTTTTGAAATTGGACGCAAATTGGCGGAAATATGGGCCTAAATAAATGACATGTTTTTGAGGGGGTGACCCCAAACTTTTGAACGGTAGTGTATATGGTTTCGCATTATGCGTTTTACACAGTGTATTCAGTGAATCCTCTCCTTTGGCGCACTCAAATCGATACCGATCTGGCTTTATTGTTGCTGTTCTTTTTTGTGCTGTGATTGTTAAGAGTTTAATCTTGCCCAGTTTGGGTAGTGGCTACGGTTAGGATAGCTCAGATTAATCTTCAGCACAAAAGAACAGCAACGATCAATATTTGTAGACTTATGCAAAATGGTACAGCCCAAGTGGCGTTAGTCCAAGAACCTTACTTTCGTAAGGGGAATTTCTATTTATGGAACCTTGTGAATCCGGTGTTTGCTACTTTCAGTAAAAATGAAATGGCAAACTCACGTGTCATGCCTCGAGCATGTGTGCTTGTCAACAACGCAATCGTTGCTACACTCATCTCTGAACTAACTACCAGAGATGTAAGTGCTATCACAATAGATGTATCTGTTGGAAACCTCAACAGGAAATACGTTTATTGTTCGGTTTATTTACCGCATGATGAACCATCCCCTACGTATGCTTTCAAGCAAGTCATTGCATACTGCACTTCAAAAGGCCTTCCGCTAATTGTTGGTAGTGATGCTAATGCTCACCATATAATCTGGGGCAGCTCAGACATCAATTTGAGAGGCTCCAGTTTGATGGAATACTTAAGTAGTACAGATCTTGGATTACTTAACATAGGCAACCGCCCAACCTTCATGGTATCTGGTAGAGAGGAAGTGTTAGACATAACGCTTTGCTCTAGCAGAATTAGTCATGAGCTGACCAATTGGCATGTGTCAGATGAAGAATCTTTATCTGACCATCTTGTTTGAACATGTGAATGTTACTTCGCAAACTTTGCGTTTCAGGAATCCCCGGTCAACCAACTGGGATCTCTTTACCGATTTGGTTGCAGCCAAATTTCATGGATACTCACCATCAATTGACACTCCAAGTGATTTAGATGATGCCGTTGATACTACAACGGCCTTCATCATGGAAGCTTTTGAAGAAGCCTGCCCTCTGCGGTCTGTGAAGACCACAAGAGGAACCCCTTGGTGGAACTCCGATCTGGCGAAGCTCAGGAAACAATGTAGAAAGAGTTGGAACAGACGACGTTCGGCTGGATCGGAGGCTTTCAGGTCGGCTCGCAAGGCCTACCAGAAAGCTCTTCGGTCTGCTGAACGATCCGGCTGGAAAAACCTTTGCACAAATGTTTCCAGTCTGAGTGAAGCCAGTCGATTGAACAATATCCTTGCAAAATCTAAGGATTTTCAAGTGAACGAACTTCGTTTGCCAAATGGTGATTTCACTTCCTCTGATGAGGAAGTTTTAGAATGTTAATACAGTACACACTTCCCCGGATGTGTGGATATTACATCTTCGGATGAACCTAATGTCTTTTCTTGTAGTTATGATTCTTTAGCTTCGGCTCGGAGTATCATAACTTTAGAATCGATTGAATGGGCACTTAATAGCTTTGCTCCTTTCAAATCTCCTGGGGCAGATGGGATTTATCCTATTTTGCTTCAGAAGGGATTTGATCATTTCAAACATGTTTTGAAACAACTACTTGTTTGCAGTTTTGCTACAGAATATATTCCCAAATCCTGGCGGGATATTACTGTGAAGTTTATTCCGAAAGTGGGTCGCGCGTCATATGAAGAAGCAAAGAGCTTCAGACCTATCAGTTTGACCTCTTTTCTTCTGAAATGCTTAGAACGCATAGTCGATCATCACATCCGTGATGTTCATCTGGCCAATGTGCCTCTTCATGTGAACCAACATGCTTATCAATCCGGAAAGTCCACTGTGACTCTTTTACACAAGATTGTTTACGATATCGAGAAGGCATTCGCTCAAAAGCAATCCTGCTTGGGTGTTTTCTTAGATATCGAGGGTGCCTTTGACAACGTGCCTTTCGATGCCATATTGGAAGCCGCACGGGGTCATGGTATATCTCCAATGATTTCCAATTGGATTCACCAAATGCTCAAAAACCGACATCTCTTCTCGACATTGCGTCAAGCAGCGATTAGGAAATTGAGTGTTTGTGGATGCCCCGAAGGGGGAGTCGCTTTTGTGGAATCTCGTAGCAGATACGCTATTGAGGCAACTCAATAATAGCGGTTTTCCTATTTATGGTTTTGCCGACGACTACCTAACATTGTTAGTCGGTATGTGCATCAGCACCCTTTTCGACCTGATGCAAAACGCTCTTCAGGTAGTTGAGGGTTGGTGTCGCCAATATGGCCTTTCGGTAAATCCGAGTAAAACATCTATTGTTCTTTTCACGGAAATGCGAAACCGTAATGGTGTTCGAATTTCACGTCTCTTTGATTCTGAAATCAATGTGACTGAACAGGTAAAGTACGTTGGAGTCATTCTTGATTCCAAGCTTTCCTGGACACCTCATGTTGAGTTCAGAATCAAGAAAGCTTGTATGGCCTTCGGGCAATGCCGGCGAACCTTTGGTACAACTTGGGGTCCAAAACCCAAGTATATCAAATGGATCTACACAACTGTTGTTCGGCCAATATTGGCCTATGGATGCCTTGTGTGGTGGCAAAAGGGCGAAGTGAGAACGGTCCACTCAAAGTTAGGCCATCTCCAAAGGATGTGCTTAATGGCGATGTCTGGAGCGTTCTCTTCAACTCCCACGGCAGCTCTCGAAGTTCTCTTTGACGTTGCCCCACTACACATTCATCTCAAACAAGAAGCACTTTCTTGCACTTACCGCCTATGGGTACTCGGTTTACTTGAGGAAACTCCTGTGAACCGCAGTTCAACACACACCTCGTTGTTCCCACTTTTGGTGAATTGGGACAAAGTTGTCCTTGCTCCAAGTGATCTTACAATTGCTTGTAATTTTCCATATAAGACATTTTCCACGAAATTCCCTTCCCGGGAAGAGAAGACATCTGGTTATCTGGAAAGAAGTATTTCAGACGGCATCGTATGTTACACTGATGGCTCCCTTCTCGAAGGTCGAGCAGGTGCTGGTGTTTATTCTCGTGAGCTAAGGCTGTATCAGTCTTATTCACTTGGCAGACACTGCACCGTTTTTCAGGCCGAAATCTTTGCTCTTATGTGCGGAGTGCAATCAGCACTTCAGCAGCACGTAATGGGCAAAGTAATATACTTCTGTTCAGATAGCCAGGCTGCTATTAAAGCACTTGCTTCGGCCAACTCCAGGTCGAAGATAGTTATCGCTTGTCAAACTCAAATTGAGGAGCTGAATTCAGCAAACGCTGTTCATCTTGTATGGGTACCTGGCCATTCTTCCATCGCTGGAAATGAATTGGCTGATGAGTTAGCTCGCACTGGAGCATCACATGACTTCATTGGCCCTGAGCCAGCTATTCCGGTATCCAAGTGTTGGGTGAAGCTTCGGATTGACACGTGGGCTGCCACTCAGCACAAACAATACTGGAATAGTTTGGAGTCATGGCGACCGAAAACAGGCTAATGAGATTGTGGCCTGTGAGTTGTTCACACTTGAGTATCACGTGTACCTACCAAGCGCGTCGATTGAGATTTCGGGGAAGGTTGCCGATGGATCTTTGACCTGCGAAACGATCATGCAAGGCTGTGGTCGTTTCCATAACCCTTCTCTACCTCCTGTCCAGATACTGGATTGCCGGCAACTGCACTCGGTCTCCGAGGAGGGCGAGAAGAAGGTTTAAGCACCATCTGAAGAATTTTGTGTGACCTTCTCCAGATCTGCATTACCAGATCTGCTGGCGATTGGCAAACTTCGGCTACCTGTGAGGCTGTATGTACCGATGGTAATGAATTGCATCAATTGCAAGCAGCTGGGTCACACCGCCCAGTACTGCAGCAATAAACCTCGCTGTGCAACATGCGGGGAGAGACATGTGGACGGTGCGTGAAAAACGCCACCCAAGTGTGTTTATTGTGGCAGTGACCGTCTACATGTTCTGGTTGCTTGCCCAAGGTACATACAGCAGAAAAAACATCAAAAACGATCGTTACAGCAACGATCACGGCGAAGCTACGCCGAAATGCTGAAAAAAGCTGCCCCGACCGTTGAATCCCGTAACATCTACTCGTCTTTATGTCTCGATGATCAGGGCTCTGACTCTGAGGTCGGGGACGGGGTTCCCTTTGTTTTCAAGGGTGAAACGAGGAAACGGACGAGGCTCCAGAGACCCACCAAAAAACCTCGGAATCTGCCTAGCAGCGACCCCCAACCCACCATGAGAAATTTCAAGAGTGGTAAGAAAGTCACAAATGTTCCCCTCCGGGATTCAAAATCCAGGACGCACGAGACTTTCCATCACTCTGGCATCGTAGACATCATCCTCAGCTTCTTCAATGCTTCAGATTCCGTGAAGAACATTGTAAAAAGACTTCATCCTTGTGTGATCCCTCTTTTGAAGCAGTTGGCTTCTAAAATGCCCCTCCTTGTGACAATCGTATCTTTCGATGGCTAATTTAACCACCGAGGTCGAAGATACGATTTCTGTTCTACACTGGAAGTGTCGTAGTATTACACCGAAATTAGTCGTTTTTAAATTTTTAGTTAACAATTTTTGCACTATCCGAAACATGGCTGACACCTGATACTGATGTAGCCTTACCTTTTCCCGATTATAATATCATTCGCCTTGAACGATCCGACTCGTACAGAGGGGTGCTACTATAGATCAAGAAGCAGCACTCATTTTACAGAGTCGATTTTCATGCGATGACAGGCATTGAAACCGTCGCATGTGAGGTGACTATCCGTGGTAAATTCCTCAGTGTTGCCTCCATATATCTTCCTCCGAGAACTGTGATATCTCGCAGGGATCTCGCCCACATCTGCTCGGTTATGCCTGAGCCACGGCTGCTCATGGGAGATTTCAACTCCCATGGTACAGGCTGGGGGGAACTGTACGATGACAGCCGATCAACTTTGATATATGACCTCTGCGACGACTTCAACATGACAATTTTGAATACCGGAGAAGTTACACGAGTGGCACCTCCAGCTCAAGATGGCAGCCCTAGAAACGCGGTTCGGTTGAAAACTTTAAGCGGTATGCTTCCCTTGAAAGCAAGTTTAAGAACTTGGTCAAGGCGAAGTAAAACGGTTACTGGCGTCGGTTCGTCGAGGGTTTGTCACGCGAGACTTCGATGAGAACTCTTTGGAACGTCGGAAGAAGAATGCGTAACGCGTCGTCGGTTAACGAGGATAGGGAAACCTCTCCTCGATGGATCCTCAAGTTCGCAAAAAAAAAGTTTGTCCAGATTCCGTACCCGTGGAGCGAATAATTCGTGCTGTTTCCGAAGATAGGGACGACATGGATAGGCCGTTTTCGATAGTTGAATTCTCACTTGCTCTTCTTTCATGTAATAATTCCGCTCCAGGTATGGATCGGATCAAGTTCAACCTGCTTAAAAACCTCCCCGACGTCGCTAAGAGGCGCTTGATGAAGTTGTTCAATCAGTTCCTGGATAACAACATCGTTCCGGATGATTGGAGACAAGTGAGGGTGACAGCTGTTCAAAAACCCGGGAAACCCGCTTCAGATCATAATTCGTACCGTCCAATCGCGATGTTGTCTTGTCTACGGACGGAAGTTGTTGGAGAAGATTATTCTCTTTCGAACGGACAAATGGGTTGAATCGAGGGGCATATTGTTCAGAAATTCAGCTTGCCTTTGCTCAAAAGCAGCAAATGGACTCAGTGTTTTTGGGTATTAAGGGAGCTTTTGATTCAGTTTGTGTCGATGTTCTTTCCGACAAACTGCACGAAAGTGGCCTTTCACCAATTATGAACAACTTTTTGTATAATTTGCTGTTTGAGAGCTGATGAGTTTTGCTCATGGCGACTTGACAGTTTCACGAATTAGCTACATGGGCCTCCCCCAGGGTTCATGTCTAAGCCCCCTTCTTTACAACTTTTATGTTAGAGACATAGATGATTGTCTCATTGGAAATTGCCGACAGGGTACCCGGGTACCCAGAGCCCATTTGAAAAGCACGGTGTAGAAAAAAGCAAAAAATTTGTCGGACACATAACGGTTAATACAGCTTGCGGATGACTGTGTTGTTTCTGTAACGGGATCAATAGCAGTTGATCTGCAAGGACCACTACAGGATACTTTGGATAATTTGTCTACTTGGGCTCTCAAGCTGGGTATCGAATTCTCTCCGGAGAAAACTGAGATGGTTGTCTTTTCTAAAAACACAAACCGGCTAAGTTTCCGCTTGTTCTGATGGGTAAGACAATTACTCATAGCATGTCTTCTCAATATCTCGGCGTCTGGTTCGACTCCAAATGCACCTGGGGGAAGCACATTGTGTATCTGATACAGAAGTGCCAAAAGCGAATCAACTTTATGCGAACTATTACCGGAACATGGTGGGGAGCACACCCGGAAGATCTGATCAGGCTGTACCAAACAACCATTCTGTCGATTTTAGAATACGGCAGCTTTTGTTTTCAATCCACGGCGAACACACACTTGCTGAAGCTCCAACGGGTTCAGTACCGTTGCCTTCTGATCGCGTTAGGTTGCATGAACTCGACTCACACGAGTAGAGGTACTTGCTGGAGTACAGCCTCTGACAGACCGCTTTGCAGAATTGTCGTTCCGGTTTCTTATCCGATGTGAGGTTGTGAATCCATTGGTCATAAAAAATTTCGAAAAGCTGCTCGAACAGAACCCTTAAACTCGTTTTATGACTGTGCACTATTGGTATATGATGCTGGAGGTAAGCCCATCTCTGGTTAACACCAATCGTGACAACTTCTCAAACTTCGACAGCTCCTCAGTGGATTTTGATCTCCCTATGAAGGATGAGATCATCGGTATTCCGGAATCTTTTCGTTCCGTAGGTATTCCACAGATTTTTGCAAGTAAGTTCGGGCATGTTAGCGGGGACAGACAGTTCTTCACAGATGGTTCAAAAATCGATTATTCGACTGGATTTGGTGTCTACAACGAATTTCATAGCGCCACCTTCATGCTTCAAAGCCCTGTTCTGTATTCGTAGCGGCTATATACTACACCTTAGAGTACATTCACACTCTTTCACCTGAGCACTACTTCATTTTTTCTCTGGAGGCTGTTCGGTTAATGAAACGGATGAAGCACTCAGCGTACTTCCTGATACGCCAAGTATTGAGTGCTTTGACCAAACGCCCCTACACCATCACCATAGCTTGGGTCCCTTCACATTGCTCGATTCCGGGCAATGAGAAGGCGGACTCGCTGGCTAAGGTGGGCGATAGCGAAGGCGATATTTACGAGCATCAAATCGCCTTCGACGAATTTTTTGCATTGGCCCGTCAGGAGACCTTGATCAGCTGGCAACACAAATGGAGAAATGGAGAGATGGGTAGATGGTTGCACTCTATCATTCCACAGGTGTCGAAGAAGCCATGGTTCAAAGGGTTGGATTTAGGCCACGATTTCATTCGTGTAATGTGTCGGCTGATGTCCAACCACTATTTTTTGAACGCACATACAGGGGATGGCCAAAATGTTTGGGATAGGCAACTTTTTTTCCTCCCACAAAAAAGTTCAACATGCTGTAACTTTTCATAGAGTGCATACAAAAATTTCAAATTTTGACTGTTTGTCAACCTATTATATGTGCATCATTGGAACAAATGTGGGCTCGATTAATTAATTTTTCGCGAAGTTGGAACCGTTTGGGTAATTTAGACAACTAATTTTTGAACTGTCATATCTCGGAAACCAGTGAACCGAATTGAATGAATTTTTTAACGTTTATCAACAATATATTGATATTTAATACGACGTTACAAAATGTAATATTTTCTCCCGGCGAATTAAGTTATACCGGATTAGAATTTTTACCCATATAGAGGAAAATAAGTCAAATTTACAATACCACACAAAAATTACTAAATGTGTTCTTCCTTCAATCTAAATAGGCTCTAATATATCTGATTAGAGATAACTTAAGAACTAAAGTGGAAAATCTTTGGATATCAACACTAAAAAATATTGACATTGATGTAAAAAAAATACATTTTTTCGAGAAAAATCCAAAAAGTGTCAATCCATGATAACTTTTTTCAATGTTTAAAAAGTACCTATGTTTTAATAGTTTGTGAAGCATTTAAATATTGTTAGTGTACGTTCAAAATTTAATTCAATTCGGTTCATTGGTTACCGAGATATGACACCTTAAAAATGAGTTGTTTGAAAAATAGTGTTTTACCCGAACGGTTCTATCTTTGCGAAATATTAATCAATCGAGCCCAAATTTGTACCAATGATACACACATAATAGGTTGACAAACATGGTTAGGATGCGACTGGGATGATTTTGCTTCAGATTGTTGGCTTTGCAGTCTTTTGGGGAATCGAAAACACTAGTTTATGATTTTTCCCGACGTTTCGGTCCGTATGGGACCTTTTTCAAGGGTTCAATCGGTCAAGGTTTCCTAGTCAAGATGGCTTTGCTAAACTCAAAAATGTCATGCGGAAGTTTTGGTATAGATTGAGTCCGTTCGGTTTTCAACCGTCGTGATGCGTCGTGATCTCATACTTATCGGGCGGTCTAGAATTCGGTCCCTGTTTTTGGAATCTTCCACTATTGTCAAAAATTGAGATTTTTTGATGCGCTCTATGAAAAGTTATAGCTTGTTGAATTTTTTTGTGAGAGAAAAAAAAGTTGCCTATCCCAACATTTTGGCCATCCCCTGTACCTTCCGTATTGGGCTCTCAGGAAGCAATATCTGTGTCTGTGGCGTGGCTTACCAGGATATCGAACATGTCGTGTGGGGATGCAATGAGTATCGTGAGGTCAGATCTGAGCTGCATGAAATTCTCCGGGTCCGAGGAAAACAACAGAAACCCGAACACTTCTCTAAATTGGCAGGACTTGACTTGGAATACATGAATCTGATTTACCAGTTTTTGAAACGTGTTGATGTCAGAGTTTGATTCCTTGTTTTCGTTGTTCGCCCCCTTCCGGTTGTCCTCTTCTTGTCGTTGTCTACCGATAATGTCCTTTTTTCGTTCCGTTACAGATATAGACAATTTGTCCCATCAATGTTTTTAAGTATAAGTTAGCAAATAATTTAGTTTAAGACCCCTACATCCCCCTTCCCAATTTTATTTTATTTTTTTTTCAATCCTTAACCCCTAAACAGCTGCGAGTACTTCGGCTTCCCAAACTAACATAGTATTAAGGCAGTAATAAATTGTAAAATGTAAAAACAAAAGATTTCGGCTCAGTTATGCCCATGTGGCGCCCGAGCCTTCCAAATAAACGAATAAGATAAAAAATAAACTTCGAGTCGGTAAACACTGCAACACTGCTGAAGATCAAAAAGATTCGATTTTGTGTTATTAATAATTAATTACTCACGAGTTGAAAAGTACGCAAAAAAATCAGCTTCCGTTTTGTCTGCAACAAAAAATTTCGAGATCATGTCATTATCTGTTACCAGTTGGGATAAAGAGTAATCGCCTTGTTGCTTGTTTTGTGCCTATTTTGTCTAACAATTCTCTTCACTGACTATAACTCAGTCTATTTTTAACCGATTATTGGAACACGATCAGATACGTACATTATCTAGTTATGATAAAAATTCAAGTCAATCGAATCTAAATTGATTGATTTATTGCAACAAGTGTCCAAAATAGGTCCTCCTGCCCAAATGGTCCCAGACTCTATGTTCTGTTTTTGTCAATATCCGTTTAAATCACTACTTGTTCTAGTCATTTTTTGTGTTTGTTTTGTCATGCTACTATGACGCTGCTGATAAAACCATCAAAAGTCGAACTCGATTACCTATGACTTGAAAAAAATACCTCGGAAAATCTTTTTTTTTTTGTCATATCATTAGATTCCCAGAAATAACTAAGGGACGTCATGAGGGCTCCAAGAAGCAACATTTGAAGGAACTTTCGAAGGAACTGCGATTTGCAGAAGAAACTCCAGAGGGGTTTCCAAAGGGACTCTTGGGAGGAAACGCAATAAGAAACTTCGGAGAAATTCCAAAGACAAATGGCCGGGGCTCTGTTAAACCGAACTAAGCGCCAAAAAGATAATTCCGAGATAATTAAGCTTAAAGTTCAACCACTCACAAATAAACAACAGCGGAGATTATTTGAAACTTTTCCGCACACATGTAACTTACAAGCCTTCATAAACCATCAGAAATTCAGAATACATGTAAATTATTTGGAATCATTGATATAATTACATTTTATTTCTTGGTACTTTGCACTCAGTTCACTCTGGCTGATCAAAAACATTAGAAAATGGTTTATAGTTCAGTTTGGCTGAATGTGATTTTTGTTTCAGGTAAAACCAGTTGGATAGAGAAAAAAATCTCGATTTTTCATCGTCTACCAAGTTGAAATCGATATCACTCACAATCCTTTACATGAATCAAAAAGGACGCGTATAGTATGGTGGTACGGAGGTCTCAAAATAGTTTGAAATATGAACGGCGGAAGCCCTCCCAGCTCAGTTTTTCCCACCCAAGCTTTTTCTTCATAAGCGGTGCATGTGGAGGCACAGAGCAAGAGTGATTATGTCAAACGATGGCCTTGCATACCCTGAGGTCCTGAGATGTGAATGTGGAGCAATTTGTGTACTTCAAATTTATGCTGGTCGAAGAAAACCGTGAAAATGTTCTGCCAAAGTGCACTAAGTACAAAAAAGTTTTCAAAAATATAAAAGAGATTCGAACTTGGATCATCTGAGTGATAACCAAGCGCGTTACCTCTAGGTCATATTACCTTGCAGAAGGTTAGTCGTTAAGTCTGAATCAAGTTCTAAACATTCTTCTCAAGGATGGTTTTCGTGAAAAAGCCATTTTTCGATCAGCCAAAGCGAACCAAGTGTTTGATTTTTTTTCAAGCTTTATTAATCTAATTAGGCCTGTTGTTCAATGACGGCTCCTGTGTTAAATTACCAGTATGAGGTGTATCGACATAACGCTGGTATTAAAAACCAGTTGGTTTTTGTATTGTTGAGAATAAATTGATTCTAAAATGCTGTGGACTTGGTTCGGTCTGACTGAATGTGATTTGGAAAAATGGCAATCAGCGCCATCGAAACATAATTGGTTCCTCCCACACCCATATTTCTAATAACGTGTTCATTTCTCTCACAGATTGTTTCTATGAGTCGGTTAGAAGTTAGAAATCTGACGGCGATGAGGAGAACTTGAAATGTTCATCACCTGGATCAAAACTAAAATATTTCGCTGATTCTATCGAATGGTTTACAGTTCACTCTGGTTGGATGTAAAATGATGTTTTGTATGTTCCCCCAAACAGAAATTTTGAATTTACTCCACGAAGAGCTGTCAGAATTACTGGATTTTTACATGCAAGGAAGATCATCCATCATTTTCTTCACTTAATGGTTAAGAAAACTCAATTTTTTAAAAAATGGTCTTTGGTTCGGTTTAGCAGAACCCCGACCAAATATAGAGAGAATCTAGCAAAACCTCAGGCATAATCCTTGAACTTTAAAATTTAAAATTTAAAAAGAGTCCAGGCTAGAAACTCTTCCTTAGAAAAGTTCTCATCAAATTCCAAGAGACCAAACAGCGGTATAGTATAAGATAACCTAAGAAATTCCAGAACAAACTTTTTGAGAAAATCTAAAAGTAGTTCTTAAGAATTTTCAAGTGGTTGTATAAAACAACCTTAAGATTTTCTAAAAGTATCCTAGAAGACACTTCTATAGGAATCCGTGAGGGAATACCTGGAGAATTCTCTATGGATACTTTTGAAGCAATGCCATTTGGGAGAAAAGAAACACATCATGATTTCTTAAGATATTGATATCGCGTTCCGGGAGATTAATCAGTCCAGGAAGTATGTCAATTTGAAAGTGCATTCCAGGTAAACTGCAGAACTGGCATGTGTGTCACGCTTGCGTTCAACGAAAATAGACAGATAATATCATGGTCTGTAGAGGTGTGTTATCTGGAACAGATGCTATTTAAACAGAGTTGTTTCGTAGTAGCAAAAACAAGCGTATGCTACTTGTTGCAAAACTCGATTTTTCAGCCCTTGTCGCATTTATCCTGCTCGGCCATCCTTATTGGATAAACGTACGAAATCATCATGTTGCAACTTTTTGCATAACTAGGTAGCTAATTAGAAAATGAACTGAAAAAAAAAACGTCTAAAATACGGCAGCGTGTTGCTAAAATTCAGTTGTAAATGCTGAATGCAGTATATGCTAAAATGCTGCATATTAAAAAAACATCTTTGTTGCGTGCAGGTAAGCTTCAGTTATAAATCAGAAATGCTGGTTATTTAAATTCATCTTGGTTGTCTGGTTAATGAACTTTTTAAGTTCAAGGCTTCAAATATAACTTTCAGGTCCACAAAAGTCCCTTCAAATAAGTCGACACATTTTATCTTTGAAGTAACACAAAAATGCTGAACAGATGGCTTAACTATTACGTACCCCTCCATCCTTCGCTAACAACGCAACTCTCAACTAATTATCGCTTATTATTCTATGGCATACTGAAACAATATCCAGAAACTCTAGAAGTCACTCGTGCACCACAATGTCGCTGCACCATTCTTGAACTCATTACTAATGACTGCATTATGGGCCACCCATAATACATCCCCGATCAAAAATCCTTCTTGCTTCTTGCGTATGTGTGCGCAGGCACAGTCACTCGTTCTCTAGGGAAAAAATGTGATCGCAGCAAGAAAAGTTTTTCAATTAAAATTTTCCAGAATATAGATGCATGAAATTGAACATTTTCATTTCAACTCCCTGCACAGCACACCGCACGTCATTCTCGTTCCACACGCCGCCGTCCGCGTACCCTTGTCACCAGTAACGGTGTGATATATTTTCTACCAGCCAGCCAACCAGCCAAGTGATGCTGCTGCTGCTCGACTTCTCATGGGAAAAACTGCTTTAACAATCTGGCTCGTAATTTTTCTGCTTATAATAAACTCGCACCAGTAACACCATCTGAGCAGCAAAATCCTCCCGACAGAAAGCAGAATCATGCGGCCCCCAACGAACGAAAAGCAAGTCTTTTTCCAACCACACAGTAAAAGCTCTCACACACACATACACACATACACACCGGCAATCCTAACTTATCTCCCGTGCCGAACCGAAAGACCTACACAAACCCATCTCATGATGAGATATCAGTAGGTACGGGAAAACGTCGTCGTCGTCGTCTGTTTCGTGGTCGTAGTCGTGAAAATCCAGTGCTCAGTCCTCAGCATCCACTCACTTCAAACGATGGCGCATAGTATAGCATAGCGAACCTCTCAGTTGAATTGACACAACGGGTACACCACCGTGCAGGAGAGGAGCCCACTCGAACTGCTGGGGAGCGAATACAAAATAAAGTGTACACACGCGTGTCCTCGTGGGGTCACTCACACACAGGAATCAGGATTATCAGCAGCCAAGGTCAGTGTTGCCAGTCAAACAGTCAAGTGTTACATTTGAATTGTAATAATAATGGCGAAACAGAATAGTTGATACTGGATGCTGTCATTTAACGTAAAATAGTGAGATACCATGCGTCTCCACGGAATTTCTGTGAAAACTCATATCCAACAGATGCAGTGTTGGTTTTGAAAGTCTTTCGCATGATACCTTTATCCACAGCGATTAGCGCTCTATTTTAATTTACTATTATTGGCTCTTTATTATGGGCATTTTCTGCCCGAGGCTGGTTCATCCCCGCCTATTTTAAAGACAGATGCTACAAAACCGTTCGACTATTTGAGCATCCTCAAATACCTCCTTATACAGTCTAGACCATAGGTTCCCAAACTTTCAAGTACGCGACCCCCTTTGGCCAGCAGACGTACTTTTCGCGAGACCCCCCCCCCCCCCCCCATAGAAATTCTCTCATTTGTTGTATATTACAAAAAAATATTCGGCTGTCCCTCGCGACCCCCTGGATGAAGGCCGATGACCCCCCCTGGGGGGTCGCGACCCACAGTTTGGGAAAGCATGGTCTAGACTCCTACAGACTACAGTCTAGACTACACGGGTTCTATCTACACGGTTACATATTACACGGATTTCTATTACACGGCAGTCCGTGTTGTAGGAATCCCAGAGCTTATGAGATTCCGTCTAATTGTGGTTGGGAACGTAATCCAAGATAGCGCCATACTTGTTTTTGGCAAAGTTGTAGTACTAGAATAGATCTTCCACACAATGCCAACTAACATCCAATTAGTTGGCAATTCGGTCGATAGAGGCGCTATGTAGAAATGGTTGCTACATACACTCGTCCGAAGAAGCTCACATAAGTTATCACATGCGATATCTCAAGATCTTGTTTATTTGGAACAATTCTGTTGTTGTTCGGTAGGTCAAGAACAATCTGGTGATTCACCAATTAGTTTGAGATTTCGTCGCTAGATGGTGCTAGATGTCAAGTAAAGTTTTAAACTTCGATTCAGAGTTGATAGAAGAGTGTTAAGGCTTTGGATCGCCAATCCGGAGACGGCGGGTTCGATTCCCGTTCCGGTCGAGAAAAATTTCTCGACTCCCTGGGCATAGTGTATCATTGTACTTGCATCACAATATACAAATCCATGCAATGGCAGGCAAAGAAAGCCCTTCAATTAATAACTGTGGAAATGCTCAAAAAGAACACTACGTTGAAGCGAGGCAGACCAAGTCCCAGTGCAAACGTCGAGCCATAAAGAAGAAGAAGAAGAAGAAAAAGAGTGTCGTCTTCGGTAAAGTTCTTCAGGAAGTCAAAAGCTATATGGTGATTCAACAATAAGTAGGTGATTTCGCCGCTAGGGGGCGCTAGTCGTCAAGTAAAGTTTCAAACTTCACTATCTGGAGAACCAGAGCAGATAGAAAAGAGTCGTTTTCGGCAAAGTTATTCAAGAAGTCAAAAGCTATCTGGCGATTCAACAAAAAGTTAGCGATTTCGCCGCTAGGTGTCACTAGTTGTCAAGTAAAGTTTCAAACTCTGCTATCTTGGGATCTAGAGCAGATAGAAAAGTGTCGTCTTTGGCAAAATTTCATAAGAAGTCTAGAGCAATCTGGTGATTCAATAATTAGTTGGCGCTTCCGCCAACCAAAAACAATCTAGAAAGCCAACCAAAAACAATGCTAGATAATGTCATACATGCTATGAATCGAGTTTCATCCAAAGTTGGCAAGGTGGACTGCTATGTGTGTAGTGTGCGGTACCACTACTTTTGTGTCAGCCGGTACCACTACAGCTGGTACCACTACACTTGTGTTACAGGGAGTCGAACAGTGCTCTTGGAGATGCAGAAAGTGTCATCCCGATCTGCATCCGGAAGCGACCGGAGCTAGGAAGAAACTAAATAAGAAACAGGCGACGAACTTGGTTGCTCTCGATGCTACATAGAGTGAGATATCGAGGTTAAGTAGGCACAATCAGACTTCTGAAAAATTCAATAACAATTAGGAAACATTCAAGAACTGGGTATTTTACGTAATTCCGATCCTATTGAGACCAATTAATCTCTGTCCAGCAACTCCTATGCCTACCTCCGCGTGTCACTATTTCTTCTGCTAACATGAGCGTTTGTTCTCGAAAAGGAACGGCTCACATCAGCGGCTGAGCTTATTTTAGAGGCGGCTGATCGACGTCCAAGTGTCAAGGAAGGACTCTAAGATCAGCTGTGCTCCATGGTTCTCCGGAAATTAGGGGGTTGGTCCAAAAACCTGCCGATCTCTCAACTTCGCATAATCGCTGATCTACTTAAGGAGTGCAAGGAAGGGGTCATTAGCCCTATCTACAAAGAAGGTGGCAAGCTGGAGTGTGGGAACTTCCGAGCGATCACATTTGTGAATGCCGCCTACACAGTGCTATCCCAGATCATCTTCCGTCGTCTTGCACTCAAAGTAAATGAATTTGTGGGCTTCGTTGACGGTCGCTCGGTAATGGACCACATTTTCACCGTCCGGCAAATTCTCCAAAAATACCAAGAATAGCAGGTGCCAGCACATGTTGATCGACATCAAGACGGAGGGTTCCGGGTCATTTGGCCGGACGCCATTTGGGCGAATGCCGTTTGGCCGAAAAATGAATTATGTAACTAAGTGGCCATGCCACTTGTTTCCCGCATCAGTATAACTCGAAAGAACAGCCTATTATTCAAAGAGGGGAAAATCTTCGACAACATATTAACAGTTTCAACGCAAACTAATGTCTGAATGTAAAAATTAGAAAAAAGTCTATGATTAAAAGAAAGAATTGTTACTAATGAATGATCATATTGGTAGTTATAATGTAAAAAATGCATTGTTTTTATCATAAATCGGCCAAACGGCATTCAGCCAAACGGCGATCGGCCAAATGGCCGGATACCGAGTTGGAGTACGACATTATCGACTGCAGAGAGCTATGGCTTTATATGGACGAGAACGGCTTATGTGGGAAGCTCACTAAACTGACCTAGGCGTGTTCGCCACCGCCCCTCCTAATTGTTGTGCCATTGTTGACATTCTGAGAGGAGTATATGCCATGAAATTTTCCTTAGAAATTCCTCCAGAAAATCCTTTTGAGGAACCTCTAGAAATTTCACCAAGAATTCTTCTATAAAACCTTCCATGCAGCAAGAGTTCAGAATCCTTTCAGTATTTTTACCATAGACTTCTTTAAAAAATCTTTAAAATTTTCGTTCAGATTTTTTTTTAGAAACGCCTTAAGTTCCTCCAAGACTTTTCCAAGCCATTTCTTTAGAGAACCTCCTAAAATACTACATTGATTTCTTCGGAATTTCATTGATTGGGTCACGCAAAAAATGTTCATTTTCAACCCCCTCCAGCCTATGGGACACTTTTTGTATGGGACCTCTGAAATTTGTGTATGGGTTATCATTTTTTAAGCTCCCTACCTAATCAAAGTATGACGTTATTCATGTACCTTTCTCTTGCAAAAATCAAATCAGGAATTGCTTTTGTGAAATAATCCAACAATTCTTTTAGGAAATCTTCGATCGGTCCCTTCAAAATTTCTTTCATGGCTTCTTCAATAAATTACATCGGAGAATGTCTCCAGGAATTTCTCCAGAAGTTCTTTCATGATTCTGTTTAGTGATTCCAGCAGATATTCTTCCAGAGATTTCTGCAGAAATTCGCATAGATTTTTTTTTGTCTGTATTAACGAGACTTTTAAGCCTATGCTAGTTTATCTCAGGACCTACGCTTTACTTCCCTTCCGAAGGAAGAACCCACATTTTGTGAGTATGTCGGGAGTGGGATTCGATCCCAGGTCCTCGGCGTGGTAGTCTTGTGTTCTAACCACCAATGGAAATTTCTCATGAGATTTGTTTAGGAATCTTTCCAGAAGTTTAAGTGTTTCTCCAGAAATGTTTTTGAGAAATTTCTTCAATAGTACGTTCACGAACTTCCCCGAGAATTCATTTAGAAAATCCTCCATGGTTTTGGTTAGAGATTTCTTTAGAAATTTTTCTGAATATTTAGTAATGAATCCATAAAAAAAATCAAACATGGATTTTTGACGAAGTTTCCAGAAGTTTTCTCTAGCAACTCATTTTAGAATTGCATCAGGAAATTTCCAAGAATTCTTCCATAATCCTCCAAGAATATCTTCTACGGCTTCTACTGGAATTAGATAGACGTCATAGTCAATAATTCCTTTCAGTATTTCCAGTATATTCAAAAAAGATCAGCAATTCCTTCGGAAATTCTTCCAAGGATTCCTCCAGAATTCACTTGGAAAATTTCGTCAGAGGTTATCGAAGAAATTTCTTAAAGTTTTTTTTTCCTGAAATTCCTCCTGCGGATCCTTCGGCAATATCTCCTTGGATTCCTTTAGAATTTTCTGCACGAATTTTTCAGATATTCCACTACAGATTTTTACAGAAGTGGTTAATGATATTACATAAAACATATTGGAGCAATTCTTCAAGGGTTATCTGAAGGAATTTCTAAGAAATTCCCTGATGAAATTCCTGAACGAAATTCTCTGAAGCAACTGTAAGAAGAGTTGCTGAAGGAATCTCTGTGGAAAATCTGGAAGAACTCCTTGAAATGGCTTTGGAGAAATACCCAGAAGAATTTTGTGAGAAACTTCTGAATAAATTTAAAGAAAAATCTTGAAGAAGATTGTGAGAAAATCCCAGAAAGGACATCCTTTATAATTTATGAATTAAACCTTGGAGAAATTTTTGAAGGGATCCCACAGAGTTTTGCGGGGATCCGTGCAGAAATTGTGGACAAGAAACCGGAGAAATTCTTAAACAAATATCTTATTGAATTTCTGAAGAATTACTGGAGATACGCTGGAGAAATTTATAAATAATTTCTTGAAAAATGTCTTAAGGAATAAGTGGATAAAAATCTCTTAGACAGTTTCCCTGGAGGAATTTTCGGAGGAACATTTAGCAGCAGACATTGAAATCAAATCTGGAAGAAAATCAATCCCCACCCTGGAGAAATATCTGAGGATGATCTGAAAAACCGCTCTGGGGGACCTCCTAGAAAAATATCGTGAGAATTGTCTGAATGAATTTCTGAAGAAACGCCTGAGAGAAGGCCTAGAGGGAATGTACAGAAAAATTCATGAAGGGACCTCTCTAAGAACTCCAACACAAATTTTTGGAGGCATTCTAACAAAAAATCTAAATTTCTCAAGGAATCAACAAAGGAATTCCGGGATGAATACCCGGAACAACCTCTGAAATTTTTTCGACAAGAATCAATAAATGTATAACTGAAAAACCAGCTGGACGAGTCTTTGATGAAACATCTGAAGGGATTGCTGAAAAACTCCACTCCAATCTGTTTGGATATTTCTGCAGGAATTGATTTTTTAAAAAATAGGCTATTTCAAATAGCTAGAGAATTATCTGAAGAACACATTCATAAGTTTCAAGTAAAATCTAAGAAAATGCTGAAACAATTTCTTAAGGAATTTCTGGATCTTCGGAGGAGTTCTTGCTGAACTTTTAAAAAAGTTCATGCAATATTTCCATAAAAAAAATAGTAAAAAATATATCAACCAGGAGTATCATGTCAATACTTTTTGTTCAGTATTCTTTGAAAAAAATATTGGAGAAATCTGCAAGCAATTGCTAGGTGCTAATTCCATAAAATTTCTGGTCTTTGAATTAATATGTTCCTTAATCTAGAATGAAAATTGCAAAAGTATATTTTGAGGAGCAGCTAAATTGTCATTTTTTTTTCTAATTACCATCAAACTTTATCATATTTTTTTTGCTTATGATGAGAAAAACTAGTGAGGGCCCATATAGCCGAGGCGGTAAACGCACGGGTATTCAGCATGACCATGCTGAGGGTGACGGGTTCGATTCCCGGTCGGTCCAGGATCTTTTTGGAAAGGAAATTTCCTTGACTTCCTTGGGCATAAAGTATCTTCGTGCCTGCCACACGATATACGCATGCAAAATGGTCATTGGCAGAGGAAGCTCTCAGTTAATAACTGTGGAAGTGCTCATAGAACACTAAGCTGAGATGCAGGCTTTGTCCCAATGAGGACGTTACGCCAAGAAGAGAGAGAGAGAAAAACTAAGGCTGAATGCACGTCGTTGCATAAAAAATGCACATGAGCAAAGTTAAATACGCTTCATTCAGCGTTTTTTTTTTCAATCTAAACAATTATCATCCTGATGAGGAAAATTATCCTAATAATGTGCCTAAGGTTCAGTATTAAAGTAATTTCCTAAGAGGCGTGTCAGATGTGGGGCGCTGCCATTTGGAATCCTTGAGTAACCAGTTCCGATTTTACCAAGGTGTAAAATGAGTTTTTGAAGAAAAAATATCCTTGTTAGAAGAAACGTGCGACATTTTGAATTTCTATACCTAGAGGTGTCCTTTATAAATTTCCTGGTGAACGTTTCATAAGGAATTACTCAAAAATCGATAGCATCGATAGATTCTTGTCGGGACAGTTCCTATTGACACGTTTAAATCTTTCGCACAAGCTTGGTTCAAATTGTACTTTAGGAACAGAAAACAAATTATTGTGTATTGAATTTTTTAAGTAATGGTAGTAGCAATTGACAAAAAATAAATAAAAAATAAAGTTCACGCTGATTACGCCACGCTGCCGAATAAGGTCTACCATTCTGCTGTCGAAAAAGATTCACCCTCGCACTAAATGCACCACTTACAAGACGCTGATAAGACCAGTAGAAGAATGAACCACGAGCTTGCTGAACTCTACGGAAGGGTTTCTCAAACTTTTTCAGCTTGCGACTCACTTTGAATAGGATTTGGTGGTGGGCCGTCATTTTTCTGAAAATTTGATCTAATCTTTTAAATAAATACACTTAATCACGTTACGTAGCACTCAAACTAAACATAATATGTTTTTGTTTAAATAACATTGATTTCTTCGTTTTTTTTTTTTTGAAAAGTCTGAGTAACATTAAGATGCTCAAGTGTTCAACTCTTAGGGTTTTCAAGAATTTGAGATAAGTTTCCGAATTTCTAATATATTTAACCAGTCTGGCTCCAATGCAACACTACAGAACAGGTCTTTGGTATTCTCATACACACATTTTAGAAATACATAAAAAAAACAATTTTTTACAAAGTCTTTGAAGATATAGTGGTAATTTAATGCTTCTGCAGAATTCCAAAGTTTGAAGAATGTACTGGAACTGGATGGTCAGATCCTCCTTGAAATTTTTATTCTCATCCTTCATTTAGATTATTGACATTCAGCTGAATTTTATCGAAGTTTAGCTGTACTGTCGAAATTTACTTTCTTGTCGAAGTTTGTTTTTTTTTTCCTTCTGCTAATAAGTATTTTATATTTCTATTTTTTATTGATATTTTGACTGCAGAACGTGTGCATCTATACTCATTCGAAGAGGGTATTCTGCTTAGAGGGTTCAAAAAGTCGGTTCAAGACTGTAAATCTACACTCTATTTCAATGTCGCCCTAGCCTCCGCAACCCACCAAAAATCAACCCGAAATCCGCCAGTGGGTCGCGATCCATAGTTTGACAAACGCTGCTCTACGGTGAACCTAGTATTTGGAAGGTGGTAAAAGCTGGAGAGAAACGCTGGGCAGGGTATGTTGCGAGAATTCCGTACAACGAACCTGAAAAGCTGGTGTTCGCAAGAGATCAGGATGTGCGTGCAAGGTTGGCAGACCTGGTGCTGAACGATCTGGCAAATGTGGAATGCGGCTGATGGTGGAGAACTGCACCGACACGAGTGTTTTGAGAGGGAATCGTTGATTCAGTTTTATTGTAATTGTAATGTAACACTATATAAATGAAATTTCCAAATGTATCTCAAATGAAATCACATGATTCAAGTTTCCAAAGAGATTCCTACCAGAAGAGCATTCACTTGAGCTCAGTTTTCTAATATTTTCATATTTCTTACATTTTTGAACTAGGTATGTGTTGATTCGATTTTCGACCAAAGCATTTTTTGAATCCGCTACTTGGCAACACTGACTTTCTGACGCATTCATCCAGCATAATCTCCATTCACCCAAAACCAAAAATCCACTGCCGTAACTACTTACAAGATATACAATGCACGATTCTCGTACCAGCATCATCGTCCGTCCAGGAGCGCTTCGAGGAATCGGTTCCAAACAATGTTGGGGTCGTTTGGGAGACACAGCACAGGCTCTTCAACTTTGTATTATTTCACTACTGCCACTGCCACCACTTATTGCACAAGCACGTTCGGCACTCGTAAAATAAATCCCCGCAGAATCACTCTGTCGTGCAACGAGAAAATTGCTTCCACACACCGACCGAAGAAACTTTAATTTGTATCCTCACGGATCCGTGCGCGCGTGGTTCGCAGCTGAAGCGACTCCTGTCCCGTTCCCAACCTTCCACTCACCACCCCATAACGCCTCTCACACTGCTGATTTATGAATATGGATAGGAAAACTTATCTTTCGAAATTTTTCAATAAGCATGTTTTTCATTCTTCTCTAGTTTCTTCTTCTGCGTTTGCTTTTGGCTATTTCACTGCACGAAGCAATAGTTATTCCCCACGGCAGATCGCGACTTTGAGCACCATCATTATTATGATTCCAAGGGTAAGAGTAGAACTACAAAGTGATCCGAAAAGCGCCGAAAGCGAATTTCCCGTGCAGCTTATTATGTCTCGTTTATTATCAAAAGAGATTTCTCTCCGCAAGCTCTCATCTCGAAAGCCAACCACATCACCGCACACCAAAAGAGCAAAATGTCGTAACTTTAATCGCGAGAGGCAATCCCGATGCCAGTATTCCGATGCTGCTACTTCTCACACTTGTTAGCCGTTTGTTAGCTGCTTCTCGCAGTACAGAGCCAGCCAATTTTCACAATTTTTCACTGTCAAATTTCATCTTAGGAATCCCCATCCCCAGATATCTTTTTCTTCAATTAGATAAGAGCAGAAAATGACTGATAAACTAAAGAATTGTCAGTTACATGAAGTTTGATAGATTGTTCACTAAGCCTTTCCACCACGATTCGGAAATGGGTTGAAGTGTTATCTCGTTTTCGTGCTAAACTCTCACTGCAAACCTATTGAAAACCATTCCACTAAAACTGAACTGCTTCGAACCTTTTTTTTTTCATAACCGTATCGCCCTTGTCGCATTCCAAGCGCATAAAACGCCCGAAGAAAAAATCTAATATATCCGTGTCCTGGTCCATGTTCGAAGTGGTATTATCCCCAACTCCGGGCTCTGCGACCAGACTGCTGTTTCCAATTTTCTGCACTGTTCTTCTTCCGGGAATTGACCCAGCACACGTCCGAACGCACTACACAGTACAACACGCTTGTCCGTTCCGTTTCCTTATCCTTTCTGCCGTAATGATGTACACTAATTATAAAAATGACCGCAGGACGATACCGTCCATGTACCACCATTCCATTATCTCCCTGTATTCCATAGTGTCTGCTGCTGCTGCACCAACTCTGGGACACAGCTCTCGATGGGGGGAGGGGAAGGACACGGTTCCTACCGACACGCCGAGATTGGACCGCTGGACTGCTTTGTTCACTTTTCGGAATGTCAAACGAAACTGAGTCCGTCGGTTGGAGCACAGTGCGTGATATGCTCCCCCTAGGAAAATCGTCTCTCTCCCATGCATGGAAACGGCGCTGCTGCTGCGGTGATAACGTTTACATAGAGGAAAGGATCTGCACGGCTCTTCTCACAGACAGGACCTGCTGAGAGCGAACGGTGGTCGTTAGTTGGGGGATTGGACCAGCTCCACACAGTGAAGATGGGCACTCATGCAGATGGACATTTGGCACTCTTTTCAGCGAGAAAAGTGCGTGCAAAGATCTGAGAATACGAATCACCCTGTGAAAATATCGATGTTCTGGGGGCCTGACAATAAGTAACGAATGAAATAATATTTCTTATGTTAAAAAAAACATTAAAATAAAAATAATAATTAAAATAAAATAAATGAATCATTTCTTATGCTAAAATAAAATTGTTGGGCAGTTTTTGAAAATTTTATTATAAACTAGCTGTCCCGGCAAACTCTGTCTTGCCAATCTTGTGGTGGTTTGACAACTTTTGAGCTAATTTAAGCACCGCACTCTAGATTGGTTTGATTTCGATCATGTTGATTTTCTTCCCAGTTCATAAAAATCAGTACATGAGTTGATTTTCGTAACTTTTTATACATATAAACACAGCCACCATAAATACGAATCGAAACGTGCAAGGGTCATGCTGATCGGTTCGGCCATTCGTGAGTTTTGTTGCCTCAAAGGGGCTGCAAACTCATTTTTATATATATATAGATATAGATAGACTAGCTGTCCCGGCAAACGTTGTTCTGCCTTCCTACTGTGTTTTTTGACATGCAGCTCTACAGAAAAATGCCCCGCAAAATGGAATTTCAAACTTTCTCGTTTTCGGTGCGTTCCCGGTCGATTATCCCAATTATTTTTACGTACAAACACGTCGGAGCCCTGTACGAATGGAACACTGAAAGAATGGTGCAGATCGGTTGGCCCGTTCCCGAGCCTATTCGTGACATACAAACAATATTCCATTTTTATTTATGTAGACGAACTTGAGTAATTCTCGCTCAATGTAAACGTATAGTGTCGGACGAAACAGTTAGACCACAAAATGGCCAAATATGACGATATGGTACTCGGTTTCTATAGTCACCAATTTGGCTGAAGTTTTGGCAACCGACATGGAATGACGTGTATTAAATTGATTGAGTTCTATGCACTACTTACAGTTATACGATAGATATACACCAGAATTCATAGATAGTTATTTATGATCAATTTAATAAAAATGTCCCCGAGTTTAAATGGCATTCTTAATTCTAGTACTAGTTTATCAATCATCAAGCATTAGATACTTTTATTTAGTTACAAATTATAACATAATTTATTATAATATAATTTATTATCAAAATTATATAAAAATGCATTGGCATACGTGTGACCGCGCATAACTTGCGAAAGAAAGGTCTGATTTCGGTCATCTTAGTCTGTTAGTTCTCACCCAAGGAAGGTTTATGAAGTAAAAAACATGGAAAAATGTGAAAATTTGAAAAACCATTTTTCATACATTATGAACGGGGACTTGAACTTGGTTAGAAACTTGAAACGTCAAAAAAGCAGTAGGCATGACAAAGTTTGCAGGGTACAGCTAGTATTATATATTTTACGTTAAAAAATAATCAAAAATTTTGCACCGCAGATGACACGAAAACTGCACAATTTTTGAGAATAATAATTTTAAGAAATGGCTGTTATGAAAAAAGCTATACTGGCAAACCGACCAAAAATCTCTGTCTGTATATCAAATAAAATCAGATCCCTGAAGAAGATCTAAATTGGGATCGAAACGCTGGAGCCAAGATAATACATTCGTAGGCCAACTTATCAAGTCTGCAAGCCAGAATAAAATAATTCCAAAAATATAAAAGTTCCACCATAGTTACAAAAACCGGAAGGATGTCCTTTATACTTTAACGTTATTCAAAATAACATTTTCATTGTTAGGCTGACACAAATTTCGGCTTTCTCTTGTGTCACCCCAAATAAAATTGAGGAAGGAGAATTCAAATTTAATGGGAACTCTAAGAAATGAGTGAATGTAGACGTTCTCTGGATATTCTTCAACTACAGAGAAATCATGCATGGAAAAACAAATAAATTTCCTTACTGCTCGTTCAAGAATTGGCAAATTACCCTATAAAACAGGGAATTTGTATTTTGGATTTGAGCTCAACACCCATCTCCTGTTTTTTTTTTTTTGTTTTATGAAAACAACAACGTGTACATGAAAACAATTTTCCAGGACAATGGAGAGGAGTTTGATTCCTGCAATCTACAAAATCTTCACAAAATAACGTACAATACAGGACATTTGTATTTTCGGTTCGTGACAACCCCTGTGTTTTATTTCTTGAAAACAATCACATGTACACAGTTAATCAAAATTCATCCATCGCGCAACAATAACGACAATGTCGCAACCTGAATTTATACCTGAATTACCCGAAGAGACATAGGTTTGTCCCAACTTGAACAGAATAGGGTATAGATCATGCATCACGAGTTTAGAGATTTTCAAGCCTAGCATTGTGATTTTTGAGCGGTAACTTCGAATCGGTAAACACTGCAACGTTGCTGAAGATGTGTCATCAAAAAGTTTCGATTTTGGGCTGGTAATAATTGATTATTCACGAGTTGAAAAGTACGCAACAAAATCAGCTTCCGTTTTGTCTGCAACAAAAAAATTCGAGATCATGTCATAATATGTTACCAGTTGGGATAAAGAGTAATCGCTGCGCCTTCTTTTTTGCTTGTATTGTGTCTCTTTTATCTGACAATTCTCTTCACTGCATGTACATAAAGGCTTCCATAGAAAATCGATATAGTGTGTCTCCAAATATCGTGATACTTGGTGGATTTGTAGTTAATCGAACATAATAATTTAGACCCGTATTTTTTTTATTTCATCATTAAGGTGACCAATTTTTAGATATGGTGGTCGAAAATTCCCCCGTTTTTCAAAACTAAAAATTTTCAAAAAATTCTGACTTTTGAACCAGTTGACGTATTTCCCACTTTTTTTGTTTGGCAGATTTTGAATTACATTTTAATGCGATAAACAAAGGTTAATATGTTAACAAAATTTAATTTGTGAGTTTCTACAATATTTTAATTTTTAAATGTGTTAGTCATTTTTTTTCGAGAATTTATCAAAAAGATGTTTAAAAACTTTGTCAGCAATTCCTTCGGAACTCTTTCATCAGTTTCTGTTTAAATTACATTGGAAATTCCTGCGGATATTGTTTCGGTGAGTTTCTTACTTTGGAAATTTCTGGCTTAGCTTAGACTTAGCTTAGACTGACTGCACATATCTATGGTTGCACAATGCACATATCTACAGTTGCACAATGAATCAACTGAATAATTGACTGGGAGTGGTCAATATTCTCACTGTGCATGCTTCAGAGGCTCTCTTTAACGGTACAATAACGTCGCCGGCCACGTCCTTGTAGTCAGGTTGGAATATGGAAGGAATGTTAGTAGCAACCTTTGTTATGTGAAAGTTGGCGTTTACCGCACGTCTCCACCAAAGGCTGCAGGAAGGAATGATTGTTAGTAGGGAAGGTATCGTTGGGTCAGGATTCACTTTGATAAGTAATATGACCTTTTGAGTTTGAACCATACTATCTCAAGCAACACACATGCTATATAAGAGTCACGGTAGCGCAAGCCCAGGCTGCACAGAAGCCAAGCCGACGTTATTCTAGCATTGTGTCAGAACAACGTCCAATCAACCTCCACGCAACCAAAACCCGCGCCGCCGCAACTCCCACACGACAAGTGTGTCACCTGAGATTCAGACTGCAGCGTTATTGTTCGCTTCACGCGGAAAGCAAACAATCGACCACCCGCGTCAGGTGGTCGCTCAATATTTACAACAAACATCGTGACAAAACATGTAAACTGACGCGCTATTGTTCGCTTCACGCGGAAAGCGAACAATCGATCACCCGCGGCAGGTGATCGCTCGCGATTTATGCATAAAAATTACATATACATCAAATATACACAAACAGATGCATAGAAAAAAATATGTCAGCGATTACCTGTCAGATTGGACAAATAAAGTGAAATTCAAGAGAAAAAAAAGCAGAAGAGATAATTTGTAAGAAGCAATCCCAAACAGTGACAAAATGAAAACAAAATCAATAAAGTCAATGAAGAAATATTACAAAAGAGGGCATCATGAATATAAGAATACAAACTATGCCCTATGGTAGAATACTGAACTAATAAAATAATTGAAGTACAGGTATTCTTCGATATAACGTACCCTCGATATAGCGTACCTTCGATATAGCGAATTCGATATAACGTACATTTTGCTTCGATATAACGTACAACATTGAAAATTTTTATTTTTCCCACGAATAACCCTTAGATAAACTACGAATTCACTCAAATCAATGTTTTGTTGCAGCATTAGCTTTGTTACCCAGAATTAGCGCAATTTGGGAAAAAAACTTATTGTACGTTATATCGAAGCAAAATGTACGTTATATCGAAGCACAAAAAACTAAATGACTTTTTCGTCAAAACTCAAGTTTTTCATTATTGGTTTTGTGAATTTCACCGAAATCATTATTTGGGAATAATTTCACGTCGAATACATCAATACTAGCATAAAAAATATTAAATTTTTCTCTGCTTCGATATAACGTACACTTCGATATAACGTACAAAGAGAAAACTTTTTTTTGTACGTTATATCGAAGAATACCTGTAGTATCCACTGAAGGGGAATAACAAGGAACAGACTCACCGAAAACAGCCTTTAGTTGGTGCTCTGGGTTAACTACTGATAACAGCTCCCTAACAGGTCGGAAATGCATTCCAAACCATATGTTCACACGTTTACACCTCTCGATAAATCCCTCTCCGTCAACGAAGCACCTCCACACGGGGAACGAACGACGAAAGCGCGAGAAACACAAAAAACTACTTCCTGCCTCCGACTGGCATGAACAACACACAAACTGCTCCGGATCCACACGCGGTGAGACCGATCACAAACCGACAGTAGGTAGCGCGAGCACACGACATGGAAACGCGGTATCTTGCCTCTGACTTTCCTGCAGAAACTTCTAGTGACGAACTGTAGTGTTTATTTGTAAAATTAACAGAGATGTCTATTAAATTGTGGCGTAGTAAGATATACTGTCATATATGTACTATATAATAGCATGAAAAGAATTAGTTAACTTAGGGTGTATGTACCCTTCCTTGGCCTAATTTGTAAGCCGCCTTGACAATTTTGATCAAAACTCATGAATTAATAGCACTAGAAATAATATGTTGACCATATTACACACTCTAGGCAATGCTTGTTTCACCAATTGGAAGTAAACTAACGTAAATATTCAAGAATTTACTTAATTAAGTTGAAAATATTCGATGCAATGGTATGCAATGTTGGTCTATGGTACAAAACTTGGCCTATTAGTGGATACAATGTTGGCCTATTGCCTTCTTACTTTGGAAATTTCTGTTCGAAAAACAAGTAAGTAAATTAAAATTCATATAGTATACATTTTTTTTCTTAAATTTTCAATGACAGTTCCTTTATTATTTTTTCAGTAATTCCATCGTAAATTCATTCGGATATTGCTTTGGGAATTCCATGCCAAAACGGCACGTTTTGGCCCTCAAAAATGAAAAAAAAACGCACATTGTACCAATGTTTTGATGTGTTGGCGACGGGATCCAACGCCATGATTTCACGTTCACCAGATCTGGGCCACCGCACTTTCTCAATAACAGCCACGCAACCTACTTTCTTCAAGTCACGAGCCAAAACACTCACTCGACCTGACGTTCCAGGTACCGAGTTTCAAATCATAGTTTATATTTCGTTGGCGGGTCAGTTTCGATATAGTTCGCATTTTCTTTTTGAATCTTCATTTTTCGTGGTGGGGAAAGGCTTCAACCATACCGGAACCTTAGGCTCTTTTAGGCGAACTCTAGAAGATCCATCTGTAATTTGTCCATTAATTTCGTTAGGCATTCTCGAATGTTATTCGCACCCCTGATTCCTAAGAACGTTTTTGTAAGATTTCCTCAAGATTTTCTTTGAGGGATTTCTCAATAAGTTCTCTTCAGGGTTCCGCAGAGAAATCATCCTACAACTTCTCCATACTACTGGTTGTTTTTTGGGAGTCTTCGAGATACTTGAACCTTGTTCTTGGAATTTTCAAGGTTTTCTCACACGGAATTCTACAAAAACTTTAAAATATTCCTCTTGGAACTCCTTCCAGGAATTTTCAGACCTTTTTTGGAAAAATTTCTTCGGCATTTCTTCCAGCAAATATTTTTGATATTCCCCTAGGAGTTGAACCCTTACATTTTGATTCATCTCTGGAATTTCTTCTAGATTCCCAACAGATTTCTTTTTCAGGAATTTAATCAGATGACCAGACCCAGAAAGAACGCTAAATGCTGTTTAGTATGCAAACAAATGTTTGAAAGAATCCATAAATCACATAAGGAATTCCAGAAAATATCGTAAAAGCAACTCTAGGGTAATTGTTTCCTTCGTTGTGGTAGTACCATTTGTTGCGGTAGTGGCATTGGCATTACATTTTCGACAGAACGACGATGTATTATGCTGCAATTGTTAGATTGCACCATTTACGTGCTTAAGATTTGTCCAAAAACCTATTGAGGAAAATAGTTTCCTTAATATTTTTGATGCAGTGTTCCTAGTGTTACGGTAGTGTTCCTATCCTCCAAAATCACATTCAATGGGATACCGCAACAATAGGAACCAAAATCAAATCACACATCCATAATAGGAACAGTGTGCCTAGTGTTGGTGCAAGCTATTTATTATCGCAAATAATGAAAAACGATAGCTTTCATATTTTTACAACAGAAATGAACCAGCCCCCGGCTGATTTGTTTTTATTAAAGATAAATAAATAAATCATATTTTTACAAGCAAATTTGGATAGAAAACTACCGAACCACCGAAAACTAACCTTTTGAAATCCTGCATAAGGTGGTACAATCATTTTTTTTTTTAATAATTTACACTAATACCACAACGATGGAAACACTTACCCTAGTTGCAAACAATCCCAGAAAGAACCCCATTAGGAATCTTAGAAGGACATTCCTGAAAAAATTCAGAATAAATCGATAATGATGTTTCATTAAGGCCTTACTGATATTATCTATTTCTCTTCATAGATCGTCTCTTTGTGCTATTCCAAATTATGTATTGAGTTTTCAAAAGATTTTTTGGATTAAATCCATAGGAAGGAGACGGCTGGTAAAATCATACTATAAAAACAAGAAGAATATTTTTTTTGTGTTTATTATAGAGGCTTTAAATTTCAAATTCATTCGCCTCCGAAGGAGAAGAATAATGTTTTCGTCTGTTTTGATCAAATTACTAACGAAATAGAGAATCGACGAAGAGAAATCGGTGAAGTCCGTCAGGCCCTCATGCATTACTCCAGAATTTTTTTCTACGACGTACAGGGGGTGGCCAAAATGTTTGGGATAGGCAACTTTTTTCTCCCACAAAAAAATTCAACATGCTGTAACTTTTCATAGAGTGCATCAAAAATTCTCAAATTTTGACTGTTTATCAACCTGTTATATGTGCATGATTGGTACAAATTTGGGCTCGATTGAATAATTTTTCGCGAAGTGAGAGCCATTCGGGTAAAACACTATTTTTTAGACAACTCATTTTTGAGCTGTCATATCTCGGAAACCAGTGAACCGAATTCAATGATTTTTTTAAAGTTTATCAACAATATATTGATACTTAATACAACGTTATAAAATGTAAAATTTTTTCACGACGAATAAAGTTGTAGCGGGTTGAAATTTTTACCCATATAGAGGAAAATAAGTCAAATATACAATACCACACAAAAATTACTAAATGTGTTCTTCCTTTAATCTAAATAGGCTCTAATATATCTGATTAAAGATAACTTGAGAACAGAAGTGGAAAATTTTTGGACATCAACACTAAAATTTATTGACATTGACTTTAAAAAATTACATTTTATCGAGAAAAATCCAAAGAGTGTCAATTTATGATAACCTTTTTCAACGTTCAAAAAGTATCTATGTTTTAATAGTTTGTGAATCATTTGTATATTGTTAGTGTACGTTCAAAATTTCATTCAATTCGGTTCACTGGTTTCCGAGATATGACAGCTCAAAAATGAGTTGTCTAAAAAATAGTGTTTTACCTGAACGGTTCCAACTTTGCGAAAGATTGATCAATCGAACCCAAATTTGTACCAATGATGCACATATAATAGGTTGACAAACAGTCAAAGTTTGAGAATTTTTGATGCACTCTATGAAAAGTTATAGCATGTTGAACTTTTTGGCGAGAGAAAAAAAAAATGCCTATCCCAAACATTTTGGCCATCCCCTGTAGACGGGAGCGCGCGGGCTCGTGATCTCGGGGATAACACATTTACTCTATGCGGATGGTCATGGATTCAATTCTCAGCCGCCACCAACAACTTTACGTTAAGAAGACACATATGGTTCATTCAAATATTACGTAAGGCAGTGCACTGTGTTACACTTCATACAAATTTCAAAATTTTCCATACAAAAGTTGTTACGTGGGGGAGAGAGGGGGTCTAAAATTGTCATATTTTGCGGTACGTAATATTTGAATGAAGCCATTGATTTACACTGATCTTCCTCTGAGCATATGGTCTTACAAACCTTGGAAAATAATGCTCTTCGTTCTATCGCCAACGAAGTAAAGGAGAAGCAGCATTGAAGCTATCAGAACCAACAGTATCAGTAACATAAAAATGTTATTCACAGACTCTGTTAAAAATGATTCCCACTCTCGCAGTGCCTCAATGAGTGAAAGAGCTGTAGATTAGAATATCTAAATACAGGACCTTGGAGTCAGAGATGCCAGATATACAGATTTTTCTGTATTATACCTAAACATCATTTTACGTCCACCATTGGCTTAGCGAAATAAAATTCTACTACCAAAATAATAATTAAAATAGACATTTTTATATTTTTGTACACTTCTTCCAATCATGGAGATGTTTTAAAAAATATAAAAATGTTGAGTTTGCTCATTTCCTTGGCGGCAGAATTTTTTGTCGCTAAGTCATGCATGGACGTAAAAAAAGGACAAGGTGTATACAGAATTTTGACCCTCTATACAGACAAGATACAGAGTACAGAAAAATACAGATTTTTAAAATGATGTGATACAGATTCCTCCAGAAAGCATAAAATGTGAAGTTATTTCCAATAAATTCAATGAAAGCTTTGTAAATTGCTGTTTAAGCTTCGAAGATTTTATGAATATTTACATTTTTACCCATGTTAGAAAAATAAATATCAGTAAAATATAAAAACTGTCTAAAATTAACAGATTTTTTTGTTTTCTATTGAAATCTAGGACTCTCGGTGTCTGTTCAACGATACGACAATACAGAAAAATCTGTATTGATACAGATTTTTGATAAAATAATCTGGAATCTCTGTTACAGGTTCCTTCTGAGATTTTCTTAGGAATTCATTCTAGAATTCAATCAAAAAAATCTTCTGAGATTTCTTAAAAAAAATTGGATTTTCCTTTTTTCTGGTATTTTTCATGAGAATTAAAATTGAAAATTCTTCTAAGTTTAACATATTAGAAAAAAAAAACTACACCGTCTTTGACCTTACGGGCTCTACTGACTGAAACATTACTAACATTCGACAACGGACAACACATATTACACTCAGTGCACTATGGGGAAAGTGGTGGCCAAAAATCGAAAAATTTACTTGCTTTGAAAAACGTGTCTTATATACCATTTAATAGCCAGATAGTTCAAACCTAGATTCCCAAAATAATAGCCCTTTGTGATGGAAACTCATTGCGCCACAGATATCAAACTTAGAAAAATAGTGAAAATTCTAGAAAAAATGCAATTTAAACAAATGCAATTTTCTCAGTGAAAAAACGGTTTAACTCTGGAATTTAATCCACCGTTGGAAACGTTATTGTCTGAACTTAAAAATGGGTGTGTTGTTGGGGTTACACGGTTAATTGAAATTAGTAAAAAATAAGTAATTACTAACAAAAACATCATCTTTTGCCTAAGTTGGTCTATATCTAACAAGCAGGGTCGAGCAGTCTCAAGCATAGGCGCCAACTTGTGACGTAGTTGGGGGGGCGAAGCTCTCCAAAATTGAACAATATTCAACTTTTTTCAGCTCAATGCACTAGTTTTCACGTAAATATGCCTAAGCAAGATGAATTGCGTCGATATTTTTTGAATTTCATTGATTTTGAGAAGCTTCGCCCCCCCCCCCCCCCCCCCCCCAACTACATCACAAGTTGGCGCGTATGGTCTCAAGAGACCGCCACGACAGTTTAGTTTGGGGTCTATACTATCTGCTGAACGCGAATCCAGCTGCGGATAGCTGCGGATGAGCGTCATTTTGACACAAGACCGAAAAATGTATTTTTTTTATTTGGCAATAACGATAATTGATTATGCGAGCACATACAAAAAAAATTCGTACAAACTAAACAATGCTTCAAAGGTGAAACTGTTAATTGTCAAATCAAGTCTTACAAATGTTACACACTTAATTATTTTTATTTTAAAAATGGGTAAAAACTGACCGAAAATTATCGTTTCATTCAGAAACTGTATCAACCCATCTGGACTGAATTGCTTCTTTTGTTCACGAAAATCATATTTTCAATATTTTCAATACATATTTACCAACGGGGAAAGAAACACCACATCTTATACATTTATTTTACTAAAAACTACTCACTTGTATTTAAAACACGAGGAAAATATTTTCAAATCATAAGATTGTTTTCAACTTGAACGCTAGCAACGTGAATATTGCAGAGCAGTTAATTGAACGAAAACAAATCTGAAAATAACTGTTTGTGGTAGATAATATAGAACATAGGAGCATCGTGTTACCACAGACAAACAGACGTATCACTTGAAACAAAATGCGGTAAAAATCAACGTCTCGAAAACATAATCGTCCAAATTACGTTAAAAAGGGATACGATGGAAACTTAGTCGAGTGAGACGTCTGTTTGTCTGTGGTGTTACTTTAGATCTAAAAAATCTCAAATAGCCAATGCAACAAAAGCAGTTTAATATATCAAGGCAAAATATAATTTTGATCTAGCTAAAGAAGAACGACTACAGTAGACGTTCACTCGGTGCAAACGCTTTAACTGCAATGTGGGAGGAGCAGGCAATTGAGTGGGGGAGGGGGGGGGTGGTCTCTTGGTAGATAAACAATTCTTTACCAAAATATCTGATTGATAAAACAATATTCTTATAGAGTAATTTTCAAATTGTTGCACAGCTAAAAACTCGCCTATTGTTGCACACTTCATGTTATTCTTATGAGATGTGCAATAATTGACGAATTTTTAGTCGTGCAAAAATTGGAAAATTACCCTATAACATTAAAAAAATGCGAGGGGGGCAGATTTGCCTAGAAGGGGGGGGGGGGGTGTGCTTTCACCTCTACCTCTCCTATTTTATCTTATGCATGGCAATCTTATTATAGTTTTAATTTGCATTTGAACTGCCCCTAAAATTAAAAACGAACGTTTAATTTTATTGTTCAGGAATAAGTAGCTCCTAACTGGGTTAAATACTAGTTACACCTTCCAAATGTGATGAAAATACATAAATTTGAATAATTATGAAAATACATTAATTTGAATATGCTAATCTTGCAAAAAAACCAAAAAAATATTTTTGGCCACCATTTTGTATGGAGCCGTTCCATAGTGCAGTGGCCAAGTACTTTATATGGTGCAATTTGATAATAGTTGTGGAACGGTGCAATTTTACGCATTTTCTATAGAGCATTTGAAATTTTATAGCAATAACCTTTTGCCATTTAAAACAGTTTTTAAAGGGGACGGAAGATCCCGGAATGAAATCATCTTTATATCGCATAGGCAGGTTCAACTTTAACCCTCGAGCGATCGCGCTGTTGTATTTTGTACAACACGTTGAATAAAATTTGCTTCTTGTACTCAGCGTTTTGACCCTAGAGGGTGTTATTCCCCAGCTTCCCTATCACTAGCAAAGATTATGCTCATCTCACTTCGGTCAATGGATAAGCTTTCATCTCACCAGTTTTCCTCTCTCACTGAACGCATTTCCACTCTTTTGTGACGACGCATAGCAACAGCTCTTTTCCGGAAAGTATACATCACTCAGATCCAGTCAACCCGAAGTCACCCATTGCTCTCACTCTGCACAGTGTTTGCTGTCTGTAAGTTGTCTGTGTAAGTACTTTCTTTGGTCATGCTATATCGATGAATGTCCATCACACAGATGATTTCTCATTGTCGTTTGACTTGAGATACGTGCAGTCATTCTTGTGTACTTATCAAAAAGAATCCCAAAAGCAAGAGCTAAAAACGAAATAGGGTAAAAGGGTATAATGCGCCCCACCGGGGCAAAACGCCCCTCTTCATTTTCTAGCGATTCAAGCGCTTTTCGCATGCGTGATCGATTAGAAATCTCAAATATTGAAGAATTATTGCCATCAAGCTGGCCCGTTAGTGGATTGGTACAGAAAAGCAATAAATATATCAAAAAGTCTGAAATCGAGGCTTTTGGCGTAATATTTCACCTCTTGTGAGCTGACTTCATTGTAAACGAAGCTAGTTCTGTTCGCTTGTGTTACTTTGCAACTCTTATGCAGTTAAATACTTGTTGAAAGACCCTCCTAGGATAAGCATGTGGTGGAATTATCCCCTGGGACAGTTTTATCACGGGGCTGGACGTTTTTCTTTTGATGGGGCGTATTGCCCCGTTTGTTTTGAAAAGGCAAATTTTGGAACGTTTTCGAAAAACGTTTCAAAGCTTCCATAGCCACCTCTCCAAAGGCAAAGTTCGCATGCAACACTTCACTAACTTCAGTAACAACGATTTGCAGTGAACAATAGATGGAATAAGGCGCCAGTTTCAGATATATTGCCATTTCTGCTTAGGGGGGGCATATTATACCTGTTTACCCTACTCTACACTGATGCTGCGTGAAAGTGGGAGACTACAATGCTTGCCTTGATTCTCACAGTAACACCAGTGTAGAACGAGTTCCAGTTTTCGGTCAACAACTGTCCACTTCTGACCGGTGCAGTGGTGTACATATGGGCCATGTACTGCACTCCTGACGACCGATGGGGATAGTGAGTGACGTTCCGGAAAAGTCAACCCAAGCATGCTCGAATTTGTTCCATATTGTTGACGCGGGGATTTTTAATCGCATCTCTTGTCAGCGGGATCACATGTGATGCTAAACACCGTCATGTGCATGGTGCACAGAAGCGACATAGATATGATGGTAAACGTTGTTGGGCATCCAATAGCCACGGGGCACAAGTGGATAAATACATAGTTTAACTATCCAGATAGCGGAGGGATTGAACATGGGAGTATCATGTATTTGACCACAGACAACATATGAAGGGGTTAGAAGCAAAGGGGTGTAAGTGACAAAAACCCACTTTCGAGTAAATGAGGTTTAAAGTTTTTGACCAACTTTTGATCCCATAGAAAATGTATGGAGTTTCAAAATCAACCCAATTTTATCTGATTTATTGTAATTTTTCCAATCATCGTTGAAACAATCTTATAAAAATTCCTGAAAGCTTGAAATCTGAAGAATTTTATGATATGTTCAACTCAAAATCGACAAAATGGTCACTTACACCCCTTTGATTCTGGGCCCCTCATATAGTAACATGTCAGTCTTAATATTCCTGACGGTTTATAGGTAGTATTTTATTTTATTGCGAAATTTTATTTTCCTTTATATTCATGGTAAGCTTTTCCAATGAGAACCAATGTTAAGATTAGAAGGCCCCAGGAATTAGATGATTTAAATAGTTAATATTACTGCGTTAGATTACTAACATTTATTCCAACATTGAATAACACTCGAAACTTCTCAAAACTGCTCCTTTTTATATGCTTCTTTAATTTTCTATTTTGTAGATTGATTAAAAAAACGATCTGAACAAACGACTAAAAAGTTTTCAAAAAATGTTGGTGAAGATTTTCGACTGGAAATTCTATGTTTTGGAGGTTTTGGCTTTCTCAGTCTAGGGAATCCAAACGATTTTAGCATTGCTCGACGTTTCAGCCTAATTTATTTGGCCTTTTTCAAGAGTAAAACTGTCTATCGTTTTTTGTTATGTTCTATTACTAGTGTCACAGTCTCTTTTGGAGCTTCTAGTACAATTATACACATTGACTATAGTATCAAGTGAGTGCACAAGCAGTGTCTACGCCCCTTCCAATATTACGGTAATAATTCACCTAGAATCTATATGTGTAGAAACGCTATAAGAAGCTCCAAAAGAAACTGATTGATTAATCTTTATTATAGAGACTTTTAGCCCTTGGCTGGTTCATCTCTCTACTGTGGCACTAGTGATAAATGATGATGATGATGATGATGATGAAAGTGTACCCACCATCAGCGCAAGGATTACCTTTGGCTGCAGAATCATTCCCGAAGGGCTTGATCTACCTGATGGTATGTTGTAGCAGGGCGAGTTAAAATCCCTGAATTTCTTCGGTAGTCAACATTAAGTTGCTAGCTCATGACAAAAGACTGGCTACTCCACGAACTTAAGTCCGGGCATCAGTTCATTTAACTCCCTTAGGCTACCCCCCCGTGTGTGTGTGAACCCCGCAATATAAAAATGGAAATTATATAATATAATACATAATACATAATACATAATACATAATCAATGGATGGTAAAGTAAGATAGATCGTGGCGAGTTCATAAGTACAGTAATTCACGCAAAACCTGTGGAATTAAGAGTATCTTCTTCTAGTGGTATGGTTCAACTGGGCTTACAATAAAATTTGGAGCACTCTTAGTCTCTCGTATGGTTTGTAAGAGTAGAAGTGCGTCAAATACATTACAACTGTTGGCGTTGAAAAATCCATCTACTAGTACGTTATGATGTCCTCTCTCCCAACTCTGGCGGAAAATCCACTCCATTATCCACTCCATCATCTGGTGCGACTGACTGCATGTAGTTACATAAAGTTACATATATTGTTAATATCGTAATTAATTATGATGAAACATGATATCGAAGTACCCAAGTAACCAGTAAGCATTTAAAATAGCATTCCTGCAGCATTATAGTTGCTCTTAAGACAAGGCATTTAATGATAATTGGCCGTATATACTCCTATAGTGCTACCCAACGGCAGGTTTTGACAAAATAACGGGCTGTCTGAGTGCAACACCTTCAGGAACGTCGTATCAAAATGTCAAAGAAGCGTAACGCCGGTAACGCTTCGTCGAGCAAAACAAACCAAAAATAGATTTACGTCTGCTTCTCGCTCTCTCGGCCTTCCCGCTTCCTCCACACTTCTGTTGATTTAAGTGGAACTTTTTTGCATGCATACAGATGGAAAGATGTCTAGCGTATAAGGGTAGTGAGTTCAAATCTCACCTGAGCTGTGGATTTTTTCGCAATTTTACTAATAATATTTCCATCTGTACATATGTACGTTGAGTTTCATTAAAAATCATTAATTGACCACACGGATTGGTATACCGAAGACTTTGCCCTTAAGTCATATTCGAGCTTCTACCTCTTCTGTAGTAATCTGTCGTATATGAAAGAGTGCGAACGACACGTTGGTCGCCTACCAGGTTTCAATTGTTCTTCCTCACCACAGTCGGTGATGAAGAGACGCCTGAAAGTTAGGCAAACAGTTTCAACAGTAAATAAATCGCATCGCTCTTCATGCATGTGTACATATGAGATGGATATATTTGCGGTGAAATTTAAGGGAAAGATGAAGCATGATCGATGAGATTGGAATAACCTTGTACCAACCAAAATGCCGTGTCATTAATTGGCTCGGTAGCTTAGTTGGAAAAGCACTTGTCTAGCGTATAAGGGTCGTGAGTTCAAATCTCACCTGAGCTGTGGATTTTTTCGCAATTTTACTAATAATATTTCCATCTGTACATATGTACGTTGAGTTTCATGAAAAATGATACTTTTGCGATGGCCATGTTCCCAATTCAAAGCAGCTGTGCAATGTTTGATGCGAAGCTTTTGGATGAGAAAGAGAAAAACGAATATGCAACTCAGATATACAAATTTATCAACAGAGGCATAGACTCTGTAAGAGAGAGACAACATGCGTTGTCAAACGCATAACATATCTCTCATACTCTTTGCTCTTAGCATTTCAATAGCAGTTAAAAAGCATTCTGAATGATTCCAAGCGAAAACACGTCAAGCAGCTGAAATGCTAATCAACAGCCAAAAGCTTTTGAACAGCACAGTTTATGCTAATTCAAGGCAGCTATGCATTTGAACTGCTTATGTAGGGCATCAAGCAGTTCAAATGCATAATACGGTCTGCTCTACGGCTTGTTAAAATGCTTAGTGGTTACCTGGGTATGCTATAACCAATGATAGTAAAAATAAAATATCATATATCAAAACATTATGTAACGACATGAGATAAGGCAGCAGTTTATCTGAATGACTATTATTCGCTGAGATATATCAGGACGTAGTTATGTCCATTATCGGTCTGCCATACAACTTCTTCAAACTGTAATGAAATTTATAGTTAGGTGATATGTATACCAAATTACAACAATATTTGGTTGTTCAATAATGACTTCTGGTATACAGCAACAAATTTGTCCGTTCACAACAGTAGAATTTATTATTATTAACCCGGGAGCGGTCGCGTCGTGTACTGAGTACACGCACCATGAAAAAAAGCTCGCTTGTAGAACATAGCGTGTGCGCGGTGTCGATGAGGGTAACCGAAGACGCGACTTCCTGGGGGGTAAATATAATACTTAGAAAAAAAATGGTATGATCAATAAATAATAATATTTTTGAAATATGTGTATTGTAATGAAGTAAAATATTTGCCACTCCGTCGTACAGTTACAACTTCAATGATCCCTTGATACATCCTCCCAACCCCATTTAGTTATATAGTCAATAGTGTAAATTATTATGATGAAATTCTATGTGGATATATGGTATTATCAATGTAATGGAATTATGAAATATAGTACAATGAACTTTAATGTAGCGAACTGAAATAAGGTATCAATTTGTAGGTGATTTGAATAAATATTATTTGATGATAAGTAGGGTAAAGAATTGTTATAGTAATAAAATGTCAACGCGAAAGCTGAAATATAATCAATAATGCAACATACTTTAAATGAATATAGTATCAGAGAAGAAAAGGTAATAACATAAACACAACGCAGCATAATAGTCCAAAAAGGGGTGTGGCTGGTCCTTAAATATACCTGTGGAATTAGGAGAATCTTCTTCCAGATGTATAATTCAACAGGGCGAATAATAATATCTGCAGCACTTGGTATAATTTATACGGGATGGTTTGTAAGAGTTAGTAAGAGGTTAGGAAGCCATCTACAAGTATGAAAAAAAAAGTCTCTGGAAGGCAGTTCGTTTCATCTTCCGGATATAAGTCCAATAATGCAATTGTCCTATGTGCCTGTCTTGGGTCATATAGATCCCAACATCTTACTAGCGTTAATTATGATGAAATATATTATTAAAATATGTTATAAACAAATTAATATGGTATACATAAATATGGAAAATTTTTAATCAAACAAAGCTGAATAGAGAACTTAAATGTAAAGAAATGCGTACTGTGACACTAGTGATAGAACATAGCAAAAACCGCTAGACAGCTTTGCCTTCAAAAAGGCCAAATAAATTAGGCCGAAACGTCGGGCAATGCCAATTTAATCATTTGGATTCCCAAGACTGAGAAATCCAAAACCTCAAAAAATAATCTTCTACATGAAGGATATGTCAATCAACTTATCTCAAAGGTTAATGTTGATGTCATAAAAATACAAATTATAAGAAAGTGTCAAGCATGATGCTCTTTTATTAAATCGACAAGGAAGGTCTTTTGTTACCGTTATTCGTAGAGATCCCTGCATTCAGCGTGGAAAACAAAGTTTTAAAAAAAAGCATAATTGTACATGAATACTGCTCTTATCCGCAATCACGCATCCCGTGACATAGGTCTGCACTAAACTGACCGTTGCCAATTTGTTATTCTATACATACAAACGATTTTCGCCAAATTACAGAGTGTACAGTGCATTATCCTTACAATACCTAAATGCTTCAAAAAGTTTGCTACAATGTTCGCATTTTATGCCGACGGGATTATCCTTTTTGCATACAAATTAAAAATAGGCTGTCTATAAATATACTGCCACGAGTCAACAGCGCGGTATTTACAGTTGACAATGTAGCACTCTGTATCATAAATATTTTCACGCTAATAATAACGCGAAAATGGGTAGTCATCGGTGGTGGGCACACATACGCTCTATTATCCCTCCCATGTACGCTTCAAACGCATTTTGCGGTTGGACTACCCGGAATTCTCGTGCAAATGCTATGAACAGCCTAGGGGAAACGAATCAACAAGGTCAGTTTGTGTTTTTCCAGACTGGATGAGAAGTTTGGCAAACTGCGTGGACATTATTAGTACAGACCGCATTATATGGGAGAAGCAGATAATAATAATTGTTTAACTCGTACTGCAGTTCCCTAATGATTCTGATAAATTCGACAGCCACATAGTGATGCCACAAATTATGATGGTAATGCAAATTCCGGAAGAGTTCATTCATTCATTAATCGAAAAAAAACTAGGTACACAGATCGAAAGAAATGTACCCTTAGCATATTTATACCTACTATCTCTTTTATAACTTAACACAAAATGTGAAAATTGAATATAATAACATTATATATTAAAAGCATTATTTAATCCTTTGGCAGTCACTCTGTTTTATTTTGTACCATACGTCAAAAAAAAGTTCGCTTGTTCAACATAACAGCGTGGGTATCAGAAGGCTGGCTCCAGAGGCACGTTATCCTCCATTTGGAACATTTGTGTCATCGCCAAAATAATAGCCTATTTCATCATCTACCTAAGGAAATAAGGATAAGGATGGGGATAAGGACATGTAGGGAAAATGGAAAAGAACCCTGGAAGACTAACACATAAGCGTACCACAATGGGTTCAAACAGCGCCAACGCCCTGAAATAGGCACTGTAATAACGCATAAAGCGAAAGAGATCCTATAGCTCTTTACCACAGCGGGTTAAGAACAACAGAATATCCTAAATAATCAGGTCTCTGAAGTCAGTTTCACTTAATAAGTGCTTACCGAATACTCGGAAACTCTGAACTCAAATGATACGAAGTTCCATAATCGGATTCACAGCTATCACATGCAAATGAATCAGCTTGCTGAATATTCGCCATGTGATAGCTGAGTCGGCAGTGGCCTGTCAATGCTTTGACCAGCATGCTGCAATTCTGCTTTGACAGATTTGTAAGATATCTTTAAGATCGCCTCCCCTAGAGATGGCTCAGTACAATACAATTTGGTTTGACGACATGACTCTAAACTATTCCAGTATTGTCTGTGTAGAGTAGCAGCCCAAGTGTGAATCTGGAGCTTTACCCAACACTTCGATATCGGAATAGCGGGCTCAGGGCCAATGAAGTCATGTGATGCTCCAGTGCGAGTTAACTCATCAGCCAATTCATTTCCAGCGATGGAAGAATGACCAGGCACCCATTCAAGGTGAACAGCGTTTGTTGAATTCAGCTCCTCGATTTGAGTTCGACAAGCGATAACTATCTTCGACCTGGAGTTGGCCGAAGCAAGTGCTTTAATAGCAGCCTGGCTGTCTGAACAGAAGTATATTACTTTGCCCATTACGTGCTGCGGAAGTGCTGGTTGCACTCCGTACATAAGAGCAAATGAGTGAGACAGATACAGCCTTAGCTCACAAGAATAAACACCAGCACCTGCCATTGGCGTAGCTAGCTTTTTCTTTCTTCTTACTCACTCTCCTAAACAAACACAAGAAAAAGCGGGATGCAAGAGGGGGCCTGTGCCCCCTCTTTCATCCTTCTCTTTCTCGTGTTTGTTTAGGAGAGTGAGTAAGATAAAAGAAAAAGCTAGCTACGCCAATGGCACCTGCTCGACCTTCGAGAAGGGAGCCATCAGTGTAACATACGATGCCGTCTGAAATACTTCCTTCCAGATATCCAGATGTCCACTCTTCCCGGGAAGGGAATTTTGTAGAAAATGTCCTATACGGAAAATTAAAAGCAATTGTCAATCACTTGGAGCAAGGACAACTTTGTCTCAATTCACCAAAAGTGGAAATAACGAGGTGTGTGTTGATGTGCGGTTCACAGAAATTTTCTTGTGACCGAGTACCCGTAGACGGTAAGTGCAAGAAAGTGATTGGATCGTTCTCATTTCGCCCTTTTGCCACCACACAAGACAATATTGGCCGAACAACAGTTGTGAATATCCATTTGATATACTTGGGTTTAAGACCCCAAGTTGTACCAAAGGTTCGCCGGCATTGCCCGAAGGCCATACAAGCTTTCTTGATTCTGAACTCAATGTGAGGTGTCCAGGAAAGCTTGGAATCAAGTATGACTCCAACGTACTTTACTTGTTCAGTCACAACGATTTCAGAATCAAAGAGACGCAAAGGCCGAACGCCATTACGGTTTCGCCTTTCCGTAAAAAGAACAATAGATGTTTTACTCAGATTAACCGAAATGCCATATTGGCGACACCAAACCTCAACTACCTGAAGGGCGCTTTGCATCAGGTCGAAAAGGGTGGTGATACACATACCAACTAACAATGCTAGATAGTCGTCGGCAAAACCATAAGTAAGAAAACCGCTATTATTGAGTTGCCTCAATAGCGTATCTTCTACGAGATTCCACAAAAGCGGTGACAAGACTCCCCCTTGGGGGCATCCACAAACACTCAATTCCCTAATCCCTGCTAGACGCAATGTCGAGAAGAGGTATCGGTTTTTGAGCATTTGATGAATCCAATTGGAAATCATTGGAGATATACCATGACTCCGTGCAGCTTCCAATATGGCATCAAAAGGCACATTGTCAAAGGCACCCTCGATATCTAAGAAAACACCCAAACAAGATTGCTTTTGAGCGAATGCTTTCTCGATATCGTAAACAATCTTGTGTAAAAGAGTCACAGTGGACTTGCCAAATTGGTAGGCATGTTGGTTCACATGAAGAGGCACGTTGGCTAGATGAACATCACGGATGTGATGATCCACAATGCGTTCTAAGCATTTCAGAAGAAAAGAGGTCAAACTGATAGGTCTGAAACTCTTTGCTTCTTCATACGACGCACGACCCACTTTCGGAATAAACGTGACAGTAATATCCCGCCAGGATTTGGGAATATACCCTGTATCAGAACTGCAAACAAGGATTTTTTTCAAAACATGTTTGAAATGATCAAATCCCTTCTAAAGCTAAATAGGATAAATCCCATCTGCCCCAGGAGATTTGAAAGGAGCAAAGCTATTAAGTGCCCACTCAATCGATTCTATAGTTACACTACTCCGAGCCGAATCGTAACTACAAGAAAAGACATCAGGTTCATTCGAAGATGTAATATCCACACATCCAGGGAAGTGTGTGCTAAATAAGCATTCCAGAACTTCCTCATCAGAGGAAGTCAGATCGCCATTTGGCAAACGAAGTTCGTTCACTCGGAAATCCTTAGATTTCGCAAGGATTTTATTTAACCGACTGACTTCACTCAAACTGGAACCATTTTTACAAAGGTTTTTCCAGCCGGATCGTTCAGCAGACCGGCAAGGATGGGAACACTCACTTGCTAAGAGTTACACTCACTTGCAGTTTTCTCAGCTCAGAAGCGTGCAATCAAGAAATGATGTATGGACGACTTTTGCCTTGTGGTTTGGTCTAAAACTTTTTCGAATAAAGAAGGGGTCGCACACACATACCAAAGTCGCGAGGGAGCTTCGAAGGCAACTCTCCACGAGGTGACTTTGAGATGCGTGTGCGACCCCTACTCTATTCGGCAAAATTTTAGACCAAACCACAAGGCAAAAGTCGTCCATACGTTGTTTCTTGATTGCATGCTTCTGAGCTGAGAAAATAGCAAGTGAGTGTAACTCTTTGCAAGTGAGTGTTCCCATCCCTGCAGACCGGAGAGCTTTCCTGTAGGCCTTGCGAGCCGATCTGAAAGCCTCCGATCCAGCCGAACGTCGTCTGTTCCAACTCTTTCTACATTGTTTCCTGAGTTTCGCCAGATCAGAGTTCCACCAAGGGGTTCCTCTTGTGATCTTCACAGACCGTAGATGGCATGCTTCTTCAAAAGCTTCCATGATGAAGGTCGTTGTAGTATCAACGGCATCATCTAAATCACTTGGAGTGTCAATGGATGGTGAATATCCATGAAATTTGGCCGCAACCAAATCAGTAAAAAGATCCCAGTTTGTTGACTGGGGATTCCTGCATAGCAATGTTTGCGAAGTAACATTTAAATTTAAAACATTTATGTTCAAAAAAGATGTAGCGATGGTCAGATAAAGATTCTATATCTGACACATGCCAATTGGTCAGCTCGTGACTAATTCTACTACAGAAAAGCGTTATGTCTAACACTTCCTCTCTAGCAGATACCATGAAGGTTGGCGGTTGTCTATGTTAAGTAATGCAAGGATCTGTACTACTTAAGTACTCCATCAAACTGGAGCCTCTCAAGTTAATGACTGAGCTGCCTTAGATAATATGGTGAGCATTAGCATCACTGCCAACAAATAGCGGAAGGCCTTTTGAAGTACAGTATGCGATGACTTGTTTGAAAGCATCCGTAGGGGATGGTTCATCATGCGGTAAATAAACCGAACAATAGACGTATTTCCTGTTGAGGTTTCCAACAGATACATCGATTGCGATGTGGTGGTTAGATCAGAGATGAATGTAGCAACGATTGCGTTGTTGACAAGCACACAGGCTCGAGGCATGACACGCGAGTTTGGCATTTCAAGTTTACTGATAGTAGCAAACACCGGGTTCACAAGGTTTTCTAGAAGAAATTCCTCTTACGGAAGTAAGGTTCTTGGACCAAGGCCACTTGGGCTGAACCATTTTGCAGTCTGCAAAGATTGATTTTTGCTGTTCTTTTATGCTAAAGATTGGTCTGAGCTATCCTTATCGTGACCACTATCCAAACTAGGCAAGATCTCTAAAAACTCTTCACAACAACAGCACAATAAAGAACAGCAGCAACAAAACAGATCGGTATCGATTGGAAAACGCCAAAGGCGAGGATACACAGAATACACTGTGTAAATCGCATAATGCGAAACCATATAGGTGAAAACTTAAACTAATGACCAATATCTTCATAATCCCGCCCTTATTTAGCCTCAAGTAAGACTAAAGAAGGGCAGCCAATTGTCTCGGAGAAACACAAGGTCCACTTCACCATTGCTCCGGTTAGCGCAGTAAGGGCAACATACTGTGGAGGGTGCCCTGGTACTCCACAGGCTCCGTTTGCGGTTAAGTTTTTATTAGTCCCCCTAGCCATTCATTCCTAGGCACGGTAAGCATGAAGCCGCATCACACCATGAATTAGGGGTCACCTGTTGGTGGATTTTTACCACCGGAACAGGCGGTCCGTAGTGTTCTTCTTAGCCAATTGAGACAATCGCTACCGACACTACACAGCTATCTAGGCTGATCGAGAAAAGAAGTTAATATTGATGATCAACTTCATAAGGGTCCGAACAGCCGTTATAAGGTTTGAAATTATGTGATAAAATTGAAGTGGTACTCTTGGAGATGTAGGCACTTACCGAAATTTCTTGTGGTTTTTGTGGAAACCAAGTTTGATAATTATGGATGAAATCCTAAATTATTTGAATGGTTTATTTCTTTATAATTTTTTTTTCTGGAACTCTTTTATTGATAATCTTGAGATGGCTCGAATTTTAAAAAAAATCTGGCGGCCAGGGGGAAAAGATGCGCGGGTGTTTTTGGTATGTTGTTATTCCTTGCTGTGAATGCACAGCACATTGACACAACAGATAGGTATGACGATCAACTTCTGTATTAAAGCACATTGTAATTGTATCGAAAATTCATTTTCAAAATGATAGCCCTGCCACACAACCATTAGGCAAGGAAGACAAAACCTATACGCTTCCTCGTCCCCGGTTTGTCCCTCCATAGGACAGCAGCAGGACTAAACGCCAGCAAATATTTGCATAAAATTGAGCAAGCAAATCATATGGCTCGCATATGGCAACATGCAAAGATCGACGGCCGGCATTGCAAATCGTTGAAGCGCCATCATCGCATGCATCAGAGTCTGTGAACTTTCCGAGCCTGCCTTCGAAGGCATCATCCCAGAGTATAGTGGCTCGTCGAAATGGCTCGTGTCATGGCTTTTTTATTAGGATCATTCAGCGCAACTATGTTGTCTATGATGGCAAACTCGCTCGTCGGTTAGCGTTGGCTCTGTCTGTAGCTCCTCTTCACTGACTACACTGTACGGCTGGCGTCTATTGTTGTGTGTTGAACGCAGACGGACATTTGCATCACAATTAGATACAAACTTATTCCGCTAACACACACATCTAATATATTAACATATGGGGAACCGGTTGATGGCAGCCAGTGGACCAAGAGATGCGGTAAAAAGTGCGGCCAATAGTGGTTAGAATATGGCTTTAGTTTCATCGTTAGGACGCTGGATGAGGCAAGGGTGGTGTGGTTGGGTGGTGTATGTGAACCCAGATTCAGGATAACAGATATCCGTTTGATCGAAGCAAAGCGGATGCAACTGACATCCAATACGTTTGCATGGCGAGGAAAATATATTTAAAGTTGAGTCGTCTGCTGAAAATAAATTGATTGAAAATAGTTTCGAACAAAGTATGGGTTCTAGAAAAAATGGAAAAGGTTCTGAAATATTGCACATTTTGTTAGTGTTCAACTACCAGGATAAACAGAAGTAGCGGATGCACTCAACATTTGTCAAATCACCACAACATGAAAAGGCAATACATACCACGTTTCATTTAGGCTAAAACAAGTAGACTATACCATGATTTGGAAATTTTTGCCAGGTATCAACTAGTCGTCACCGACTCAACAGAGAGCGGTACAGGGTGGCAGACAGCAGCGGAAAAGCGAATCTCCCACAGCAAGATACGGCTACACGAAAAGAACATGAATGCTGAAGCAAAAAAAATCCACAAACAAGCATGGATCGGAAGCATAAGCGGAGTTTTCATGCAACTGTAAATGGTGTACGGCATAAGACTGCGCCAGCACCCGTCATGTGCAAAGGCCAGGAAGAAAATTTTCTGACCGACAAAACAAAGGTGGCAGCCAGGTGAAAGCGGAACTTCGACGCTTTATTGAACGGTAACAATGGAGGGCTCTACCCCATTTGGCATAACGCCATTTGGCATAACGGCCATTTGGCATAACGGCTATTTGGCATCACGGCCATTTGGCATAATGGCCATTTGGCATAACAAATACTATCCACATTCTTATCGAGAGGGGTGTTCTCAGTGTTATGCCAAATGGCATTTTGCCAAATGACCATTATGCCAAACGACATTTATGCCAAACGGCATTATGCCAAATGGCGTTATGCCAAATCGCATTATGCCAAATGGGGTGGGTAGAGCCACAATGGAGGTGTAGGAAAACAAAGTCTAAAATGCAAAGCTGGGGCAAAATGACCCAACTCATATAATTCCTGAATGTGATTTGATCATTACTATACACGGTAAAAAATCTGCACTGTGATATAAACTGATTGGCACTTGAATTCGCACTACTGTTCAATCAGTTTGTTATCAATTACATATCATTTGACAAAGAACATCCAATGCCTCTTCAATTTTAATGTAACTTCACATCAATACGTTGTTGACAATGTTTTGATTTCAAAACTAAAATTTAAAAAAAAAATGTGTACAGCCGCACCCAGATTCGATACCAGGACCTTTAGAGTCACGATCAACTATTTTACCACTACACTGCTTCACATCTGTTAGAGAGGTGCGAATCGAAGCGAAGCACTTTCTACCGCCTGTCATCTATATTTACTTTCATGCCCAAAACAGTCATTACCAAATCAACAACTTTTCACTTTGGATCGTATTGCTTTTTACAGTAGTGCAAATCGAAGGGATTTTCTGTTGATTTCTCGGGTGGGTTTGTTTTGGTCCTCAAATCAACACTGACAGCATTGCGATCTCAAAGGAAAAGCACTTATGATCATGTTGATTACGACATTGAATAGTTAAGGGATTTTTCCCTTACATCTAGCGTGCAGAATTTTTACCGTGTAGGTCAATGGTGCCAAATGCTTGCATAAAACATCCTTCTAGAAGCCGGGCATGCAAACCCACGGAAAATCTTTTGGATGAAAAATATGGAATTGGCAGATTCCGTGTTTTTCGTGCTTGCAGTTAAGGTTTTCTGATGATTTTATTACCAGCCGTGTGTTTCCAAGAAGATTGAAAAACAGATGGAGGCGCATGGTTGTTGATGCCTACGCTATCCATGTTAGGGGTCATTCAAAAATGACGACCTCTCTCTCTCTCTCTTCTTGGCGTAACGTCCTCATTGGGACAAAGCCTGCTTCTCAGCTTAGTGTTCTATGAGCACTTTCACAGTTATTAACTGAGAGCTTCCTCTGCCAATGACCATTTTGCATGCGTATATTGTGTGGCAGGCACGAAGATACTCTATGCCCAAGGAAGTCAAGGAAATTTCTTTTACGAAAAGATCCTGGACCGATCGGGAATTGAACCCGTCACCCTCAGCATGGTCATGCTGAATACCCGTGCGTTTACCGCCTCGGCTATATGGGCCCTATGTGTTGTGTAAAATATTTGCCTAAGTTGTAATTCACGAATAAAAAAAATATTACGATATTCGTTTAAGGATATCTGTAAAAGTTTCAGATGGTTTCCGGGGGTCTCAAAAACATCCAGAAAGTTTTTAGAGGCATTTCGATACGTTGTAGAAGGCATTCTAGGGAGTCTCAGGGGCGTTTTATGGGCTCTCAGGAGGATTCAGGGGGTTTGAGAAGCGTTTCCAGAGATCTCAAGGCCAATTCAGAGGATCTCAAAGGTTTTCAGGGAATTTCAAGGGGTCTCGGGGGCATCTAAGGTGGTTTCAGGAGGGCTCAGGAGGTTCTCAAGAGGAGTAAGAGAACCTTCAAGAGAGTAGCTGGAAAATATCCAGGGGATTTTAAGGGATTTCAGGGAGTCTTGAAACCGTTTTCAGTTGCCACAGGGTGTTTCAGGGGATCCCATAGGGTGTCAGAGGCGTTTCAAGGAGTCTCAGGTGCATTCAGGGGCATTTTGGGGGTTTCAGGGGATCGCAGGAAGATTAAGGATAGTGCAACGCTCAGAAGCACAGCCGAAAACACCCAGCACGATGCGACAAAATGTTTGGTGACACTAGCCGCACGGCCACGAAGCAATAGGGCCAAAATAATCCTGGGACAATTTTTGGTAGGAATTCTGGGGGAAGAAGATTGTAATCTTGGAAAAATCTCTAAAAGATATCTCTGCATGATCACAGCCAGAATCTTTTAAAACAGCTACGAGGAAAAGCTTGGAAACCCTCAGAAAGACATCGTGGGAATAACTCCAAGAGAAATACCAACAATAACTTCTGTAATAATCCCAAAACGAACTCTGAATGAACTCCGAATGAAATCTCAAATGAAACATCAAGAGGAATTCCACGTGAGCCTTTTAAAATATCCCAGGACAAGCTGTAGAGGAAAACTCACGATAGTTTTTGAAGAAATTGCGGGAGAAATAGCGTGAGGAATCATAGGAGTGTTGCCCCGAAAACTTTTGAAAGATATTCCGGAATAATAATCGCCTATCTTAGTTTTGAGTGGAACCCTAGAAAAGACTCTTGTACAATTTATGGGAGAAATTGTTCGGAGATCTCTAGCAGAAATTCCGGAAAGAATTATTGAGAAAGTCCCGGAGAGGAACACAAGAAAGATTTGTGGAAAACAGTTGAAGGAACTCTAGAAGAAATCCTGCGACAACACCTAAAAAGTATCCCGGGAGTAACTCACGTAGAAATCCTGGAAAGAAATCCTACAAGATTTATGCGAGAGTTATCGGCGTTATCGGAGTCGGAGTTCAGGAATACTGGAAAATTCTCACGGAGGAGTTCCGGAAAGAATTGGGTTCTTTAGGGGTATCCGGATTATTTCATAATCGGATTCTGCGCCTAAAAAATAGTCGAAATCCAAAATTTCAAGAACTATTTTTAAAATGCATTTAAAATTTGTATGGGGATTTTTTTTTGTTCGGGTCGAACTGTCATTTTATCGATTCAACTGTCATTCTATCCAAGAAAATTAAAGCTGTTTTGTTAATTTTGATGGGTAAACAAAGGTATTGGAATCCAATAAAATCACGTTATTCTCAGAAATATTAGCTCTTTCGATTAGGCTATAGAAAATAGCAAAATTGTATTCACTAAACAACACAATTGCTGAAATCTTGGCAAAATGTCGTTAGGAATCTGGAAGAACGTCTGATAAGAATGTAATGTGGGAAACTAAGAAAAATGTCTTGAAAAGGAAGGATTTTTGGAGAAATTTTGAAATTCAATTCAGGTATCTCTTAAAGAGTTTCAGAAACAATTTTCAACTCGAACGTGAAATATGTGCTGCTGTACGCCAATGAAACTTGGTGTGTATCAGCGGAGTACACTGAACGGCTGCGCAGGTCTTCGTAAATAGATGCCTGTGGTATATAATTTGTGCATGGTGGCCTCACAATTGGATGTCCAACGTGGAACTCCATCGTCGATGTCATCAAAAGCCGAAAGTGACAGAAATTCGGGAGTGAAAGTGGAGGTGGGTCGGCCACACTTTACGCAGGGACGTAAACGAAATCTGCAAGCAAGCGTTGGATTGGAACCTGTCGTGAATCCAAAAAGGCTGCAAAACCTGCCGTCGGCCGGAGCGACGCACGAACACGTCCGTTCGTTCCAAAATCTGTCTAAAGAAGGACGAGTCAAACAAAACCGAGCATGCCTGAAGCTTGGCTTGCTTCGTCGGATTCTCTTTTGTCGATGCATCTGTCATTCCACCGATTCGCTATGTCGACTATCAGTGTTGGCAAATGCACTGAAATAATTTTACAACTTTGAACCGAATAAGTTTTTCGTTAAATTTCAAACACAGTTTCATTTACTTTCACTATGTACACTACATTCTTCCCCTCCTCTACTCTTGTTGTGGAATTATATGCAACAAAGACAACATGCACAGTGCATAGTTCATATAACACTAAACTACACATTTGTTTATTTTTATTTTTTTTTCCAATCCAAATGATTTGTTTCAATTCCCTTTTTCATTACCGTATGTTTTCTTCTCTATAGTAAATTAATGAAAACTCAATCGGAATCCAATAGAAAAACAGTCCGCATTTACTTTCAACCCATGTACTGCCTGGATCCAATCAAAAATTTAATCCAAATGCAACCAAGATACAAACTTATTATGTTTCCAGTTCAATCAAAATTATATTCCAATTTATTCCACATCCAAACCAATTGCCATACAATTCCAATGCAAATCCAATTCAATGCATTCAAAATGAAAACCCAATTTTATCCTCATCCAATCTAAATCCAGTCAAAAATCCGAACCAATTCCAAACCGTCTCCTAACTAAATCCAATCTAAGTTCAACCCCAAACCTAATCCAATCCTAGTCCAAATTGAATCCAATTCCAAAAAAAACAATACAAATCTAATCCACATCAAACTCAAATCCAATCTAGTTTCAATCCAAACACTTACTTACCTTACCGGTCAGGCTAAGGCCGGGGTGGCCTCTGCTGTACATAGTAGCCGCCTCCATTCCACTCGGTCCATGGCTGTTTGTCTCCAGTTCCGCACTCTGCGTAGGGTCCGCAGATCGTCCTCCACTTGGTCGACCCACCTAGCTCGCTGCGCTCCACGTCTTCTTGTACCGGTCGGATGACTCTCGAGAACCATTTTAGTCGGGTTGCTATCCGACATCCTGATGACGTGACCCGCCCACCGTAGCCTCCCGATTTTCGCGGTATGGACGATGGTTGGTTCTCTCAGCAGCTGATGCAGCTCGTGGTTCATTCGCCTTCTCCAAGTCCCGTCTTCCATCTGCACTCCGCCGTAGATGGTACGCAACACCTTCCGTTCGAAAACTCCAAGGGCGCGTTGGTCCTCTGCACGTAGGGTCCATGTTTCGTGCCCATAGAGGACGACCGGTCTAATCAACGTTTTATAGATGGTTAACTTCGTGTTACGGCGAACTTTATTCGATCGTAGAGTTCTGCGGAGTCCAAAGTAGGCACGATTTCCTGCCACAATGCGCCTCTGAATTTCTCTGCTGGTGTCGTTGTCGTCGGTCACCAGTGAGCCCAAGTACACGAATTCTTCAACCGCCTCGATTTCATCACCGTCGATATGAATTCGGGGTGGCGGGCGCGGTGATTCCTCCCTGGAGCCCTTTGCCATCATGTACTTTGTCTTCGACACATTAATGACTAATCCGATTCGCCTGGCTTCCCTCTTTAGTCGGATGTACGTTTCCGCCATCGTCTCAAATTTACGAGCAACAATATCAATATCATCGGCGAAACCAAGCAGCTGAACGGACTTCGTGAAAATCGTCCCACTCGTGTTTATCCCCGCTCTTCTTATTACACCCTCCAAAGCAATGTTGAACAGCAAGCACGAAAGACCATCACCTTGCCGTAACCCTCTGCGAGATTCGAAGGGACTCGAGAGTGTCCCTGATACTCGAACTACGCACATCACTCGATCCATCGTCGCCTTGATCAACCGTATCAGTTTATCCGGGAATCCGTATTCGTGCATAATCTGCCATAGCTGTTCTCGATCGATTGTATCATATGCCGATTTGAAATCGATGAACAAGTGATGTGTGGGCACGTTGTATTCGCGGCATTTCTGCAACACCTGGCGGATGGCGAACATCTGGTCCGTTGTAGCGCGTTCACCCATGAATCCAGCCTGATATTGCCCCACGAACTCTCTTGCAATCGGTGATAGACGGCGGCATAAAATTTGGGAGAGTATCTTGTAGGCAGCGCTCAGTAGTGTGATCGCGCGGTAGTTTCCGCAATCCAACTTGTCGCCCTTTTTGTAGATGGGACACACGATACTTTCCATCCATTCCTCCGGTAATACTTCCTCCTCCCAAATCTTGGTAATGACCCAGTGTAGTGCTCTCACCAGTGCTTCTCCACCGTATTTTAGAAGCTCGCTTGGTAGTTGATCTGCTCCAGCGGCTTTGTTGTTTTTCAACCGGCCAACCTCCTCCTCAATCTCTTGAAGGTCAGGGGCCGGAAGTCTTTCGTCCTGTGCACATACTCCTAAATCTGTTACCACGCCACCTTCAGTACTTGCAACGTCGCCATTGAGGTGCTCATCGTAATGCTGCCGCCACCTGTCGACCACCTCACGCTCGCTCGTGAGAATATTCCCGTGATTATCTCGGCACATGTCGGCTTGTGGCACAAAGCCTCTGCGCGAGCGGTTCAGCTTCTCGTAGAACTTTCGTGTGTCCTTAGCGCGGTACAGCTCTTCCATCGCTTCGCGATCTCTTTCTTCCTGCTGGCGCTTCTTCATCCGGAAGACTGAGTTCTGCCTGTTCCGCGCCTGTTTGTAACGTGCCTCATTCGCTCTCGTACGGTGTTGCAGCATTCTCGCCCATGCTGCATTCTTCTCGTTTTTCAACTGTTCACATTCGCCGTCGTACCAGTCGTTTCTGTGATTCGGAGTCGCGAAGCCTAGTGCTGTGGCCGAGGTACTACCTATGGCGGATCGGATGTCCCTCCAGCCATCTTCAAGTGTAGCTGCGCCAAGCTGCTCTTCCGTTGGTAGGGCCACTGCTAACTGCTGCGCGTAGTCTTGAGCCACTTCTACGTTACGAAGTTGCTCGATGTTGAGCCGCGGCGTTCGACTTCGACGCGTGGTGATAACTGTCGAAAGTTTTGAGCGCATGCATACAGCGACTAAGTAGTGATCCGAATCTATATTCGCACTGCGGTATGTGCGGACGTTGGTTATATCCGAGAAGAATTTACCGTCGATTAGAACGTGGTCGATTTGGTTTTCTGTTTGGTGGTCGGGTGATCTCCAGGTGGCTTTGTGGATATCTTTGCGGGGAAAGAAGGTGCTTCGGACTACCATACCACGGGAGGCTGCAAAGTTTACGCATCGCTGGCCGTTATCATTCGTTACGGCGTGCAGGCTGTTTCGCCCGATTACCGGTCTGTACATTTCCTCCCTTCCTACCTGCGCGTTCATGTCGCCGACAACGATTTTCACGTCACGCGGCGAGCAACCATCGTATGTTTGCTCTAACTGCGCGTAGAACGCTTCTTTCTCGTCATCGGGTCTCCCTTCGTGTGGGCAGTGGACGTTGATGATGCTGTAGTTGAAGAAACGGCCCTTAACTCTCAACATGCACATCCTTGCGTTGATTGGCTGCCACCCGATCACACGTTGTCGCATCTTGCCCAACACTATAAATCCTGTTCCCAGTTCATTGGTGGTGCCACAGCTTTGGTAGAAGGTAGCCGCTCGATGCCCGCTTTTCCACACTTTCTGTCCAGTCCAACAAAGTTCCTGCAACGCCACGATGTCGAAGTTGCGGGGATGTAGTTCGTCGTAGATTATCCTGTCACATCCTGCGAAACCTAGTGACTTGCAATTCCATGTTCCAAGTTTCCAATCGTAGTCCTTATTTCGTCGCGTGGGTCTTTGCCGATTGTATCGAGTCGTATTTTCTCCTATGTTATTCGCAATGGGGATTTTTACGGGTGGCTTATTGGGCCTACGCCAACACTCCTGTCTCGCCGGAGGGCCATCGTGCCAGTTCTGTTTAACGTCCCAACCAACACTGGGACGACCACGCTGATGGGGCTACCACCTTGGATCTAGCTGGGCGTGGTGCAGCGTTTCTTACTCAGCCGCTGGATGCCAGAACAGACGCTGTTTGAGCCGCACCTCCTTGGTGAACAGACACTCGGATCGTACCTCCTCAATCTAGCTGAAGTCAGAAGGACAACAGTGCCCAGGCTGCACTACCAGCTAAGCACACAACTCTTAGCTGGCGGTCTTTGTCATCGTTTGACCCGTGGAAGCATGAGGTAGGAACTTGTGAGGACCAGAGCTATATTGGACGCTCTCCTTATCGACTCACCGTTTTGCAGCCCAAACACATTAAAGTCCAATACAAATTAAACCAATATAAATACAATCCAATTATAATACATATCCAATCTAATTGCAATCCATTTTCTATCCAAATATAAACCAACTTCCATCCAATCAAAATAAATTGTAAATTTAATCTTAATCCAATCTACATACAATCCAAATTCAGTTCCAATCATATTGAATTCAAACCTAATCTAAATCCGATCATTAGCTAAACCAGTCAATCTAGTGCAACTCCAATATCAGTTCAATTCAATCAAAATCAAATTTCAATTCAATGCACATCCAATTTAGATCCAGTAAAAATCCAAACCAATGGATCATTGAAGCAGACTTTTCCGCTACTCACCGCATCAAAACAAAAGCGCTACCGTATATGGACGATAACACAATGACAACAGTCGAGTTACGTCAAACACACAAAGCTATGGAGGCGCTATCTGTTCATTTCATAGCGGCCGTTTTAGTTATTTTAGTGATTCATTCCCATCCATATCCAATTAAATTCTTATCTCAGTTCAAATCAAAATTCAATTAAAACCCAATTCAATTCCAATTCAAGCTCAATTAATCCAATATAAGTCAAGTCTCATTCATACCCAATCTTAATACAAACCAAATCCAATCGCTATTCATTTCCAATCTATATAATATCATTTCAAACAATTCATTTCAAATCCAATACGAATTTCATCAAAACTCATTCCAAATCCAAATTCACACACATCCAATCCAAAACCAATCCCAACTTAATGGACATTTATCAAAGAGTAACCCTAACTCAGCCCAACTTCAAGATTCGAAAACTCTTCTTCACTGATCATCCAACTTAACTTTCCACCTTTCTATCTCCATACTCTCTCACTCAAAAACAAATCATTCCTAAGCTTTTTTTTTGCACGGCGTCCTCTCGCACCGGCTAACACATTTTTTTATTGCACAGCGTCCTCTCGCACCGGCGAAACACATTTTTTTATTGCACGGCGTCCTCTCGCACCGGCGAAACACATTTTTTTTTATTGCATGGCGTCCTCTCGCACCGGCGAAACACATTTTTTATTGCACGGCGCCCTCTCGCACCGGCGAAACACATATTATATTCTTCAAAAGTCCAAGTTTTTCACAATACTTACAACATCCTGGGAGCGTGGCGCCTACCAGCTACGCCATTGTCGTGAATCCAAAAAGGCTGCAAAACCTGCCGTCGGCCGGAGCGACGCACGAACACGTCCGTTCGTTCCAAAATCTGTCTAAGGGGTGATACTCACTTCGTAAGTACTGTGTAAAAAGATAGGCCAAGAAACGGTCAAGAAACGATTTTCTGTCGAAATTTCTTGAGCGGTACTCAGCTGAAACGGAAAAATCGACGAACTTGATGATCAATGATGATGGTGACAAGGGTGGTGATGATTGTGTCGATCAAGCCAGCTGTCAATTTTTCTTTTGGGAAAAATAGCCTGACCAATTATTCCGCAAGGAAAAGTGACGTTTCTCGCGCTGTTCGGATTTTGTGCGAGGTGCGAGATGTAAACAACATAGAGCGGCTGCTGCTGGTTTGAATTTAGATGATGTTTCTGCCGGATTCTAATGCCTACATTTCTATGGAACCATCACCGGAACACTGCGGTTAGCTGTTGCTAGAATGGACCACTGGATGCGACGCCGGAACTTGTTACAAATCATACAAATTGAGTGTGGGGAGCAACTATTTATTTTCAAAATGAAGTGGTGTTGATTAGTGATTAGTACGGGAATTCCTCCGGGAGCTCTTTCTGGTAAACCTCCAAGAGTTCCTCCGGAGTTTCTTTCTGGGATTCTTCCTGATTTTTTTCCGGAAGCTGTTGTGAATTCTTAGCAATTCCTTCAAATATTTCCAGCAGTTTTGGAATTCGCCTAAAAGTTCTTTCTGAGATTTCGTCCTAATTTTTCTTCTAGAATTTCAAAACCAGTATTTGAGTTTGTGATTTTTCCAAGATTTCTATCTGTGATTCCCCAAAAAAACCGCAGGGAATTCCTCCTGAAATTCGATTTCACCACGAATTCTTGAGAGGATTCCATCAGGGATTCCTCCAGAGATTCTTCCATGAATTCCTCCAGAAATTCCTTCAGGAATTCCTCCAGTGATTCCTCCAGGAATACCTCCAGGGATTCCTCCAGAAATTCATCCGAGGATTGCTCCAGTAATTCCTCAAAAAAATCATCCTAGAATTCCTCCGGGCATTCTTTCAGGAATGCCTCCGAAGATTCTTTCTGGAATTCCTCCACGAACTCCTCCAGAGATTGCTTCAGGAATTCCTCCAGGGATTCCACCAGGAATTCCTCCAGGGATTCTTCCAAGAATTTCTCCAGGGATTCCTCCAGGGGTTCCTCCGGGAATTCCTCCAGGAATTCATCCATAGATTCCTACAGGAATTCCTCTGAAAATTCTTCCAACAATTCCTCTGGGTATTCTTATAATAATTTCTCCTAAGATTCCTCCGGGCATTCTTCCAAGAATTCCTCCGGGGAATTCCTCGGGGATTCCTACTGAAATTCCTTCAGGGATATCTCCAGGAATTCCTTTCGGGGATTCCTGTAGAAGTTCCCATGTGGGTTTCTCCAGGAATTCCTTCGGAGATTCCTCCAGGAATTCCTTCGGAGATTCATCCAGGAATTCCTTCGGGGATTCCTCCAGGAATTCCTTCGTGACTCCTCCAGGAATTCCTTCGGGGATTTCTCCAGGAGTTCCATCGGTGATTCCTCCAGGAATTCCTTCGGGGATTCATCCAGGAATTCCTCCGGGGATTCCTCCAGGAATTCCTTCGGGGATTCCTCCAGGAATTCCTTCGGGAATTCCTCCAGGAATTCCTTCGGGAATTCCTCCAGGAATTCCTCCAGGAATTCCTTCGGGGATTCCTCCAGGAATTCCTTCGGGGATTTCTCCAGGAGTTCCATCGGTGATTCCTCCAGGAATTCCTTCGGGGATTCATCCAGGAATTTCTCCGGGGATTCCTCCAGGAATTCCTTCGGGGATTCCTCCAGGAATTCCTTCGGGAATTCCTCCAGGAATTCCTTCGGGAATTCCTCCAGGAATTCCTTCGGGGATTCCTCCAGGAATTCCTTCGGGGATTCCTCCAGGAATTCCTTCGGGGATTCCTCCAGGAATTCCTTCGGGGATTCCTCCAGGAATTCCTTCGGGGATTCCTCCAGGAATTCCTTCGGGGATTCCTCCAGGAATTCCTTCGGGGGTTCCTTCAGGAATTCCTTCGGGGATTCCTCCGGGAATTCGTTCAGGAATTCATCCAGGAATTCTTCCAGCAATTCCTCCAGGAATTCTTCCAGCAATTCATCCAGCAATTCCTCCAGGAATTCCTCCGGGGATTCCTCCAGGAATTCCTCCGGGGATTCCTCCAGGAATTCCTCCGGGGATTCCTCCAGGAATTCCTCCGGGGATTCCTCCAGGAATTCCTCCGGGGATTCCTCCAGGAATTCCTCCGGGGATTCCTCCAGGAATTCCTCCGGGGATTCCTCCAGGAATTCCTCCGGGGATTCCTCCAGGAATTCCTCCGGGGATTCCTCCAGGAATTCCTCCGGGGATTCCTCCAGGAATTCCTCCGGGGATTCCTCCAGGAATTCCTCCGGGGATTCCTCCAGGAATTCCTCCGGGGATTCCTCCAGGAATTCCTCCGGGGATTCCTCCAGGAATTCCTCCGGGGATTCCTCCAGGAATTCCTCCGGGGATTCCTCCAGGAATTCCTCCGGGGATTCCTCCAGGAATTCCTCCGGGGATTCCTCCAGGAATTCCTCCGGGGATTCCTCCAGGAATTCCTCCGGGGATTCCTCCAGGAATTCCTCCGGGGATTCCTCCAGGAATTCCTCCGGGGATTCCTCCAGGAATTCCTCCGGGGATTCCTCCAGGAATTCCTCCGGGGATTCCTCCAGGAATTCCTCCGGGGATTCCTCCAGAAATTCCTCCGGGGATTCCTCCAGGAATTCCTCCGGGGATTCCTCCAGGAATTCCTCCGGGAATTCCTCCAGGAATTCCTCCGGGAATTCCTCCAGGAATTCCTCCGGGAATTCCTCCAGGAATTCCTCCGGGAATTCCTCCAGGAATTCCTCCGGGAATTCCTCCAGGAATTCCTCCGGGAATTCCTCCAGGAATTCCTCCGGGAATTCCTCCAGGAATTCCTCCGGGAATTCCTCCAGGAATTCCTCCGGGAATTCCTCCAGGAATTCCTCCGGGAATTCCTCCAGGAATTCCTCCGGGGATTCCTCCAGGAATTCCTCCAGGAATTCCTCCGGGGATTCCTCCAGGAATTCCTCCGGGGATTCCTCCAGGAATTCCTCCGGGGATTCCTCCAGGAATTCCTCCGGGGATTCCTCCAGGAATTCCTCCGGGGATTCCTCCAGGAATTCCTCCGGGGATTCCTCCAGGAATTCCTCCGGGGATTCCTCCAGGAATTCTTCCAGGGATTCCTCCAGGGATTCCTCCAGGAATTCCTCCAGGGATTCCTCCAAGGATTCCTTAGGTAGTTCCTCCATGAATTCCTTTAGGAATTTCACCACGATTTCTTCCGGTAATTTCTCCAGGAATTCCTTCGAGAATTCCTCCAGGGATCCCTCCATGAATTCCTGCAGGGTTTCTCCCAAGAATTTATTCGGGGATTCCTCTAAGTAATTTCTCCATGAATTCATTCGGGAATTTCACCAGGAATTCTTTCGGGAATTTCTCCAGGAATTCCTCCAGAGATTCCTCCAGGAGTTCCTCCAGAAATTTCTCCAGGAATTCCTCCAGGGATTTCCCCCAGGATTCCTCCCGGAATTCCTCCAGAGATCCTTCCAAGAATTCCTCCAAGTATTCCTCCAGGGATTTTTCCAGGATTTCCTTTAGAGATTTCTCTAGGAATTCTTCTAGGGATTTCTCCAGGAATTTCTCCAGGGATTTCTCCAGGAATTCTTCTAGCGATTTCTCCAGGAATTCCTCTACGGATTTCTCTAGGAATTCCTCTAGGGATTTCTCCAGGAAATTCTTTTGGGATTTTTCCAGGAATTCCTCCGGGGATTCCTCCAGGAATTCCTCCGGGGATTCCTCCAGAAATTCCTCCGGGGATTCCTCCAGGAATTCCTCCGGGGATTCCTCCAGGAATTCCTCCGGGAATTCCTCCAGGAATTCCTCCGGGAATTCCTCCAGGAATTCCTCCGGGAATTCCTCCAGGAATTCCTCCGGGAATTCCTCCAGGAATTCCTCCGGGAATTCCTCCAGGAATTCCTCCGGGAATTCCTCCAGGAATTCCTCCGGGAATTCCTCCAGGAATTCCTCCGGGAATTCCTCCAGGAATTCCTCCGGGAATTCCTCCAGGAATTCCTCCGGGGATTCCTCCAGGAATTCCTCCAGGAATTCCTCCGGGGATTCCTCCAGGAATTCCTCCGGGGATTCCTCCAGGAATTCCTCCGGGGATTCCTCCAGGAATTCCTCCGGGGATTCCTCCAGGAATTCCTCCGGGGATTCCTCCAGGAATTCCTCCGGGGATTCCTCCAGGAATTCTTCCAGGGATTCCTCCAGGGATTCCTCCAGGAATTCCTCCAGGGATTCCTCCAAGGATTCCTTAGGTAGTTCCTCCATGAATTCCTTTAGGAATTTCACCACGATTTCTTCCGGTAATTTCTCCAGGAATTCCTTCGAGAATTCCTCCAGGGATCCCTCCATGAATTCCTGCAGGGTTTCTCCCAAGAATTTATTCGGGGATTCCTCTAAGTAATTTCTCCATGAATTCATTCGGGAATTTCACCAGGAATTCTTTCGGGAATTTCTCCAGGAATTCCTCCAGAGATTCCTCCAGGAGTTCCTCCAGAAATTTCTCCAGGAATTCCTCCAGGGATTTCCCCCAGGATTCCTCCCGGAATTCCTCCAGAGATCCTTCCAAGAATTCCTCCAAGTATTCCTCCAGGGATTTTTCCAGGATTTCCTTTAGAGATTTCTCTAGGAATTCTTCTAGGGATTTCTCCAGGAATTTCTCCAGGGATTTCTCCAGGAATTCTTCTAGCGATTTCTCCAGGAATTCCTCTACGGATTTCTCTAGGAATTCCTCTAGGGATTTCTCCAGGAAATTCTTTTGGGATTTTTCCAGGAATTCCTCTAGGGATTTCTTCAGGAATTCCTCTAGAGATTTCTCCAGGAATTCCTGAAGAAATCCCTCATGGAATTCCTCGAGGAAGTCTTCCAGAAATTCTTTCCGGAATTTCTCCAGGGAATTCTCCCTTAATTCTTCCAGGGATTTGTCAAAGAATTCCTCTAGGGATTCTTCAAGAGATTCCTCCAGGTATTCCATAAGAAATCCCTCATGGGATTCTTGCAGGAAGTCCTCAAGGGATTCCTCCCGGAATTCCTCCAGGGATTCCTTAGGAATTTCTCCGGGGATTCTCAAGGGAATACCTCCAAGGATTTTTCCAGGATTATTCCTCCAGAGATTCCTTAAAGAATCCTTAATGGGATTCTCTCGGGAAGTTTTCCAGGGAATTCTCCAGAAATTCCTCAAGGGAATCATCTATCAATTCCTTCAGGAATTTATCCTGGTATTTCTCTTGGGATTCCTCAGGGCTGGATCTAAGGGGGCCGGGCCCCACATCCGGGCCTCCACAATCCTTAATCCTGGCCTGAATTCAACCAGGACTTCTGCCTGATATTCATCCATGATTTCTGCGTGGATTTTTTCCAGTTTGTTATCCTGGCATTCCAAACTATTTGTAAAATTCACCGATGGAAATCCTTGAAGAAATTTCTGAAGAAATCCCGAAAGGAGTACCTAAAGAAATCCAGAAAGAAATTTCTTTAAAAACGCCAGAAGCAATTTCTGGAGAAATCCAAGAAGCGATTTCTGCAGAAATCCCAAAAAGAATTCCAGAAAACATCCTGGAAGAGATTTCTGGAAGAATCCCCGAAAGAATTTCTGGAACAATCCCCGCAGGAATTCCTGGAGGATTCGCAGAAGGAATTTCTGGAGGATTCCCAGAAGACATTACTTGAGATACTTCCGATGGAATTCCCTGAACAACGGAAGAATTATTTGAGGCGTCTCCAAAGAAATTCGGTGAGAAATCCCGAAAGGAATTCCTGGAGGAATACCCGAAGGAATTCCTGGACGAATCTCCGAAGAAATTGGATTTTGAGAAATTCGTTGAGAAATCCCTAAAGGAATTCCTGGGGGAATACTCGAAGAAATTCCTGGAGGAGTCTCCGGAGGAATTCCTGGAGGAAACCCCGGAGGAATCTCCGATGGAATTCCCGGAAGAATCTCCGATGCAATTTTCGGAGGAATCTCCGAAGGGATCCTGGAAGAATTTCTGAAGGCATCCCCGGAAGAATTTCTGAAGGAATCCCCGGAAGAAGTCCTGGAGGAATCCTAGAAGGTTTCTATAGATGAATCTCTGGAAGGAACCCCGGAGGAATCTCCGATGGAATTCCTGGAGGAATCCCCGGAGAAATACCTGGAGGAATCCCCGGACGAATTCCTGAAAGAATTCCTGGAGGAACTCCAGAAAGAATTCCAGGAAGAATTCCTTGAGGAATTCCTGGAGGAATTGCTGGATAAATTCCTGGAGGAATTGCTGGAAGAATTCCTGGATGAATTCCTGAACGATTTCCCGGAGGAATACCTGGAGGAATCCCCGAAAGGAATTCCTGAAGGAAACCCCGAAGGAATTCCTGGAAAAATCTCCGAAGGAATTTCTGGAGGAATCCCCGAAGGAATTCCTGGAGGAATTCCTGGAGGAATTTCTGGAAGAATTACTGGAGGAATTCCTGGAAAAATTCCTGGAGGAACTCCTGGAAGAATTCCTTGAGGAATTCCTCCAGGAATTCCTTCGGGGATTCCTCCAGAAATTCCTTCGGAGATTTTTCCAGGAATTCCTTCGGGGTTTCCTTCAGGAATTCCTTTCGGGGATTCCTCCAGGAATTCCTCCGGGAAATCGTTCAGGAATTCATCCAGGAATTCTTCCAGCAATTCCTCCAGGAATTTATCCAGCAATTCCTCCAGGAATTCCTCAAGGAATTCTTCCAGGAATTCTTCCAGGAGTTCCTCCAGGAATTCTTTCAGGAATTCCTCCGGGGATTCCTCCAGGTATTTCTCCGGGGATTCCTTCAGGAATTCCATCGGAGATTCCTGCGGGGTTTCTTACAGAGATTCATCTATAGAAACCTTCTAGGATTCCTCCAGGACTTCTTCCGGGGATTCCTTCAGAAATTCTTCCGGGGATGCCTTCAGAAATTCTTCCAGGATCCCTTCGGAGATTCCTCCGAAAATTGCATCGGAGATTCTTCCGGGAATTCCATCGGAGATTCCTCCGGGGTTTCCTCCAGGAATTCCTCCGGAGACTCCTCCAGGAATTGCTTCGAGTATTCCCCCAGGAATTCCTATAGGGATTTCTCAACGAATTTCTCAAAATCCAATTTCTTCGGAGATTCGTCCAGGAATTCCTTCGGGTATTCCTCCAGGAATTCCTTTCGGGATTTCTCACCGAATTTCTTTGGAGACGCCTCAAATAATTCTTCCGTTGTTCAGGGAATTCCATCGGAAGTATCTCAAGTAAATCCTTCTGGGAATCCTCCAGAAATTCCTTCTGCGAATCCTCCAGGAATTCCTGCGGGGATTGTTCCAGAAATTCTTTCGGGGATTCTTCCAGAAATCTCTTCCAGGATGTTTTCTGGAATTCCTTTTGGGATTTCTGCAGAAATCGCTTCTGGGATTTCTCCAGAAATTGCTTCTGGCGTTTTCAAAGAAATTTCCTTCTGGATTTCTTTAGGTACTCCTTTCGGGATTTCTTCAGAAATTTCTTCAAGGATTTCCATCGGTGAATTTTACAAATAGTTTGGAATGCCAGGATAACAAACTGGAAAAAATCCACGCAGAAATCATGGAGGAATATCAGGCAGAAGTCCTGGTAGAATTCAGGCCAGGATTAAGGATTGTGGAGGCCCGGATGTGGGGCCCGGCCCCCTTAGATCCAGCCCTGAGGAATCCCAAGAGAAATACCAGGATAAATTCCTGAAGGAATTGATAGATGATTCCCTTGAGGAATTTCTGGAGAATTCCCTGGAAAACTTCCCGAGAGAATCCCATTAAGGATTCTTTAAGGAATCTCTGGAGGAATAATCCTGGAAAAATCCTTGGAGGTATTCCCTTGAGAATCCCCGGAGAAATTCCTAAGGAATCCCTGGAGGAATTCCGGGAGGAATCCCTTGAGGACTTCCTGCAAGAATCCCATGAGGGATTTCTTATGGAATACCTGGAGGAATCTCTTGAAGAATCCCTAGAGGAATTCTTTGACAAATCCCTGGAAGAATTAAGGGAGGATTCCCTGGAGAAATTCCGGAAAGAATTTCTGGGAGACTTCCTCGAGGAATTCCATGAGGGATTTCTTCAGGAATTCCTGGAGAAATCTCTAGAGGAATTCCTGAAGAAATCCCTAGAGAAATTCCTGGAAAAATCCCAAAAGAAATTCCTGGAGAAATCTCTAGAGGAATTCCTGGAGAAATCCGTAGAATTCCTAGAGAAATCTCTAAAGGAAATCCTGGAAAAATCCCTGGAGGAATACTTGGAGGAATTCTTGGAAGAATCTCTGGAGGAATTCCGGGAGGAATCCTGGGGGAAATCCCTGGAGGAATTCCTGGAGAAATTCCCGAAAGAATTCCTGGTGAAATTCCCGAATGAATTCATGGAGAAATTACTTGGAGGAATCCCCGAATAAATTCTTGGGAGTAACCCTGCAGGAATTCATGGAGGGATCCCTGGAGGAATTCTCGAAGGAATTTCTGGAGAAATTACCGGAAGAAATCGTGGTGAAATTCCTAAAGGAATTCATGGAGGAACTACCTAAGGAATCCTTGGAGGAATCCCTGGAGGAATTCCTGGAGGAATCCCTGGAAGAATTCCTGGAGGAATCCATGGAGAAATTCCTGGGAGAATCCCTGGAGGAATTCCTGGAGGAATCCCTGCAGGAATCCCCGGAGGAATTCCTGGAGGAATCCCCGGAGGAATTCCTGGAGGAATCCCCGGAGGAATTCCTGGAGGAATCCCCGGAGGAATTCCTGGAGGAATCCCCGGAGGAATTCCTGGAGGAATCCCCGGAGGAATTCCTGGAGGAATCCCCGGAGGAATTCCTGGAGGAATCCCCGGAGGAATTCCTGGAGGAATCCCCGGAGGAATTCCTGGAGGAATCCCCGGAGGGATTCCTGGAGGAATCCCTGGAGGAATTCCTGGAGGAATCCCTGGAGGAATCCCCGGAGGAATTCCTGGAGGAATCCCCGGAGGAATTCCTGGAGGAATCCCCGGAGGAATTCCTGGAGGAATCCCCGAAGGAATTCCTGGAGGAATCCCCGGAGGAATTCCTGGAGGAATCCCCGGAGGAATTCCTGGAGGAATCCCCGGAGGAATTCCTGGAGGAATCCCCGGAGGAATTCCTGGAGGAATCCCCGGAGGAATTCCTGGAGGAATCCCCGGAGGAATTCCTGGAGGAATCCCCGGAGGAATTCCTGGAGGAATCCCCGGAGGAATTCCTGGAGCAATCCCCGGAGGAATTCCTGGAGGAATCCCCGGAGGAATTCCTGGAGGAATCCCCGGAGGAATTCCTGGAGGAATCCCCGGAGGAATTCCTGGAGGAATCCCCGGAGGAATTCCTGGAGGAATCCCCGGAGGAATTCCTGGAGGAATCCCCGGAGGAATTCCTGGAGGAATCCCCGGAGGAATTCCTGGAGGAATCCCCGGAGGAATTCCTGGAGGAATCCCCGGAGGAATTCCTGGAGGAATCCCCGGAGGAATTCCTGGAGGAATCCCCGGAGGAATTCCTGGAGGAATCCCCGGAGGAATTCCTGGAGGAATCCCCGGAGGAATTCCTGGAGGAATCCCCGGAGGAATTCCTGGAGGAATCCCCGGAGGAATTCCTGGAGGAATCCCCGGAGGAATTCCTGGAGGAATCCCCGGAGGAATTCCTGGAGGAATCCCCGGAGGAATTCCTGGAGGAATCCCCGGAGGGATTCCTGGAGGAATCCCTGGAGGAATTCCTGGGGGAATCCCCGGAGGAATTCCTGGAGGAATCCCCGGAGGAACTCCTGGAGGAATCCCCGGAGGAATTCCTGGAGGAATCCCCGGAGGAATTCCTGGAGGAATCCCCGGAGGAACTCCTGGAGGAATCCCCGGAGGAATTCCTGGAGGAATCCCCGGAGGAATTCCTGGAGGAATCCCCGGAGGAATTCCTGGAGGAATCCCCGGAGGAATTCCTGGAGGAATCCCCGGAGGAATTCCTGGAGGAATCCCCGGAGGAATTCCTGGAGGAATCCCCGGAGGAATTCCTGGAGGAATCCCCGGAGGAATTCCTGGAGGAATCCCCGGAGGAATTCCTGGAGGAATCCCCGGAGGAATTCCTGGAGGAATCCCCGGAGGAATTCCTGGAGGAATCCCCGGAGGAATTCCTGGAGGAATCCCCGGAGGAATTTCTGGAGGAATCCCCGGAGGAATTTCTGGAGGAATCCCCGGAGGAATTCCTGGAGGAATCCCCGGAGGAATTCCTGGAGGAATCCCCGGAGGAATTCCTGGAGGAATCCCCGGAGGAATTCCTGGAGGAATCCCCGGAGGAATTCCTGGAGGAATCCCCGGAGGAATTCCTGGAGGAATCCCCGGAGGAATTCCTGGAGGAATCCCCGGAGGAATTCCTGGAGGAATCCCCGGAGGAATTCCTGGAGGAATTCCTGGAGGAATCCCCGGAGGAATTCCTGGAGGAATCCCCGGAGGAATTCCTGGAGGAATCCCCGGAGGAATTCCTGGAGGAATCCCCGGAGGAATTCCTGGAGGAATCCCCGGAGGAATTCCTGGAGCAATCCCCGGAGGAATTCCTGGAGGAATCCCCGGAGGAATTCCTGGAGGAATCCCCGGAGGAATTCCTGGAGGAATCCCCGGAGGAATTCCTGGAGGAATCCCCGGAGGAATTCCTGGAGGAATCCCCGGAGGAATTCCTGGAGGAATCCCCGGAGGAATTCCTGGAGGAATCCCCGGAGGAATTCCTGGAGGAATCCCCGGAGGAATTCCTGGAGGAATCCCCGGAGGAATTCCTGGAGGAATCCCCGGAGGAATTCCTGGAGGAATCCCCGGAGGAATTCCTGGAGGAATCCCCGGAGGAATTCCTGGAGGAATCCCCGGAGGAATTCCTGGAGGAATCCCCGGAGGAATTCCTGGAGGAATCCCCGGAGGAATTCCTGGAGGAATCCCCGGAGGAATTCCTGGAGGAATCCCCGGAGGAATTCCTGGAGGAATCCCCGGAGGAATTCCTGGAGGAATCCCCGGAGGGATTCCTGGAGGAATCCCTGGAGGAATTCCTGGGGGAATCCCCGGAGGAATTCCTGGAGGAATCCCCGGAGGAACTCCTGGAGGAATCCCCGGAGGAATTCCTGGAGGAATCCCCGGAGGAATTCCTGGAGGAATCCCCGGAGGAACTCCTGGAGGAATCCCCGGAGGAATTCCTGGAGGAATCCCCGGAGGAATTCCTGGAGGAATCCCCGGAGGAATTCCTGGAGGAATCCCCGGAGGAATTCCTGGAGGAATCCCCGGAGGAATTCCTGGAGGAATCCCCGGAGGAATTCCTGGAGGAATCCCCGGAGGAATTCCTGGAGGAATCCCCGGAGGAATTCCTGGAGGAATCCCCGGAGGAATTCCTGGAGGAATCCCCGGAGGAATTCCTGGAGGAATCCCCGGAGGAATTCCTGGAGGAATCCCCGGAGGAATTTCTGGAGGAATCCCCGGAGGAATTTCTGGAGGAATCCCCGGAGGAATTCCTGGAGGAATCCCCGGAGGAATTCCTGGAGGAATCCCCGGAGGAATTCCTGGAGGAATCCCCGGAGGAATTCCTGGAGGAATCCCCGGAGGAATTCCTGGAGGAATCCCCGGAGGAATTCCTGGAGGAATCCCCGGAGGAATTCCTGGAGGAATCCCCGGAGGAATTCCTGGAGGAATCCCCGGAGGAATTCCTGGAGGAATTCCTGGAGGAATCCCCGGAGGAATTCCTGGAGGAATCCCCGGAGGAATTCCTGGAGGAATCCCCGGAGGAATTCCTGGAGGAATCCCCGGAGGAATTCCTGGAGGAATCCCCGGAGGAATTCCTGGAGGAATCCCCGGAGGAATTCCTGGAGGAATCCCCGGAGGAATTCCTGGAGGAATCCCCGGAGGAATTCCTGGAGGAATCCCCGGAGGAATTCCTGGAGGAATCCCCGGAGGAATTCCTGGAGGAATCCCCGGAGGAATTCCTGGAGGAATCCCCGGAGGAATTCCTGGAGGAATCCCCGGAGGAATTCCTGGAGGAATCCCCGGAGGAATTCCTGGAGGAATCCCCGGAGGAATTCCTGGAGGAATCCCCGGAGGAATTCCTGGAGGAATCCCCGGAGGAATTCCTGGAGGAATCCCCGGAGGAATTCCTGGAGGAATCCCCGGAGGAATTCCTGGAGGAATCCCCGGAGGAATTCCTGGAGGAATCCCCGGAGGAATTCCTGGAGGAATCCCCGGAGGAATTCCTGGAGGAATCCCCGGAGGAATTCCTGGAGGAATCCCCGGAGGAATTCCTGGAGGAATCCCCGGAGGAATTCCTGGAGGAATCCCCGGAGGAATTCCTGGAGGAATCCCCGGAGGAATTCCTGGAGGAATCCCCGGAGGAATTCCTGGAGGAATCCCCGGAGGAATTCCTGGAGGAATCCCCGGAGGAATTCCTGGAGGAATCCCCGGAGGAATTCCTGGAGGAATCCCCGGAGGAATTCCTGGAGGAATCCCCGGAGGAATTCCTGGAGGAATCCCCGGAGGAATTCCTGGAGGAATCCCCGGAGGAATTCCTGGAGGAATCCCCGGAGGAATTCCTGGAGGAATCCCCGGAGGAATTCCTGGAGGAATCCCCGGAGGAATTCCTGGAGGAATCCCCGGAGGAATTCCTGGAGGAATCCCCGGAGGAATTCCTGGAGGAATCCCCGGAGGAATTCCTGGAGGAATCCCCGGAGGAATTCCTGGAGGAATCCCCAGAGAAATTCCTGAAGGAATCCCCGGAGGAATTCCTGGAGGAATCCCCGGAGGAATTCCTGGAGGAATCCCCGGAGGAATTCCTGGAGGAATCCCCGGAGGAATTCCTGGAGGAATCCCCGGAGGAATTCCCGGAGGAATTCCTAGAGGAATCCCCGGAGGAATTCCTGGAGAAATCCCTGGAGGAATCCCCGGAGGAATTCCTAGAGGTATCTCCGCAGGAATTCCTGGAGGAATCTCCGCAGAAATTCCTGGAGGAATCCCCGGAGGAACTCCTGGAGGAAACCCCGGAGGAATCTCCGATGGAATTCCCGGAAGAATCTTCGATGCAATTTTCGGAGGAATCTCTGAAGGGAAGAATTTCTGAAGGCATCCCCGGAGCAATTTCTGAAGGAATCCCCGGAAAAAGTCTTGGAGGAATCCTAGAAGGCTTCCATGGATGAATCTCTGGAAGAAACCCCGGAGGAATCTCCGATGGAATTTCTGAAGGAATCTCCGGAGGAATTCACGGATGAATCTTCGAAGGAATTCACAGATGAATCTCCGAAGGGATTCCTGGAGGAATCTCCGAAGGAATCCTTGGAGAAATTCCTGAAGGAATCCCCGGAAGAATCCCAGGAGGAATCTTAGAAGGATTTCATGGATGAATCCCCGGGGAATTCCTGGAGGAATCACCGATGAAATTCCTGGAGGAATTTCTGAAGGAGTCTTCAGATAAATTTCTGAAAGAATCCTCGGAGGAATTCCCGGAAGAACCCCTGGAGGAAGTTTAGAAGGATTTTAAGGATAAATCCCCGGAAGAATTCCTGGAGTTATATCTGCACAAATTGCTGGAGGAATCACCGAAGGAATTTCTGGGAAGAATCCTCTACGGAATTCCTGGAGGAATCCCTGGAGGAGGCTCCGGTGGATTTTCCGAATACCCGAAGCAATTCCTTTTCGAATTCAAAATCACATTTTTCCAGCAGCGCGATATTTTCTAAAACAAATCGTGTCTGGTTGCAGCAAACAGCCAGTTGGCCCGCTCAGAATATCACCGGTCAAATAGAGCTGGAGCGTTTCGAATTGCTGGTCAATCTTCCAGTTTGCTGTGGTCCAGATCAGTAGATTCATGCCTGCTCCTGGGAGGGGAGTTCGCTTGTTCTTGCCGATTGTCCCGGTTCCATTCCAAGTCAGTCAGATTGGTAAACAAAGAGTTTCGTCGATTTTTTTTTCTTTTTTCTCTCTCAAGATCGACTGTCAAAATTACTTTGGTAAAAATGCACTTTTTTCCTTGACCTCATTTCTTGCGATCTGAGTACTAAGCTTAAAGAAGGACGAGTCAAACAAAACCGAGCATGCCTGAAGCTTGGCTTGCTTCGTCGGATTCTCTTTTGTCGATGCATCTGTCATTCCACCGATTCGCTATGTCGACTATCAGTGTTGGCAAATGCACTGAAATAATTTTACAACTTTGAACCGAATAAGTTTTTCGTTAAATTTCAAACACAGTTTCATTTACTTTCACTATGTACACTACAGAACCCAGCAGGACATCGAAGCAGAAGCAGACCCAGAGGCTCATGGCGGCGCAGCCTTAACAACGAAATCAAGCAAGTCGACAGAAATTTTACCAGGCCACAGGTCAAGCAATAATGGCTGACAATCGTCCAGGATGGAGATCTTTCAATTCGGCCCTCTTCACCACCATGGCGCTCAAGACTGAAAGTAAGTTATAGTTCGGAAGATAATGTCAGAACATGGTTTTCCGGCGGAACTAAAATGAGGCTGGTACACGCAACGCTGGATGGAACAAACTCAAGTGTTCAGATGACAGACTCAGTATCAAAGGAGCGGTTAGGAATTCTAGCATGCAGAAGAATGGCACTATCTACCCATGGCCACACATGCTCCTCGGGGGACACAATCACACATGTTCGTAAGAGAACTTGTGCTCCTCTGAAGAGGTATACAAAGAGGATAGACTTGCCATTAATTCGACTAAAGCGTAGTACATGATTGTGGATAGAGTCAGAGACAGGCTTAGTGGTATTGATACTGATGCATTTGTAGTTGTTGAAAAGTATGTGTATCTTGGAAACACTTGTGCCATGTGACAATGACGTTCCCCATGATGTGAAAAGGCGAATGGTAGCTGAAAATACGGCTTTTTTTGGGCCAGCTGAAGTCCCACAACTTACAAACGCAAAAGAAATTTGCTCTATATAAAACACGCAGAAGATGATCCAAATTTTGTAATTATATCCTTTTACCACCAATAACCTAAAAGATTTCAACAAAGCTCAAATCTTCAGCCAGTTTCATATAAAAATTTTCAAACATCGTTGATCGGATGGAACAAATCCGATTTCGTAACAAAGCGAAGCTAAAGCATGTGAAAGAAGGTCCAGTTGGAAGATGTAGGGCAACAAATCAGAAATGCGAAACAGGTGCAGCTGTTCAATGGCCCAAATGTTCATCTTCACTTTGTGATACTGATACAGTAGTGTGATGTTACAGCCCGGCACCTGGTTTGCACTACTTTTTAGGAAGCTGATTGACTGCATGGCTCCATAGCTACTACATAGATATCGTACTAACACGGCTAGCACCCCAACGGACGAAACTGTGCTATTGACTGCCCCGGGCCAGACGATAGAGAGAAATGGATGCGATGAGCTTCTACAAATTTAACATCAACAAGCAAACATGGACTCAGGACTTTAGAGTGTAGATAGATATGTATCTAGCATCTGTAACAATAACAGTATGCTACGCCTTCTGGAATGGGATTTTTTGGATGAGTGAATTATTTACTTTATATACTTAATCTGCTTTTGATAACAAATTCACGGTTATTTTTAGACGGTAACGATCTATCTTCAAGCATCAGCCATTTTTAAATAAATTTAAATCCCAACGAACGAAAAATTTTGCTTCTCATGACCTTGTGTATCGTTTCGAAAATTCATTTCTTTCGACACCAGCTCATAAAAATTCAAACGACAAACAACCTGCATTTTTAATCAAAAATCGTAGGTTCCGCTTCCGGTCGGAAGCATTATGCATTCAATTAGAACCATTCGTTCATAATGGATATGGGTAAAAATGTAAATTGTTAGAAGCCAATTTTGGCAAGGCGATCCACATCGGTTTGGCTGCAGGCACATCGGTGATGTGATGGCGAGGAAAAAAGACACATCCAACCAAGGCGTACTCCTCCTCTACCCGAATCGCTTGGTTGGTTCTTCTGCAGTGGCTGCAATAGGTAGTGTGTGACATCGACTAACGACAAACGAGACGTGACGCTGGGTAATCGGAATCGATACGGTGATGTTCTAGTGTGACCTAACTACTAAACGGCATCTTGTTTTGGGAGGCTTGTTCCGTGCATGTCCGTACAGATGCTATACATAGTACGTTAAAAAGCAAGAAAAAAATCGAAAATATCGGCATGTCACAGTCTTTCGAGATTTTCCGGGTCCCGTCCCTTTCGGATTTGGGCAGGATATTGGAAATGGCTTATCTATGCCTTCTGGTGCATGTTACAAAACCGTTGTTCGTTCGACAGCTAACAAGAATGCAAACTCGAAGCGGTCATGGATTTAAAGTGTTTCCTATAGAAACACATTAAGCATTCATTCAGGTTTAAATGTTCAAACGTAGGTACAGCGTATAAATTTTCCAAAAGATACATTTTATTTGTCTTGCATTTTCTCGTGCTCCAATATGACGTTCTGTCAAAAGGATAGCGCTGAAATATTACTCAATAATTGATACAAGTGGGTAAGAGATACTTGAAAACTTTGGATTCCAGCAATCTGGTCGTTAATGGATGTTCGATTTAGGGAAATAGAATGCATGCATTCGGTCAAGGTCCCTTTCTATTTAATAGACAAATTTACTGCGTGGCCTTATCAAAACGGTGAGGTTTAGTTCTTTAAAACTTAAAATTTCTTGAGATTTGGGACCTTTAAGTGGTTATATACCTTAAAGGCGATGAAAAATCGAACTTTATTTTATTTTATTATCTGAAACCAGTATACCAGCTAGACAATGCACATTCCAAAATTCATAAAGATTGGAGAACTAGAACGGAAGTTACAGCCCATTGTAGCACACACCCTCCATAAGGAGAAGGCAAAGCGCGAACCTTCTAACGCAAATAAGTATCACAAAATGATGTTTTTGAAAAGTGCTATTACGGTGATCACGAATCGCGCCACTTGGGCGGTGGCTTCTATATTCGTCTGTTTTCCACTATAACTCAGTCAATTTTGAACCAATTGTCTTGAAATGTTGTACACGGGTAGATAATATACCTATCTCACCACATTCCAAAAGTTGTGTCAATTGGTTCAAATTTGACTGAGTTATAGTGGAAAACAGACGAATATAGAAGCCACCGCCCAAGTGGCGCGATTCCCTATCTGAAAATCTACACTCTGAATCAAGACTATAAGCGAAAAGAATAAATTTCATGCGTTTTTATCATTCTTTAAGTTTAAACTTTGCTCAGTTTAAAAAGTATACTGTCGTATCATAATAAACTAAATTTAGCTAGATTTTGTACAGAAAATATTTTCCGTGTATACGTGACGTTCATCCTCGCCCTCCGCTTCGATGCTTCGATCATTCGGAGTTGGCTGTCATCGCGATCGCGTAGTGAATGGAGGCGGTTTTTTCCAAAGTCCGTGTTCTGTAAATTCGTTTTTAAAAAGTGGTCCGAAATATAATTATAACTCAAATTAGTTTTACCGAGTTCCGCTGTCGTGTTGTGCAGTGTTTTATTTTATTGTTTCGCTCTATTTTAACTAAAAGGCCAAGTGTGAAGGCTTCATAAAAGATAACCTAAAATCTGTCGGTCGAAAAAAATCCGCGTGTGCAATCCGGTTGTGTTGTCCGGCCGCATTTGTTGGCCCGTCAGTGGTACCGATCTCTTCCGAATCCAAATTGCTGCACGCTGCTCACGGTGACATTCGCACTCCACCCGCTTCCTGAAGCCCAGCTTCAGTCGATCCGAGCACCAAAACTCGGCCGTTCCGCTTCCGGCGACATTCAGTGAAAGGCTACTGGAGCCAATTCTGGCCGCTGCTTCGAGGTATTTAGCCCGCCGTTCTGTTCCGAATCCGGCGCCTGGACTTTGCTTGCTGCGACACCCAGTGAGGATCTATAGATGACCGATTTGTTTTTTTTTTTTTATTGTTTGTATTTTAAATCTTGAGGTGCTGGAGAATAATTTATAAATGATTGACCCCACCAAAACTGTTACACTACTGCATAACCTTCATCGCTTGAAGATACATACATGTTGACAGGATTTTGATTCACTAATTCCCCCCTTGAGGATGGTACCGTGAAATTGGCGAGGGCAATTAAATGATGTGCTGCAGAAATAAAATTCAATCCGAATTTAGACTCCCTGGGGAGCGTCATCCATTAGTTCAATAAATTTAATAATTTTGGCTTTGGAACTAAATTGAAAATGCACAGATAGACGACAATACTAATTTGGGTTGGCAGTGTAATTAAACTAAACGGTTTGCCCGGCAGCAGGGCGGAAATGGAATGTGGTTCGTTTATAGTGGTGAACATAACGAGCTATCCGCAGTTGTTTTTAACATGTGGCACTGCGTTTTTGGTTGGCTAAATCGACTGTTGCTGCAAAATAGTTCATGCTAATATACAGATCTGCCTGCAATTCGCGAAGAAAAAACTAGTCGGATCCCACGAAACCTGTTGAAACTGGTTTTTCGCAATCCGTCGCAATCGGAACTATGTACTATGTAATTTGGTTTTGAACTAAATGAAAACATGATATGAAAACATCTATCAATTAGCATTAGCATTAAGCGAATCACACAAATTTGCAAGTGGTACAGTCTTAGACCACTGCACTGTTATGAGGGGAAGGTGTTGTTCCCGTCGGTTACCAAAGCACAAATATTTGAGACTAATCTCTGACTCTTGGACAAGATTGATGTAACCCTTGCAACGGTCGAGATCTGTCCTGACCATATCCTTGCGACTACTGGAGGATGGGAAAGGATGGCTTGTTAGACACCCAAGAAAGATGTAGAAAGCTCGACGACCTTTCAGGCCCAGGTGTCAAGGCAATATAGGTATTATTAGTGAAAGGGTAGACTCCACAGAATACTTCCTTCAGCCTTCAGGAACCTTATCGCTTCCGGCCGCCCTGAAGATTAAGTCTTAGATCCTCTTCAACTGAAAAAAAAAACAACGTGGACCAACGATCCCTTCCTGGTTAAATATGGTTTTAACTTTTCGTTCCTCCACTACCATCGACGTATCTACGTTGACCATCAGCAATCAGTGATTTCAGTTGGCAGCTGCACCTACACTTTGTGCAATGCCTAACTGTATTCTATTCTAATTCTACTATATCGAACTGGTTGCCCCTGCGCTGCTGTCACTTTTCTACCCTGTCTAAGGTATACCTTCTATAGAATGATGAGCACGAAGATGAGCAATGAAATGTTATACAAAGTTGAAAAGTACTTAATTCTGAACAACTTTTCCGAAGAAACCATATTGCTTCTTTTGGTTTTAGAGAGGGTATCGCGCCACTTGGGCGGTGGCTTCTATATTCGTCTGTTTTCCACTATAACTCAGTCAATTTTGAACCAATTGACTTGAAATGTTGTACACGGGTAGATACTATACCTATTACTCATCTCACTGTATTCCAAAAATTGTGTCAATTGGTTCAAATTTGTCTAAGTTATAGCGGGAAAGAGATGAAAATAGATGCCACCGCCCAAGTGGCGCAATTCCCGATATTATTTTTTTAAAGATAAAAACTAGAGTGACACAAAAAAAGTTTCCTTTTATAACGGATCACTCAAAACAAAGTTTTCTTTGTTCATACATGGATTTTTCACAAAAAATTGGTTCGAGCAGTTTTAGTACATATTAAAAGAATAAATTGTTCAGAACAAAGTATTCAAAACAAGCAACCAATCAAAACATATTGGAAGACAATCGTGTCGTTGTATTAAGTATCAATATATTGTTGTTGAACGTTGAAAAATTCATCCAATTCGATTCACTGGTTTCCGAGATATAACACCTCAAAAATAAGTTGTCTAAAAAATAGAGTTTTACCCGAACGGTTCTAACTTCGCGAATAATTATTCAATCGAGCCCAAACTGGTACCAATGGTGCACATATAACAGGTTGATAAACAGTCAAAATTTGAGATTTTTTGATGCACTCTATGAAAAGTTACAGCATGTTGAATTTTTTTTGTGAGAGAAAAAAAATAGCCTATCCCAAACATTTTGGCCACCCCCTGTAGTTTGATCTCCAGAAACTTCTTTAGAATTTCAGGGATTTCTTCAGGAATTTCGACAAGGAATTTCTTCAAAAGTTCTTCCAAGAAGTTTCTTAGAAGTTCTTCTAAATCCTACATGAATTGCTTCGGAAATTCTTCCCAGGGTTTTTTTGAGAAATTCCTCCAGTGAAAAAAAACCTACATGGATTTTTTAATTGCTCTCGTGGTTCCATCAGAAATACATATCTCCTGGAATGCCTTTAGAGAAATTGTTCAGCTATTCCTCCAGAGATGTTGCAGGAGCTCTTCCAGAAATTGCCGAAAAAATGCAGAAGAATTCTTCGGAAGGAATCTCTGAAGGAAGATCTCAATAAATCCAAAGAAATGCTCGGAGGAAGGAAACTATTAGAAGAAATTCCAGGAGAATTTCTTGAAAATTGTAAATGCCTGATAAAAATCCGTGAAATGAAAGGAGTAATATACCAGTAATAATTACTGGAAAAGTTTCTGGAAAATATCTGATTTTCTAAAGGAAACCTTTGAAGGAATTTCTGAATGAAATTGATCGTTGAAGCAATTTTTTCTGATAGTTGCCGAATCAAAACAAAACAGCCATTGTATATCCCTTTCGGGATAAAACAAAGACTAAACAGATGAAAAAAATACGCAAAACTGTTATCGCTCAACAGCATAATTGCGCTGGTTCGCCACGAAAGGGATGTGGGCTTTAACATTGTAACAGCAGTCGAGTTATGTCAAACACACAAGACGACGCTGGTGCTGTCTATTTATTTCATAGCGGACATTTTGGTAGTTATCCAATGGTCCATTCCAAATCTTTGTGAAAAACAAATCTCCTGGAATTGCATTTTTTAAAGAAACGATTGAAGGAATTCTTGAAAAAATCCCTGAAGAAACTCCTAGAATAATATCTTGAAAAAATTTAAAATTTTAAAATAAAAGCTCCTGGAAAAAATTCAGGAAATATTTTTGGAGAAATTCTATCAAAAATGTTTGAAAAATTCATGAAAGAATACAAGGATGATCATATGTAAGAAATATCAGGAGAAATTTCAGAGGAAACTCATGGATCAGTTTCAAACCTTTGTGAAATTTCTTGAGAAAATCCTAAAGAAATTCCATGGAATACTCCTAAAAGAATCTCTGAATGAATCCCTGGAGAAATTTTTATATAAATCTACCTATAGGCAGGGATGCATTTTGAAGGGATACTAAAAGGAAAATTTAGAGGAATTCTTGCTAAAATCATTCTAAAAATCCTGCGAAATTCTTCTTTGAGTAAACATTGCAAAAAAAATCTATTAATCCTAGAATAATGGAATTTCTGCGGTGTCCCTGGAGAATTTTGTAGACATTTTAAAAAGAATTCTTGCAATAGTCATGAAAGGAATAATTCCTTTTAATTAATCTAGTAAGAATGCCCCTTTCGCGATAATGACTGAAAAAACGTGATATACTAATGCGCGGAAGAACTTTCTTAAATAGGTGCAATAGTAAAGACATTTCATTCGAAGCATACTAAAATAGGGGCGCTGAAATTTAAAAACCTTGAGTAACCATTTCTGATTTTACCATGACAGTACTGTGACGGAGTGGAGACTCCGGACCGATGATTGGACGGAAAAAAAGTCCTGCACATTCGCATCACCTATGGCAATTAAAAGTATACCTCGCTTCATCTGTTTCCCGATTACTCTGAATTGGACCACTTTTGTTCTGCCTTACTACCGCTGTAATAGGTCCGTCTCTCCAGTTCCTTCTAAAAGGAGAAAACATTCATGCCAATGTTATTTACTCGTAAAATAGATGATTAGAATAAGTTGGGTTCTCCCTTGATCTGGATTGTTATACGTTTATTTTACAATGAGATTGTTATGGGTTCGATAGGGTTCGATTTGTTTTAACAACTTTTCGCCAAGGTAAAAATTTAGGTATTCACCCAGTAGTCCAGTAGTAATCTAGTTTAGAACAGTTATCCTTCTCGGCAATTAGTTGATGACTGAGACAATGTATTATCTAATGCATGCTTGACAAATTACGTACCATTGAAATTACTTTATTATTGATGGCCTTCCCACTCACTACAATATGTGGGGAATGCCCTTATATTTAACAAAATCACTAGAATATCACACTTCCTTTGAAGCGTTACGTAATTTATGAATGGTGACTGACGTCATGCAATAGTTAATGAATTCACGTTTTGCGTAAATTTTTTTTATGAAACATTCTACTAAAATGTGTAAAAACTGGCGATTGCAACTAAATTTCTTCATTTTCTAACGTTACGTAGTTTTTAAAAATTTCCTGCCCCAATAAGCGAAAAAAAAAAGTTGTAATACTCACGTACTTTTAACTATGCGTAAAGTTTTGCTGAGGTGCCTTCATTTCATCATGCAATTAAAATTTGTTCATTTGGTGGTCCAAAATAAAGTCAGGTGGTCCAAAATAGAAGCCCGCGGTCCTTCAAGAGTTTTGATATTTCTTGTATTTACTACAACAATTTTGAGTTTTGGTTGGCCTTTTTCGACAGAACACATGTTGCTCTAAGTAATGCCGACTGAAATTATCCATGTTTTATAGTAAAAACCTTCTTTTTTCGCTGAATTGTTCATCCACTTCCTAAAGGGGTCCAAAATACCTCCCTTACCCTAGATGTTATATTTATGTGTGATGATGTGTTTGTGACGGGATCCATCGCCCTGAATTCACGTTCATCAGATTTGGGCCATCACACTTACTCAATAGCATACACCAACTTTCTGCAATTCACGAACCTAAAGGCTCAGTCTTCTTCTTCATCTTTATGGCTCTACGTCCCCACTGGGACTTGGCCAGCCTCGCTTCAGCTTAGTGTTGATGATGATGATGATGATGATGATGATGGTCCCGCCACATACCCCTACAAAGGTTTGAGCTAGACGATATATCTTTAAGATAATTATTAATAATGATCAATGAAATCAGATTTGCAAACTAAATACGGTCTGATTCTTATTACAGATATAAACAACATTATAATTTGTCATACTATACAGCAAAAACATAAATTTCAAAATACTGCTGCTCTCAACTACAGATGTTTGCAAGCGTTACTAGTGATCATGAAAGATCAGAAAATCAAAAATATTGCGAGGATTGATAACGTTCGCGCGATGTCAAAACAGTCGGCAATATTCTCATTCTCAAGAAATTCCCGACATTCAACTAGACAACTCACTACTAATATACAGAATCCTTCAACAGTACAAATATTCCATATGATAAATAAATACAAAAATGTCATTTATACCTGTCACCGTGCGCGAGACTCAAACTTTTGTAGACTACACAAAATAAGTTCAGTTAATAATACTACGTCAACAAATATAAAATCCATCATCATCATCGGGGCGACCATTAGAGTTTGTTCGTGCCTCCTATTACAAAATATAAATTGTCCACAAAAATATCCGTTGGTAAACTTCGTCAAGATACAAAATCTAGTCAAGAATAAAAAGTCAACAGAGTAGCTGTTCAAAAAGCAGCTTTTACGTGTGAAATACATAGTCTCTTAAACTGTGATAGAGTTGCTGCATTCGTGATGTGGTCAGGCATCGAATTGAAAACATTTATACCTTTATAGTACAAGGAATTTTGTGAAGCACCATGCAAAAAGTAGGGTGTTCGTATTTGATCCGCGTTTCTAGTGTTATAACTATGAATGTCACTTCCTCTTTCAATTCGGTCACACAAATATCTAGGCAGCATACCATTCTTTAATTTAAAAATGAACACCAACGTTAAAAACACAATTCTTTGCTTCACTGACAACCACTGAAGGGCGTCCAACAAAAAAGTTGAGGAAGTGAATCTGTTACATCTTATTATTAATTGAAGGGCTTTCTTCGCATGCCATTGCATGAATTTGTATATTGAGAGGCAAGTACAATGATACACTATGCCCAGGGAGTCGTGAAAATTTCCCAGACCGGAACGGGAATCGAATCCGCCGTCTCCAGATTTGGGATCCATAGCCTTAACCACTAGGCTAACTGGAGGCTCAGTCATATAAGTTCATTTAAGGTCCAGACGTTCCAGGAACCAAGTCTTTTGTCCTAGTCCTTACCGGGTCAGTTTCCGAGATAATCGTTCGAAAGGTTTCGACAAGTTTCCTTATCGTGGTCGGGATGCCTACAGCGTTTCTTATTAGGCGAGATGCCAGGACAGACGCTGTTTGAGCCGCAAAATCAAAACTTAATGAGGTAGATTTTACACCGTAACGCACCATTCTGAATGTTGATCGAGATCTCGAAAAAGATCATGACAAGACGACTGCAAATGTTCATAATACAATTTATACATGATAAAGTCACAGTATTACCACCATGACTACGTCAAATTGTAGTTCACTGCAGTGGAATGGACTATTCTCAAGCTCTTTATATGTGTAAAATTTCCCCGCTCGCACATTTCATTAAACGCAATCCCCCGAAGGCATCGATAAGCGTCTCCCTCTATTATCGGAACCGCCGAAGATTCTACTAAATGCATCGGTGCCGAAATGTGAACAACAACCAAGTGCCACTCGAAATCCATGGTGCAGCATTCTGCAGCAGCCTGACCGTAGGGGGAGTTATCGCAGCGACAAAGACACCCATCGCACCACATTCATGGCTCGCCTAGCTTGGTGGTTTGTCCTTATGGATGGAAGGACTATCTCAACATACACATTGTCCTCGAGGCTCTCGTTGTTGCCGTCATCAGTGCTGTTCGCTTGGCTGCTATACGCCGCCATCGCATCGCCAGCTATCAAAAGGCTTTTACAACAAAAGTGTTTAGTTATATCGTCTTTGTGTAAGGGACGATGAGCGAGACACTCTGCCCTATGCCGCGGATATGGAATGGGAGATGCAACTTCCTATTTCCCGAAACGTGTCGGGTCAATTTTCCGAATGACGACTAGCGGCAACGTTGAACGAGCCAGGTCATGGGTGCAACACTGTTGTCTTCTTGTAACCACATTGTCGATTACACCGCATGCTGTTGGTTCACCATGTGCTGTGCATCGTTTCGTCGTAGGTCGCATTGGTTCGCGTGGTTGTTGGTGGAGTTTGCTTTACTGCCGCCGCTTGTTGTGTGGTGTGCCGCCCCGTAAAGTCTAGTGTTATTGATGCATTTTAAGCGATTGTCCTCTTGGCCTGGAGTACGACAATAAACGGATTGAAGTGGCCGTTTGCGATCAATGGGGAAACGATAACCGAAGCATTATGGGCCAAGTTGAGATTTTCGAACGGCTTCGGGGTTGGAGGTGCGGATATTGTTTTCCGCCGTGGTTTGCAATAAGAGTTTGCTAGCGCGAGTGCCCCTCCAACCAATTTGAAATTGGTAGGTCAAGTGATGTCAATCGATTTAAGCATTTAAGGTTAGCAAATGTGCGTGAAGGTTTATGTGCCAATCAAGAGAGGTTTTTCTTAGTAATATTCAGGCAGAATTTTTGGAGGTTTACATAAATGCGACAAAAAGCAAGATTCGAAAATAAAGGTCAGTCACCTACTACTTACTTTCAGTCCTGGGCACGTATTGGGCCGAATTGAAAGATTTCCATCCTGGGCGATTGCCAGCCATCGCCTTCACCTATGGCCAGGTCAAATTTTTGTCGACTTGCTTGATTTCGTTATTGAGGCTGCGCCGCCATGAGCCTCTGGGTCTGCCTCTGCTGCGATGTCCTGCTGGGTTCCAATCCAACGCTTGCTTGCAGATTTCGTTTCCGCCCCTGCGTAGAGTGTGGCCGACCCACCTACACTTTTGCTCCCGAATTGCTGTCGCTATCGGCTTTTGATGACATCGACGATGGAGCTCCACGTTGGACATCCAATTGTGAGGCCATCATGTACGAATTATATACCGCAGGCATCTATTGATGAAGACCTACAGCCGTTGAGTGTTCTCCATTGATACACACCAGGTTTCACTGGCGTATAGCAGTACAGATTTTACGTTCGAGTTAAAAATTCGGATTTCTGTGCGCTGACTGATCTGGTTGTTTTTTCATGCATTTCTTAAACTCGCAAAAGCAGCCTTCTTCTTCGCAAAAACCTCGCCTTCTTGTTCCGTGCACCTATGTCGATCTCGGTGCCACCATCGGCCGCCATTTGGCTACCAAGATATTGGAAGCGTTGACCGTGTTTACATCTTACGATTTGTTCTTGTTGACGTTGATGATAAGACCTGCCGCTGAGGAGCGATTGGCAAGATGATCGAGCTTGCTCTGCATATCAGAGCGCTGTTGAGCTAGGAGAGCAACGTCATCAGCCAGTTCAAAGTCATTTAGGTGCTCCATGGTATGTAATGGGCTGCCACAGCAATCCACGATTTGGTTCACGGTCAATCGCACCTACCAGGATCTCGTCGATTACGATGAGGAACAGTAGCGGTGATAGTATATATCCTTGCTTCACTCCAGCAACGACCCGGATGGGATCGGACAAAACACTTTTGTGCAGTACTCTGCACGGAAATGCCGATGATTTTCTCAGCGAGATTCTTGCGCCTGAGGGCTTCCCACATGTTTCCGTGGTTGAGACGGTCGAAAGCTTTTTCGTAATCAATGAACACCAGGTAGAGAGACTCTTGGAATTCATTGATTTGCTCCAGAATGATACGAAGCGTGACAATATGGTCCATACAGGATCGTCTGGCACGGAATCATGCTTGCTGCCGTCGGAGAGTTGCGCCAATCTTCTTCTGTATCCGGTTAGGACTTTGAGAACGATACACAGTAACAAGATGCCCAGCCAATTATCGCATACAGTCAGGTTACCTTTCTGGTACCTTCACTAAGACGCCTTGCATCCAGTCGGCCAGAAATGTCGCGGTTTCCCATATGTAGCAGAATAATTGATGCACTAGTTGTGAGGAAACTGCGGTGTCAGCTTTGAGCATCTCAGCTGATATGCAATCGACCCCTGGGGCCCTGTTCGATTTCATGTTATGGATGGCTGTTTCTATCTCCTGCACTGATGGAGCGTCGGTGTTGACACGGGTAATTCGTCGAACCCTTGGCGGATCATGCTGAGGTGTTGATGGCGTGGCCGACACTTGAAGAAAGTTTCCAAAGTGTTCGAACCAGCGTTTCAACTGGTCAGCCGGGTCGGTCAGTAACTGTCCAGACGTGTCTTTCACGGGCATCGTAGCATTCATCTTAGTCCCACCCCAGAGAACAGACGTCTATCCTCGCTTTCTGCCTTGTGTACAACTTTGTAACGGTCATATCGGAGTATGTGATTATGCTCCCGTTGCGCGGCGCTAGCGTCCCATCACTTACATTGTTGTGTTGTCATATTTGTTTCCTGTGCTCGCCGTTTTTAGCCGTTTGGCGCTTGTGTCGCTTTGTGGGTTAGTGTATTTTAACGATGAACACTGCCATCGTGGGGTCAAATCGACTTTATATGTGGGGCAGTCTCCGTTGGTGGCGTTGAGGTACACTTAAATCCCTTACACACGATTTCGATATATTTTTGTTTTCTCTGCCAACGGGGAGTAGACAACCTTAAGCGGTCTAGGAGTGTACCAAATTCAAAACATAATGTACAATTCGTTTCGGCTTCGTTATGACCATGTAGCATTTGAGCCTTTTAAATGAATGAATGAGACCGTTCATAAACCCCGTAGACTTTTTGGAGCTAAGAGATCATTTAATAAACCACGTGGTCATGTTGGAGGGGGGAGGGTATCGTTCAAAGACCATGGTCCATAGATTTTTTTTTTGTATGAACTAAAATCTAGCGGGGGGGGGGGTGGTTCAGAATCTCCCAAAAAATTACTACGTGGTGTTTATGGACAGCCCCTAATGGTTTCGAAAACATTGGAATTAGTACCCTTTCTACCAACATATCGTTGAAAATCGCATTCTCATTTATCATCAACATCCGCCGATCTAATGAATGTTACATTAATTATAACCCAGCCATAGCAATAAATTCAAATTGAAACACAATCAAATAAAATTTTATTGACCAATTTTACGCTTGATTTAGCGCAGCCACCGAATTGTAAGCACCCTCATTCTAAATTAATCGGCAATAGCTTACGTCGAACCCTCAGCCTCCCTTCGACGACAGTGCTTGTCCCTGTCTATAGGCAGAAGCTTCTGCTCTTTTGGCATCCGAAAGCTTCGGCGAACTACGGTTGTTTTCGCACTAAATAGTCAGACTGTTGCAAGCTGCCCGAGGCCCATTTCCGGCATTTGGCATACCTATCTGTTATCTAGCCTCTCTAACACCTCTGCAGCACAGCTCCTCGAGCGCAGCATCTAAAATGCATTTACCGACCGACCACACACATGCGGTTGATCTGCGGCTGTGAGGTTCTAATGATAGTTTCCCACCAGCACCACCAGTATGCAGCACCAATTGGCACCTAAATGGGTCTAGCAATTGAATCACGGGTCGTTGTCACCGTTATCGACAGACACAAATGCCGATGAAACTCATTTTATGGGCGTCGTCGGTCGGTCGGCGCGCTTCACACCACACCGTACAATAATAAACTCGCACTTGCTCTTTTACGTTTATTAGACTATGTTCCATGTTTTATGTATGGAGATAGAATTTCAGTAGACTGTAGGAAGACTAATTTGTATGATTTCATTTTTCTGCGGCTAGTGGAAGGGCTTAGAATTTACATGGAATTAATAATAGAACACGGTTGAACGCAAATTCAGATTTGAGATTGTATCTAATACATGAAATGGACAAAATAACGCAGCAAATAAAAAAAACTCACGAAGTTATAACTTTATCACGATAAAAATGTTCCACTACCGGAAGCAATATACTGTCTAGAAAATGCAGAATTCTATGAACCTTTGACCGGGCTGCTACAAGTCCATCCGGAACATTCTGAGCCCTATTAGGTATCAGTAAGTCGGCTCCTGGGGCACATTCTCCTCAATTCTGGGAAAATTGTGCCATCGCCATGGGCACGAGCCTATTCATGCCTTCCTTGCATTCACCTGAGGGAAAAGGGAAGGAATAAATGATGGGTTGGAGAAAAGGACAGGTACGGGAATATGATCGTCACCCTAGAAGAGGGCACTAATGCATAAGCCTACCGCAATGGGTTCAAACAGCGTCTTGAAAAAGCCAGGCTGAGTACACTACAGTTTTGTTTGACGACATGACTCCAAACTATAGTAATAGGGTATATGGATCATTCCTTGGCCTAATTTGCAAACCGCCTTGACAATTTTGACCATAACTCATGAATTAATAGCACTAGAAATAATATGTTGACCCTATTACGCACTCTAGGCAATGCATGTTTCACCAATTGGAAGTAAACTAACGTAAATATTCAAGAATTTACATAACTAAGTTGAAAAGATTCGATGTGATGGTATGCAACGTTGGTCTATGGTACAAAAATTGGCCTATTAGTGGATACAACGTTGGCCTATTGCTTTCCATGCACTAGAACCACTTATTATCTCATTTTCTCAATATTTCTGCTGAGGTATTACCTCTGTTTGGTTACCAATCATACTTTCAAATTACATTTGCCGAGTCAAATTTTCAACAAACTATAAAAAAATCACTTAAACTAAAGTTCTTTCTTATTAAGTAACGAAAACAATGTAACCCGATTATTGTGTTATATTTTTACAGTCACCGCACACAAAATCTATCTTTCTGTTCGTTCTTTCTCGTTCTTACGCAAGCAATGTTGTTGGCGCCACTTTATCGGTGTTTTTGACGTCACTTTACTGATGGGCCAAGATTTGGGTACCTAGTGAAAAAAATGTCCTCAATATTCGGCCCACATGTAATTTGTAAAATAGTTATTATTCGTTAAAAATAAACATACAAATGCAAAATAGCATCTTTGACCGTCGCATCAAATGTTCATTTATTGAAAGGGCAATTCGAAATTTTCCAGAATCATGCCATTTATGATCATGTGTATAGACTACCCACTAAGCCGGAGAATCATGGCGTCTACAACAGCCACTTGTCATCCGAATACTACCCCACAGTAAAAAAGCGAGCCAACATCTCTGACCCCCATTGTGCGTTGAACCCCATTTTGACAGCAAAAGTTTGTAAACAGTACACTTTTCTGGACCAACACTTGAAAAGCGCGTAATATTTTCCACAACAAAAAAGAAAATTTTCGAAAATACTGGGAGAATCATGAAAAAATCTAATTCTCTTAGCTGAAATATGTTACAATAAATAAAAACGTGCTCAAATTAGGCCGCAATTGGGGATGCAAAGAACTTTTTTGCTAAAGAAAAAATATCATTCGTAAACTACGCCTAAATCAAATGTTTGACCTGAAACAGATGATGACTTCAAAAACATGGCCGCATCGCAGCCGGTTGGTCTACAAAAGCTAAACAAAGTGACATTTTCATACAATTTTAATACTCCAAAGTGCTAAAATTGAAACGAAATGTTACAGTTGTTTGGCGCAAAGCTATTCCGATATCCAGTTCGGCGAGTTTGTTTGAGTTTTTGGTTAATGTTAAGATAGGCCGAACGAGGGGACTATGCCAACGAAGCATCCCGATACCCTATATTCCAGTATTGTTTGTGTTGAGTGGCAGTGGTTTGTGTTGAAGCTTTATCCAACACTTCGATACCGGAATAGCTAGGTCAAAGCCAATGAAGTCATGTGATGCTCCAGTGTGAACTAATTCATCAGCAAATTCAAGGTGAACAGCATTCGCTGAATTCAGCTCCTTGACTTGAGTTCGATAAGCGATAACTACCTTCGACTTAGAGTTGGCCGAAGCAAGTGCTGTATAGCAGCCTGGCTATCTGAACAGAAGAATATTACTTTGCCCACGTGTTGCTGAAGGGCCTGTCTATAAACTACGTAGACTCTTAGGGGGATGTTCATTGGCGTAGCTAGCTTTTTCTTTTATCTCACTCACTCTCCTAAATAAACATGAGAAAGGGAAGGATGAAAGAGGGGGCACAGGCCCCCTCTTGCATCTCGCTCTTTCTTGCGTTTGTTTAGGAGAGTGAGTGAGAAGAAAGAAAAAGCTAACTACGCCAATGGGGATGTTTTCAAAATACTATAACTCGTTTATATCACATTATGTTATAAATGTTGTTTGATAACTCATTGTATTATAATAAGTTTGAAAATAATGGTACAAATTGGTAACAAATTTTGATAGAAACAAATAATTCATATCACATTTTGTTATAATTTTGATCTGATTATAAGAAAAAAAGGTTATTATCTTGATTTGACCAGTGTACTTTTTGTTTGGGCTGCAAAACGGTGAGTCGATAAGGAGAGCGTCCAACATAGCTCTGGTCCTCACAAGTTCCTACCTCATGCTTCCACGGGTCAAATGATGACAAAGACCGCCAGCTAAGAGTTGTGTGCCTAGCTGGTAGTGCAACCTGGGCACTGTTGTCCTTCTGACTTCAGCTAGATTGAGGAGGTACGTCCCGAGCGTCTGTTCACCAAGGAGGTGCGGCTCAAACAGCGTCTGTTCTGGCATCCAGCGGCTGAGTATGACATGCTGTATTGCGTCAGCTATACCTAAGAAGGCAGCCCCTTCAACGCAATGTAGGCAGCGCGGCCCTGGTAAGGTAGCCTGCTGAAAACCTTCAAACACCCAGAAAAGCAATAGTAGAGTAAACGGATTGATTCAACGGCAACAGACCCGGCAACGAATAAAGGACAACGATTGGAAAGACGGATCTTGGAACGTGAGAACTTTGAATAAACCCGCACGTGTTGGGCTCCTGGCTCGTGAACTGCAGAATGTCGGCGTTGATGTGGCCGCTATCCAGGAGATGCGCTGGCCCAAAACTGGAGAACGCGAATTCCGAGCGGTGGATCCCATCGCCAACACTTCATTCAAGTACCACATCTACTACAGCGGCGGCGATAAGGCAGAACGCGGAGTTGGCTTTATAGTGATCGGGAAGCAGATGAAGCGAGTTATTCGGTGGTAGACGATAAGCGACCGAATCTGTGTGTTGAGGATTAAGGGCAAGTTCTTCAACTACAGCCTGATCAGCATCTATGCGCCAACGAACGAAAAACCCGATGACATGAAGGATGAGTTCTATGAGAGCCTTGATAAGGCCTACGGAGAGTGCCCAAAACAAGATGTCAAAATAGTCATCGGAGATGCAAATGCGCAGGTCGGCAGAGAAAGTTCCTTTCGACCTGTCATTGGAACGGAAAGCCTTCATTCTGTTACCAACGATAATGGTCTGCGCCTTGTGACATTCGCTGCTGCTAGAGGGATGGCAATCAGCAGTACCTACTTCGCACGTAAGAGTATCCGAAAACACACCTGGCGACACCCGAGTGGTCGGATCATTATCTTGTATCCGCAAAAAATCAGGCGCGATTATCCAGCGTCACGAGTTCAAGAAACAACAGGACGATGCGTTTCAATATCCATCGATTGTCAGCCGAAGGGGTTGCTGCACAGTACCATCAGATGCTAGACGAGAGGATAGGAGAGACCAACGGATCTGGAGATGTTAACAGCTTATGGGGAGTTATCCACGAAGCAGTGACAACAACAGCGCAAGAGGTGATAGGTACCACTCAGCGACGCGAACGTAATGGTTGGTTTGACGAGGACTGCCAACGAGTGACGAACGAAAAGAATGCCGCCAGAAGTCGAATGCTAGTGGCCGGTACCCGGCAGAACAGAGGGCGGTACAGGGTTGCAAGAGCAGAAGAGAAACGAATCCACCGCAGAAAAAACGGCAACACGAAGAGAGTGTTATTGCTGAAGCGCAGGAAAGTATGGACAGGAACGATATGCGGAGGTTTTATGCAACTGTCAATGACGCGCGGCACAAGACTGCGCCAGTGCCCGCCATGTGCAATGACCGGGAAGGAAATTTGCTGACAGACAAAACAATGGTGGCAGCCAGGTGGAAGGAGCACTTCGAAGATTTGTTGAATGGTAGCAGCGAGGAGCACCCAGGAACAGGATTAACATAATGGATGACAGTCAAGCAGTAGAACCACTAACACTGGATGAGGTTAAAAAGGTCCTTAAGGAGCTGAAAAACAGCAAGGCTGCTGAGAAGGACGAGATCCCGGTCGAACTTCTTAAGCACGGAAGCGACATCAATCAATGCACCAGATTATTATAAAGATTTGGAAGGATGAACAATTGCCCATCAGCTGGTTGGATAGCCTCATATGCCCAATCTACAAGAACGGGCACAGACTAGAGTGTGCCAATTACAGAGGGATTACCCTTTTAAATTCGGCGTATAAGATACTGTCGCGTGTCCTGTTCAACAGACTGCGACCTCTTGAGGAGTCCTTCGTCGGCGAATACCAGGTTGGTTTTCGTGAGGGCCAATCAACGACGGATCAAATGTTTGTCCTGCGGATGATCCTAGATAAATTTCGGGAATATAATATGCAGACTCACCATCTGTTCTTTGATTTTAAAGCAGCGTACGATTCAGTGAAAAGAAATGAGCTTTGGCAGATAATGTCAGAACATGGTTTTCCGGCGTAACTTATTAGAATGATTCGCGCAACGCTGGATGGATCAAAATCAAGTATTCGGATCGCGGACGAAGTGTCTACGTCGTTTGTGACCTTGGATGGATTGAAGCAGGGGGATGCTCTTTCAAATTTATTGTTCAACATTCCACTCGAAGGAGCGATTAGGAGGTCTGGCGTTCAGAGGAATGGCTCTATCATCACACGGTCGCATGCTCCTCGGTTTTGCGGACGATATTGATCTCATCGGCATCGATCGTAGGGCAGTGGAGGAAGCTTATGCTCCTCTGAAGAGAGAGACAGCGAGGATAGGCTTGACGATTAACTCTACCAAGACGAAGTACATGATAGCGGGTAGAGACAGAAGCAGGCCTAGAGGTGTTAGTGCTGAGGTAGTGATTGATGGGGAAGTGTTTGAAGTTGTTGAAGAATTTGTTTATCTTGGAGCACTTGTGACATGTGACAATGACGTTTCCCGTGAAGTGAAAAGGCGTATTGCAGCTGCGAACAGGGTCTTTTACGGATTGCGTAGCCAGCTTAGGTTCCATAGCTTGCAAACGCAAACAAAACTCGCTTTGTATAAGACGCTGATTCTTCCGGTTGCCCTCTACGGTCACGAAGCGTGGACGTCAAAGGAGGTAGACCGAAAAGCTTTTGGAGTTTTTGAGTGCAAAGTGCTGCGGACAATTCTCGGTGGGAAACAAGAAAATGGAGTGTGGCGCAGACGCATGAATCACGAGTTGTACCAAGTGTACGAAGATGCGAATATTGTGAAACGTATAAAATACGGTAGACTTCAGTGGGCTGGACACGTAGTGCGAATGTCGGAAGAAAGAATAGCGAAAACAATATTCAGCAGAGAACCCGGTAGAGGTAGGCGACTTCGTGGGCGGCCGCGAACTCGCTGGCTGCACGCGGTTGAAGAAGATCTACGATCCCTACACGTTCGGGGAAACTGGAGGAACATCGCCCAAGACCAGGGTATGAAAAACGGATCACGCCAAAAAACAAACGCTTTGTCCTAAGCGGTGCATGTTGGTAACAAAGGCGCTCCGCAACAAACGCATGTCAGGTGATGAGAGCAATAAAACAAACATCGCTTGCCGTGCGTGTGCCGATATTTCGGCTTTTCTGCTGAAATTTTCAGGGAGGGTGCAGGCACGTCAAACTCGAACAAACTACGCCTACCTAACATGCCTCGAGCGGGCCTTCCCAAACAACACACTGCGATTTCGCGGCCACCCCCATCGGCAAAACAAAGCGATAACCAAGCAGGATTCGACCAGGCTTCAGGTCGCGTTGCCAGTCGACACTAACACACTCGCAAAAGATCAGCGGTAGGCCTACCTTGCCGCTTGCGGGTCTCCTGGAAATTTTCGACCCACATCATCGAATTCATAAGCATTTGGACGAATTAAGACTCTTGCAAACCACAGAGTCGAGTTTCAGTTGTAAAACAATACGAAAATCATGATGTGAATAGAACGAGACAAATATTCCTACCATTTTTGTTGTGAACAAACTCGGGAGAGATTTTGTCATTATCTGCTAACGAAAAAACAAAGCGTTGTTGCCGTGCCTTCTTTGTTGCCTATTTTTCGCTTGCGGTGGCATATTCTGCGTACACTGCCCAAGACCGACGAAGATGGTGCTCTACTATACGTTTGGCGTTGGAGTAAAGTTACTTTGTAGCCAACAAGGTATCAAGGTAGGTACTTTTTGTTACAATTTTAGGTATTTTAACATCATCCGGCATGTAGTTTACAACATAATAAGTTATAGAAAAATATTATAACATCATAACATAATATGATATAATCTTGAGATAATTTTCTAGTCGGGTATGGACAGCGCCTTATTGCACTCCACACATAAAGAGCCAAGATTTTGGCCTGATAAACGGCGCAGTGCGTCTACCAAGTGAGTAAGACTGATGTAGCCTTAGCTCACGAGAGTAGAAACCAGCACCAGCTCGACCTTCGAGAAGGGAGCCATCAATGTAACACACGATACCGTCTGAAATACTTCTCTCCAGATAACGAGATAAGAAGTACATATGTACATATGTACTCTTCCCGGCAATTGTCAAATCACTTGGAGTAAGGACCGCTTTGTCCCAATTCACCAAAAGTGGAATTAATAAAGTGCGTGTTGATCTGCGGGCCGGGCCACCAGACACGCCCCACCCCCCTGGCCATCATTTTTTTCAATTCGAGCCAACTCAAAGATTATCAATAACTCAGAGTTCCAGAAAAAATATCTCAAAAAATAAACTATTCTAATAATTAAGGTTTTTATCCATAATTATCAAACCTTTTTTACTCGAGAACTACAGGGAATTTCACCAACTATTTCTTCAAGAGAACCACTTCCTTCGTATCATAGAATTTTACCTAATAACCCTAATAACAAGCTTGGTTGAATGGCTAAATTGTGTGATGTTTATTTATGGGTAATTCTCGCTGAGACCGGCCCACTATTTACACCTTGTCTTCAAAAATGTTTAAGGTGCCGATTTTCTGAATGCCCTCGCCTAAAAAGTAAGAAAAATGCATTTGGTTACTCAAATTGATGGACCCCCCGATAGTTAGAGCCACAGAAATTTTTGCAGACCCCTCGATTTTTGTCAAATGGTGGCTCATTTAAACCGTTATTACTCAAAAGTTTCTCCAACAAACACCTCAAAACGAATTGTTGTTGAAAAGAGGAAAGATAGAGCTACTATTTACAATAATAAAAAGTTTGATCGGCCATATTGATTTTGGCCGCCATCTTGGATTTTTATACCAAAACATTTTTTTCACCATGAGGGCAACCACCGATTTTCAAAATTTTTACATCAATTGAAAGCTGGGACATTTATACAAAACATATCAAAAAATTAGAGATGTCTTTTTCTTCTTTCAAAAGTTATCTGCCGTTTCGTAAATTATGCCACTTTTGCGCACTGGGCCCGTTTACATAAATGCAGCGTTATTTCGCAGTGTTCACGAACACGAATTAAAATTCTGAACCCACTAATGGAAAGCTGAAAGTTTAAGCTTTTCAAAACACTAAAAAAGTTATCAAAACAATGCCCGCATCATCGAGAAACAGGCAAAAACGGAAACGAACCTCCGATTAGGCCAAATTTTGCGGCACGTGCCTTTGTGTATACATGCAGGCGTAAACTCGGATGCTGTTGTATGTCTTTGCCGGTGCGCATGGAAATGTATGGAGAAAACGTGGCTTAATTTACAAAACTGCAGATAACTTTTGAAAGAAGAAAAAGACATCTCTAATTTTTTGATATGTTATGTATAAATGTCCCAGCTTTCAATTGATGCAAAAATTTTGAAAATCGGTGGTTGCCCTCATGGTGAAAAAAATGTTTTGGTATAAAAATCCAAGATGGCGGCCAAAATCAATATGGCCGACCAAACTTTTTATTATTGTAAATAGTAGCTCTATCTTTCCTCTTTTCAACAACAATTCGTTTTGAGGTGGTTGTTGGAGAAACTTTTGAGTAATAACGGTTTAAATGAGCCACCATTTGACAAAAATCGAGGGGTCTGCAAAAAATGCTGTGGCTCTAACTAACGGGGGGTCCATCAATTTGAGTAACCAAATGCATTTTTCTTACTCTTTAGGCGAGGGCTTTCAGAAAATCGGCACCTTAAACATTTTTGAAGACAAGGTGTAAATAGTGGGCCGGTCTCAGCGAGAATTACCCTTATAGAATACAAAAACAGCATGCCAAATTTTCCAGATATGTATTCAATTCAAACAAACGTCTTGCTAAGAGCAAAACCGGAGATTTCTTTACGGATTTTGTCAAGGACACCTTCAGAAATTCTTTTATGCATTTATTCAGGAACTTCTTCATGGACTCTTTCAGAAACTCCACAAGGGACTTCTCCAGGACTTTCTCCTTCGTAAATTCTTCCAATGACATCTTGCAGGGTTCAGATAGTGATTGTTTCGGGGTTTGTTTCAAAAAAATGCTTCAGGAATTCCTCCCATAATCTCTTCAGCAATTATTACAGATACTTCTACAAGGATGCATCGACGAATTCCTACTGGAATTTGTCCATAGGTTCCTTCAGTGATTGCATCATGGATTGCTCCAGAGAATTTTTCAAGAATTCCTCTATGGGCTTCACCAGACATTCCTCCAGGAATTTCTTCTGGGATATCTATAGAGAGGTTCCTACAGTGATTGTTCCAGTGCTTTTTCGGGGATTCCTCTAGGAAGTTCTCCAGGGATTGCCAAAGGAATGTCAATAGAAATTCTTTCAGATATTTTTGCAAGTGTTTCTTCGGAGATTTCTTCAGTGATTACTTTATATATTTCTTCAAGAATTCCACTAGAGATTGCTCCAATAATTCAATCTGGAAAAATTCGAAGTATTTCGGTAGGAATATCTTACACAAACCCTTACAGGTAATTTTACCAGAAATTATCTAAAAATTAATCCAGCAATTCCTTAAAACATTGTACAAAACATTTTTTGGGGTCCATCCGAAGATTTCCACAATAATTCGTCCAAAAAATATTGCAGACATGGATTCCTTCATATTTTTTTCCTACAGAAACTCTTCCATGAATTTGCTAATTAAGCTTTCCTGGGATTTCCAAAGGAATTCCTCATGGGATTGCTTCCGGGATTCCTCATGGCATTTGTTGAGGAATTCCTCCAGGTTTTTCTTCAGGAATTCCTCCAGGGAATTTATTCTGTGTTTCTTCCAGGAACAACTTCAGGGATTATTAAAAAAAAAATCCTCCAAGAATTCCCCCAGGAACACTTTTTAGAATCCTTTCAGGAGTTCCTCTTGGAATTCTTTCAGGAACTCCCACAGAAATTAATCCAGTACTTTCTTCAGGGACTCCACAGGAACTCCTTCTGGGATTCCTCCTGGGGTTTCTTCAGGAACTCCTGCAGGAATTCATTCAAGAACTGCTACAGGGATTCCTCAAAAAGTTCCTCCACGAACTCTTCTTAGAATACCTTTAGGATTTCTCCAAGGCTTCCATCTGAAATTTCTTCAGGAATTATTCCTGTGATTCCTCCAGAAATTTTTTCAAGGGGTTCCTCCACGAATTTCTTCAGAGATTGCTCCAGGGATTCTTTAAGAAATGCCTCCAGAGAATCCTTCAGATATTCCTCCAGGAATTCTTCTAGAGACTCCAGGAGTGTTTCTAGAGATTCCTCCGTTAATCCCTACAGGGATTCCTCTTCCATGGATTCCTCCAAGAATTTCTGCAGGGCATAACTCGGGAATTGTATCTGAGATTTTTTTTCTGGAACAACTAATTTTAAAAATTTCTCCAAAGAGCCTCCCAGGAACTATTTTTAGGATTCCTTCAGGAATTCCTCCTTGTATTCTTTAAGGAACTCCTTCAGGAATTAATTCAGTACTTCTTACAGGAACTGTTTAGGGCATTAGGAATTCCTCTTGAAATTACTTCCGCGATTCCTTCCGAGTTATGAACTCTTCTAAGGATTCCTCTAGAATTTCTGAAATAATTTCATCTGTGATTTCTTCAGGAATTATTCCTGGTATTTAAGAATTCCTTAAGAGATTCATCCACTAACTTCTTCAGGAATTCCTCTAGGATTTTTTTTTTCAGGAATTTCTCTGGGAATTTCTGCAGGGATTTCTCTTAAAATTTCTCCAGGTTTTCATCTAGATTCCTCCAGAAATTCCACCTGAAATGCCTCTAGAGATTGCTCCAGGAGTTCCTATGAAGATTCCTTTATTAATTCCTACAGGCATTCGTCTAGTATATCTTCCAGGAACCAGGGATCCCTCCAAGAATTCCTACAAGATTTTTTTTTTCAGTTAATTCTCCGAGAAATCCTCCATGGTTTCCTCAATGTATTCCTTCAGGACTTCCTCCAGGCATTCCTCCTGAGATTCCTCCAGTAATTGGTTTCTCCAGAAATCCAGGCAGGCATTCCTCCAGGATTTCATCCAGGAATTTCTCCAGAGCCCCTCTCGGTATTTTTTTCAGGGATTTCACCAAGAATTGAAAAAGGAATCCCATCATAAATTATGTCAGCAATTCATCCAGGAATTTCTCCAGGAAATCCTTCAAAAGTTCTTCCAGGATTATCTCTAGGAACACGTTCTAGTTTTTTTTGCAGGGATTCCTCTAGGAATTCCGTTGAAAAATCGTCAAGGAACTTCTCCAGGGATTTTTCCAGAAATTTCTCCACGAATTCGTCCAAGGATTCCTCCATGGATTCCTTCGAGGATTTCTCCAGGAATTTCACCAGAAATTTCTCTAGAAATTCTTCCAGGAATTTCTTTGGGAATTTTAAGAAATTTCTCCCAGATTTTCTCCAGAGATTACCCTTGAAATTCATCCAGTAATTGGCTTCTTAAACGGCATTGAGATTATTCCATATTCTGAATCTGCATGCCCTGAGCCGAAATCCAAATTTTGATGAATTTTGGTGCCAAGGAACCTATTAAAAAAACAATTTAAAGTTTGTATGGGAGCGATTTGATGAATCACTCCTCGTCGGATTTTGTACTGGGCGGAACTGTCAAACAGTTGCCCAGCTGTCAAAAGGTGATTTCAAAAAATCTCTTTGAAATTGATTTAAGGTATCAAATTAAAGCTCTAAAAATCTGAAAAAAATCATAGTGGCTCAGAAAAAGGTACTTCTTCTTCTTCTTGGCGTAACGTCCTCATTGGGACAACGCCTGCTTCTCAGCTTAGTGTTCTATGAGCACTTCCACAGTTATTAACTGAGAGCTTCCTCTGCCAATGACCATTTTGCATGTGTATATCGTGTGGCAGGCACGATGATACTCTATGCCCAAGGAAGTCAAGGAAATTTCCTTTACGAAAAGATCCTGGACCGACCGGGAATCGAACCCGTCACCCTCAGCATGGTCATGCTGAATACCCGTGCGTTTATATGGGCCAGAAAGGTACTCTTTCATTTAAAAATATGAAATTGTTGAATTTTTCTATATTTAAACCCCCAATCGTTGCAAGCATTCCTCCAAAGACTCCTCCAGGAATTCCTTCAAGGATTCCTCCAGCAATTCCCAAAGAAACTCCTCCAGGGAATTCTCCAGGAATTACCCCAAGGATTTCTTCAGGAATTCCTCCAACAATTTCTCTAGGAATTGATCCAGGAATTGCTCCTGGACATCCTTCAGAAATTATGTCAGAAATTCTTCCAGGAAATGCTCCAGGAATACTTTCAGCAATTCCTCCAGGCATTTCTCGTGAGATTCCTTCATGAATTGCTTCAGGGATTCCCCAAGGGATTTGTCCTCGAATTTCTCCAGGGATATTCCCAGGGATTCCTCCAAAAAATCCTCTAAGGATTCTTCCAGCAAATCCTGTAGGGATTTCTTCAGACATTCTTCCAGGAAATTCTCCAGGAATACATTCAACATTTTTTCAGGGATTCCTCTAGAGATTCCTCCAAGGATTTCTTCACAAATTCCTTCAAGGATCCCCCCAAGAATTCCTCCAGAAATTCCCTCGAGGGTTTCTCAAGCAATTCGTCCAGAAATTCCGCTAGAAATTCCTCCTGGATTTTCTCAAGGGATCAATTCTAAAGTTACGATACTCCGAGCCAAAACCAGAGAATCATAACTACAAACTATAAAAGTATACAAGATATAAATATGCTATAAACCCATGCATGCGACACATTAACCCTCGAGCAGTCGCGTCTTCGACTACCTGCAGCGACGCCACGCTCACATTGTACACCACAAGCGTGCATTTTTCATGGCGCGTGTACTCAGTACACGACGCGACCGCTCCCGGGTTAAATCGTGGCTTTTTCGACCTGCTGAACGCTTAGCAAGATAATATGCTCAGACCATGTTTGGAGCTATCGGTAGTTCAAATGCAAGTTTTAACAATAAAATAGTGCAAAGCTAAAGAGGAACCTAATGGAATTTCTCAAATCACTCAACAAAAGACGGAACATTTCCTATATTCAGCCAATTTATTACAAAGGCTTCCTGAACTTTACCTGCACCCAAACGCGATACATTTTCAACATTCTCCCCCGATTGACCTGCAGTCTACGATCGACAATATTCTGCTCCTCAACGAGTCCAGCATTTTGGAAAAGTGTCCGCAAATCTTCCTGAGTGAAGAAATAAACCAGCGTACCATCACCACGTACGTAGAAGTTCTCCTTCAAACATTTGCCCGGCTTAAACCGTAGCTGGGCCAAGTCGTAACGGCCGTAGTCTCGGAGCAACAACAGTCCTCCCGGTTTCAGATAGCGACCAATTTGGTTGGCGACATGCTGCATGCTGAAATTAAAAGTTATCGACTGACAAACCGACAAATGCAGGTCCAATTCGAAAGAATCAAGCCTTTAAGACAATCCATCCGTATACCCTACAAAGTTCTTAGCTGAATTATCAAAGCCTGGTTACGAACGATGCTGATTTGTAAAGCTAAGATGTGCCAGACCAGAAATTTGAGAACGTCTGGGCTTACAACTATGTAATATCAATTTTGGAATTTGAACACACTTACCGCTCAGGGTCTATTGCCGACAGGACAAATATCAGCACTATAATATCGATACTGTTCTCCTCAAATGGGACGTCCCACGTTTCTGCCGTGGCATCGAGGACAAAAGCCTCGCAGCGTTTTTCGTCGAACTCTTTGCTTTCCTTCAGGATCTGAATTGCTTGCTTCGAGAAATCGCTGGCGTAAATTTTCAAGTTTTCCTCAACGCTGTACTTCAGAATCGGGAACACCGTATTTCCTACTCCACAGCCAACTTCGAAGATGGTTCGCTGCGCATCCGGATCCACCGCCAGGGCTGTCTCAGGATTGCTTCCAGTACTCTCGACTCCCTCCGGGAAAACTCGCTCCGGTGCGTCCTTGGTATTCCGAGGGGCCAGTTCCGGAAACTCCGTGAACAACCAATGTCGGTCCTTGAAGAACCGATTCTGGTGGATTCCGTAGAACTTGTCCCAATTTGCGTCCGCTTCCATCTCGAGTTTCTCCGCGTCTTGGACGCCCATTTTCACCGTGGAGTTTTTCCGGACGCCTTCGAGAGCTGCCTGTTCCTGCTCTTCATCCCATTCGACGTTGTCCCTGAAAACGGAACATGTTTAAAAGATATCAGTGATTCTCACATCCAGCGGCTGCCCACTAACCATGTATTGAAATCGAATACCCTTGCCGGATCTTTCAGAAATCTCTCGCCAATGCGAGGCTTCTTCCGGTAGCGAGTGAACTCATAATCGGTATAAAATCGCAACGCCCAACAAGGGTGCTTGTAATTATTGAGAGAGCGAAAATGAAACAGAACCCTACCAAGCATTGTGCTGGAAAACATCGTCCTCTTCCGACAGGAAGCGATTGCCAAATTGTGGTCGTTTCCCGTTTGCAGGAGCGTCTTCTTCCGCAGCTGAGACCGGCGATTTCACAGCACTGGTTTCCATCTGAAATGTGAGAGGAACTGTGATTTCATTGTCCTTATCGAATCTTATAGAACTTGTAATCGAACTTACCTATCCTAGAACCAGTATTAGGCCCAAATCGATTCCAGATCCGCACCAGAAGACACACCAAAAACCGGCAGAAACGGCACGCTAGCAGGACAACAAAACAACAAACATATGATTTTGACAGTTCACGCGTTACGATTATATTAAAATTAGACTGTTTCAGAACCAAAAAAAAAAAACAGTAACGGTATTCAGTACGTACATATCAAAATGTCCTATGTGCGACATTGGCAAGCATCGAAGCAACGTCAAAATCACATTCAAAATCAAAACAATGCAGTGTACTTGCAGTATAAAAGCCGATTGTTTTCAGCTGGGATATGATTGCCATAAGTGATCTTACGCTCCAAATTCAAATTATTTGAAAACAAACAATAGGAAGTAAGCAGCTGCGCTTATGCTAAAGTGCCGGTAGTGGCGCTTTTCTGATAAATGCGGTAAACGTGATAACAGTGTAAACAAGCAGAAAAGTTTGCGCTACGGAATCATAGACGGCGCTCGTGTTCCATGTGTTTTTCACATATACAGCGGCGCCGCCTGGCACTTATCCACTCGAAACATCATGCGCAACACGGGTGGAAAATGCCAGTCAGAAAAAAAGAAGTAAACAACTTGAAATTTGTATGGTGATGTAATCAATTCTCTGTTACTGCAATGAATCCAGTAGAAACGCTTAGGGATAATGATTTTGTTTCTAATTTGCAACTTTTTGCCCCAAGGCACAAATCGCTGCGATGCGGAACAAGTGCAAGCCAACGATTTGTCCATACAAGAAAAATGATTTTACTTTTAATGTGGTGGCGCCATCTCTGATAAAAACAAGCTTTGATTTCTTACTATTACTGCACTGCACCGATTGATTCCACTCTTTTTGTTTGCATACGAGCTCATTTCTAACGAAAAATATTAAAAAAAAAAACAAAACAAACAGCGCTTCCATCTAGTGTTTTAGTAGGATGAAAATGGGAGTCACATGCTTAATAAGGAAACCAGTATCCAGTGCGATAGAAAACGAAATTACAAGCGAAATTACCATCTTCAAAATTGCGAGGCAAATTGGATACTTTAATGGTGTTGAGAAATTGTTAGGGTTTGGGTACTATAGTAGTGGACCCCCTAAGCCATCTAAATTTACTTCTGCGGCTTTTTAGCTATGTTTCGGCAGTGGATTGTTCCAAAGTGGAAATTTATAACAAGTTTCATGTCCCCTCTTTATGTTAAGATCATCAAATATACAACACTAGTAAATTATTCCAGTGAAATGTGCATTTGAAAATACGCATCGGTGTTGCCAATAGTGGACCCCACCGGGGTCCATTATAGGATTTTTTACAAATAGCTTGGTGCCTATAGTGGACCCCCCCATTTGATTTCCATGTTAGCTGTCACGCTGCCGACGGAGCCTATAGTGGACCCTCCTGAATGTGCCTATAGTGGACCCTTTTTTGTGTTTACATTCATTAAATAGTTAAAATAATCGATTTCTGTGGCCTCTGGTCAATTTGCTTGCCAGGAACGGCTGTGTAGCAATGTAACTGATGTTCTCCCGATGGAAGTTGCCTGGAAACAGTTGATTTGGGCATTTATATTTGGGTTTTTCTGTGGGGGGTCCACTATAGGCGCAGGGTCCACTACTAGCACACAACCCCTATATTCTGAATATGCATGCCAAACTGGGCCGAAATCCAAATTTTCATGATTTTTAGTGCCCGGGAACCTACACTGAGGATAATTACCGTATACAATTTATGTGTGAAACTACATATTTTTTTTGCAATTTGCAATATAAGCATGGGAAACATAAGAAGTAAAAGGTTTCCACCATATGAAAAATAAGTTTTTAGTGACATAAACATAATCTGCGTCACTACATACAATTTATGTGTGGGAATTATAACTTCTATGTTTCGAGGAAACATAATTATTATGCATTATATTCTTATGAAAAATTATAAATCAAATAAATAATAGTTATTTTTTTCTATTTTGATTGAAAAACAGAAAAATCCGTAATATATTTGTTCATTTATTGTAATTGTTTGAATATTGCAATCATTGCAAATGTTTTGTCTGCTGCGTTGTCCGCTGTGATCAAGCGTCTACTGCTGACACCCGAGCTGACACCAATCCAGCTCTGGTTCCTGCTGCATGCACATCCGACGTCGTCAACGGTGGTGTTGTCCTCTATGTAAGAATGGGTTGTTGGGGCCATCAGGCATCTGGTCAAACTGAGTGTCTTTCCTGGATCCACAGTAGGCTGACTACGATTTCTTTGGTCAAAGTGCAATGGTTATCAATGCAAAAACACCGTGATTGAATGTGACCTTGTGTGACCTACTCGGCCGTGCTTCTTCGGATGACGGTGACGGGGGCTGTCGAGGTATTGGCTGGAGTAAAGACAACTTCAGTAGGCTCCAGTGGCAAGATCCGTGACGACATACAAGCCCTGATAATTTCAATGAATTTTAAACATTTCACGATTTAGACACAATAACTTTTGCTTTTACCTGCATGCCGGAAGAAGCCTTGGCAGTTGCAATCCCTGAATCGAGGCCAAAATTTTACATTTTGATATTCTATCCCTAAAATATTATAAGGGTATCAAGTACTGTGGTGTGATTATGCGTAAAGAATATACTTACTTTAGTTTCTCGTAGTTTAGTAGATACAAATAATCAGATCATTCCAGATAAGCACAATGTTCTAGACACCATTTTGTTTCTGGATTGGTGAGACCGGGCGAGATCCAGGGCAAGACACAAAAATTATGTTTGAAGTGTAATGATTTTTAACTGTAGGAAATCAAACATACTTTTTATGTAGGCAAAGCCGTATAAATTGAATAGGCTATGCTATAGTAGATGAAAGGACCAGTATGGATATTATGTTTGCACTCATGAAAACAAGGCTTAGGCTGTCTTACAAAAAATAAGCGTGGCAGTTACATACATTTAAAGTTTGCATTTTTATCGGTGTAGTTAAAAATCAATTTGAAGTCGCTCCCATACAGACTTGTTGGAATCACTCCTCGTCGTATTTTGTACTGGGCGGAGCTGTCAAGCAGTTACCCAGCTGTCAAAAGGTGATTTATAAAAATCTATTTGAAATTGGGTTGTTTAGGGGTATCAGGATTATTTCATAATCGGATTCTCCGCCCAAAAATTAGTCGAAATCCAAAATTTCTTAATTTTAGGAGTCCGGGAACTATTTTTAAAATTCATTTAAAGTTTGTATGGGGAAATTTTTTTGTTCGGGTCGAACTGTCACTTTATCGATTGAACTGTCATTCTAGCCACGAAAATTAAAACTGTTTTGTTAATTTAATCATCAAAACAAAGGTATTGGAATCCAATAAAATCACGTTATACTCAGAAAAATGAGCTCTTTCGAGTGAGCTAAAGAAAAAAGCAATATTTTATTCACTAAACAACCCAATTAATTTTGGGCATCAAAATGAGGTTCTTAAAAACTTAAAAGAAATCATAGTGACTCAGGAAAAGGTGATCTTTCGTGTAAAATATTCTCCGTGAAGTTGAAACCCGGAATTTTCGACTAGCGAAGTTGGATTTATTTCTCCAAATCCGTGCGTCGGACTAACTTCGGAAGTGCCACAGTTAAAAATAATGTAATGTGCCTCGATGTAATTGGGATTTAACGTAAAAAATCCGATGTAACAGTGATTTTCTGATGCAAAATTACATCGGTGCGATGGCAAATTACACCATCTCTGAAATTACACAAAAATATAATATCAACTTTTCTTTGCATCGATCCTGTGTAATTTTCACGTCGAAAGAATGTGAATATTACACAGAAACTGCTGCAACCAAGTGGTTGCGTTTAAAATGTGTACGTTTACACAAAGTCGATGCGATATCGTATTCCCCTCGATGCGATAATGCATCTCGCAACACTGCGCAGATTGTTGTGATCGACCAACGCAGACAGAATGAAGCTGCCATGTTTAATTTGGAAAAGCAAGTGTTCAAGTGTTTTCTGGATATTTTCGTCGCTATTTTCGCTATTTTAAAGGTAATTGAAATATTTTGCGACTATTTCTTTGTTTATTATATAATTATTTGATTATTATAGGTGAAATCAACGTGCCAGCGGTTCTGACCACGCAAAGTAGGAACGAACCATAGCAGGAACCGCTTGGTCGATTGATCACTATCCCGCTGCTAATCCGACCAACTTCCACAGATCAGTGGACATCTCTGACCTTCTGGTTGTTCACAACCTGGTTTAAATGTGTCCCCCGGAATAATAACTCCCAAGTGTCGTCGCTGCCGCCTAATACCGTAAATTGAATCCTGTTCGTAGATCAGTGGCAAACCCTGAGAATTTCCCGCAAAGATTTGGCCACTCCAGATCTTCCTCTGCACACGATGCTTTTGCCGTACACCGGAACATGGGCACCCGCAAACCTAACGCTGCACAAATTGGAGGATAAACAGCTGGAACCGCTGGAACGGACGATCGTAGTTAACAATCGAGCAAAAGTACGAAATGCGCGTTCCCGTCCGCTACCGGAAGTCCCCGGAGAACGATCCACAGTAAGTTTCGTTGCGTCTTAGTATGGTACAGCTAAATGATTACGTTTTTTTTTTGTTCTTGCAGTGTGGATGTACCAAATCGAACAGCTGGAGTTCTGCTTGAACAATCAACCCGCCTACACATCCGGTCACATGGAAAATTTTTTGATGAGCCGTGGCAAGAAGGACAGTCGTTACCAGCTGCGCATATCCCATGCGGACGATACGTTTCATTACTTTGCCACGATGACCCAAAGGAGATTAACATGGCGATCCGATGAGCCAAGCTGCACTGGTTGCACATTGCGTACCCCAGCGCATCCGAAAGCGATCTGGTCGATTACCTAACGCACGATTTCGCCCGGAAGGGCTGGCACCTCAAGACGGGACCCCAAACGACCGACAACTACAATCTGGAAGCTCATGTACCACGACGATCCGCTAGATGCCCACCTGAAGGAGGGAGATTTTCCTCGGCAACCACTTGGATGGGTACAGCGTGCGGATAGGGGCATCGTTTGGAGAAATGGTCAGCGCTTTAGTTTTACGCTGTTCTCACCGGAACGACGTACAACCTGTCGTCGCACAGCGAGCAGGTCCGCGACAAGTGGATGATCGTTATGCAGAAGCGATACCTGAGTCTGCAGCATATTTCGAGTAAGTTTCTATGGGTGATGATTATTTTTTGTTGTACCTTGTTTGATTGCGCGTAACATGATTGTTTACTTTAAGCGACCTCTGATTAGTTCAGAGGTTCAGGAGCTCTTCGGCATTTCCTCCAGAAGTTTCACGAAAAATCCTCCAGAATTTCTGAAAAATGACTCCAGAAGTTCTAACGGAAATTTCTTCAGGAGTTCTTCGAGATTTTCTTTGTGAGTTCCTCCAGGGATCTACAGAAATTTCTTAAAGTATTATTCGTGTATTCCACAAGGAGATCTGCGGAAAATCCACTAGGAAATTACGGGAAATCCGTCAGAAGTTCTGGACTTCCCCCTGAAGTTTCTTCTGGAACTCCTCTAGGAGTTCTTTAAGAGTTCCTTCGAGAATTCCTCCAGGAAAGAGACAAATGTCGAGAACGGTAGTCAAACAAAACAAACAAACTAAACAAAAAAAAATCCTCCAGGAATTATTTTTCGGGAATTCTTCCAGAAGTTCTTAAAGAGTTTTACGGGAATTATTTAAAGAGATCCTTCGAGAATCCCTTCATGAGTTCTTCCGGGAATTCCTCCAGGAGCTCTTAGCGAAATCATCCAAAACTTTTATCGAGGATTCCTCCATAAGTTCCTTCGGGAATTTCTTCTACTATTACTTAGGCAGTTGTTTTAGGAGTTTCTCCTGGGGCTCCTCAGATATGTATCTACAGCAGCTCTTCATGAAATCTTCCAGGAGTTCCTCGGCAATTTCTTCAGGAGTTCTACGGAAATTTCTTTAGGAGTTACTTTGGGAATTTCTTCAGGAATTCCATCAGGTATTCATTTGGAAATCCCTCTAGGAGTTGTAAGTGAATTCCTCCAGAAGTTCTTCGGGAGTTTCTTCGCGAATTCTATCAAGAGTTTCTCCTGGATTTACTGCAATAGTTTCTTTGGGAATTCCTTCAAAATTTCCGTTGCGAATTCATCCAAGAATTCTTTCGGAAATTCCGCCAGGAGTTCCTTTGGGGTTTCCTCCAGCAGTTCCTTCAGGAAATCCTTCAGAAGCTCCTTGGAAAATTCGTTTGAGAATCTCTAGGAATTGTACGGGAATTCTTCCAGAAGTTCTTCGGGCGTTTATTCCGGGAATTTCTTCAGGAATTACATTAAGAGTACTTTTGGAAATTCCTCAAAAAAAAACTAAGGGAGTTCCTCTAGAAGTTTTTGTCCGGAGTTCCTTCGGGAATTCCTCCAGAAGTTCACTCCGGAATATCTCTAGGAGTTGTACAGGAATATCTTCAGAAATTCTTCTGAAGTTTCTTTAGATTTTTTTCCAGGAATCATTTGTGAATTACCTAAAGAGTGCCGTCGGAAATTCCTCCATGAGTCCTTTAGGATTTCTATAAGGAGTTCTTTTAGGAGTTTCTTCGGGGATTCCACCAGAAATCCTTTCGAGAATTTCTTCAGAAATTCTTTGAGAATACTCCCAGGGGGCCCTTCGGGATTTCTTCCTTGAGTTCTTTGGGAATTCCTCCCAAATTTGTTCAGGAGTTCTTTGAGGATTCCTTCAAAAGTTGTATGGTAAATACTCCAAGAGTTCTTTGGTAGTTTGTCCAGCAGTTTTACGAGAATACTTCCAGAAGACTGGAGGTTTGAGTGTTCGACTGTTTGGATGCACTAGATGTTGGATTTCTCGGCTATGCACTCACCAAACTCCTTGGAACGACAACTGCATAGCCGAGAAATCCAACATCTAGTACCTCCAGAAGTTCTTCGAAAATTCCTCCAGAAGCTCTTCCAGAATTGCTCTAGTAGCTTTTTTTTTTAAATCCTTTCAGAAAATCTTTGGAAATTCCTTCAGGAGTTCCTTCGGAATATCTTGCAGAAGTTCACTGATATATGTTGTCCTTTACTGGCATCAGGTTTGACAGAAACTCCCTATCGAGAAAATTAGGATGCGATTTCTGCGAATTTCTGAGGAGAAAAAATAAAACTCAGAAATCACTACGCAAAACCTCAACAGCACCGAGCTGAGCTTGTCGCGCAGCGATGAGTTCGTCCAATACTCATAATTGCGTGTTGTGTTTCTCACGTCCACTTACTCAAAAAGCTCTCGCGAGTTCCACTCCCATACAAAGAAAGACTCTCGAGGCAAAAATCGCACTCTTTTATCCAAAATCATTAACGGCTCTATTTACGGATCCAAGAGTTCCTCGGGTATTATTCATCCATGAGTTCCTCGTGAATTCCTGTAGGAGTTCCTCGAGGATTCCGCCTGAAGGTACTCGGGAATTCCTCCTGGAGTTTCCCGGAAATATCTCCAGGAGTTCCTCGGAAATTCCTCCACTATTTGCTCGGGAATTCTTCGAAGGATTTCCTTGCGAATTCCTCCAGGAGTTCCTCGGAAATTCCTTCAAGAATTCATTTGAAATTCCTCCAGGAGCTCCTCGGGAATTACTCCAGGAGTTCATTGGGAATATCCCCTGGTGGTCCCTTGAATTCCTCCGGAAGTTCCTCCATGAATTCCTCCAACAGTTCCAAATTGCTCTAGGAGTTCCTCGAAAATTCCTCCTGGAGTTTCCTGGAAATTTCTCCAAGAGTTCCTCGGATATTCCTCCACTAATTCCTCTAAGGAGTTCCTCGGAAATTCCTGCTGGAATTTCTCGGGAATCCTTCCACGAGTTTCTCAGAAATTCCTCCAGAAGTTTTTCGGGAATATTATCAGAAGTACCTCGAGAATTCCTTCAGGAGTTCCCCGTAAACATCTGCAGGAGTTTTCCGGAAATATTTCCAGAAGTTTCTAGGGAATTTATTGTGGAGTTCCTCGGAAATTCCTCCAGGAGTTCCTTGGAAATTTCTCCAGAGTTCCTTGGAAATTTCTCCGGGAGTGCCTCAGGAATTACTCTAGAATGTCCTCAAAGATTCATCCAGAAGTTCCCAGTTCCAAGTTTTTCCAAGAGTTCCTCGGAAATTCTTCCATCATTCCCAAGTTGTTCCTGGAGTTCCTCGGAAATTCCTCCTAGAGTTACTCGAGAATTTCTTCAGGAGTTACTCGAGAATTGCTCCAGGAGCTCCAAAAAATATCTGCAGCAGTTCTCCGGGAATATCTCCAGAAGTTCCTCGAGAATTCCTCCAGGCAAGCCTCCAGGAGTTCCTTGAAAATTTCTAAGGAGTTCCTCGAGTATTGCTCCAGGAGCTCCTAGGATTCCTTCAGGAGTTCCTCGAGAATTTCTCCAGGAGCTCCCCAAAAATATCTGCAGCAGTTCTTCGGGAATATATCCAGAAGTTCCTCGGAGATTCCTCTGAAATTCATCTAGGAACTCCTCGGGAATTCCTCCAGGAGCTACTCGGGAATTCTTCCAGGAGTTCCACGGAATTTCCTCCTGAAGTTGTTCGAGAATTCCTCATAGTGCTTTTCTAAAATTACTCTAAGAGTTCCTCGGGAACTATTTAAGGCAAATTTAAGGAGTTCCTCTGGAATCCCTCCTAAAGGTCCTCTGAATTCCACGAGGATTTCCTCGGGAATTCCTCCATCAGTTCCTCTGAAATTCCTCCAAGTTCATTGGGAATTCGTTTCTCGGCAATTCCTCCAAGTTCCTCGGGAATTTTTCCTGGTGTTCCTCTGAATTCTTCCAGGAGTTCCTCAGAAATTCTTCCATCAGTTCCAGATTGCTCCCAGTGTTACTTAGGTATTCCTCTAGGAGTTCCTCGGCAATTGCTTCAGGAGTTCCTCAGAGACTGTTCCAGAAGCTCCTCATGGATTCCTCTAGGGATTCCTCGGAAATTCTTCAGGAGCTCCCCAGAAATGTCTGCAGCAGTTCTTCGGGAATATCTCCAGAAGTTCCTCGTGAATTCCACCTTGAGTTCCTTGAAAATTTCTTCGGGAGCTTCTCAGGAATTTCTCAAGAAATTTCCTTGAGGATTCATCCAGGAGTTTCTAGAAATTTTTCATCAGCTCTGGAATATCTCCAGGAGTTCCTCAGAAATTCCTCCAGGAGTTCATCGGGAATTCTTCATGAAGTTCTGCGGGAATTCCTCCTGGTGTTCCTCTGAATTCCTCAAGGAGTTCCTCGGGAATTCTTCCAGCAGTTCCTCGGAAATTCAACCAGGGGCTCCTCAGAAATCCGTCCAGCAGTTCCTCAGGAATATCTCCAGAAGCTCCTCGGGAATTGCTTCAGAAGTTCCTCGGATATTTCTTCTAGAGTTTCTCGGGAATTACTGCAGTAGTTCCTCGGGAATTGATCCAGGAATTCCTCGTAAATTCCTCCAGGAATTTCTTGAAAATTCCTTCAGGAGTTCCTCGGGAATTTCTTCATAAGATTCTCTGAAATTCGTCTAGGAGTTCCTCGGGAATTCCTCAAAGAGTTCGTCGAGAATTCCATCAGGACTTCCTCGAAAATTCCTTCTGAAGTTCCTTGGAAATGCTGCAGGAGTTCCTCAGACATTGTTCCAGAGGCTCCTCGGGGATTCATCTAGGGATTCTTCGGAAATTCTCCAGGAGCTCCTCAGAAGTATCTGCAGGAGTTCTTCGGGATTGATTTGATTGATTTGTCTTTATTTAAGAGACTTTCAGCCCTTGGCTGGTTCGTCTCTCTATTTCTTCGGGAATATTTCCCGAAGTTCCTCGTGAATTCTTCCAAACACCGCTAGCCATGATGGTCTCCAATAGCGGAAGGTCCGAAAGAGCTTGAAACTATTGAGAAATCATCATGTCTACAGGTCGTAAGCCCTGATAAAGTGTGGAACGTTTTGATGGCTGTGATCCCTGACCATCATGTCAAAACCCAGGGATACCCAAGTGACCATACTGTTATGGTGTAGGGGTTGCGTGTGTGAGGCGCATATATCGACAGGCATTGCTATGGACCGTTAGGGCTGAGTAGGGTCGAGGAATGGATCTACGATTGCTGAATTATACTGAAAAAGTCGTAATGCAGCAGTGGTGGCACCGCTTTCCGCTTTTGTTCGGCCATGGTGGTTTGTGTGGGGTGGTGCGTGTCGGTGTGTGTGTGCTTTGTGCGTGCGGTGCTTACGGCTTCAGCAGGGTGGTTACTTGGGTAGTGTGGGATAATTGGGTTTGGGACTGAGGGGGTCGTCGTTGATAAGGCCGACATCATTGAGTGCTCAGTGTTGGCGGTTGTATTGGTGACGATTTCTTCAGCCTTAAGATCTCATTTATACCACGCACAGATTTTTGGGAAGAGGGAGTACTTTGTAATGCAAGAGAGGGATTTAAACTCTGCGTTACGGGTTGGGCGAGGTCATGCAGATAGAAGCAACCCAGGTGACCGTGCGGCTCGGACAGTGATGCATGAATGAGTGCGGTGTGGGTGAGGTGCGCTGCCCTGTGGGTGCAGTTGAGTCCGGGTTGGAGTGGAAAGAGACCCTTCTCTACTCTAGGTCGGTTTCGGTTGTACGGGCGTGGTAGTGTTTGTCTTATTTGTGCCGTGTTGTGCGTGATTTGCGGCTCGAGCTGCGTGGTTACTTGGGAAGTATTGTGCTCTGTAATCTAGATTTTGGTTTTAAGGTGAAGCTAAGGCTGGGCTGTGCCTCGGATTTGTTGGGCGCAGGTCGGGAGAGCTGGTGGCAGTTTGTGCTGGGGGGTTTACTCGATTGGTTATTCACTGATGGTGGCCAGTCGATCGACTCATCGGCGCTGCCTGTTGTTTGGTTCTTGGGGTTTGTGCTCTCGAGGTTCGGGGCGTTGCTTCGTTGTATCTTCGCTTTAATACTAATATTCCTTGTTTGATTTAACTGACTGTTTTTTACAGGCGTTTAACTCATTCTATTTCATAGATTGCCAAATTTAAGGGTAATGGTTCAATAGGGTGTTAGCTATCAGAGTGGATTAGAACGAGTTGGCGCCTACAATACACCAACACTGACACACACACTCCAATACTTACACGCACACATGCACCTACAACTAGCTGTAAAAGACCAGTGGGCGGGACAATGGTGCCTACCCAACAGTTGTAGGTGGGGTGTTTGGCTTAGCTACATGACTTGGTCCGGCAAGCCCATAAACATCAATTGGTAGACGTATTGCCTAGTGAAAAGACAACGCAGATGGGCGAAAGCCAGGGGATGCGTTGATAATAGCAGAATAGCAGAATAGCAGAAGTTCCTCGTGAATTCTTCCAGGAGTTACTTGAAAATTGCTCGGGAAGCTTCATCCAGAATTTTTAAGGAATTTTTCAAGAGTTCATCTTAAATTACTCCAGTAATTCCTCGAAAATTCCTCCAGGAGTTCCTCAAGAATTCAACCAGAGGTTTTTTTAATTTTATTTTTTTTGTAAATTTCAACTACAGGAGTTCCTCAGAAATTCCTCCAGAAGTTCCTCAGGAATATATCCAGAAGATGCTCGAGAATTGCTTTAGGAGCATCCATCCAGGATTTCTTCAAAAAATCCTACAGGGGTTCGTCGGGAATTCCTCCAGTAGTTTCTCGAGAATTGATTCAGAACTTCCTCGGAAATTGCTGCAGGAGTTCCTCTGGTATTACACCAGGAGATCCTCGAGAATTGTACCAGGAGTTCTTCGGGAATTGCCTCAGGAGTTCCTTTAGCAGTAATTGCTCCAGAAGTTTCTTGGGAATTTCTGTAGGAATTTCCGTGGAACTCCTGGAGCAAGTCCCGAGAAAATCCCGAGGCAGTTCTGGATAAATTCCCGAGGGACTTTTGGAAGAATTCCAGAGCAACTCCTGGAGAAATTCCTGAGGAATTCCCAAGGAACTATTGGAAAAAATCCCGAAAAACTCCTGGAGGAATTTCCTAGCAACTTCTGGAGGAATTCTCGATGAGCACCTGAAGGAATTTTAGTGTACCTGCGGGAGAAATTCTTGGGAAACTCCTGAAGGAATATCCTTGAAACTCCTGGATGAATTATCGGGAAACTCCAGGGAATACTGCCGTGGAATTCCCAAGAAAAACGCATTTCTGAGGAGCTACGGGAGGAATTTTCGAGGAGCTCATGGAGGTATTTTCGATAAACTCCCGAACACCTTGTGGAAGTACTCCTGGAGATATTTCTGAGGAACACCTGTAGTTGAAATTCACAAAAAAGAGAAACCGATTGTTGAATTCTCGAGGAACTGCTGGTGGAACTCAGAGGATCATCAGGAGGAATTCCCGATGAACTCATGGAGCAATTTAGGAGGAACTCCTGGTGCAAATTGCCTAGGAACTCCTGGATGAATCTTCGAGGAAATGTTTGAGAAATTCTGAGGAGCTTCTGGAGTAATTTTCAAGGAACTCCTGAAGGAATTCACGAATTTTTGAGGAATTCTAGAATTTCTGAGGAATCCCTAGAGGAATCTCCGAGGAACTTCTGGAACAATTCCTGAGCAATTTCCGAGGAACTTCAGAAAGAAATTCCCGAGAAACTCCCTGAAGAATTCCGGAGGAACTCCTGGAAGAATTCCGGAGGAACTCCTGGAAGAATTCCCGAGTAACTCCTGGAGAAATTCCCAAGGTGTTCCTGGAGGAATTCTCGAGGAACTCTTGGAGCAATTCTAAAGAAACTTCTTGAGGAATTCAGAGGAACACCAGGAGGAATTCCCGAAGAACTTGTCGAAGAATTCCCGAGGAAATCCTGGAGGAATTTCCGAGAAACTCCTGATGAAATTCAAAGGAACTTCAGGAGGAATTTCCGAAGAACTCTTGGAGGAATTTCAAAAGAGCTCTTGGAGGAATTCCCGAAGAACTTCAGGAGGAATTCCTAGAGGAATTCAGAGGAACACAAGGAATTATTCCCGAGGTTCTTCAGAAGGAATTCCCGATGAACTTGGAGGAATTTCAGCGGAACTCTTCAGGAGCTTCCGGGAGCTCTTCAGGAATTTCTCAAGAATTTCCTCGAGTATTCATTCAAGTGTTCCTAGGAATTTTTCATCAAGATTTTCTCTAAAATTCCTCCAGGAGCTTCTCGGAAATTCCTCCAGGAGCTTCTCGGAAATTCCTCCAGGTATTCCTCGAGAATTCCATCAGTTCCAAGTTGCAGCCAGAGTTTCTCTGAAATTCCTCTAGAAATTCCTCTATAGGAGTTCCTCGGGAATTTTTTCAGGAGTTCCTCAGGAATTGCTCCAGAAGCTCCTCGAGAATTCCTAGGAATTTTTCATCAAGAGTTCCTCTGGTATTCCTCCGGAGTTCCTCTGGTATTCTTCCAGGAGTTCCTCGGAAATTCCTCTAGGAGTTCCTCGGAAATTCCTCGAGGAGTTCCTCGGTAATCGCTCCAGGAGATCCTCGAGAATTGTTTCAGAAGTTCTGCGGGAATTGCTTGAGGAGTTCCTCAGTATTTTTTTTTTATCTGTATTAACGAGATTTTTAACCCTAGGCTAGTTCATCTCGGGACACACGCTTTTTTTTACCCGCCACTATCCCCCACACCAAAAAACTCGCACAGAGAGTTCCCTGGTAGTGGACGTAACAATCTAAACTCTATGCTGCAAAGAAAAAATAATAAAAAAAGACAAATATATTACAAGGAAACGGTATTGATAGTGTTTGGTGTGACATCCCAGTGGAACCGATTGTTCCTTTTAAGGGAGCCACTTTCAACTAAAGTATATACAAGTAAATTAAAGACTAATATTAAATTAAAGACTTGTTTGTGATAGGAGGTGCAAAATTTCTTAACCAAGAATGCTGGAAACATGTAATTGCTCCAGAAGTTTCATGGGAATCTCTTGGAGGAATTTCCGTGGGACTCCTGGAGGAACTCCAGTAGAACTCGTGGAGCAAGCCCCGAGAAAATCCCGAGGCAGTTCTGGGCGAATTCCCGAGGAACTTTTGGAAGAATTCCAGAGCAACTCCAGGAAAAAATCCTGAGGAATTCCCGAGGAACTCCTGGAGGAATTTCCGAGCTACTTCTGGAGGAATTCCCGAGGTGCACCTGAAGGAATTGTAGTGTACCTGCGGAAGGACTTCCCAAGGAACAACAATTCATGGGGAACTCCTGAAGGAACATCCTTGAAACTCCTGGATGAATTACCGGAGAGCTCCTAGGAATACTGCCGTGAAATTCCCAAGAAAAACTGGACGCATTTCCGCGGAGCTACTGGAGGAATTTCCGAGGAGCTCGTGGTGGAATTTTTGAGGAACTCCCGAGAAACATGTGGAGGAACTCCTGGAGATATTCTCGAGGAACTCTTGACATTTTCGTCACGGTTGATACCCGAAGTTTCTCCACACGCGACAATCGAGTTTTATCCAAATCCAAATGTGAAACCTAACGTCGGACGTAGTGCGCTGGGCAGCGGATCCGGGCCTCCATCCAGCGCGCTTTGTCGTACGTCTGACACACGGTTCAAGAGAAAAATCGATTTTCGCGTGTCAAAAATTCCGATTTTCAACTGCACGAACAATAGAATTCCCGAGAAAATCCTAAAGTAACTCCCGAGAAATTTGCGAGGAACTCCTGAAGGAATTCCCGAGGAACTTATGGAGGAATTCCTGAGGAGCTCCTGAAGGAATTCCCGAGGAGCTCCTGAAGGAATTCCAGTGAAACTGCTGGAGAAGTTCCCGAGGAACACCTGAAGAAACTCCCGGGGTACTTCTGGAGGAATTTCCGAAAAACTGTTGAAAGGACTCCCGAAGCACTCCTGGAGAAATTTTTGACGAACTCCTGCAAGAATTTACAAGAAACTTCTGAAAGAATCCCCGAGGAACATCTGCAGCAATTCTCGAGGAACTCCTGCAGGAATTTCCGAAGAACTCCTGTAGAATTTTCCGAAGTCCTCCTGCAGGAATTCGTAGATAAACTCCTGCAGATATTCCTGGGAAAGGAATAGCCTTAGAACTCTAGGATTAATCCTTGACGAATTCCTGAGGAGCTCTTAAAGGAATTTCCGGGAAACTCTCAGAGAACTCATGAGAAATTTCCCGGGGAGTATCCTGGATGAACTACCGGGAACTCCTGGAAATACTACCGTGGAGTTCCTGGAGGTATTCCCTAGGAACTCCTGGAGGAATTCCCTAAGAACCTTGGCAGGACTTCCGAAAGAACTCCTTGTGGATTCCCCAAAGTCCTCCTACAGAAATTCCTGGAGAAAATCCTGCATAAATATCCGAGGAAGGAGGAACCTTGGAATTCTTGGATGAAACAGCGAAGTGCTCTGGGAAGAGCTCCTGGAAAAAGAGTTTAAAAAAAAAAAAATAGTTATTTAATCCAAATTAATCAAACAATTATTAATGCTAATGATTATCATTGAATATTTATATATTTTAGATTGACGACGCCACTGTCTTCAAGCAGTACTTTATACGCCGCTTCCGTCAGAATGGTCGCCTGCAGAACCAACTTGAATTATATATATTATATAATAATGATTCTTATAGAATGTTATAAGTAAATTAAATTTTATAAAAAAAAACCTACGATACAAATAAAATTTCCCTCTACGATATACTTTTTCTCATTTTCCTCCTGAATGGCTGATTAAATTGTATTTGATCCTATTTCGACTTAAATTTTGTGTAGCATTAAAAACCTAGTGGTTTTTCAGCTACACAAATTTTTTCGTCGAAAAAAGATGAAATTCAATTTAATCATCCATTCAGGAGAATTCGCAAGCGTTTACATCGTTTTCTTACGTACATTGCAAGGATTGCATCGCACCGTGTACGTCGAATAAATTACATCACAAGAATTACATCGGATCTGTTTATTACATCAACAGCCGTCGAGTACATCGGGCTGTGTAATATTAATCAATCGATGTAACGACCTGGTTGCAGCGATTTCGATGTAATATTCAACAACTTTTTTTGCTGTGTGGTGCGCTGTATAGCGGACCAGGTTTACTATACAGCGCACTACGTCCGAAGTTAGTTTTGACGCACGGATTTGGAGAAAAATCCAACTTCGCTAGTCGAAAACTCCGATTTTCAACTAAATTGAGATTAAAAAATCTATATTCTTCATAATTTGAAACCCCAAGGATAAGAGAAATTAGAAAAATAACACAGCGTCCCGTATCACCTTAAAACATTTTTCTATCTGGAAAGCTTCATCGGCGCACATCCCTATGTCGTTTTCGTTTTTGCGCCGGTGCTACACCGCTTCGTGCTACACTTTTTGCTGAATAAACGAACATTTTCGGTGCAGTTGCATTGGTGTGCGTGTATAAACACCAAAATATTAACAACTTCGCAAACGCTGATTGGTGGACACGGTGTGCACCTGCTACACTCCCGATTTTTTGAGTGCTACACTATCATGCGCGGTGCAGAAAAAGTGCTGCACCGGTGTAGCACGAAAATCAAAAACGAACACTTTCGGTGCAAAAGTGCTACACCGGTGTAGCACCACCGCAAAAACGAAAACGACACTAGTAACGTAACGCATTTGATAAAAAAAAACTGTCAAATTTGTTTACATCAAATTTTCATCCAACCTGGGAAAATTTCCTCAATTTTCTCGACTTTTTCGTGAAATTCTTGCACGAAAATGGATTTAAATCAATCAGAACCACAAGATTTAAGGTAAGCCAGTTATAAAGTATAAATTCCTATCATTATTCAATGTGAATACCCGCAGCCCAACGGCCGTTCAATCAAACACCCTTCCCGGAGCGGATCCATCGCCAGTGGAAGTGATTGTCTGCGAGGGGGATGCACTCCCGGAACAGCCGGCGGAGATGGTCCGACGTGAGTGGAAAGAAATCACGGCGGAGTTTTTCGGCTGCGTCAAGGAACTACAGCTGGGCGAGCTGATCCATGACAACATGTTCGGACTGTTCGATGCCATGTCCGCAATCGAGATGATGGACCCGAAGATGGATGCTGGCATGTGCTGCAACAAGGAGGCCACTCCGTTGAACTTTCAGACCGCTGTGGAGGTAAGGGGATCAGATGGTACTATTAAGTGTAATTCATAAATGCTAAGATAAATGTTTTTGTTTCGTTTTAGAGTGGCAAAATGAAACTAGTTAATCTAGAGAGCCGAGAGTTAATAGGAATCATCGATGCGACCTATTCCTGTATGGTATCGTGGCTGGAGGGCCACTCGATGGCACAAACGGTTTTGACCTGTTTGTATCTGCACCAACCGGATAAGATTGAGGATAAGGCGATGAAGTCGTTTGCTGTGGCAATCTACAAGATAATCAATTTGATTCGGAGTTTTATCCTTCGGGCCAGAGTCTACGAGGAAGAGGATTTCCAGCCGAGCAACTACGGGTATGATATGTACATGGACTTGACCGAAACAAAGGCATGCAATATGCTGAAAAGTGCCGAAGAAGACTGGGTGAAGAAAGCTAAGGATCTTGACGGAGTAAAAGAGAAGGACGAGATAAACGCATTGGTCAGCCGGCTGAAATTCACCAGATTATTCCTGCAGTGTTTGGTGGCTTTGTACCCCTCGAAGGTATCGAATGTGGTAACTGTAAGGAGTGGAAGAGCATCATAATGATTTTAAATTGAATATTTTTCACGTATTTTTGCAGAATGTTTCTCCCTCGAAAACGGAGATGATTGACATCGTGAAAACGCTCAACGGAGCACTCGAACTGACTCAAGTGATGGAGAAAACTATTGAATTTGGAACGCAGCCGGATGTCGATGGTAAGTTTTATCAATTTTTGTATGAAACAATAACCTATGCCCACGCTTTCGGAAATGGTTCCACTTTCAGGCCATTTCTCCATACAAAACAAAATCGGTTCTGTTCATCAGTTACAAATACTGACCTACTCGTATTGCAGTTTTTCGAAAGGGTATAAAACTTTCACAGATAATGTTCATTTGATGAACTAGCCTGTTCAGAGCAGCGATCTGCCGAGTGCAACATAGTTGTCTCATGTTACTTATTGACGATTTTGACTTTTTTTATCACCAAAAGGCATATTTTTCCGTATACTTTCAGAAACCACTCTTGGTTCGTATACTTTGTTCAGAAACTCCATGAACACAACATCAAGTCAATTTATCCCATGTTCAATTTTGTCATTATAAGCTGTCCCATGTTCGATTTCGTAGCATAAGCTGTCCCATGTCCAGTTTTTTTCTCTCAAAAGCTATGTCCGAGAACCTTCTCCGGGAATCATAACATCATCTGTGATATTCAACATTGAACATCTTATGCTGCCAAATTCGACATGGGGCTGGGGCAGCTTATGACGGAAATCTCGCATGACGTGGGACAACAATTTTTTCCAATGTCTCCAAGCTTTTCTTTCGTCGCTGTTCTTATTCAGATCCGACTTAGGGTAGGACGGGGCAAGATGGCCACCCGGGGCAAGATGAGCACCCCTCCGTTTTACTACTTTTAGGATGAATTTTGCCCAAACAACTTCATAATCCGTTAGAATTTGTCCTGTTTGTAAACCTGATAAAAGGTACTTCATAATGAACGAATTAAAAAATATCGTTAAATTAGTCAATAGCATGGATTTTTAGCATTTTTCTATAAGAAATCATCAGAATAAAATAAGGTTTTTATGTCAGAATCAAATTTTTACCATAATTCTGGTTATTAGCCAACATTACTAGCTTATTGCAAAGCATTTTAATTTACATTAGAAAATATTTTCTAAAAACAAACATTACAATTTATTCAATTTTAGTTATTTAACTATAGTGGGGCAAGATGAGCACCTATTATTCCCCATCAGGGGAATATAGAAAATATTTTAAAATTATTGTAATCCATTCAATTTGGTTGCGTAAATTCCTAAAAATAAGCAACTTAATAATCGTTCATTGTTTTTCGGGTCATTTTGTATATAATATTATAAAACCGGATATTTTTTTCAATAATCGAAAAAAATGATAATTTTAGAACGTGATACCATAGCTATAAACAAGGTTTACTATATCAATCACTGCATGGCCAATTTATTGTTAAAATATTGGGATTTAAATGAAGTGCTCTTCTTGCCCCGTAGGGGTGCTCGTCTTGCCCCGTAGCATGTTCGAACTGACCATAAAACATCTTTTTTGTTTAGTCAAATAAATTATCCTTATTGTGAATTTTGAACCCTCTCATGTTTATGGGTGATAGAAAACATGATATAGAAAAGAATTACTGAGAGGTACTTTGAAAATTTGTGTTAACTTTCAATAAACTCAACGTGATCCTTAGGGTGCTCATCTTGCCCCGCCCTACCCTATGCTTCCTCAGCACTACTCCCCAGTGCAGTGGTTTGCTGCGTCTGTGACGTTGCTGTCGTTTCCTTGATCGCCTCCATTATATGATCAAGACGTTTTACGCGGTTTTCATTTACGAGGTTTTTTTACGCGGATTTTTGAATTAACGCGGTTTTCATTTAGGGTGCCTGTACCAGTTATCGCACCACCTAAGAAAAAATATTTCTACAAAAATAAGAAGAAGACCGACGAATGTGAACAATGAGTCAAATGATTGATTAGTTTTCATACTTTACAGGAAAAACATAAAACCGAAGTCAAAACTACTTTTAGTATTTATTACGGCGTGTGCCAATGATAGGAACCCTGTACCAGTTATGGACACATTTGTTAATTTGGGTTCCACTTCGCACTATTTACATGCATTCCTTATGGGATTTGCCATAACTGGTACACTATGGCGAAATAGGGTGCAAGGAGGCTAAAAAGTTAAGGAAAATGATTTATTTCTACCCTAATTTGAGCAAATTGTAAAGTTTGAATGATTGCAATCATCTTTTGTGATCGTGATCTGTTGTCCACGGAATTTTTCTTGTTGATTTGTATCTTTAAAGGTTGAAAATCAACTATGGCGAATTTGAGGTACTATAGCCATAACTGGTACACTAAGCCTAAGCGGATTTTTTTTAATTAACGCGGTTTTTATTTGTGCAAGTTTGCGGCACTGAAAATTATTTCGACGTACCTATTATTTTTTATTTCTTTCAAAACAAGATGGTTAATGTTCTGTTGTTTCCATGCATGTATGACTTTCCAGTAAGCTGATTCCCTTGGAGAAATGTTTTTTTTTTTGTAGATTTTAATACCAAGTTTGCAGCATATCACCCTCCCCCTGGATATTCGATCTTGACGCGATGGGAGGGCTTAACCCATTAGCACTTTAGCGCCAGTTCATTCACCACCGCTTGGACTTTGACCTAGATATATGGTAAGTGGGGGCAGGATGGGTCACCTAAGAAATGGATCCCTATAACTTTCTGAATATAAATCGCATTTCTCTGTATTCTACCACTACTCTCAGATACACTAGTCAGCTATGATATAAGAGTATAAAAAGGTTATAAAGTTTGAAACCTGCGTCTTGACAAACAATTTTCAAAACATGACCCATCTTGCCCCACCTCATTTTAACGGGAGCAAGATGGGTCAGCTATAAGAAAACTCGATTTTCCTCCAACAAAAAATACTATATCTTCTAGTTTATCGGTAGATTATTCTCAGAACTAGAAGATTTTTGTTCGGGTAGCCACAAACGGACTTTGAAAACCTATATTTTTTGAAGGAAAATTTAAAAAATATGTTCTCAAATTTTCAGTGCTCTCATCGCTTCGATAATGTAGGTCACAGAATAGCCTTTCCATGATAAATAAAACATTTTCAAAAACTATGCAAACATACCGAAAAATGAGGGTGACCCATCTTGCCCCGTCTACACAATACACGTAGTCATATGGAAGGTACAGCATAAGGAGTTTAACGAAAAAATATTTAATTTTTTTCTGTGAGAGGAACGTATAGAATTTTCAAAACAATATACCACTTTTTTGTGTATCCCCGTCGTTCATCTGGGAAAATTATTGAAAGATTCAAAACTTATATTTTGCGATTGAAAACGGTACTGACCCATCTTGCCCCCTGACCCATCTTGCCCCCACATACCATATCTAATTTACGAGTTGAGCGCAAGTGTAGGAATCGCCGTAAGTGCTAATGGGAACCAAAGGAGTATCCGTCGTGCATTTATCACAAGTCAAAAACAAATTATAATTCAGCTTGCATAGACATAATCTTTGCATTCTTTGAATTTTCTCAAATTTAACAATAATTGTTAAATTTAACGTAACGCAAGAGTGGGTAGTGGAGGTCTCTGCGTTACACTCATCATTCGTTACTTGAATTCGTTAGTACACAGGACAGGGGACGCTAGGATAAGTTGACTTACAGCCTTACAGATTAGATTCATTACAATTAGAAAATTATGAACTGATTAGGTAAAAATAAAACTGTTGATTCTAGGAGTTTATATTTGTATTTCTTATTTTTATGGCTTTTGTGAACAAATAATCATTATCATTTTTATTTCTGACAAAAATCAGTTGACTGAACTTTTTTGTTTTTATATCTTAGACGGTATTATTTCACTGATCAAAAAAAGCAGGAATTTAGTTAGGACTTAGGACGGTTGACATTGTAAAGGGTTACGATGGATATAATATTACTTTGGACTGAGATGATCACAGATATGCAGAAGACGACTAGCGAAATTAGAAGCACAATTTGATACATTATTGACTATACTTTGACAAATAGGGTGTGACAAATTTCTTTACAATATCGAACTGGAGCTCAAAAAGTGTTATCTAACACTAATATGAGAGTTATTTGGGGATGATGCTGGTGCTGTCAATGACTAACATCGGTTATTGACACTATTGGTAATCAGCTAGAAATAATTTTCAGAATGTAGGTATTATAAAATAACTGAGGATATTATCTGATTATTGTTTGGGGAAGCTGTCAGAAAAACTAGTTGCCCATACCGGCTAAAATCGCTAGCTCTGGTAGCTGTCTTCGAATAATTTTCAGAAATATCAAATCTTTAAAAATGAGCTACGACGCATTTTTTTCTTTTTGCTCTTTGTATATTTCTTAAGAATAGTACTCTGAAGGCGTTAACATAAACATAGACACCCTTTTTATCTCTGAATGTTGTCCAATGACCTCGGAGATTTTCGATTATTGAAGTATTGTTCAATTATCAAATCATCTTTGGAGCTTCCATTCGATCAAAACACTAGTGCGATGGGAAAAGTTAAAATCAGTATTTTTTAAAACTACTACGACCCAATGCTAATTACTACACACTTTGCTCAAGTTGACGACATCGTCTAGTCCATCGTGAGTATTGGTCCTAGTAGGGGGAAAGTTGGGAAAGGGTCCAGGCTTTGCTATCAGCTGTCCTGCAGCTCCACCTGCCTTTTCTATATCTCAGGACTCCTATCACTGAGAAAGTTGGTTTCTTCAGCACAGTTGTTTGGCAGGCCAAGGACTTATAGTGGATGGACCATTTATTTCGAAATTCCGCTACTAGGGTGCGCTGGTTACACATTTGCAAAATCATTCTAATGATAAAAAATTCGCAGAAATTATTCAACAGGCTGTATATTGTGGCATTGTACAATATCAATATCAATATCTCAGGATCCTGATGATAGAGAAAGATGATGTCTTCAGCAAAGTTGATCGGATTAAGGGCTTTCAGTTGATTAGTCGATTTATTCGAGATTCTGTCACTAGGCATTACTAGTTGCAAAGAAGCAAAAGCTTAAATCTTCTAATAATTTTCTAAAAAAAATATTCAACAAGTTGTAACCTTTTATAAAGTGTACCAAAACTACTCAAATTTTAACTGCTAGTTGTTCAACTATTTAGCTATTAACCCTTTCTTTCCCATGGTAGCACAGGTGATCCACTACTTTCCACTGTTCATACAAATACAGGATAAGTTAGATCATTTCCATTTTTTCGTCAGATGTTTGTATACGTTTAGTGAACTATTATGCCAAGTTTGGTCAAAATTTCTCTGCTCGTTTTTGTTCTAGAGCTAAATCATTTAGCGAAAGTCGGTATTTTTTCTATTTTAATTCAAACAAAATTTGAATATCCAATATTCCGAATCATGAACATTATTTTCATTGGAAAAAAATATTAGCATGCCCTACAATATGTATATTAGCACAATAAAATACCGTTTCACAAACAAGTTGACGAAAAAACAATAATTTTATGAACAAACATGTGGATCATCAGTGATCCATTGGGAACATAACGACATTTTTATCCTTCCTGATCTAACCTGTTCCTTGTTATCATGTTTGTTTACATTCAAGACATTTTCCATTATTAATAGTGTTTCATGTAAAAATGTCATTATTCCATATAATGTAATCTATTTAGCGCCGGCAATAAGTCGCAGATGAATCCAGAAGGGGTTTATATGGTACGAGGAGAGAAGCCATAGATTCGAAGAGGACCATGTCCAAATACCTAACTACTTATGATAACTGCAAGAAGTCCCACAAGTTTCATTATTTTTTACCGAAGGGCTTGATAAGAATCTCGAGATAAATTCAAGGTGTAATAGACGATTTATAAATATATAGTTTAAAAAAAAAACAATATACAAAAAAAAAAACAAAATTTATATATGTGCCTTCAGTGCATCCATCTTCCCAATGGATCACAGGTGATCCACCCCAAAAATCAAATTTTTCATTTCTAACGACATTTTGGAGTAAAACTCTTTTGTTCTGGTGATTTGTTCAGAAACCATTTCATCTATTTTTAAATGTCAAAAAACCTTGTGGGAAAGAAAGGGTTAAAGCACTTGCTTCGGCCAACTCCAGGTCGAAGATAGTTATCGCTTGTCGAACTCAAATCGAGGAGCTGAATTCAGCAAACGCTGTTCACCTTCTATAGGTACCTGCCCAAGTAACCACAAGCATTATAACATTGCACGAATTAGACTGAATATCAACCTTTGCAATGCGAAATGCAGTAATTCCACACTTGTCATGCAATAATCCTTTAGATTGGCATTATCAGTGTGACGATGCATTGCATTTTTCTTTACATTCGGGTTTATTAAAAGGTGATATAAGATAATTCAATAATTCAACACTGCAAAAAACTGAATAAACGCAATGTACAAACTAGCAAAGTTTGCTCTAACAATACAATTATAAAAGCTTGACTCTAATGGTAAACAAATGAAATCAAGAAGATTGAACAACTTTACGGTCAACTCTAGCGGTCTTCAACATTTCTGGTTTGACTACCGACCAACTGATTCCCCGTTTGAGCCACCGATCGACGACAGCAAAACCTATTTAGAGATGAACTTTTCTCTTTTCTGTAGGCTGCTATCACATGCCAATAACGATGGAAATCACAATTAGCATATGAGCAGTGTGCGAAGGGTGTTTTAATCGAGGTTTTAATTTTCTTATGTTGACTAAATATCTTCTAAAATGTATTATGTATTTATCAGTAATTTATCGGAATGAGATAACTTACTGTATTCTATTACATATGACATAGTCGTTTTACCCTCTACTACAATGATTGGGACAGAAGAACAGGTTCCTTTTAGTGAATCAAATATCTGTTGTTATCATTGTAGCAGAAACGGTCCAAGGCGCCAGCGCGAATGGAACTCATCTAGCGGTCTTCAACACTTCTGGTTCGACTCCCGACCCGACGACAAAAAAATAATGGTTAAAACATTCATGTGTGGGGGCATCAGTACCGTCGATAACGAAACGGTGCTAAAAATAGATTTTTGTTTTGGTTTTTCGTGTTGCACGTATCAAGCATGTGGAATGCAAATGTACAGCACATGCATTTATATTACTTTAGCAATGGCTGTCAGCGTGCTGCAATATGTGGCACTAATTTGATTTTAGTGGGGCCCTTTTCGACTTTAATATTGCTTCAATGAGGTGTATAAAGTAATGCAGCATTATATTCATAATTTTAATTATCAATATATAGCAAAATTGATGCACTTATATACGGCTTCGTGGTTACTTGGGTGGTCATTTTTCCATCGCTGGAAATGAATTGGCTGATGAGTTAGCTCGCTCTGGAGCATCACATGACTTCATTGGCCCTGAGCCAGATATTCCGATATCGAAGTGTTGGATTAAGCTTCAGATTCACACCTGGGCTGTCACTCTACACCAGTGTTGAAAATCTCATTTCGTCATATCTAAATTCAATCGCCTACAGCTAATTTTAGAAGCTGAACCTGAGAATATGGTATATGAAAAACTTGTGCGGCTAGACCAGTTCTACTAGAAAGTCACGGAAAAACCGGTATTTTTCGAATATTTAGGGTAAATGTCACGGACCACCTTTGAAAAATGCTAAATGATATTCACCGTGAATATCATTTGGCATTTTTCAAAGGAAGCCCGTGACATTTACGCTAAATATTCGAAAAATACCGGTTTTTTCGTGACTTTCTAGCAGAACTGGTCTAGCTGCAAAAGTCTTTCATATACCATATTCTCAGGTTCAGCCTCCAAAATGAGCTGTAGGTGATTGAATTAAGATATGACGAAATTAATTTTTCAGCACTGCTCAACACAGACACGGTGTCTTTTTCGTATAACTTTATAAAAAAAAATTCGGCATGTTTCAAAATTGGACAGAAGCAAGTTTGGACTTTCCCCTTTCATTTGCGACTATGACCAAAATAAACTGTCGGGGGGTCTAGAGCAACTTTTTTTTTGAAGTTTTTTTTTTCATTCAAATTAACGTTAATTTAGCCAAGAAACAAAAAAAAATGCAGTGTGAATTTCTGAATTTAATTAGGATGTTATATTAGCTATTATAATGGCTAAGCCTTCTTAAGGTGGTAGTAGAACGAAGCCACGACGAAACTTCATGAGCACATACCTAGCGAACCGAATGGTCAGTCACGCTGAAAAGTTGATCAATTAGTATATAAGGTAACACATGATGAATTAGACATTTTTTGAAAATTGATTTTTGAAAATTTTGATCTGGGATTTTGGAACGTCAAAAACGCAGTAGGCTGGATAGAGTTTACCAGGGATAGCTAGCATAATTGTTGTTGTTTCGTTGGTTCATATAAACAATCGTCCTATAAATCTGTTGGAAAGCAATTTCTTCGAATCTAACCTGTAATCGCGCTGCGTTAAGATGACGCCTCCTAGAACTCACGAGGAAAATCGAAGCAAAGTTTGTGTTTTGTGTCTCAAGAAATCAAATTTAAGACAAATATCCGAAAAAACAGTGCTCTTGGTAAAAAATCGGTTTCTGCCGGACATTGACGTAAGAAGCGGGTATTACCCGAAGCAAATTTGCTGTCGTTGCTCATTTGCTATAAATGAAAATCAAAACGTGGAACTCCACAAGTACAAAAACTTTCAGTGTGTATCTACAAGGAGTGGAATGTTGTGTAAATGTGACGTGTGTGTGGCTGCTCGTGTGACCTTGACTCAGTTCGGCGGCTATCAGATCAACAACTCCAAAAAACGTGGGAGGCTTTCGGTGTCAGAGAATTCAAAAAAGGTACGAACAGCAAAACTTTGTACGATTTGTTATTCCGAACTTTCCAAGGGCAAAAGGCATTCGTGTACCCGAGTTGAGAGGCAGCAAAACCTCCTGCAAATGGTAACTGGCGACCGCCCACGGTCCGGCGATTCAGTCGTAGCTGCGTATTTGAAGGAGAACCGTGATTCAGATGGATCTATTGCATTAGCAAACATAAGAGGACGACCGTCGCACTGGGTCACCGGTTCTGCAGTTTCACGCAGTACGAAAGTTTTATCCATGGATGATATGTTTCTTATCAAAAACATATGCGATTTGAGTACCAGAGAAACCTTGCGACTAAGTAGTGCCCTCCGGGGTATGGATATCGAGGTTCCCTCGAATTTACCCCAGCAAAAAACAAACGCGAACCAGATGCTTAAAGAGTTTTTCTCCATTATTCGCATTTCTTTCGATTTGGAGAAAGAGAAGAAGAATCCGCAAGCATGTGCGTCAACGAAACCGGCAGTTTATTGTAACGATGTCAAGGCGTTTATACAGTTTATACAGTTTATTCTGACGGTGCGATCGTTGTCTCTAGCAGACGTATTCTTCAAGGTAGGAGCGGATGGTGGTGGAGGATCATTCAAAATCAAGTTGTCTATCGTCGAAAAAAAATCAAAGAAATGAAAAAGGAGGAAAGGACACAGGAGTCAAGAAATTGTTACTGCTCGCTGTTGTACCAGGCATAACGGAAAAATACACCAATATTGCGAAAGTTTGGTCAACACTACTCAAATTGAACGAATTGGAGGCAGTAGTGGCAGGGGACCTTAAAATTGTCAATCTTTTGCTGGGACTCATGGGACACAGCTCTTCTCATCCTTGTCCATATTGCTGCACAAGTAAATCGAAGTTATCCCAAGAGTGCATGATTCCAAGAACGCTTGGGTTAATCAGAACCAATTACGAAAAATGGGAAGATGATGGTGCCGACGACAAACGAGCAAAGAATTTTTACAATTGTGTTCAATACCCTTTGCTATGTGGGTCACTCGATCAAACAACAGTGATGCTGTGTCCACCTCCCGTGCTCCATATCGTTCTTGGGATAATAAATGCAGTCTATAAGGCGGTTGAGGCTGCCGATCCAGCAACTGCTGAGCAGTGGGTAAAAGTCAGTTCTTGTCAACGACACAGCAAATATGGATTCACTGGCAGACATTGCCACAAACTACTGGACAAAAGAACTATGTTGGAATTTGATGGGCCGCTCGGAATGTTTCGATCTGTAAGAATGTATTAAAATTTATCATACTAACTGTAACTAATTATATATTTTGTATAGGTACTCGACTGTTTCGCTGCCGTTTTCAAGGCTTGCCTTCAAGAAACACTTGAAGTTGGCTACCAAGACTACCTTGAAGAATTTACAGCACACTGGATCGAGGCGAAACTTCCGAACAGTTCCAAGTTCCACATCCTGCGATTCCATGTTCCAGAATTTTGTAATTCCGTTGGATCAGGATTAGGACGATATGGCGAACAGGCTAGTGAGACCGTCCATTTTGATTTTGGTCTAACTTGGGACAAGTTGAAAGTTCCAGAGTCGTCAGAGCACTACGACGATCACTTGCTTCGTTCAGTTGTTTTGTATAACAGTAACCATTTGTAAACCATTTCTTTAACTTTAGCATTCTAATAGCAATAAATATTTATGCGTTATATCATACCTTTTATCTTAGTATCACTACTCTTCTTTATGTACCAAATCTGTAATTCGTTTTAAAAAGAATAGTGGGCGTTGATACATGTTTAAAGGATTTTTACAAGAAACAAGACTTTGCAAGACTACGAAGCGTAATGATGCTTGTTAAAAAAGGTATTGACATTAAGCCGATTGAATATTATAATTGGCTTGTTATACTGAACATTTCGTCATTTATTCGTTCGGATATGACTTAATAACTTTTTCCACAAACTTATTATGGTATTTCAGAGGTCTAATTTTTAGCGAAATTTTATATGAGAATTCATCAGCGTTTTGATTTGAGGGTATACTGGATGCCCTCCAGCAGCTTTTCTTCAAAAAAGTCCCATAGAAAATTCTATGTAAACTTTGATCAGCGAAAATACAGTTTCTCAAATCAAGCTGATTTTAGCACAGTTGATATGGGACCTAAATGAAATTAAAAAAGGAGGTTGTGCAGATAGTGAGACTTAACATTTTTCATATAATTGTGTCCTCGCTAATGTGCATCATATGACACATGCCGTCAAATTTTGACTACACGCCAAGAAATTTGCTACTTTCTGTAGGCAGTTTTCAAAGTTTCGAATATTATTAGAAGGATATAAGTAAATATCTTCATTTTGGTGCAAAAAGAATCAAAATCGATAGCAGGAGCCCGGAAATATCGCTCGATGAAGTTCAAAAACCGCGGTGTAGAAGTGCGTGAAATGTGTCATATACAGAAAATTTTTGAAAAAAAAATTACTCCAGACCCCCCGACAGTTTATTTCGGGGTTGATCGTAAATGAAAGGAGGAAGTCTCAGCTTAATTGTGTCAAATTTTCAGACATGCCGAATTTTTTGTTTTGAATTTGTTCTACGCAACACACCGTGCAGACAATATTGGAATAGTTTGAAGTCATGTCGTCAAACCAAATTGTATAGTGCTGAGCCATCTCTACGGGTGGCGAAGTATCTATCTAATCTGTCTAAGCAGAATTGCAGCATGCTGGTCAAAGCATTGACTGGCCACTGCCGACTCAGCTATCACATGGCGAATATCCAGCAAGCTGATTCATTTGCCTGTGATAGCTGTGAATCCGATTATGGAACTTCGTATCATTTGATATGTAACTGTCCAGTTTTCGCGCAACTGCGTTTCCGAGTATTCGGTAAACACTTATTAAGTGAAACTGACTTCAGAAACCTGAATCTTCAGGATATTCTGTTGTTCTTAACCCGCTGTGGTAGAGAGCTATAGGCTCTCTTTCGCTTTATGCGTTATTACAGTGCCCTTTTCAGGGCGCTGTTTGAACCCATTGTGGTACGCTTGTGCGTTAGCACCCTCTTCCAGGGTATTTTTCCTATTTCCCTACCTGTCCCTATCCCCATCCAAATCCTTTTTCCTTCCTTTTCCCTCAGGTAGATGATGAAATAGGCTGTTATTTTGGCGATGGCACAAATGTCCCAAATGGAGGATAACGTGCCTCTGGAGCCGGCCTTCTGATACCTGATACCTCTTTTAGAACAAGGCTGTTCCTTGTAGTTGTACCGTATTTCTTGCAGTGATTCACCTGAGATTTTTTCACAGATATTCTCTGCATTATTCCCAAAATTCTTTCCGGAATTTTAACAAAAATTGTCCCGAGATTCTGGATATTCCTTTAGGGATGTCTCCCAAAGTTATTGCAGGGATTCTTCTATGGGTTTTTCTCAGAATGTCTCCTGAGATAACTTTCGAAATACCTTATAGGAAATCCCTGGAGAAATATTCGAGGGAATTCAAATAAAATTTTGCGAGAAACTCTGCAAAGTGTTATAGAAGAAATCTCGACAGGAACTTCAGGAAAAATCTTAGAAAAAAAATGAGAAATCTAAAAAAAAAGTTCTAGATAATAGTAATCCCGAGAAGAAACTTTATGGACATCCAAGAATTATTTCTGAAAACCTCATGGAATCCTAAAAGCAGCTACGGACGAAGCTCCGCGAGGAAAACAAGAGAAATATCGGAAAGCTATTACCCTAAGTCACCCTTTATAATTTTTAGAAAATGGGTTATTTTTTGAATAATAAACTTTCAAAATTTCATCTGGAAAAACCTGGAAAACTCAGGGAATTTTTATTTTGAATAATGAGTAGACTCCCTGTAAATATAGAACATAAACTTTTGAAGAGTCCGTACTAAATTAAATTTGGCCTGCAAAGGCAGCAATATTGAGGATCATCTGTGTTGTCTTTGTGTATCATTACCAACAAGGTCAAGAAAACGCTATATAGTTATTTATGCACTATCCTAATTTATTTCTGTTTTATATAACTCATTTCAATGTTTTAATAAGGGTTCTTCCTTTTATCTCCACAGCAGACACTCCCAATACTATGGGATTTTCGATGATGGTCAACCAGCGGTTATTACCGCCAACGTTTCCTCGGTATACAAAAATCAAAGAACGCTCAACGTGCATCCAGTATCTGTCCGAACTGATTCAACGGCTGAAGCATGCATGCAAAATCGTGCATTGTACCAACTATCACAGCGCATTGGTATAATGAAATAAATGTGAAATAGTGTTTCCAGATGATCAATTTGTATATCTGTTTCAGAATTTCTTCATGGATTTCAGCAAAAAGTTTGGCCCATGTCTATTATCTAGGAGCATTTTACAAACGCTGTATCTGCCATCCCACGATACCGTATTTGGGACGAAAAAGCTTACCGAAGTGTTGAAGGAATCGGCGAAAACATTCATAGCTCCTCCTGTACTGCTCTCGGACAATCCATTGTCTTCCAATCCAGCGGTAAGTGTTCTAATTCAAACTTTGTCATACTAGGACAGACTGTAAAATACTTGATAAATTATAGGCAATCAACTGTGTAGATTCCTTCTTCGCTTATAACGAACACACGTTCAGTGTTCTCTTCGAAATCTGCGGCTACAATCGGGCCCGACAGCGTGACAAGCTCGGAATCATGCTGTCCAACTTTGCCAATCTTCAGGACGAAGCCGAACGGGTCGATGCCTACCTGCATTCGCTGTCGATGAAGCACGAAAATCCCCGCCAGCATTTGGCCTGCTTTGGAACGTGGGTCCTCTATCACTGCCTGCGTGCAATGTCCTTCTTTCTGCTCTCGGGTCTTGAGCTGGAACTCTACTCGGTGCATGAATATCTGTACATTTTCTGGTATTTGTACCAGTTTCTGTTCGGCTGGATCGTGTCCGCGCTGACCCGAGCCGATACATCTCTGGTGGAACAGGATTATGCGGCGGACGCCAAAGGCCCCAAAGGTAGCCAAAAGAAACCAAAGGTGAAGAAACGCAAAGGCAAATCCGACGGCAAGGAAATCATCTTCAATCAGGCGATGCAAAACATGTGCGGAGGCTACTACAAGGCCCTCGGGGGGTTCATTGGGGAGGATCGCATCCCCGAACCACTGCCAATGTTCGACAACGAGAAGGTCCGATTCGAACACCGTTTCGCGCCTTTTGCCACACTTTCGACCCCGCCCCCCATGGCCTACTCGGATTTCAAGCTGATGAAGACGTACTTGCTCAAGTCGCCGGCGGATGAGCTCTATGCTGCGGCGGCCAAGCACTTCCACGAAGCTCGGGTTCTGCTGGAATCATATCCAAATCCGGATGAAGAGGTGAGCTTATCTGTTCAACCATTCCATGCAAAAAAAAAATGGTAAAAATGTGATCTGATTGTGCTGAAATCAGATTCAAATTACCTCTATCGAGAATTAATAGTCCCGAATTGTTTTGTTTAAAAAAAAAAAGATGGTTAAAATGGCGATATTTTCACGTTTTCTTTTGTTCATGCAAAACGGTTTTATTTCTTTTAGGGAACGTCCATAAATTACGTCACGCAAAAATCGATCATTTCCAACCCCCCCTCCCCCCTATGTCACACTTTTTGTATGGGACCTCTGAAATTTTTGTATGAGTCGTCACACTTTGCTGAACCCCCCCTCCCCCCTCAAAGCGTGACGTAATTTATGGACGTTCCCTTATTTGGATCTTCCTTTTTACCCTAACGGCTAAACAAAAAAGCAGGTCTAATTTATTTCGATAGTGATCAATTCATTTTCAACACTAGGTATCAGAACACCTACACTGAGGAAAAATAAAGTTCAAATTCCATAGGAAACGACTATGAAATATAACCAGAAGAATTTATTATGCATTTCATACGACAGCACTATGAAAGAATCAGCCAGGAGAGTAGTATGAGCTCCGTATTATATTCGTATGGTTTTCATAAAGGCATGAAATTCATACATATGTGTTATAGGCTTTAAATTATAATAGTACGAGCCTCATACTATGTCCGTATGCTTTTCATAAAGGCATCGTATGAAATCCATATATATCTATTATAATCTTTATTTTAAAATCGTATGAATCTTTTTATATTATAGTATGACTTTCATACCAATTAAGTATAATTTTTGTTTTATTTTAATATGATATTTATATGTTCTGGTTTCACGAGTGAAGCGAGGTGACGCAGGTTGACTCTTACATCAAAGTGAAAAGTCTCTTTTCGGATGAGATGACTCGCAGTGTAAATTACATGGTAGTAATTTCAATCATGTCCTTTTCACGTTTGATATAAGAGTCAAGCTGTGTCACCTAACTCCACTAATGAAACCAGCTGAAGTAAATAAATGTAGGCATAATTTGATTTCCAAATTGATTGCAGATAATTACTTTTATTATATTTGTCCACGGTAACCTTCGGGGCCGTCTACTGCTGATTGATTTAGCTCCTTTCCGGTATCGCAGAGTTGGGCAACTGCTTTTACGCGATCGTCCGCGAGATCCTCCGAGCTTCCAGTTCCGTCCGTGTCGTCATTGATAACTTGGTGTGCTGGATCGACAATGCTGGTTTCGGTAACAGTGTCCTCCGGTTTCTCGACTGCCTCGGCATCCAGTTGGCCGCAGGTCTTCTCCTCTGCGTCGATGTTGTTGTCTTCGGCGAGTGTTTCAGCGACCGGTTCCCGAATCGTATTCGTCACACTAATATGTTGGATAGATTCTATAAAGCATTCAAATTGAAAATTTAGTACATGTTTACGTAAATGTCGCAATAAAACTTACGTTTTCTTTACGCCACTCTGCAATCCACTCCCAGATCACTTCGTACCGCCAGTCATCTTCCGCCTGAGACAACGCGTCAAAAATCTGCTCTTTTGACCATGTAATAAGAGCCGCTGTATTCACTCCACACTCTATTCCAAGTATTAAATTTGATAGTATAAAATGGAATACATTTTTCTTATTATTTACCTTTGAAAATAGCTAAAGCATCGGCCGGAGTTTTCAGCTTCTCGAGCAACTGCTGTTCGAACGCCATCTTGTTTTATCTGAGCGAGAGTTGGGCGACGTTCATAAGAGAGACGTATGATTTTTTTCACACGAGAAGGGTTCGTATAAGTTTCATACGAGCGTCGTATGAAATTTCATCGCACGTCGTATGAATATTAAATCTTTATCGTATGATTTCCATAATAAGCTTATGGAAATCATACGCGTCGTATGAAATTGTTTTCTTCTAGCAAATTACCTTTTCATACGAAAGGCATTATGAAAATCATAATTTGAGTTTTCTCAGTGTAGTCTTTTAGTCGATTCCTCTTGTATGGAGCGATAGATGTCGTAGTGGAGACGCATGGTAGTTCATTTGTAAACTTTCCTTTATTTCAGTGGCACGAGATCGTCAAGGTTGCCAAGATGAACTTCGTAATGATGAACCTGCTGGCCAGTGGATTGAACCGGCAGTCCAAGACGCCACCGGAATTTGACTTTTCGTGTCATCGGTTCTTCCCCATCATCAAACAACGCAAGTGAGAGGAGTTTCTTTCACGTGAAACGGAATCTTCTGGTCGGATGGACGATATCAAAGTCAACTTAACAGTGGTAATCCAATTGTGCATGTAATGTCGGTGTGAAAGTAGTTTAGAAAGCGTACCAATTTCGGAAATCTGCTAAGGGATGTCAAATAAAATGTGTGTCCAAACCATACGATTTGTGTTGGTAAGTTTTATCTAGGTATCCGAAAAACATTTCATATCTTCTATTACACAACTGGTAAGTAAATTCGCTCATCTAATGGGGTTTTTTAAGTCGGTTTGACTGGCGACCATTTTGCATCATTTACTTGCTGTAATGTTTGGCCATTGGAGGAACTCCAGTTGCATTCCCTGAATTTGAAAGAGCAAACATTCTATGAATTTTCATTCTTAATCATTTAACCTAATTTACAGTTATTTTGTCCACTAGCGCACTACGTGAGCGATTCCAATTGGCAGCTGCACTTCCACTTTTTGATCAGCGTCTAAATGTATTCTATTATTCTACTAGGTATATCGAACTGGTTGCTTTTCGCGCTGCTAAGTGAATCCCCTTAATAATGAAGGTATTAATGTCGTTGTGGAAGAATTTGAATCTTAAACAATACCACAGTAGAACATGTTCTTTGCGTATGTCCCATCTACGAAGGCCAACGTCGACTCCACAACATCGCTGGTAATATTGGAGAAGTCCTAGGGGGCATCCATTTAGTACGTCACGCTAAAAATGAGAATTTTCGACCCCCCCCCCCGGTGGAGGCTTTTCGTACGGATTTTTCCCATACTTAATACATTGCTTGACACACTTTTCAGAACCCCCCTCCCCCCTCTAAGCGTGACGTACTTTATGGATGCCCCCCTACGGGACGATCCGGATACCATCAAAACACTATTCAAGTTTCTTCACGTTTGTCACCTGTATGAATTCATTCAACAGCTCTCTCATTCGTTCATTAATTTAGTGTGTTGAACTAACATTAAAAGTTAAAGAACACAATAATAAAGAATAAGGGAACGTCCATAAATTACGTCACGAAAAAATCGTCCATTTTTAACCCCCCCCCCCCTCCCCCCTATGTCACACATTTTGTATGGGACCTCTGAATTTGTTGTATGGGTCGTCACACTTTGCTGAACCCCCCCTCCCCCCTCAAAGCGTGACGTAATTTATGGACGTTCCCTAAATAAAAAAACTTAAACAATAAACAGAGCTAGGAAAAATATTGATATCCACTAAATTTATCTATAACGGAATTGAAATAAAAACAATGATAAATGAAGTTTATATAACGTTAGAAATGCTTTTCACGAGAACATTCACTAAATCTGGGGTCTAAGATTTAGTATAAATTCATGCACGAGTTTATAGTGGAACTGCAAGAAGAACTTATAGCTGATTAAAAAAAATCTGTAAAATTTGTAGTACAATCAGTTGTGTCGCTTTTGCGAAATCCAGAGACAATTTCTAGTGGATCCCTGCTGCAATCTCGGGAGAAGTTGCTAATCGATCACCATAAAGAATAAACACTTTACAAAAACTTGTTCTAGCGCGACTGCTAGGAGAGGTTCACAAAATTCTAAAATCAAATATGAAATTCTTATAGAAAATGCTGACGAAAGTTTGTAGAGAATCCATGATTAGCTTCCGAAAGAATTTCCAACTTAAGGACAAACTTCTTAACATCCCGCTTTAACAGTGTATCAAAACTTCAAACGCACAAATCTCAAGAAGCAAGCTTCACACAACAAAGTATTCTATTATTCTGTTCTTGCTCACTTGTAATAAGTCTAAAATAAGAAGATCAGGTGCGCTGGTTTTGTTTACGAAGAGATTTGTGCCCTCGAAATCGTGAGTAGGTGCCAAAGTCGACCATTGTGGCGGCCATGTTGGGATTCTAACAAGTCTGTCCTTAAATTGCAATAGAATTTCCTGTAAAATTTTTTGATTGGCCAATTTCTACGCAAATTTCTTTTGAAATTTTCTCAAGAAATCTGTGGATTTAATTAGGTGTTCACCATGGATTTCATCCTGAATTCAGTAAGCCAATATCTCAACTCAAAAAATTCGACTGAAACTGTTCTAAATAATCTGATAGATTTTCTTAAAAATGTTTCAACAGTTTTTGTGTTCTCCGATTTGAGTAAGTCGTAAGCTGCCTAAGTAAAATCAGACTCAAGAATTCCAAAATTACTTCTAAATTTCGAAAAAAAAACATTTAATTCTTTCAAGAACTTTGCAGAAGAAAGTTCTGCAGAATGTTTTCAAAAACTCTATGGGGTCGTCCAAGAATGACGTAGCATTTAAGAGGAGAGGGGGAGTCTCCGATTATGCTACGAGCCATGTATTAGGTATGGGAAAATAGGCTACAAGTGGGAAGGGGGTGTCAAAAATCGTCAAAAAAAATGCTACGTCATTTATGGACGATCCCTAGACAGAAGAGAAAACAGAGAAATTCAGCAAACCAGGGGGGGGGGGGTCAATATTTGTCACAACAACGTGGGGTAATGGAGTAGCACTTTACACGAGTAAAACTCCATGTAAATTGCAACCACGAACAACTCACTTGCTACCGCTAAGCATCTCACTCACAGTAGGGTGATACTCCTCAAAGATCACTGAGTTGAGGTAAGACAGGCCAAGTTCCAATGGGAAGTTATTGAGGGAATCCCTAGCTGTTCCAAATGTTGCTGCTAAAACATGAAAATTTAGCTTGGATTTCAAAATTTCCTGAGCTTGGATTACATCTTTCTTAGGAGCTTTGATTTGGGCATATGGTCGGAATGATTTGTAGGTATACCTATAGTAATTACGAACTCTTTTGAGGACTAGAATTTCCGGGTTATTTCTAAATTATCTTCCAATACTAAAATTAAATTTTTAAATTATCTTCCAATACTATTCGTTGAAGGAAATACTCCAGAAATTCTTGAAATAATTCCAAAAAAATCATCAGATATTCCTGGTGAAGTTGTTGCGTATATCCCTGAAAAGATGATTGAAGGAGATCTGAAATTTCCGAAGGAACTCCTGAATGAATTTTTGAAGAGAACCTTAGAGAAATTTCTAAAGGAATCGTTTTAGGAATTCCTGGAGCAATCCCTGGAAGAATTCCCAGGGCAATTCCTGAAGCAATTCTAACAGGAATGCCTGGAGGAAGCCCTTGGGATCCCTAGAGGAATTCCCGGAGGAATCCCTACAGGAAGTTCTGAAAGTATACGTAACAGAATTTCTGTATAAGTTAGTGGAGGACTACCTAGAGAAATATCTGAAGAGATCTTATGAGGAAACCCTAGAATAAATCCTGGATAAATTTCTGGAGGAATCCTTGGACAAAATTCTGAAGAAATTCCTGAAAGAATTCTGGGAGGAATCCATAGAATTTTTTCAGAAGTATTCTCTTGAGGAATTCCTAGAGGAAATCTTAGAGAAATTTCAGAAGGAATCATTGGAGGAATTCTAGGAGAAATCCCTGAAGAAACTCCTGGAGGAATCCCTGAAGCAATTCATGGGAAAATATCTAGAGATTGGATGAATGCCTGGAGAAACTTCTGAACAAATTCCCGGCGTAATTCCTGGAAGAATTCTTGGATGAGACCCAACAGGAATTCCTGGAGAAATTTCTTGGATGAGTTCTTGGAGCAATCCCTGAAAAAAAATCCTTGAGGAATTCCTGGATATATATTAGGCCGTCCCTTATTTTGCAAAAATTAGAAATGTTATAAGTTCGTTAGTGAAAAATGATCGTTTTAGCTAAGAAATGATCGTGTCAAAATTTGAAGTCCATATCTCAAGGCTAAGTGGTCCCTCAAGGGGCCTAAAGTTGTCAAAAATGGTATGAGGGCACCTCGGACCTCTCGGGTTCCCGGGATCCGAGCGGTAAGTCCCATCCCCACTCAACCTCAAGGCCTACCCCAACGAACCTCGAACTAGAACCCCCAGCGGGCCCCCTGGGCGCCTCGGGCTTCCCTGGGACCCAAGTGACAAGTCGTACCACAAAACGATCCTCCAAACCACCACGAACCACCGGCGGGCAGAGCCCCATCACCACGGAACCACCAAACCACAAAACTATCAATACCCCGGACCCACCGGCCTCGCCGGGACCACATTGACCCTCAAGGTCTCGACAGTGTCAGGGGATCTCTACATTCAACCCGGTCGTGGGCACCTCGGCCCTCTCGGATTCCCCGGGACCCGAATGGTAAGCCCCACCCCAAGCGACCCCCACCAACACGCCCACAACCACGACCAGCCTGGTCGGAAGAGCCCGCACCTCGGACCTCCGTTTCCGGAACCCGAACGGTAAGCCGCACCCCCCTCCAAACAAGCGAAGGAACAGACCCCCTGCGACCAACCCGACCGACAAGACGAGGCACGAAAGAAGCCGCAGGCCCCTGGACCCTGGACCCGAAAATTTAAAACAAATTTCAAAAACAAAAAAAAAAAATGAAATGTAAAAAATGACAGCTATTGAAAAATATTGTAGCGAATATTGTATTTTCCCGGGTGAGCCCTTCTGGCTCACCTCTTGTTTAGGATAGAGACGAACCAGCCAAGGGCTGAAAGTCTCTTTAATAAAGACAAATCAATCAATCAATCAAAAATGGTATGAGACCAAAAAAACATGAAATTTTTTTCGACGAAAAAATACGCTATTCTACTAAAACCGGTGATTGGTTAGGGTAGTTGAATATATGTTTTGTCATCGCGGTTGAAACCCGAAGTTTCCCGACATGCGACAGTCGACTTTTCTCCGAAACCATACGAGAAATCTAACAACGAGCATAGTGCGTAAGACAGAGGACCTGATCCTCTTCCAGCGTAGTAGCTCCGAGGCACGGTTTAAGAGAAAAAAAAATCGATTTTCGCGTGTCGCGTGAAAATTCCGATTTTCAACTATACGAACAATATCGTACACGGCAAACAATTTTGTATAAATTAAACTGTTAGGGTAATTCACCAATTGTTGAACGGTTAGCACTGATTAGTTTTGTTTTCGCTTCTTTTTCCGTGCATAATTGCACTTTAGTTATAACATATCTAGTGAACGTCTAGATCCACTCATTCCTTATACTTCTCATTGAATTTGTATTCACTGAAATTGCATTTTCTAAGAGAAAATAGAACATTTGTACGGGAAGTCTGTAACCCAAATGTTTGACGCCTCCTTAAGGGGCTGTTCATAAACCACGTAGACCAAATTTTGGCCATCTCAACCCCCCCCCCCCCTTCCCCCCTCGTAGACTTTCCCTAAGCTATAGCTTATCCTAATGTTGGACGATTCTCGCTAATTGTTGAAAGGTTCAAGCTTTGTTCGTTATTGATGGCGTATAACCCGACTTAAACTTATCATTGACCTGTTTTTATTTTGGCCACCAAACCCAACCAAGACCCAACAGTTATCCAATGTGGGTCCAACAGTGGTCCAAAATTTCATAAAATTTGTCTCGACTTTGAATCGACATCCGATAATTTTTCATTCTGGCAGGTTTTTTTCCGGGTTTATCGTGTTTTGTGCCCATTTAGTTTGCGTGACAATTCATTCAAAACTATTTTTTTTTTGTTTCGTTCTAACTTTTTTGTTTCAATTTTCTCATCAAAGTCGTCAAAGAACCACTTTTAAAGCTTCCAAAAACACACCTTTTCGTGCGCTGAGAATGCTCCTACGTCATTCCGTTCAAGAGATATTGATGATTTTCTAGAAAATACAGGCACTTTTCTACTATTTTTTTCTTGAGTTACAAAAATAACACCTCTCTAATTTTTTGATATGTTTTATAACAATATTTCTTCTTTTAAATGCTGGAAAAATGTATGTTTTATCTTTGCCCCAACCCGTAATATCGCCTTTTGAATAAACTATGATTTTTGAAGAAAAACGCTCATAACTTTCAAACCGAAAGAGATAACGTTCGTCTCAGCGCACGGAACGACGCGTTTTCAAATGCTCTGCAAGTGTTCCTTGGGCGCTTTGATGAGAAACTGAAACTGAAAAAGTTAGAGTCAGAAAAACTGTTTTTCTTGAATCACCCTAAGCTAATTCAGAAACATATCTCTAGATCGGTCAATTTTAGAACTACAGAAAAACTGTCTTCAGCAAACTTACTCAAAATTGATAGATCTACAACTTTCCCAAAGCATGTATATTGCTATTCTTGCAAATAAAAAAGTTTGGTTTCCATTTTCTTAGAAAATGTGGACCACCCTAATTTTCATATACATTGGAAAGAGGGTCTTATTATGAGGAACAACTTTGTAGAAGACCTTTGTCTAAAAAATCAGGCGCTGTGTTCGGATGCTCGAAGGACCAACTTTTATGTTCGGATTCGCGACAAACACTATACGCGGTGAACTGGGTTCGAAACGAAAACTTCGCGTTTTATTTGCTCACTGTTTTATTTGTACTGAATAACACGGTAGATGCTTCTTGGTTGGAAATTTGTATTTGACTAACTCTAGTTTGATTTCTGGCTATCTTATATGTAGGTATAGGATCAGTATAGAACATTCCGGTAGAAAACGAATATTGCCGAGCTTAAGGCCTTTTCGGCTGATCGTGGCTCACCTACTGATACGAGTGATAAGGAGGTGGCAGAAATAATGTGCGAAAAAAGGGCAACTACTGCTGGACACTGAGTGACCATTAGGGTGATTCAAATTACTAGATACCTAACATATGCCGGCCACCGTTAAAAACCTGGTTTTTAACCTATCTACCCTATGGCGACCGTTATCGGTTTGTTTACTATTGATATTCGTATGTATTCGTGGGTTTTCACATGATTCTTCGGGTTACTATTTACACTGGAGGTTACCGACCTTGTACGATCAACTGTTGTTGTTTACGTTCGCGGTTGTCGACCTTCTTCGATGTGCTGCTGGCTTCGGGTCAACGATCCTTCGAGCGGGTTGCTCATTCTTCATTCGCGAGCGAGAGCTCATCCTTCCTTCACGTCGTCGTCCATCGAATCGCCAGCGCTGGGGTTGGAGGTCGTAGCGTCTAGTGCACACGGATTGTGGCACTCGTCCGTCGGCCGGTCATGGTGGGAGACAAAAATTCCTTGAGTTTTTTGAAAATTCATTAAATGCATTAGACTTACATGGCCCGGAGGCCCACAGGCCTCCGGTCGTTGCGCAGGGCGGACCACTGCGATGGAAGATCCGATCGTCAATGGTCATCATTGGGCTCGCGGTCTACGAGCGGTGATGGCTGGTCAATCGGCAGCACGCAGATTTTTGAAATTGCGTGCCGGTACTCTCCGTCCTTGGTCTTCACTACGACGACGCGGATGTTTCCGTCATCTCCCCTGAAGATGTGGGTCACCCTGCCGTAGCGCCATTTGAGGGGTGGCAGTCCGTCGTCTTTCACCAGAACCAGGGTTCCGATGACGATGTTGTCCTTCTCGCGGGTCCATTTGGTTCTTGGCTGTAACCCGGACAGATATTCCGAGGTCCAGCGCTTCCAGAGCCGGCGAAGGAACTCTTGAACTTCCTGCCACTTGTCGAGTCGGTTTGGAGGTACATCTTCCAACGAAGGTTCCGCAATGGCTGTTAGCGGACGGTGAATCAAAAAATGCCCAGGTGTAAGGACATCGAGGTCATCTGGTTCCGCTGACAGTTGTGTGAGAGGTCGAGAATTCATACAACTCTCGATCTGGGCCAGAAGCGTGGTGAGTTGTTCGGCCGTTAGTATGGTGTTTCCGAGGGTGGCTTTGAGGTGGGTCTTCATTGATTTGATCCCCGCCTCCCACAGACCCCCGAAATTCGGAGAGCGAGGGGGAATGAATTTGAATTCTATGCCGTCTTCGGCACAGGAGCGAGTAACGGTGTTTTGCATCTGTTGACTTCGGAACTGTTTCGACAATTCGGACAATTCCCGGACCGCACCCCGAAAGTTTTGTGCATTGTCACACTCGATGAGCTTGGGTTTTCCTCGCCGGGCCACAAAGCGGCGGAGGGCAGCAAGGAACGAGTTCGTGGAAAGGTCTCCAACCAGTTCTATGTGCACTGCTTTTATCGAAAGGCACACAAAAAGTGCTACGTATGCCTTCACTGGTTTGGATTTGCGGTCGGGAAGTCGGTAGTACACAGGACCACAAAGATCTACGCCGGTGCACAAGAACGGCAGCGTTGGAGAGACACGTTCGGCGGGAAGGTCGCCCATGACTTGTTCCGTAGCACGAGGGCGGCAACGGAAACAGTTTATGCACGAATGTACGATTCGTCTCGCCAGGTTTCGGGCGCGTAACGGCCAGAACTTCTCCCGGAGACTTGAGATGAGCAGCTGGGGTCCTGCATGCAACAGCTTCTGGTGGTAATACCGAGCGACCAGTTCGGTGAATGGGTGTTTGGATGGCAAAACGAATGGATGTTTCCGGTTCTCAGGGACAGCAGCGTTACGGAGCCGGCCACCGACTCGCAAGACACCCTGATCAACAAATGGTCTGAGGGACTTGAGTTTCGATGATGGCTTGACCTGTCCGGATGTGGCTAAAGAAGCGAATTCTTCTCGGAATGCTTCTCGCTGTGCGATTCCGACAAGGCATCGGAGGGCTTCGTGCATTTCAACAGTGGTCAAACATCCAGAGCGACGTTGTCCGCGGTTTGTGGGATTCGAATTGAATTGGAATCTTCGAATCCATGCAACTACTCGAAGTAGCGCAACGTACGATGACCGCAGAGAAAAGATTGGATTCGGTGGAATGGTATGGACTGCGAGAGCAACTTGTCGTTCTTCGAGGTTCTCCGGGGGGAAGTCTTCATTGGATGTGTGGACAAAAGCAGGCCAGAAGCGTGATGATTTTGACAACCAGTCCGGACCGTGCCACCACGAGTTAGTGGTCTTCAGTTGTTCGGGGTCCATTCCCCGAGAAATGATGTCCGCTGGATTTTCACAGCCAGGAACATGAGCCCACAGTCCACCAACGGTTGCGTGTTGGACCTCCGAAACCCGGTTGGCCACGAAGGTTTTCCACCGAGATGGAGTAGCGGATAGCCAATGGAGGACGATGGTGGAATCTGACCAAAAGAACGTTTGAGCTTCGAGATTGATGGCGGTTTGTACCTTTTGAAACAGATGGGCGAGCAGCAACGCCGCCGAGAGTTCCAGACGAGGTAAGCAGACTCGTTTCTGCTTCCGAGAATCCGCCAGAGGAGCCACTTTCGATTTTGCGGTAAGGAGGTTCACGCTGATCGTCCCGTCGTCGGCTGTAACGCGTATGTAGAGACAGGCCCCGTAGGCCTTCAACGAGGCATCGCAGAATCCGTGAATTTGAGTCGATGCTGGGTTGACGACAGGCGCGACCCATCGAGGAACAGAGAGATTCCGAAAAGCAAGAAGGTTTTCCCGGAATTCGTGCCATCGCTGTTGCAACTCGTCGTCCAGGGGTTCGTCCCATCCCTTCTGACTTCTCCAGACATCCTGCAGATAGATTTTGGCTTGGACTATTACCGGCCCGACGAGTCCTAGCGGATCGAACAGCTTTGCTGCGTCCGAGAGGGCGATCCGTTTGGTGATGATCGGAGACGAGTTCCAATCGGGAACGTCGAAGAGGAATTCGTCGGTGCTTGTCTGCCATTTCAATCCAAGCGTTTTGATCGGAGCGGAGGCTTCCAGATCGAGTACTGTTCTTTCGTCGCGTAGCTCGGACGGAAGGTGTTCGAGAAGTGTAGGGCAATTTGATGACCACTTCCGAAGGCAGAGTCCGGCTGATTGAAGAAGATCCAGCAGCTGACTGCAGAGCTGCTGTCCTTCAGCTACTTCGGTTACGCCGGTTAGAAGGTCATCCATATAGAAGTCCTTGGAAACTGCCTTAGCAGCTTGTGGGTGGGTAGTTTCTCCGATTCTGGCGAGTTCTTGCAGACATCTGGTGGCGAGATAAGGCGCACAAGAAGTTCCGTACGTAACGGTTGACAGTTGGTAGGTGCGCATCGGTTCCGACGGAGAATTACGCCAGAGGATCTTCTGCAGGCAACGATCAGACGAAAAGACCAAAATTTGCCGGTACATTTTTTCTATGTCCGACACTATCGCGTACCGGGACATCCGGAACCGCAAGGTGATGGACACCAGGTCATCTTGGACGACTGGGCCCACCATCAGTCCGTCGTTGAGGGACACTCCTGTGCTAGTGGCGCACGAAGCATCAAATACTACCCGAAGCTTGGTAGTCAGACTATCAGGTCTTACGACGCAATGGTGGGGCAGATAATACGAAAGAGTGTTGGTCTCCAGGTCTTCCGAATCGGTTACGTCCTCCATATGACCCAGTCGATGGTACTCCTCGATGAAGTGCGAATACGCCTGCTTCAGCTGCGGATTGGCGTTCAAGCGTCGCTCCAAAGCGAGGAAACGACGGGTGGCAATTTCCTTAGAATCGCCGAGGGTTGAGAGGACTGCTGATCTTTTCGGAAGTTGAACTACAAAACGTCCGGTTTCGCCGCGAACGGTGGTGGCAGAGAAGTGTGCTTCACAAAGCGTCTCTTCGACGGAAAGATTGCTGCTGGATTGACACGATTCAAGCTCGCAGAAGCGCGCCAACTGGTCTTCGAGGGAACTGATACTGCAAACGTGGGCATAGCTGACTCTCGGGGACGGTGATGAACCAACTTTGCCAGATACGACCCATCCGAGAACCGTTTTCTGCAGCACGGGTAGATCGGGTCCAAGACGAACCAGACCTTCTTCGACGAGCTCGTAGTAGACTTCCATCCCTAGTATCATGTCAATGGGACCAGGTTGATGGAAGGTAGGATCTGCCAGAACGATGTTTGCGGGAATGTTCCATTCTTGCGTATTCAACGCCTTGGCCGGTAGCTCCCGAGTAATTCCAGGCAGTACATGAAACGAGAAATCTGCGACGAAACTGGAACAATGTGACTCGATTCTTGCGTCAACAGCGTATGATGAAACGACAGTAGCATTTCCAACGCCGCCGATTTCCTGGTGGGTTTTTACACGACGAAGCTTCAGTTTCTGCGACAGCTCCACAGTCATCAGGTTGATCTGCGACGCTGGGTCCAGCAAAGCACGAGCCCAAATGGCGTATCCGTTGGCATCAGCGATCTTCACCACCGCAGTTTGCAGCAAAACAGTCAAAGGAACGGTTCGAACACTTCCGACGAGGGCCGTTGGCATGTAGCTGGTCGACGGGCCACTAGTGGACGGAGCAAGAGCGTTCGACGACGGAGGAGGAGGCTGCGACGAGGAGGACTGAGGCTGAGCTGTAGTACTTCGAGTGGACGGAGGCTGATTTGGAGGAGGAGGAGCAGGAGACAACGTTGGCGTTGACTTTGGGATCGGATCACCATCCGACGAGCGAAGTGTGGTATTCTGGTGCAACATTGTGTGGTGCTTCTGTCCGCACACTCGACAGCAGCTGGATGGACATTGCTTTACGAGGTGGGAAGGCGAGAAGCAATTTATGCAAAGCGAATTTTTCTTAACTAGTTCAAAACGTTGGGATGTTGGCATTTTGCGAAAAGCTTCGCAGTGAAATGGAGAATGCGACGACTGCTTGCAGAACGAACAGGATTTCGGAGAGGAGCTTGTAGTTACTGCGTGACTCAGTTTAGATTTCGAGGATCGGACTGGTTCTGATTTAGGCGGATCTGGATTACGAGGCTTCGACGACGACAACGATTGCAGGATTGAGCAGTGCCCACGCAGGAATTTGAGGACGTCTTCGTATTCAGGCACTTCCGTCGAATTATGATGCTGCTCCCACTGTTTTAGTGTAGCACAGTCTAACCGCGCACAAAGCATATGCGCTAGAAGAACGCTCCACCCTTGAGTGTCTATCGCCATCTTCTCTATCATCTTAAGATTTCGCTCAAAATCATCGATAATGCGCGCCAAGGATTCATAGCATTCCTTGCGCATAGGTTCTATGGATAGCAAAGACTCGATGTATGTCTTCACGACAAGTTTCTTGTTATCAAACCTCTTCTCAAGTAGTCCCCAAGCTACTGAGTAGTTGGCCGAAGTAATTTCGATAGATTCGATCACTCGCTTCGCTTCCTTGGATAGCGACGAAACGAGGTATGAAAATTTGTCAATGGGCTTCAATTGGGGATTCGAATCTATTAAGCTGACGAAAGCATCACGAAAAGTAAGCCAGTTTGTTAAAGTGCCATCGAAGGTAGGAAGCCTTACCTCGGGCAACCTTATCCGAGCAAAAGAGGTATCCGCTGGTGTGCCAGCGTGCGCAACGACATTCGAGGAAGAAGGAGTGGGTTCGGGGGTACGAAGTTTGGAGACGATAAACCCATACACCTTCATGTAGTTACGCTCGAAGTCATCTCGAGCCTTCCTGTTTGCATCTTCATTCAGCGAGACGGTTTCAGATGCATCCGTAAACTCTTCTTGATCCTCACGCAGTTCCAATTGTAAGCGAATGGATTGGAAATCCGCAAACACCTTTTCCAACCGCTGCATCCATCCATCGAGGAAGGCTTTGTCCCTTTGCTCATCGTATGTACTAACTAGGCTAATGAGGTTGTTCATCGAGTCAATGCAAAACCGTTCTTGGCGAGACAGAGAGCGCAAACTTGGTGCCATTTTGTAGGGTCAGAACATCCAACGAAAAATCCCCAAAAAATCGACCAACAGAACAGAAAAATCGCAAAAAATATGCTCTCAAGAACGTTGCACCACCACAACTTCGCTAACGATGAGCAAAAGACGGTTCGAACTGCGTTAGGATCAACTCAACTCAACTCAACCATCCGTAATCAAATTAATTAACTCGACATGCAGATTTATTTATTTCGCATCGATCATCTATCTCAGCAGTCGTGCTGCTATCATGCATGGGTACTTACAGTGCCTCAGAGGTTGATTGTCCTACCTCCTTTGTGTGGTCCGACAATAGCCACCCAAGCCAAGCCAAAATTGCGCGGACCCAAGCCAAGCCACCAAAGCGTGCCCAAGCCGAGTCGACAATTGAACCAGCTCAACGACCTTTGCCTGGATGGAACGACGCCGTCGACGAGATCTCCGCCGCAGCTTCTTTCTGCACTAATTTCAATTTTCTCCGACCTTAGCGGAATCACTGTTCGATTTTCACCCTCTGGGGGACTTGATCTGCGGCACCGTAAGCCGCCGGTAAGCACTAGCACGACAGTTCAGAGTTCACGCGGTTCTTCAGTGCAATTGCGGTGCACTATCACGGTGTCTTTCACACACGACCGCGGCGTGCGGGATTCACTTTTGCACTTTTACCACCACTCAACTGTCCTTCACGATGGTCACAATTTTCACGCGCGCAAGTGATCCGGCTCGAAGGACCAACTTTTATGTTCGGATTCGCGACAAACACTATACGCGGTGAACTGGGTTCGAAACGAAAACTTCGCGTTTTATTTGCTCACTGTTTTATTTGTACTGAATAACACGGTAGATGCTTCTTGGTTGGAAATTTGTATTTGACTAACTCTAGTTTGATTTCTGGCTATCTTATATGTAGGTATAGGATCAGTATAGAACATTCCGGTAGAAAACGAATATTGCCGAGCTTAAGGCCTTTTCGGCTGATCGTGGCTCACCTACTGATACGAGTGATAAGGAGGTGGCAGAAATAATGTGCGAAAAAAGGGCAACTACTGCTGGACACTGAGTGACCATTAGGGTGATTCAAATTACTAGATACCTAACACGCTGAATGCATCTTTCCTCGTGAATCTGGTTCGTGGACCACTGTGCTATAGTGTGACTTTGATATTTGTGGTCGATTTGCCAGCAAAGCTTATTTCGTAACAGCAATTTCTTAAAATTGATCTTCAGAATTGTGCAGATTTCGTGTCATTAGCAGTACAAAATTTTCATTCGATATTTTGGAGGTAAAATATGTATAATTTTGTATCCTAATTAGAGCAATATCTTGGCACATACATATGTATCATTTTGTCTATCCCCCGTACGTTAGATTTATGATACCATTTTCAAAAACAGTTCAACATTTGGGTAGTCTTCATTGGCGTAACTAGAGGGGGGGCCAGGGGGGCCAGGCCCCCCCCAGAATCCGCCAGGCCCCCCCCAGAAATTTTTCATGACTTTATATATGGAAATTAGAAAAAAATCTGAAAACCACTGTCGTGGTGACAAACATAGATCTATACATATTCTCAATTTAGTTGAAAATCGGAGTTTTCGACTAGCGAAGTTGGATTTTTCTCCAAATCCGTGCGTCGGACCTAACTTCGGAAGCGGTGCGCTGTATAGCAAACAGCTATACAGCGCACCACTTCCGAAGTTAGGTCCGACGCACGGATTTGGAGAAAAACCCAACTTCGCTAGTCGAAAATTCTGGGTTCCAACTGCACGTACAGTAATAGAAATTTATTTGGCATAATATGTGTTTAAATTGACAGTTATTGGAGACAAGCAATAAGGACTGTTCATTTTATAAAGAGGACACCTTATTTGTGTGATATCTTTTTTATTTTTCAATAAAAGCATTATCGGTTTTTTGCATAAATTTTCATAGCTATTCTACAGTGTAGGAAAAATATAACATTATACACATTGTCCTTAGTTGTGGAACTGAAGCGGTTTTCGTTAAAACTCAATAAAACCCCATTTCTCAAAATTCTACACAACTTTCCACATACATAACTTTAAAATTTTCATGAACTTTTCATTGTGTTGGGATCTAATACTATTCTTCTAAAGGTAGAGTGTAATAGTTGGTTAGTAATAATGCACCAAGCATTATACAGCTTCATATAGTGAGTTGCCTTGTTATCAATGAAATTGATAAAAAATACTTATTTAAGCCTAGTGATACAATAACACTACGGAATCAGTTCAAAATTTGTCCAGTATAGAAGAGAATCGCATTCTAAATGATACCGAAGAAAAATATGCTTTAAAGTACATTCTTAATCATAAATTTAATACTTAATGACGGCCATAATGAAAAATTGCATACTTTTTGCTCCATAAATGCAAGTTTTTGATTCTAGAGAAGCTTATTATTATTTATTTTCAGCAAGGTCTGACCCTATATGATTATATACCTTATTTGAAAATAACTACATGTTAATTTTTATTTTCGACATCATTGTTAAGTTGTATTTGCAATAGAGTACTTCGTTATTTAGAAGAACCTTCAAAGAACGAAGCGGTTTTATCTCCGGTAACTGCCATGAAGCACAGTAACCAAGCCAACAATGCTATCAAGAAGCGGTTTTCTGCATTTGAAATTGCATTATTAGTACTTTCGACTAGAATCGAATGTTCCGATGTTTTCGATCGATGTTTTCCATTGAAAACATTCAAAATTTAATATTTTTATACATTTTTGTTTAACAAATAAATTTTATTCTGAAATTCGAGTCCAACTTGTAACTTTAATATCTCAACAACCATTATTCCGATTAGGTTTATATTTTGCCAGAATATGTATCACTCAAACTGCTGCAGCATGGCAAACACTTTTATGCAATTAAAAACGATACACCGATGTTTTACAGAAATTTTGTGTTTATCTTTAGTTTTTGAGAATTGAAAAATTGATCTCTCGAAACACTTTGCCACATTACTATGAAGTTCAATAATTTTAACCCAATTTATTTATGATTACTATCTGCTAATATAATGTACTGAACAACTAACCAAGGCTGCTCAAATTTGAACTACGCGTTTTCTTTTTATAGCCTTGCAAAGTTGTCCTCTTTATAAAATGAACAGTCCTTACTTTGTACATCTTCTTTTTTAAATCGCTGAGAAATTAAATCTAAATGATAATTTCCAGGAATTCCTGGATGGGTATCTTTAAGAATCTTTGAATTTTCTAGCAGCATTACTGCAAAATATGGTTAAGTGCTTCTTTATGGAAATCAAGTATCATGTGGGAATAAAACTCTGGTTGAATTTGCAATGGAATTCCAGCAAAAGCTTTTGAATTCCTAGTGAGAATAGATGTACGTAGCTGAAGCGTAAACGCGAGTGTATTCATTAAAACCATGCTGGAGGTGATTTCTAGTCAAACACTATTAATTTCTTTTATTTCGTGGGCCAGGGGTATTTTTGCGTCTATCAAACAACGCACAAATTCAAATGGTCATTGAGGAAGTTTTAATATATTTAAAAGCTGGTGCTGCAAGATGTAATCGTAAGTTTGAAGGTATTCATGATTGGACTTGTAAAAGACTTGGTATTCATGAGATAATTGTGAAAGAATTCCTGGATGACTTCTTGGAGATTTTTTTGGCTTCTATGTCCCTCTAAAATTATCTAAAAGAATTTCAATACAAATCGCTGGAGGAATTCCCCTAGAAATCCTTCACATTATTCAAAAAATCTACAAGTAATCCTGAAAAAGCCCTGGGGTGAATCCCTGAAAAACATCATGAACGGAATACTGAAATTTTTTAACTAACCGCTGAATAATTAAAAAAAAAAATCCCGAGAGAAATTTCGGAAGAAATCATCAAAGATTTTTAAGTACAAGATAACCCACTCCTTTGATTCAGTTTGTGTCGATGTTCTTTCCGACAAACTACACGGAAGTGGCCTTTCTCCAATTTTGAACAACTTTTTGTATAATTTGCTGTTTGAGAAGCAGATGAGTTTTGCTCATGGCGACTTGACAGTTTCACGAATTAGCTACATGGGTCTCCCCCAGGGCTCATGTCTAAGCCCCCTTCTTTACAACTTTTATGTTAGAGACATAGATGATTGTCTCATGGAAAATTGCACGTTAAGACAGCTTGCGGATGACTGTGTTGTTTCTATAACGGGATCAATAGCAGTCGATCTGCAAGGACCACTACAGGATACTTTGGACAATTTGTCTACTTGGGCTCTCAAGCTGGGTATCGAATTCTCTCCGGAGAAAACTGAGATGGTTGTCTTTTCTAAAAAACACAAACCGGCAAAGTTTCCGCTCTATCTGATGGGTAAGACAATCACTCATAGCATGTCTTCTCAATATCTCGGCGTCTGGTTCGACTCCAAATGCACCTGGGGAAAGCACATTGTGTATCTGATACAGAAATGCCAAAAGCGAATCAACTTTATGCGAACTATTACCGGAACATGGTGGGGAGCACATCCGGAAGATCTGATCAGGCTGTACCAAACAACCATTCTGTCGGTTTTAGAATACGGTAGCTTTTGTTTTCAATCCGCGGCGAAAACACACTTGCTGAAGCTTCAACGGGTTCAGTACCGTTGTCTTCGGATCGCGTTAGGTTGCATGAACTCAACTCACACAATGAGTTTAGAGGTACTTGCTGGTGTCCAGCCTCTGACAGACCGCTTTGCGGAGTTATCGTTCCGGTTCCTCATCCGATGCGAGGTTGTGAATCCATTGGTCATAGAAAATTTCGAAAAGCTGCTCGAACAGAACCCTCAATCTCGTTTTATGACTGTGTACTACTGGTACATGACGCTGGAGGTAAGCCCATCTCCGGTTAACACCAATCGTGACAACTTCTCAAACTTCGACAGTTGCTCTGTAGATTTTGATCTGTCCATGAAGGATGAGATCACCGGAATACCAGAACCTTTTCGTTCCGTGTGTATTCCACAAATTTTTGCAAGTAAGTTCGGGCATGTTAGCGGGGACAGACAGTTCTTCACAGACGGTTCGAAAACCGATGATTCGACTGGTTTCGGTGTCTACAACGAATTTCATAGCGCCACCTACATGCTTCAAAAGCCATGTTCGGTATACATTGCTGAGCTAGCGGCTATATACTACACCTTAGAGTACATTCGCACTCTTCCACCTGAGCACTACTTCATTTTTACCGACAGTCTAAGCTCTCTGGAGGCTGTTCGGTCAATGAAACCGATGAAGCACTCAGCGTACTTCCTGAAAGGAATACGCCAAGTCTTGAGTGCTTTGTCCAAACGCTCATACACCATCACCATAGCTTGGGTCCCTTCACATTGCTCAATTCCGGGCAATGAGAAAGCGGACTCTCTGGCTAAGGTGGGCGCTAGCGAAGGCGATATTTACGAGCGTCAAATCGCCTTCGACGAATTTTTTGCATTGGCCCGTCAGGAGACCTTGATCAGCTGGCAACACAAATGGAGAGATGGAGAGATGGGTAGATGGTTGCACTCCATCATTCCACAGGTGTCGAAGAAGCCATGGTTCAAAGGGTTGGATTTAAGCCGCGATTTCATTCGTGTAATGTGTCGGCTGATGTCCAACCACTATTTGTTGAACGCACATACCTTCCGTATTGGGCTCTCAGAAAGCAATCTCTGTGTCTGTGGCGTGGCTTACCAGGATATCGAACATGTCGTGTGGGGATGCAATGAGTATCGTGAGGTCAGATCTGAGCTGCATGAAATTCTCCGGGTCCGAGGAAAACAACAGAAACCCGTTAGAGAAGTGTTGGCAGGACTTGATTTGGAATACATGAACCTGATTTACCAGTTTTTGAAACGTGTTGATGTCAGAATTTGATGTAGTACGTTCCTTGTTTTCGTTGTCCGCCTCTTGGTTTTGTTGTTCGCCCCTGTCTGTCGTCGCCCCCCCCTTCCGGTTGTCCTCTTCTGGTCGTTGTCTACTGATAAAGTCCTTTCTTTTTGGTTCCGTTACAGATATGGACAATTTGTCCCATCAATGTTTTTTAGTATAAGTTAGCAAATAATTTAGTTTAAGACCCTTACATCCCTCCTTCCCAATTTTATTTTATTTTAATTTTTTTTTTCTCAATCCTTAACCTCGAAACAGCCGCGAGTACTTCGGCTTCCCAAAACTAACATAGTATTAAGGCAGTAATAAATTGTAAAATGTATAACCAATGTAAAAACAAAAGATTTCGGCTCAGTTATGCCCATGTGGCGCCCGAGCCTTCCAAATAAACGAATAGGTAAAAAAAAAAAAAACCCACTCCTTCCATTTCCCATACCATCAATCGGCGAACAGATTCGTCCGACAAGAGCACCTACTTGCGGTAGGAAATCGAACTATTTAAACAAGGATAATCTAGGTAGCTTTGGTTTTTCACTTCGCCGGGCATCACTTTTCAAACGTCATTCGAGAGAGTGCCGCGTCGTTGATTGTTTGTGCTACAACAATTTACTAAAATTTCGAAATTTGCAATAATTCATTGAAAGAGAGTAACTCGTTTCCCACTTTGTGTGTTTGGAAACCGCTTCAGTTTTTTTTCACATTGGTCAATGTACGGGATGAGCCTCGGACAGTTTTTGGACTGTAATGACCATCAGAATGGTTAATGAATCAGAGCTGCCCTTTACGATGGGTTTTATTCGTTATCTGTGGGTTATAACGTTGAGATTTGCCTTGGGCCGGCCGTGAATCAGATAAGGCAGACCAGGATGAGTATTGATTGGGTGGGATGGTTTCGATACAATCGTGAGCTTCCCAGAGCTTCCACTATCTGCAGAACTCGTTCTGTTTGGTGGAAGCATTTACGTTACATAATAGCAAATTAGAGAATAAAACGGCCAGGGTTCCACGCAACATTTTTGTTATTTGAAAACTTATTCACCCAGAAATTTCCTTCAGGAAGTGTTGACAGGGACCGGTGGAAATAGGGTAGGGTTTTAGTTGCCTGTTCTGATAAAGATGGTGTCTACACCAAGATCTACACCAACATCGCATCATTGCTGTACTACCTACCGTGTTTCTAACTCCCATATTGAATTGCATCCACAAAATCTCACAATTTTGGACATGGAACCTTGGAGCACCGAAAATTGACGTCTGTGGTTCGTCCAAAATTTTCATTGTTTGTCACGTTTTCTTTTCAATCAAAGCCACCTGCGGCTTTGCAGCAAAAAAAATAGTTCGACCTCGAGTCAACCGTGTCGCTGCGATCACTAAAATGCGTTCGCCAATTCAGTGCTAGAGTGGGTCATATTCTTAATTTATTATATTTGAAATCATTACAAGAATTCTCGAAGCAATACCTGCAGGAATCCCTGGAGTAATTTGTGAAAGTATACCTGGAGGAATCCCTGGATGAATTCCTGGAGGAATCCGAAAAGCAATTATGCAAGGAATTTCAGCAAAAAAAATCTGAAGAATCCGCATCAGAAATCCCTGTAGAAATTACTAGAAATTTTTTTAGATGAATCCTTGGAAGAATTTCTGGATGCATTGCTGGAGGAATCCTTAGAAGAATTCTTCAAGAAATCACAGGAGGAGTTCCTAGATGTATTTCTGGAGGATATCCGGGAGAACCTTCTGGAAAAATTCCATGCGAAATCTCTGGAAAAGTTCCTGGACTGATGCCTGGAGCATTAGGGGATTTTTTTTATTATCGTACAAATTGGTATGAAGTTTCTGAAGGTTTATGAAATAAGGTAGGGATCATATATATTTGAAAAACTAAATTGAAAAAATATCAGGGTTGCCTAATTTTCCAGAAAACTCCAGTGAAAATCAAACATTTTCCACAGACACCACCTACTTTGAAAAATCATAGAACGAAGCATCATAGGCACATTTTTTTTGTGAAATCATAAGCAAATTTTCTCAGCAATTCCAAGATGGATTTCTGGAGGAAATCCTAGAAATTTTTTTGGACAAATTCCTGGCGGATTCCCTGGAAAAGTTAATGGATTGATTGATTGATTTGTCTTTTTTAAAGAGACTTTCAGCCATTGGCTCCAAAGTTAATGGATACATTTCTGAAGGAGGCATCCCTGGAGAAGTTCCTGGAGTAATGCCTGGAGCATTAGAGAAATTTCTGATGAAATTCCAAGATAAACTTCTAGAAGAATTCCCAGAGGAATTTCTGGAGGAATTCCAGGAGGAATTCTTGGAGGAATCTCACGGAAGAATCCTTAGAGGAATCCCTGCAGGAATTTCTGGTATATTCTTGGAGGAATTCCTGGTGAAATTTCTAGAAGAACCCGTGAAATAACTCCTGGACGGATTTCTAGAGGAATCCTTGAAGTTGAAATTCATGGATTTATTCCTAGAGGAAACCTGAAAGAATTTCCGGAGGAATCCCTTGGAAAAATTCCTATAGAATTTCCTGAAGAATCTCCTGAAAGAATATCGGAAGCAATCTCTAAAGGATTTCCTGCAGAAATTCCTGGAGGAATGCTGTAGGAATTTCCGAAGAAATTCCTGGAGGGATTCCTGGATCAATTTCTGAAGAAATTCCTGTAGGAATTTCTGAAGAAATACCTACGGTAAATCTTGGTGGAATTTCTTGAGGAGCCCCTGGAGACACTGCGGTAGTAATTTCTGAGGAATTCCCAGAGGAATTCCTGAAGGAATTCCTATATGAATTCCTGAAGGACTTTCTGAAGGAATTCCTGGAGTATTTCTGAAGAAACCTCATAAGGAATTCCCGCAAAATTTCTTAGAGAAATTTCTACAAAAATTCTTGAAAGAATCCCTGGAGATATTCTTTGAAAGAACCAAATATAATAAATTAAGAATATGACCCACTCTAGCACTGAATTGGCGAACGCATTTTAGTGATCGCAGCGACACGGTTGACTCGAGGTCGAACTATTTTTTTTGCTGCAAAGCCGCAGGTGGCTTTGATTGAAAAGAAAACGTGACAAACAATGAAAATTTTGGACGAACCACAGACGTCAATTTTCGGTGCTCCAAGGTTCCATGTCCAAAATTGTGAGATTTTGTGGATGCAATTCAATATGGGAGTTAGAAACACGGTAGGTAGTACAGCAATGATGCGATGTTGGTGTAGATCTTGGTGTAGACACCATCTTTATCAGAACAGGCAACTAAAACCCTACCCTATTTCCACCGGTCCCTGTCAACACTTCCTGAAGGAAATTTCTGGGTGAATAAGTTTTCAAATAACAAAAATGTTGCGTGGAACCCTGGCCGTTTTATTCTCTAATTTGCTATTATGTAACGTAAATGCTTCCACCAAACAGAACGAGTTCTGCAGATAGTGGAAGCTCTGGGAAGCTCACGATTGTATCGAAACCATCCCACCCAATCAATACTCATCCTGGTCTGCCTTATCTGATTCACGGCCGGCCCAAGGCAAATCTCAACGTTATAACCCCCAGATAACGAATAAAACCCATCGTAAAGGGCAGCTCTGATTCATTAACCATTCTGATGGTCATTACAGTCCAAAAACTGTCCGAGGCTCATCCCGTACATTGACCAATGTGAAAAAAAACTGAAGCGGTTTCCAAACACACAAAGTGGGAAACGAGTTACTCTCTTTCAATGAATTATTGCAAATTTCGAAATTTTAGTAAATTGTTGTAGCACAAACAATCAACGACGCGGCACTCTCTCGAATGACGTTTGAAAAGTGATGCCCGGCGAAGTGAAAAACCAAAGCTACCTAGATTATCCTTGTTTAAATAGTTCGATTTCCTACCGCAAGTAGGTGCTCTTGTCGGACGAATCTGTTCGCCGATTGATGGTATGGGAAATGGAAGGAGTGGGTTATCTTGTACTTAAAAATCTTTGAAAGAACCCTGGAGAAATCTCTGAAACTCTGGAGGAACCTTAGGAGGGATTCCTGGAGGAACTTCCGGACAAGTTTCAGGTGGAATTTCTGGACAAATTTTTATAGGAAATCTTGGGGAAATTCCATGGAACTATTCATGGATTAATTCCAGGAGGAATCCTTTAATCAATTCTTTGAGGAATCATTCAATGAATTCCTGGAAGAATCTCTAGAGGAATTCTGGAAGGAATCTATGGAGAAATTTCTGAATGTATTCATAGAGAAATTCCCAAAGAAATTCCTAGAGAAATTCCTAGAGGAACTCTGAGAAGAATTTCTAATGGAGTTCCAGGAGAAATTTCCAGAGGAATTTCTGGAGGACTTACAGGCGCAATTTCAGAAGGAATTTCTGGAAGAATTACTGGAGAAATCATCGGAGGAATTTCTGGAGGAATCCATGAAATAATTCCTGGAGGAATGTGTAGAGGAAACCTCGGAAACTAAATTCCTGGATTAATTCTTGGGGGAAACCCTGGAAGGGTTTCTGGAGGAATTTCCGGAACAATTCCTGAAGGAATTGCTGTACAAATTTCCGAAGAAATTCCCGGAGGAATTCCTGGATCCATTCCTGAATAAATTACCGAAAGTATTCCTGAAGAAATACCTGGGATAATTTTTGTTGAAATTCGTGGTAGAACTCCTAGAGGAGTTCCTGGAAAAATGCCTGGATGAAATCCTGGAAGAATCCCAGGAGGAATACCTGGAATAATTCTTGAATAAATTCCAGAAAGAATTTGTGGGGAAATTTTTAAAAGAATCCCTTGAGGATTTCCTGGAGGATTCCTGAAAAAATATTTGAAGGAATTCCTAGAGATATCTCAGGAGGAAATCATTCAGGAATCCCAGGAAGAACTATTGAAATATTTCTTGGATAAACTCCGAGAGGAATTCTTGGGGTAATTTCTAAATGAATCCTGGAGGATTTTCTAGATAAACTCTTGGAGAAATTGCGGTAATAATTACGGAAGGAATCCTGGATTAATGCCTGGAGGAATCCCTATAGAAATCTCTGGAGGAACTTCTGGAGGAATGCCTGGAGTAAAACCCCTGGATAAATTCCTGGAGACATGTCTGTATCAATTCCTGGAGGTAACTCTCGAGAAATTTCTTAAGAAATCCCTGGAGGATACCCTGGGGAATTGCCTTGAAAAATCCCTGGAGAAATTCCTGGACTAATGCCTGGAGTAATCTCTGGATACATTTCTAGATGAGTACCTGGTGGAGTTTTCAAAAGAATTCTGGGAGCAATCTAGTGAAGTTTAGAGTTTTTAGAAGAACTCCCGAAGCAATCTCTAGATGAATTGCTGGAGAAATCCTGAGATGAGTCCATGGAGAAACTCCCTGGAGAAATTTCTAAAGAAACCTCTCGAAAAATTCCTAGAGGAATCCTTAGAGAAATTTCTAGAGAAATTCTTGGAAGAATCCCTGGGAAAATTCTTTGAAAAATCCCTAGAGGAATCCCTGAAGCAATTTCTGGAGAAACCGCAGGAGGAATGCCTGGAAAGTTCCGGACAAATTCCTGCAGGAAGCTCTGGATAAATTCCTTGTGGAATCCCAGGAAGAATTCCTGGATTAATCTGTAAAGGAATTTTTGTGGAAATTCCTGGGAACTATCCCTGGAAGAATTCTTGAATGAATTCCTGGAGGAATCTCGAGAGAAGTTCTGGAAGCAGTTAATGGAGGAATTTTTAAAGAAATTCCAAGAGAAATTTCTGAAGAAACTCCAAGAGAAATTTCTAGAGAAATTCCCAGAGCAATTTTTGGAGGAATTCCAGGAGGGATTCCTGAAGGAATTGCGGTAGTAATTTCTAAAGGAAATCCTATGGGAGTTCCTGGATCAATTCCTGGAGGACTTTTTGAAGGGATTCTTGGGGTAATACTTAAGTAACCTCTTGAGGAATTCCTGGAGGCATCCTTAGAGAAATTTCTAGAGAATTACTTGGAAGAATTCCTGGGGAAATTCTTGCAAACAAAAACTGGAGGAATCCCTGAAACAATTTCTGGGAGAATTCCTGGACAAATCTCTATAGGAAATCTTGAGAAAAATCCGTGGAACTATTCATGGAAGATCTGCAGGAGGAATCCCTAAATTAATATCTTGAGAATCCCTGAATGAATTCCTGGAAGAATCTCTAGAGGAATTCTGGAAGGAATCCATGGAGAAATTTCTGAAGGAATTCAAGGAGAAATTTTTAGAGGAATTCAGAATGGAATTTCTGGTGGAGTTCCAGGAGGATTTTCTGGAGGAATTACTGCAGGAATCATCGGTGGAATTCCTGGAGGGATCCATGAAATAAATCCTAGAGGAATGTGTAGAGGAAACCTTAGAAAAGAAATTCCTGGAAGAATTTTCGGAGGAATTCATGGAAGAATTCCTGGATCCAAACTTGAATAAATTCCTGGAGTAATTCCTGAGGAAATACCTGGGGTAATACCTGGTGAAATTCTTGGTAGAACTCTTGCAGAAGTCTCTGGAGAAATGCCTGAATGAAATCCTAGAGGCATGCCAGGAGGAATACCTGGAATAATTCCTGAAAAAAATCCGGGAGGAATTTCCGAAGGAGTTCCTGGAGGAATCTCAAGATTCATTCCTGATGAAATACAAAGTTCGATTTCTGAGGGAATTCCAGGAGGATTTTCTGAAGAATTCTCAGGGGAAATACTGAAGAAACCGCTGAAATTCCTGAGGAAATCCTGAAATCCTGAATTAATTCCTGCGGGAGTTTCTTATGGAATCCCAATAAGAGTTCTTCTAGAAATGTTTAAAATAATCTCGGAATTCGTTTTTGTAAGAATAACAGAAGAAATTTCCGGTGAATCCCTGGAGGAACTCTTGAAGTAATTTCTGAAGAAACCCGATGAGGAATCCCGGAAGCAAGCCCCATTAGGAACTCTTTATGGAATCTCAGGAGAGCTTTCTTAGCGAATACCTGGAAGATTTTTTGTAGAAATATTCCTGGATAAAAAAAATGAAGAAATCAATGTCTGCAGTAATTGTTGAAGGAATACTAGGATCCCTAGTGGAGCGGACCTGGTGGGATGGTTAGAACACTTGACTATCACGCCGAGGGATCGAATCCCACTCCCGACAAATTCGCAAAATGTGACTTCTTCCTTCGGAAGGGAAATAGAGCGTGGGCCCCGAGATGAACTAGCCTAGGGCTAAAAATCTCGTTAATACACATAAAAAAAAACTAGGATCCCTAAAGATTTTTTGTACAAATTTTTTCAAGCAATTCTTGGAGTGTTTTTTTAAGAATCTCCAAGTAAAATTTTCTAAAAGAATTTCTGGAATACATTCCTGCAGAAATACTTCGAATCATTCCAGATGTAATTATTGGAGCAATCTCTAGTGGAATTTTGGAAGGCATATATGGAGATATCCCTGTAGTAATCTCTGAATAGCTGCAGAAATACCTGAAAGGATCTCTGGAGAAATTCCTGAAGGAAACTTCGGAAAAAGCACTGGAACCACTGGAGGAACCTCTATAGATATCCCAGGACAAATCCCCGAAAAAATGTCTAGTGGAATCCCTAGATGAATTCTTGATTGAATTTCTGGAAGAAGCCAAGATGGAATCACTAAATTAAGCTATGAAAAAAAATCTTGGAGGAATTGTTCGTACTCATATAGTTTACAAAACTATGAACAAATCTGAAACAGTCATTTTGATTACTCAAAACTACAATACTGATTTGCATATTCACTTATCGGGCGCCCATCCCGCTTAAAATTCATCTCAAGTCAGGCCCCCCCTGGGCCCCCTCCAGGAAAAAATTCTAGTTACGCCAATGGTAGTCTTCAACAATTCGAGAATTACCCTAGTGCACAGGGTCAAATATAGAGTGACTAAGGGTATTATCGGCAGGCAGGGATGGCATTTCACACTGAAAATGTGCGCAGTGCAGCTCATTTCCATATTAAAACCGCGCACACTTGCACTCACACTGAGGAGCATGCCATCCCTGTCGGCAGGTTTGTTCTCTTCGTCATGAGGGGTTTTTGACGGCCAAATTGACTAAAACTTGGGAAAGCTTAGAGGCAAATTTTGAGTTAGATAGGTTTAAAAAAAAAAATAAACCTTGACGAAGAGAACAAAACGGCCGAAAATACGTAAGTTCCCCTATGTTCCCCTTAAAAAAAACCAATGCTCAAATATGTCGTTTGCCTCGATCGAATTTTCAAAATGTTGTTGTTTCTTACTTGTCAAATATTTGACCCTGTGTACTTCAGGCCTAAGATTTTCAGGTCGTTCAAAAGCACGGTCCGACAAAAAAACCGACTTTTGTAATGCCCAGCTATAAATTTTATTTTTTCTGATTGTTCCCGATAAGAAATTCGCAAATTATGACCCTCCCCGTTCTGGAATAGATGAGGAGTATTGATCTCCCCATAAACACTTACGTAATTATTGGACAGCCCCTAATATGTAGGCATCGTTTTCGAATCGTAATGCAGTAATAAATATTTTGCTATTGCGAGTTTTAGTAGACACTTTCCTATTTTTCAATAATGATCTTTTGAAGTTGTTTAATAATGGTTGTATCACTGGTTCTACTTTTTTATCGAGTTTAATTGTCGGTTTTTGTCAAATTCTGATCACTTTTTCATGTCTTCCTATTAGTCTTTAATCTATTTAACCTTTTGCCCTATTCGTCCTTTTGTCCATTCGACCTTTTGTCCCATTCGACCTTTTTTCCCATACGACCTTTTGTCCATTCGACTTTTTGTCCTTCGATTTTATGTCTTTCGACCTTTTGTCATAGATTCTAATTCAGCACATTTGTAGTTCCGTGTCAAAAATTGAGCTCTATCCATCGTGGAGCCTCGTAGCCGTGCGGTTGGGGTCACCAAGCTTATAATCGCACCATGCTATGGGGTGAGGGTTCGATTCCCGCTTCGGGCGTTGAAACTTTTCGTGAGAATAGTTTCTTCTTCCCCGTTTCCACTGGTGCATGCTCCGTTGTCCGTTGTCTAATGTTAAGTTTAAAACACTCTGTACAGCCGACAGCTGAAGACGTTGTCCGTGTCTTTTTAAAACCAAGCATACAGCCAGAGCCGTAGCGTGGTCCAATTGGCGCCCCACGACAATTGAACATTGTCAATTTGCAAATAAATGTGATGATTTATTTTCTTTTTAAGTTTCTTTAGTTAGAATTTGGTGTTTCAAAGAAACAAATTCCGCTCGATTTTTTTTTTTGTGTTTTTCTACTTGATGATTTTTAGGGATCCTCAAACAATCTATGTTACAAATTTTCGATGATTTATTCAATTGGTTTTAACCGTATTTTCCATTAACTTTACATAAGGTCTCTTCTAAAGTTTAATCAAAATATTTGTAAGAAACCCTTCAAGATTTTTTTAGTAAACATTAGATGAATCATGGACATGGAGAAATAGCAGGAGCAAATCCTGAAGAAATCTATATGACCTTGTTGAAATCTCTGGAAAAATCCGGCTGAATCACTGAATAAAATTGTGTTAAAATCTCTGTAGTAATTCCTGCAGGAAGATCCGGAGGTATATCTGACAAAAACCCGGAGAACATTTCAGCAAGAATTTCTGATGAATCTCATGAAAACATCTTGAAAGATTTTCTGGAGTAGTTTCCGAAAGTAGTTAAAGATGATGAAATGTTTGTCGATAAGTTCTAGCAGAAATTTATGGAATAATCCCTAATGAACATGAACCAATTTCGGAAGGGATCAATGGAAGATTTCTAAAGAAAACAGTAGAATACTTTGTGAAGGAAACTGATCGAATTTCTAAAAGAATCTATAGATGTTTTTTTTAAATCTCGAAAGAATTTCTGAAGTAATCCTTAAATATATTTTTGCAGGAATCTGTACAAGAATTTGTGAAGAAAACTTTGGAGAATTTTGTTTAGAAAATCATTGAAGATTATCCAGGAGAAACCCAGGATAAAATAATGAAATAAGCACAGACAAACAGACGTAACACCCTGAACGATTTTCATGGAAATCCATCGCCCAGTTCACACTACCATCACCTGGTGGAAAAGTTGCACGAATCACTGTGTTGTGCAATATCGTCAACAGAAGGCGCTTGTGTAAAACGTCAAACACATAGAAAAACGATGCGCGCGCCTCTGATTGTGAAAGCCACAACTATTTAAAATTTAAAATGATCGTTTAATGCGCGATCGATGGAAATTTCGCAAGTGTTACGTCTTAGATATAAAAAAATGAATTTTACACGATACAAGGTTAATGTCTTTGCAAGAGTTGTAGAAAAAGTTGTATTGAATAACTTTGTCAAAGATACCAAATGATAACTGACACTGAGGAAGATTACAAGTGGTAGTCATAATACGCGTATCTGATTACACTCATTTGAAGAGGGTTTTCTGCCGAAAAGTCGGTACAGATTGCCGACATAGTTTTTGGCGCTGAAACAGCTGATATTCAAATCATAAATTTTTACTTCTTTTAAACATAGGCTAATAGACCACTTCACGGCGAAATTCTACCTCTTTTACTCCTTCAGAGAGTTTGAAAACATCAGGACCAGTACCTGTCAAATTTGACAGGTGTTGGTCCTGTTGTTTTATAATTTCCCGTAGGAGAGAAAGAGAGCGATTTCTTGATGACGTCATCGTGCAATGGGCAATTCTTTCTGTTTTCATTGTTAGAATAGTTATTGGCAATCTATATATATAAAAATGTAGTAGGGTATGTGTGCCATCAGTAATCTCATGGAAGATTTGATAGTTCTGAAAAGGCATTAAATTTATACTTGGGGATTTTTATTATTATCATACAAATTGGTACCAAGGTTCTCAGAATGCAATGACATTTTTTTTCACATGTAGGGTTCATATAAATATATATGAACAAAAACAAAATTGAAAAAAAATCAGGGTCACCTAATTTTCCGAAAACTTCAGAGGAAAACCAACATCACAGACACCACTTACTTTGAAAAATCATAACTCAAAAACGAAGCATCGTAGACACAATGTTTTTTTTTGTGAAATCAAGCAAATTTTCTCAGCAATTGAAAAAAAAAATACAAAATGAAAATTGTTCTCCACAAAATTTTCCACTGTTGAGGAAAATCGGTTGTAAAAGTCGGAAAAACTATTTTCGCAATCTTTCAACATGCTCGAGATATCAGCGGAACTAATTAATTAAAACTATGAAATGCAATTATTCGTAAGTGCACCAATTCTTATAAATAAATTCCTCCGGGTCTAAAGGATTGATCTTGTGAAACATTATTACGCATGAATACTTTGAAATTCTCAATATACTCACCTCGAAGTACTGTCCCAAATAGGATGCTGGGCAGATATGGGTTAGAAGGGTTCTCATATCCTATACCTATAGAAAATTGTCATGTTGATAGTGATAGTGAATGTTTTGGCTGCACAGGTCGTAGCATAACGAATGGAAATAGATGTCAAGCGTACGATTTGCAAACACAGAATTTATCGCTTTTGGACAATGAAAATTTAATGATTACATATTTAGGAGCGACAATCAGAATCAAAATTAAAAAAGTAAAGATAATCGCGAAAAAAATAGCATTTGTGACTTATCAATCACAACGATCACTTCACTCCACTACATTCTGGAACTCAACCAAATCGTGGAATCAAAATGATGATGATCATCGAGATGTGATGGTACTCATTTGGACAATGTTTGCAAGTGAGACAAATAGATTCGCGGTACTCAGTGGTTATAAAGAGGGATCGCAATAATGTTAATTATACCATTAACCGCGACACTGCCTAATTAAGTTAATTTTGTTTCATGCTAGGCTTTGAGAATAGGACTGATACTAGTAAAAATGCGAATGTAAATTCGCTTCAAATTGGTAGCATGCAATGAATACAATCGATCCAATTCGATTTTAATCGCAAAAATTAGGTATTATCAAAGTAATCCTTGTACTGCTACACACTGAATACCTGAAGTTTTGCTGGGGTTCTTAGTTTGGTTGTTGCTCACTGATTTTTTTTTAAATGGGTCCTCTATCAATCGGTTCGCTGAATAGGCATATCATTCAAATTTGACTGTTTGTAGTTCCTAAACATCCCAGCGTATCAACTATAGAGAGTGATTTTCTATGAAAACCGTTCGACAGAACAAGATAGCTTATCAGTGAGATACTGCCATTCTAAACAATGCTGCTCAACAGAAACAATTGCATCTGTCGCTTTCCAAACCGCTACATGGGCTGGCTAAGCACGGAGAGTCTCATTATCTCGTTCGACTATAAATGAGGCCTTGATGTTGCTCAGCGTTTCAAAATTGAAGTTGTATCCAGACAAGAAAGTAACATTTTATAATCAAGTGACAAAGAGACAGTGATAGAAAACTAAGTGTATTGAATAGTTGTTAGTGAGTGTTTTAATAAGTGAATAAACGCAAAATGCCTGCCATCAAGAACCAGAAGGCCCCCATTCGTCACGTGTTGGATCTGTCCAAGGAGGAGAAACGACAGTTTTTGGAATCGTTCGACACCATCATGTCGGACTGTGACGGTGTCGTGTGGGACTTTATCGGCCCCATTCCGGGCGTCGACCAAGCCCTACCGCTGCTGAAGAAGAAGGGCAAAAAGCTCGCCTTCATCTCCAACAATGGAATGCGCACCATGGAGGAGTACAAGCGGAAATTCCTGAACCTGGGAATCCCGTCACACGAGCTGGACATTGTCCATCCGGCTCTGACCACAGTTCGCTACCTGAAGGCGATCAACATGACGGATGCGGTCTATTGCGTTGCCACCGAGGTGTTCAAAGACTATCTCCGGAACGAGCAGTACACGGTCTTAGATGGGGTATGTAGTTGTCATGTATTTTTTGCCACTTCGTGCTTCGATCTAATGGCAATTCTTTCCTGTCTCTCCCCCCAGCCTGACGATCGTTTCCCAGACGAAAGAGCGGCCGATTCGGTTCGCGTGTTCACAGATTTCTTCACGGAACCGGACAGCCCCCGGGTAGGCGCGGTCGTAATGGATATCGACGTGAACATTTCGCTGGCGCACTTGATGAAAGCCAAGTGTTACCTGGAGCGCAATCCGGACTGCATCCTGATTGTGGGCGCCACCGACTACATCGTCCCCCTGGGCGACCGCATGGACGTCATCGGTCCGGGATACTTCATCGACATCCTGGAAAAGGCCACCGGTCGTAAAGCGTTGGTTCTTGGCAAACCGGGCCAAGCTCTGGCCGACTTCGTTCTGGAACAGTTCAATGTAACGCGGCCCAAGCGAGTGCTGTTCATCGGTGACATGCTGCCGCAGGATATGGGCTTCGGGTCCCGATGCGGCTTCCAGAAGCTGCTGATGCTCAGCGGAGGCACCACCATGGACATGCTGCGGGCGCATAAGAAGCCTGAGGAGCTTCCCGACTTCTACATGGACAGCTTCGCCGATTTTATCCAGCTGTACAAGGAAGTACAATAGAGGTGAAACGATTTTTATTAGATTTGAACAAATCTATTCCACGTTGCAGCTGGATTGCAACTTCACTTCCTTGGAAGTGTGAGTGCGTACCGCCATGTAAGTGTTACCGTGTAACCTTTGGCACATGACTTTGCATATTTTGTAAGGGTGTACACATCGATGTGATATTTTTACAATAAAATGTGATATGATTGTAAATGTGTTTAAATGATATGGTGTTTTCATTCAAGAACAGAAAGGATGACTTAAGGCTTTTTACGGCATCATCAGCATCAGCAGCCATGTTGGATATGTGGCTCGAAATTTCAAAGTGATAATTCTCTGCCATCAAAACAAATATTCGTATGAAAATGTATCATCTTATATGCTCACTCGCAGTGATTACGATGATACTTTTTCTGCTGCGTGGCTGCAGAATTGACAGTTTTTTATCACCTCAAAAATGCGAGGCAAACAATCATTGAAAAGGAAAAAGTCAATGATTCGTTTGAAAGTTTAGTGATGCATTATGACACCTTAACGTTATGGGGCTTAATGCAAGCTATATCTAATCTATGTATTCTAAAATGATCACAGGATCTATATCATGTTCAACAGCTTTCAGGATGACTTTTTTTAAATCTCGCTTCCCTGGAACGCGTCAGGGAGGGGAGGTGAGAATAACACAATCGTTTGACTTTTTTATGATATTGCAATCCTAGCTAACGTTGATCAGTGAGACCACTGTTTGGTTTTCTAACTGAAAGACAATCAGGGAAGCAGGGTCACTCGCAACTTAACCCTTCAGGACGCACGCTGTTGTAAAAAGTACAACACTACCAAAAAAACCTCGCTCGTCATATACAGTACGAGCGCGGTGCTGTTTCGGTTGCTTGATGGCACGTGTCCTGGAAGTTTAACTCCAGATTTCCATAACTGAACTTTTGTGGCAAATCACAGGAGTTCCTCCAGGTATTCCCCAGAGACTTCTCTAGGAATTTCTCCAACGATTGTCTTTGGAATTGTTTCAATGACATTAAATCTCATCAGGAAATGTTTAAATATTTCTGTAGAAATTCCTTCAGTTACCGTATGCGTGATAATGTTTGCACCATCGTACAAATAAGATACCCATATCACCTGCACACACAATGTCTTGGTTTTTATTGCATGCACGTAAGCTCTAACTCATAATACAGTAGGTTGCGGGTAAAAAAAACCGATTCCTTAGTTTAAAATTTGCACCATGAGGGGGTGGCAGCGGTAGTCGGGACTTGTCCACGCGCAAATGTTAAAAAAGGCATTTCAGGAGTATTCAGGAGAACCGTAAAACGGTCTTAGACCAAAAAAATCAAGGGTGACTATTCCCGAAGATGTCCACTGGTCGTCCAAGGTTACAATGGATAAAGAAGGCTATCGCTACCACCAAAAAGAAGATTTGGGTGAATTATATGCTCTCAATGAGAAAAATGGCAAAGAAACGCAAAATCAGTCACTTAACGGCATGGCATATCGAAAAGGAAAATTACGGTGGCCTTTATGATCCTTCGACCATAGAAAAAAAACTTACATTATTACCAATGGCATCCAGGAGCTACGAATAGCGCCATATAGGAAAGTCTTGAATTTCGAAAAACTATCGATCCATACCAAATTTCAGAATCAATAGTTATATTAACTTTTGTTTGTGTGTCAATGTCTACACCATTAGGCAATGTCAAAATGAAAAAATAAACTCAAAAATTGTTAATCTTGACTTTGACACTGCCACGGACACTTTTCGATATTTGCGCGTGGACAAATCACGAGCTAGATTGCCACTTAGTCATTATGCAAGTGTTAAACTAAGTTGTCTAAGGTTGTTACTGGTTTTGTTCTCTGCATCTGATAGAGTCTGATAGTAAAAAAGAATTAAAGTGTCAAATATTTTATGTTTTGCGAGAATTTCCCCGCGTGGTGCGTCTGGTTGGCTTGTCACCGGACAGACAAACAGGGCTATTATATGATGATGATGACTAGTTTTGTTGTCTGCATCTGACAGTAAAAAAAACATTAAAATGTCAAATTTAAAAAAATAAAAAATTTCAACGTCTGTTGTCTGTGTTTTTTTCATCAAATACTGTGTCTGGTTGTCTAAGGTTGTCACTGGTTTTGTTCTCTGTCTGCATCTGATACTAAAAAAAAATTGAAGAGTCAAGTATTTTATTTTTTGTGAGAATTTCCCCACGTGCTGAATCTGGTTGGCTAGTCACCGGACAGCCAAACAGGGTTATTATATACACATACATAATATATGATATATATATATGATAATTCCTGGAGTTATTTCTGAAGGAGGAACGTTTATAAGTTACGTCACGCTTTGAGGTGGGAGGGGTTCCGGGGAGGAGGCCCTGTTTATAAAGTGTGCCATATGGGAAATAAAGAGTATAAAAGGACATTTTTGCGTGACCTAATTTATGGAATTTCTAATAAATCAATGGAGCCAGTTCAGAAGATTCTTCATAGAAATTCTTTGGAACAATCGGATTTTTTAATCCTTGCAGAAATTTGTGAAATATTTCTGAACTCTTCATTTTAGAAAATGTAATACATTGTTAGTATGTTTGGAATTCATAGATGGCATTCTGAAGAATCTCCGGAGAAATTTATGGAATAATCCATGGAAGAGTTTCTTAAGCATGGAAAGTTTTCTAGAAGAATTCTTGAAGAAATTTCAGAAGGGTCCTCTATATATTCAAGGAATATATGCCTCCAAGAATGTCATTCGTTAAATAAAAGTGAGGATCTTTAAAGTATTGCTGTAAGAAAAGAAATCACAACAAAATACAAAAGAAATATACGTCTGATATGCACAAGAAAAAAAATAGAAACTGGTTAAAAATTACCATATTTTTGCTATCAGGTTTAAACAGGTGGTTCATAAAGTGTTGGAGAAAAAAAAGTATTTGTTGTTTTCTCATCGGTGTGGGGAATTTTGTTCGGCGGCGTGGAAAATGTGAAAAGCGGCGCGCTGGGTCAATTTAACTGGCAGCGTGGAAAAATCGTCGGCGACGGCAGCGCCCACGTCTAATCGCAAGTCCACCATGTTCTGATTGATGGACGACACTTCTCTTACAATATCGACGTGAGGAGCTATCGTGGCGCCAACATCGATTACCACCACTACATGATGATGGCCAAACTGCGCCCAAAACATTCCGTCATCAACAAACTACGGTACCGGCGACCGCCACCGCATAACCTTGAACAACTGAAGCAACCCGATGTCGCATAAGCATACGCTTAGAAACTCGAGGCAGAGTTACCAGACAAAGGTGAGCTGGATGTGGCCCCTTTAGATGACTACTAGAGTACAGTAAAAGCCGCCATCAACGACATAGCCGAGAGCACCATCGGGTACGTTGGAAGAAGTCGACGGAATGAATGGTTTGACGAGGAGTGTAGAACGATTTTTTAAGGAGAAGAACACAGCGCGGCAGCTATGATGCAGCAAGGAACACGGCAGAACATGGAATGTAACAAACAGAAACGGAAACAGCATACCCGTCTTTTTCGAGAGAAAAAGCGCTGCCTGGAAGAAGCGCAGTGCGAAGTAATGGAACTGCCGTGCCGTTCCCAAAAAATATGGAAGTTCTCCAGAAGCTCAATGAACGTAAGGTGATCGAAAGGTGGAAGCATTACTTCGATCAGCACCTGAATGGCATGGAGAACGTAGGTACGATAAACCATGGCAACGGAGGTCTCGGCTACGCCAGTGCTGCAGGTGACGGAAATGAACCAACTCCCACGCTGAGGGAGGTTAAGGATGCCATTCACCAGCTCAAGCCCAGCAAAGCAGCTGAACTCATCAAGATGGGCCTAGAAAAGTTGGCCACCTGTCTGCATCGGTTGATAGTCAGGATCTGGGAAACCAAACAACTACCGTAGAAGTGGAAGGAAGGGGTAATCTATCCCATTCACAAGCAAAGCGACTATTTGGAATGTGAGAACTTCAGAACGATCATTATTTTGAATACCACCTACAAAGTGCTATCCCAGATCATCGTCCGTCATCTGTCTTTGAAAATTAATGAGTTCCTGGAAGGCCTTCAAGCCGGCTTCATCGAAGGCGGGTCGATAACGCATAGGATCTTCACCGTACAGCGAATCCTCCAGAATTGGATTCTTAAGCGATGTTGATATAATCCAATATTCTGAATCTGGATGCCAAACTGAGCCGAAATCCAAATTTTCATGAATTTTGGTGTCCGGGAACCTACTTAAAATTCAATTCGAAGTTTGTATGGGAGCGATTTGTCGAAACACCCCTCGTAGCATTTTGTACTGCGAGGAGCTGTCAAGCAGTTGCCCAGATGTCAAAAGGTGATTTTAAAAAATATTTTTGAAATTGATTTTAGGTATCGAAATGAAGTTCTAAAAATTTGAAAAAAATCATAGTGGTTCAGAAAAAGGTGCTCTTTCGTATAAAAATAAAAAATCAATACATTTTTCAAAATTTAAAAACCCAATTGGCGTGAATACCAGGTCTCAACGCACCACCCGTTCATCAAATTCAAGGCAGCATACGACATTTGAATGGACGCATTTTCAGTCTTGACAAAATTCAAAATTCGCTAATTGTTGAACACTACCCAAATGTTGTAAACGTATGATGTAGATGCGTATATGTACATGTGTGTCACGATACCCGAGCAAAGTCTGACAGCAAATCGAAAACAAATTTTGATGTTGTGATATTGCAAATTCTGATTACTCAGGTTGATGTCGTTTTGGTCGTTTTAACGGTTAAAACATCAAAAATGAGAGCAGAAAAATGTTCCTGTGCGTGCAAGTTGAAAACAATTCCTGCTATCAGTGATGGCAAATTGATTACCGTTTTTGCTATCAGTGCGAAAAAATTAAAAAATCGTTAATTGTAGAGTTTTTTTCAAATAATATGGAAGCCTAAAAGCAATACGGTAATTTCACTGATGGTATATCATTAGATGCTTTATACAAGGTCGCCAAGAAGTTTTGAAATGACTTAAATACTTAAATATTTGTAATAATTTTAAATGACAGCAAAACGATATCAAAATTTGAAATCGAAATCAATCAAGACAATCTGATATCAAAATATGATATCAATTTGCTGCTGATTACAAATCGTGTTTTCGATTTGCTATCATTTTGTTGTTAGACTTTGCCCGGGTATTGCTCTAATTAATTTGCAAAATTATTCATATTTTTCATCGTTCAATGAAAATTTTGTACAGCTCATGATACGAAAACTGCACAATTCTTAAGATTTATTTTAAGAAATTGCTGTTACGAAATAAGCTTTGCTAGCAAATCGACCACAAATATCAAAGTCACACCATAGTTACAAGAACTGGAAGGATGTTAGCATGACTGCCAGATATTTTTTTTCCAATTCACCTAATTGTGCATGTCATGGGGTTTCAAGGGCGTTCCAGGGATGTTCCAGGGGTGTTGTAGAAGGCTTCAGAAAGGTTACAGGGGTTTTCAATGGGTTTCAAGGGCGTTCCAGAGGTTTTCTAGAGGGATTCAGAGTGTTAAGGTGGTCCCAGGAGTATTTCAGGGCATTCCAGAGGGGTTTAGGAGCGATCCACGGATCATTGCAGGGATGTTCTAGGGGGTTTAGTGGGTCCCATGGGTACCCAGGAGTGTTTCAGGGGCTTTCAAAGGCGTTCTTTCTTCAATCGTTTTCGTTTCTAGTCAAATATTTTCAGTCATTTATTGCATCTTGTTATGTTAAAAACGATTTCAGTCCACTAGAGCACTCTTCAAATGAGAAGCGATTCCCTGTCATTTGAAAAAAAAAAAAAATGTCACGAAAATGATCAACTGGCCACTATACACGAAAATCCAGGAAAAATTCCGCCGGAGTGAAAAAATATCGGATATCGGATCAAAGCCTGGTCAAATTTTATCAAATGTTGGACCCACATCAGATAACTGTTGGGTCTATGTTGGGTTTGGTGCCCAAAATAAAAACAGGTGGATGATAGTTTTATGTCGGGTTATACATCATCAATTACGAACAAAGCTTCAACCGTTCAACAATTAGCGAGAACCGTCCAACATTAGGATGAACTAGCTTGAGGAAGCGTTCAACATTTGGGTTACAGACTTCCCATACAAATGTTCTATTCTCTCTTAGAAAACGGAATTTAAGGGAATACAAATCCATTCGGCAGTATAAGGAATAAGTAGATCTAGACGTTCACTGGATATTTTTCAACTAAAGTGAAATTATGCACGGAAAAACAAACAAACAAACAAACAAACAAACAAAAACCGTTCAACAACTGGCGAATTGCCCTACTGCTGGTTAATCTTGTTCGACGTTTAGGTCACATTTGGCACCTTCCTCGGGGACCCAATTATTACAGATTCTTCGTCCAGTGTGTGCCCAGCGAATTGAATTTTACCTCACAGCTGTTAATGATTGGGATTTGATAACTGTGGAAAAACCTTGAAAATGGAGAGCGGAGATAAACACGAGTGTAACGATTTTCACGAAGTCCGTTCAGCTGCTTGGTTTCGCTGATGATATTGGTATTATAGCTCGGAAATTTGAGACGATGGCGGAAACGTACATCCGACTAAAGTATGAAGCCAGGCGAATCGGATTAGTCATTAATGTGTCGAAAACAAAGTACATGATGGCAAAGGGCTCCGGAGAAGAATCACCGCGCCCGTCACCCCGAATTTCTATCAACGGTGATGAAATCGAGGCGGTTGAAGAAATCGTTTACATAATTGGGCTCACTTGTGACCGCCGACAACGACACCAGCAGAGAAATTCAATGACGTATTGTGGCAGGAAATCGAGCTTACTTTGGACTCCGCAGAATTCTACGATCGAACAAAGTTCGCCGTCACAAGAAGTTAACTATCTACAAAGCGCTGATTAGACCGGTAATCCTCTATGGGCTCGAAGCATGAACTCTCCGTGAAAAGAAACAACGCGCCCTTGGAGTGTTCGAACGGAAGGTTTTGCGTACCATCTGCAGCAGCGATTCGGTTCACTGGTTTTCGAGATATGACAGTTCAAAAAATGGTTGTCTAATAAATAATGTTTTACGAGAACGGTTCTAGCTTCGTGAAATATTAACCAATCGAGCTCAAATTTGTACCAATGGTGCACATATAATAGGTTGACAAACAGTCAAAATTTGAGTATTTTTGATGCACTCTATGAAAAGTTACGTTGAACTTTTTTGTGAGAAAAAAAATGTTGCCTATCCCAAACATTTTGGCCACCCTCTGCATAATATTCCGACAATCGCGTGGTTGAGCACCACCGCCAGCATTACGCTAATGTAAGCGTCACTTTTTCAACTTGTTGTACAAAATACAACAGAGCGATCACTTGAGGGATAAACGGTTTTTTGTTATGTTAACAACAGCACAACTAAAAAAACTTTTTTTTTCTTCAAATATATATAATGTTTATTATCTTGCTCTGTAGTTGATCTTACTTATAATCGAAATCTGTTTGGTGTAAACTTAGTATATGCAAGAATCTATCTTTAGCAACAATTAGGTTGTTGAAAAACATAAAAATAACACTGATATACTCAAATATATATCCAATATTAACTTATCATACTGTACAGCTCTTCGGCGATTATCACAATCAATCACATTGAAGTGCTTATAATACTACTTTTATACAGTCTGTAGTTTACGGGTCTCATTCTTATTCCGAAATATCCTTGTAAAGCTGAATGAAATCAGCAAAGCTGTCTGCGTAGAAATCAGGTAACTCTTCCGGTTTGTTGTGAGCCATCAACATCTCCAACGAGGTTCCACCACTCAACAGCAGTAGTTTCTGGAATCCACACCGTGATCCGAATCCCATATCCTGCATCAACCTGTATAAAACAAAGTCATTTATTAGTGATCGATCGTTAATCGCGTTGCATGTTACTACTTACATGTCTCCGATGAACAGCGTTCTCTCCGGTTGTGTTACATTGAACTGTTCCAAAATGAACTGCGATAAGGCTTGTCCAGGCTTTCCCAGAACCAAAGCCTCACGACTGGTTGCACGTTCCAACATTTCCAAAAAGTATCCGGGTCCAATCACATCGCGACCATCACCTCCCAGAGGTACGATATAGTCGGTAGCACCGGCAAGCAGCAAACAGTTGGGATTTCGTTGAAGATAGCATTTGGCGCGCATTAGGTGAGCCAACGAAACGTTGCAATCCAAATCCATCACGATGGCGCCTACCTTAGGACTTTCAGTTTCTTCAAAGTACTCCGTGAACACACGAACGGAATCGGCCGCTCTGTCGTCCGAGAACTGCTCCTTAGGCTGATAATTTTGAAATTAAGTTTATTAGCAATTACTTGGACAGTGAGCACACTTTTAAGTCTCAACTTACCCCATCCAAAACCACATATCCTTCGTTGCGCAAATAATCCTTGAACACCTCGGTTGCAATACAGTAGACCGCATCTTGCATGTTGATGGCCTTCAGGTACCGAACCGTTGTCAACGCCGGATGCACAATTTCCAGCTCGTGGGAAGGTATCCCAAGCTTGAGAAATTTCTGCTTATACTCTTCCATGGTGCGCATGCCGTTGTTGGAGATGAACGCCAGCTTTTTGCCTTTCTGCTTGAGCAGTTGCAATGCCTTGTCCACATCGGGAATCGGTCCGGTGAAGTGCCAAACTACTCCGTCGCAGTCTGACATGATGGTGTCGAACGATTGGGCGAACTCGCGCTTCTCGTCCTTGGACAGGTCCAAGATGTGGCGGATTTGTCCATTTTGGTATTTCATGATGAATTGATTTGAGTGAATCGAAATGAATAACGGCGAACGTAAAATAGAAATTTGCACTGTGTCAAGCGATCGAATAGTAAACCTGTCTGTCCAAAGTCAACTTTGAAACTGATGAACCGGTTGGCCGGGAGCGCTCTTTAATAGGGCTGTGACTTACCCAGGTTCGTTCCGTGGAAATTTTCCATCGTCTGTCGTCCAATTCCATTTGCCGCACTACCTTTGCTAGTACTCTACCGTGTAGGTATGCGTTTGTCTTGATTACTAACACAGTGGTCAACCGCTTCAGGGAAATTTTCTCCAACCTTTAGATTCACTCCGTTGTTCCAGGTAAGAGCCGAGCAGGTACCCTAACGCTTGAAGGACATTCCTCAAATGGATGGAGTTTAACAAGTGTGGATAATTACTGTTCCCTATCATAGGAAGCATACGGGATTGATCCTGATTCAATTTATATTAAATATAAATTCATCCAAATATATGGTTGAACTGTCAAATGTTGAGGTCTGGAATAAAACCACAATTTTCCCAGGAAACATTTCTTTTTTGAAAAATTTAAGACAAACAAGCCTCCCAACATTAACATATGCCAATGCTTATGGTCTGGTTGCTAGTGTTTAACGACAACCACTTCCCCACAATTTAAAGCTGTTTTCAGCATATATGTAGGTACATTAGGTTTTCATAAAATTTCCTATTCGACCATTTACCACAAACCTTGCGCAAACCGAATATTTGTATCCCACGTGCTTCGTGTGTTCCATTCCACACCATTTTCACATGTGTTATTCATTTTAACTGAGCACCATTAGCTCATGCTCTCTATGAGGATGAAGCCGGAATTCTTGCCCCTTTTTTATGGAATCAATAGTTAGAATCAATAATTTTATATTGGATTCCAAACATGAATCATGATCAATTATATGTCCTCACTGGGGAAGCACTTGCTTTTTCAGCTTCCACTATTACAGTGACCGGCACAAAAAAGATCCACCATATAGTTGTTACAGTTTCTAATGAAAACTACACGCAAAACTGATAAAATATACCTTTCAATGAATGCACTACATCCATTTTACATTGTTTTAGTAATCTGTGTTTCAATATATTTGGTTTTTGAGGAATAATTATTAGAATTCAGGATTGGGAAAATTGCTTTATAATCCAATAGTTTTCAAAATAACTAAGACTTTTTTTTGAGCGACTCCTTCAAATCAGTTTATTGTTGTAACTTTCTAGAGATTTTTGATAATTTTCAAATTTTCATAGAGGTTGTTCTGTATGACAAAATGCCTGTTGCTTCTCAAGACGGCAACATTGTAGATTCAATATTTTTCGAAATATAGGTATAAGAACAACTTAGATTCAAAAAAGCCCGTTTGTATTAAATAAATAACAAATGTTGCTAGATTTGTCAATTTAATATGAAAGAGGTTTGTAATAAGTAATAATAGGGGTATGATAACCCTCGAGCGATCGCGCTGTTGTATTTTGTACAACAAGTTGAACAAATCTGAAGGCAAATGTGAGAAGCGGCCGAGGATAAGGACTGCAACTATCAACCGAGTGTTGTGGTGTAGAACTGTTGATTTAGTTTTATTATAATTGTTATTAACGCCAAATAAATGGAATAGATACAACTATTACGGTTGGTAATGTTGTATAACTCAAATCAGCAAAAAAAGATATTATTACGGCTATAGACTAAATGTAATAATATATTTCAAGACAGCGTGTACAATTCGGAATATCCTGTTACTATATCATAGTCTCTGATTGTGTTCTGTTAGCTCCAGTAGGTATAATAGATTATAACATAACTCCATAAAGCCTAAACAGAGACTTTAATAGCTGTAAATCCTAGGTTTTAAATATCATTATTTACATGTAATGTAATAATATCATTATTTACATGTAATGTACCGTCGTGCGGGGCTTCTTTATACACTTTTTCATGGTTTTTCAACTTTATGACATTATAACTCCCAGACTAGTGAATGAATTTCCGCAATTTTTATACACAATAATTGTGAGTATGTATGTAGGATGCATGCAAAGTTTGAGCTAAATCCATCAATAAACAAAAAAGTAGTTCATACACCAATCGGATGGGGGCTACTTTGGGCATTTTTATCTATAACAAACCTGCATTTCAAATTCCAGGGTTATTTTGAAAACTACATTGTACCAAAACTGTAGAATACTGTATCATACATAATTTCAATACATATATGCGTTTTAAGATGGTTCTGTGCTACCTTTGGTATAATGAGCAGCGTGATATTGCTATATAGATAGCCTGAAAAAAGGGACCATCAATCCTTTATTTGGGCGAAACGGTCATTTATAACGTATAACGATACAAATATTCGATTGTATATGCTACGATGATACATTTTGAATGAATTGATCAACCCTTTGAAATTTATGAACTGTAGAAACAATGCCTACAGACCAAATGTTCTGATACGTTATGTATATTATATTGGTTTATTCAATGTTTTTTCGCGTCCTGACAAGCAATAAACGGTCTGTTTGAAAAATAATTTCAACCAAATGAAGGGAAAACTATTGCTTTATAATAGTTCCTAAGACATTAAACAGATTTGAACCATATTTTGAATTCAAAAAATCCATATTCAAAAGTGTCCAAAGTAGCCCCGCATTTCAAAAGTAGCCCCGCACGACGGTACATTGAACATTCACAAGATTTACTGGGCATCCCTTTGCTGTATAAGAGTAGAACAAACCATTCTTAAGTAAACGTCAGCTTAAAAAACTGTTGTTCAGCTACTTCTGTTCTTGGGATGATAGAATACAAATGGTATCTTTGTATAATAAAAGAAGTTGCCATTACACCCGTGAACTTTAGGTTCTAAACTCAAGAACAGTTTGGATGACCTAGGATATCCCGACTGATCTGATTCTGTCTATTGAAGTTTCAGAAGACTTACAGGACATGATAGATTACAAATTGTAGCATTGTATATTGAAAGAAATTACTGTTACACCCGTAGACTACAGGATCTACACTCAAGAACAGTTTGGAATACCAGCATCATGCTCTACCTTTTTTATGCTGTTGAGTTCCAAAACCATAGAAATACGTACATTGTCGAATATAGCTTTTGCTTTTTTCTTGCTCACTCTCCTAAACAAATACGAGATAGGAAAGGATGAAAAAGGGTTCCGCGGCACCCCTTTGCATCCTGCTCTTTCTCGTGTTTATCAAGGAGGATGAATGAGAAAAAGAAAAAGCTAGATTCGCCAATGCATATGTTAAAATCTATATATATAAAAATGAGTTCAAAGTTTCTTTGAGGCAACAAAACTCACGAACGGGTGAACCGATCAGCATGACTCTTGCATGGTTCGATTAGTATTCATGGTGGCTGTGTTTATAAGTATTAAAAATTACGAAAATAAACTGCAAATGTAAGAAAATTGACACATTACAGATTTTTCATGAGCTGGGAAGGAAATCAACACGATCTAAATGAAACCAATATAGAGTGCGGTGCTATTTTGAGGTTTGCCGGGCCAGCTAGCACTATATAATAACGCTGTTTTTTTTTCGTTTTAAGATGCATAATGTTTTTTTCTGAGTGCTGAGGAACCGTTCATAAAGTATAGAAAAATAGAAAAACGGCCTATTCAAACGAATGATGAGAAATGTGAAACAAAAAAAAAAAAGAACGATAAAACGATTTGTTCTAGCGTCACCATATGAAAACTATGGGGAGATGCTCGGAATTTGGTCAAAGCAGTTTTTTTTTGCATTATCTTTTTTGTTCAAAGCTTGTCATCAAAGTCGTTAAAAAACCGATTATAGAACTTTCAAAAACGCACATTTTCGTGCGCGGTTAAATTGCTACGTTATTCCATCTAAAAGATATTGACGGTTTTGTAGATAAAAATATGCACATTTCAACTATTGATTTCTTGAGTTACAGAAATAAAGCCTATTATGTTATATGTTTCATAATAATATTTCTTCTTTTGAATGCCGGAAAAAGGCATTTTTTATGTTTGCCCCAACCCGTAATATCGCCTTTTGAATAAACTATGATTTTTGAAGGAAAGCGCTCATAACTATTGAACCAAAACAGATAACGATCATCTCCGCGCACAAAACGACGCGTTTTCAAAATTTCTATAAGTGTTTCTTGTGCGACTTCAATGGGAAACTGAAACTAGAAGAGTTAAAGCAGGAAAACCTGTTTTTTTAATCACCCTAAGTTGATTCAGAAAATATCTCTAGATCAGTAAATTTTTAAGCTACATAAAACTGTCTTCAGCAAACTTGCTCAAAACTGATAGATCTACAACTTTGCCGAAAGATGTTATACAGATATTCATGCAAAATAAAAAGGTTGGTTTCCAATTTCTTTGAAAATATGGACCACCCTTATTTCCTTGTATATTGGAAACAGTAGTGCCTTGTTATTAAAGGTAACTTTGTAGAAGACCATTTTTGTCTAAAAAATCATTTGCAGTCGCTGAATGCATCTTTCTTCCTAGAATGCACAGTAGGCCGTCCCTATTTTTGCAAAAGTTGGAAATGTTAAAAGTTCAATATTGAAAAACGATTGTTTTAGCTAAAAAACCATCATGCCAAAATTTGAAGTCTGTATCTCAAGGCTAGGTGGTCCCCCACGGGGCCTAAAGTTCTCAAAAATTGTATGGGGTCAAAAAAAATCATGAAATTTTTTCGATGAAAAAAATATCCTATTCTATTAGAATCGATGATTTTAGGACCCTAAAGGGCCAAAAATGTGCTCAGAGATGCGATATCTCTTTTCGTTTTTGAGTTTTTGATGAAAAACTACCTAAAAATGAAAATTCTGACCGATTTTTGAAATGCCTGAGGAAACCTGCCATATTTTGTCCGATACTTAACTAAAAAACGATAAGAGATATCGCAATTCTGAGCACATTTTTGGTCCTTTGGGATCCTAAAATCATCGATTGTAGTAGAATAAGATATTTTTTTGTCGAAAAAATTTAATGATTTTTTTGACCCCACACAATTTTTGAGAACTTTAGGCCCCGTGGGGGACACTTAGCCATGAGATACGGACTTCAACTTTCGGCATGATGATTTTTTAGCTAAAACGATCGTTTTGCAATATTGAACTTTTAACATTTCCAACTTTTGCAAAAATAGAAACGGCCTAATGCACAGTTCTGATATCCTAAAGAAATTGATATTTTGGGCGTGTATCTTTTTCTGCTGAATAATTACACTTCTTGATGTTTAATTGTAGTAGATTTTTTGAACACCATATGTGGAATATTTATTTATTTATTTATATGTGAATTCCATTCTGAAATATGTTGAAGGCGTCTTGATTCCTTATTTCCATAAATAGTTTCATACCGCTGCTTCTAATTGACTACGCATCCTGATTCCTGAAGCAGGTCGTTTTCAAAGTGGGTGGTTGAGCTGCAAAAAACAAAAATATTAAAAATATCAAGACATACAGAAGTAACGATTTACCACATTTTAATCCACAGTGCTATATATCCTTTGGCCCGACAGAGTCTGAAACAACATACTCAATACAATATTATAATAGAACATCGTACATAGATACATTGATCCATATGTTGATCTAGCTGTTCTTCTAGGAATCATGTGAAATGTTTTGAATTGTTGTCAAACTTATATTTGAAATTGAAAAAATAAATAAAAAATACAATCGAGCAATTTTAATAAAAAAAGCAATATATTTTCCGTAAATGTTTTGTCAAATAGAAACAACATTTTCAGATACAAAGCGACGTGTCTGATCACTTCTAATGTGTAAATGTGTCCAAAGGCATAGAAGGCGTTATGGAACAGTTTGTTTTTTTTTTTCCCCAAAATTCTGAAAATAAAGAACACAGAAGATGTTTGTGTTTCTCGAAAATGCGCCGTTTGAGTGATTGGCCAAATTATATTAGAAAATCATCCTATTGCGATTAAAACCTCATTAAAACCAATAATATCATATTCGGCGAAATTATCCCATTTTTTTGGCTGGATTACAGTGCACTGAGAGCAGATCCCAAATTTTGCGTACGTGATTTATGCACAAAACAAAAATACTCCGCAGTTGTTTTCCATTGATTCCTTTCCAAGCGAGCACGTGTTTACCGCTGCTGTCGGTAAAGCAAGCTACCTACCTCTGCACAGAAGTTGCCGGCAATGCAGTGGTGTTAAATAGATGCATGCTGTCCGTAACGGCTGGTAATTTTCCACCGTACGGGTGCGGTGGATGGTAGGTATTGATATTGGTTCGGTCTTTCTGTTTTGCTGTGAATCCGACGGATGGATAGCAATAAAGCAAAACCGGAGGAGTGCCTTCTTGCCGGATAACCGATATATGTAGCTTAAAAGGGAACCGTGGAATTTTCCCACTACTCAAGATGGGTAGGTACAGGAACGAAAGAGTGACAATTCTTCACCATCACGTGTGAAAAAATATTTCAGAAGTAATGAACAGCAGTGTCGTCTTTAGCATTTTAGATAAAAAAAAGCAATAACATTTTATCTGTACCATTTACATGATTACCAACACAGAAAAAAATATTCATGTAAAATTCAGCGAGAAATCATGCACATAAAGGGAATGCTAGAGTTAGTGTATATTTACATGAGATATCATGTAAAATTACGTTACAATCGTGTAAATTTCCGCTAATAGTCATGTAACCGGTTGGAGTCCATGATGATTTACGCGATGTTTGGCGGAAATTTACACGATTGTAATGTAATTTTACATTATATCTCATGTAAAAGTGCACTAACTCTAGCATTCCCTTTATGTGCATGATTTCTCGCTGAATTTTAATTACATTTTTTTTTCTGTGAATGTTTGTACCATAGTTTTTAGAGGAATTAAGCTAAATTGTACTTTTTGTAATTCGACATTATTGTTTCCTCAGGCACCATATTTTAAAATGTGTACAAAACTTTAATAAATTTCACAAGCATTTAAATATTTTTTTTTGAAAAGGTTCTTCAAAAACTTCTTATTGGTTTATTGGGACCTTATCCTATCCATCTCATCAACCATATAGTGTTTTGGCTGCTTTTACTGGACTGTAATCCAACTCTGAAAGGTTTACCGGAGGAAGTATTAGTCCATGTGATTAATATATGGCTCCATTAGTATCGTAGTGTATCAGTCAAACTCTTAATTTAAGCATTAAAAATTAAAAATTCATAGTTCATTTTAAATAAATTATTTTATCAAATCTTCAATTTAGCAAACTGGGGTTAGAGCGATCAACAAGATTGAAATTTAGGTTTTGCTTCAAGCGCCGTCTTGTGAAGGTTATTGACAAAAATTAAAACTACACCGAATAACTTAACCTAATAAACTTACTTGGTTTAATCACCGCATGACTTTATGATAATTAAATTTTATTGGCTTTAGAAGATCGTGGTTGTGATCTGGTCAATGTTGTTCGGCTTTGCGTTCGGTTCTATCGATCGGTGACACTTGTTCCGAGATTCATTCCGAGCGAACGTTACCTACTTATTTGATTTTCGCGCTTTTTCATCTCATATGCTCCATCCTATTGTGTCCAAATGATCTTATTCGAGCCAAGTTTCATTCTTTCTTGCCAACTGGATTTTACTTTCTAGTAGCCAATAAAGGCAATAAAATTCACTTATCTTAACCTAATAAATATGATGAAACGTCAAAACATGTATTGGTAAACGTGTAATATATCTCATTCGCCCAAATTGCAAATGCCTCTAGGGCATTCGGCCGAATGTAACAAACACCAGAATTTAACAAACGCTCGAAAACCGTGAAAACACTTTTCTGCAGTCCACGCGTTTCGCCGAATGCCATTAAGGACAGACTTGTTAGAATCCCAAAATGACCGACACAATGGTCGATCTTCTTATTTTAAGCTTATTACAAGTGAGCATGCACAAATGCACTGTTGTTTGATACTTGCTTCTTGAGGTTTGTGCGTCTGAAGTTCTCATGCACTGTTGAAGCGGGATTTCAAGATGTTTGTCCTTAAATCAAGTGCCATCAAGTCGAATGTAGGTTGGCTGAATTATGAGGCTAGACGAATTTTCTCATTGTTTGTTTTTTTTTTCAGTTTCAGTCTTTTCAGGGATCTGAAACATCTATATGATTTCTACTTCCAACGTCTCGACTTTCTTAATCTTCATCTGTTAATCCAATAAAATTGCTACTTTTTCGTGATAGTGTTATAAAACTTTTAAAATAACGAATCATTATTTTCCATGTCCAATTCAAACAAGGTATTTTCTGAATTGTTCCTGGAGGACGATGTTTATTTATTAAAAACCCTAATTAATCCACCTAGCGGTGAAGGCGCCTTTCTCGTGCCTTCAAATACACATTTCAACAAAACTCAAGTGACACGTTGATGAATATCGCACTTTTATACGTTAAACGAAAATCCATTACATGGCACCAGAAATCATATCGTTTATGTAGCTTTGGTGTTAGAGCCTCAAACTTCTTAGGACATATATGAGCGAATCCAAAAAATGGCCGTCACAATGGCTGCCTTGTAAATACCGAAAGCACGGATCTCGTCATCTAAACAACAAACAGAGCTTGAGTAGTCTTGCTCACTCATGATAAACATTGAGTAGCATTTTCGTTTTCGGGCGTTTCGTGGATGACGAGATCGGTGCTCTCAAAAATGCGAGTCAAAAATGCACTTGGACGCTCTCCCATTTCACCTTAAAAAAGCCGCTATCTTGAAATTTGAGCCGCAATTTTGGATTTAAGTCTGCCATTTTGAATATTCTGGTCTTTATTGGACTCCACACTTCTTTCCCATACCAGATATACCCATATTGCATGGTTTCAGAGCCCAGAGCTCCATTGAACAGCCACCATCTGGTCACCATTTTTTGGAGTCCACAATTCGTCCCTATATCAAATAAACCCATATGACACGGATTTAGAGCTTAAAACGCCATTAAACAGCCACCATATTGAATTTGGAGCCGTTATCTTGGTGTTTGGGCCACCATTTTGCATATTGCGGTCGCCATTTTTGACTCCAGACATCTTCCCTATACCAAATATCCCATATTACATGCAGTTAGGGTCTCTCTCTCTCTTCTTGGCGTAACGTCCTCGTTGGGACAAAGCCTGCTTCTCAGCTTAGTGTTCTATGAGCACTTCCACAGTTATTAACTGAGAGCTTCCTCTGCCAATGACCATTTTGCATGCGTATATCGTGTGGCAGGCACGAATATACTCTATGCTGAAGGAAGTCAAGGCAATTTCCTTTACGAAAAGATCCTGGACCGACCGGGAATCGAACCCGTCACCCTCAGCATGGTCATGCTGAATACCCTTGCGTTTACCGCCTCGGCTATATGGGCCGAGTTAGGGTCTAAAACTGCTTTAAATAGCCACCGTCTTGAATTTGGAGCCGCCATTTTGGATTTTAGATCGCCCTCTTGGAAATTGTGGTCGCCATTTTTGGACTCCGGATATCTTCCTTATTCCAAATTTTTCATAGTTTCAGGGCCTAAAACTCAATTAAACAGCCTCCATCTTGATTTAAAGCAGCCATTTTGAATTTTAGATCGCTATCTTGGATATTCATGTTGCCATTTTTGGACTCCGGACATTTTCCCCGAGCCCATATAGCCGAGACGGTAAACGCACGGGTATTCAGCATGACCATGCTGAGGGTGACGGGTTCGATTCCCGGTCGGTCCAGGATCTTTTCGTAAAGGAAATTTCCTTGACTTCCTTGGGCATAGAGTATCTTCGTGCCTGCCACACGATATACACATGCAAAATGGTCATTGGCAGAGGAAGCTCTCAGTTAAAAACTGTGGAAGTGCTCATAGAACACTAAGCTGAGAAGCAGGCTTTGTCCCAGTGAGGACGTTACGCCAAGAAGAGAGAGAGAGACATTTTCCCCATACAAATTATAACCATATTGCATGGTAAATAAAAAGAAAATCGCGTTAAGTACTGTTCCTTTGAATTCCACAAAGAATTTGCATCCTTTGACAGATACGTATTTCGACCTCAACTGTAAGGTCGTCTTCAGTGTCTTGTACTTGACTCGACTCTACTGTCAAGTCGACAAGACACTGAAGACGACCTTACAGTTGAGGTCGAAATACGTATCTGTCAAAGGATGCAAATTCTTAGTGGAATTCAAAGGAACAGTACTTAACGCGATTTTCTTTTTATTTACGGATATTCCCCTAACAAGCCCAGGTTAATCATCATATTGCATGGTTTTAGAGTCAAAAACTCCACTTTACAACCACCATCTTGAATTTGGATCCGCCATCTTGGATACTCAGGTCCCCGTTTTCGGACTCCGGACATCTAGCCCGTACAAAATATACTCTTATTGCATGGTTTTAGAGCCAAAAACTTCACTAAACAACCGCACTAAACAACAGATCGCCATTTATGGACTCCAGACATCTTCCCCATACAAAATATACCCATGTTACATGGTTTTAGTGCCTAAAACTCCATTAAACAGCCGCCATCTTGAATTGGAGGCACCATCTTGGATTTTAGACCGCCATCTTGGATATTATGGTCGCTATTATTGGACTCCAAACATCTTCCCCATATACCCATATACGCAAAATATACCCATATTGCAAGGTTTAGGGTTTAAAAATCCATTATACAGCCGCCATCTTGAAATTGGAGCCGCCATTTTGGATTTTAGACCGCCATCTTGATTTTTTGACCGACATCGTAGAATTTTCGGTCTTCTGTGTTAATATCCTCACAAAATTTGTCAACCATGCTGAAGGTTACAAAAATCGCCGCAGTTTGATGTGTCGCATGATGGGGCTTGGTCGGGGACTATAGTTTTATATGTGACCAGTTCTACCGGTGCTGGTCCGGATCGAGCCTTCTATCGAAAATCCTTTTTTAAGTGATCATGTAGCCTTTCAGTACACTTTGGTGTACGAGAAAGGCAAAAACGTTTTCCACCAGGAAAAAAATCAGAAGACAAAAAATAAAAAAAAACAAAAACATACAGGAAATACATCCACTTTTGCCTTCAATGCAGATTCTTACGGTGCTGATATGTATGACTAAAAGGTACGGTTCAATGACTGGTCGACTCTGACGATAGATAATTCATTTCCCAGTTATCAACGAAAAGGAATCTCAAGCAATTTGAATACATATTTCGTTACAAACATTATTGGCAAAGTTTCTGGGAAATATTTATAAGAATCCAGCTGTCCTCGGCAAACTTTGTCTTGCCTACTGCGTTTTTTTGACAATTCAAGTACAAGTCCCCCGTTTGAAAAAGCTCAATTTATCCATGTTTTTTGCTTCATAAGCCTAATAGCAGAACTAGCAGAACAAAATTAAGACGTAAAATTACCTCCCCTATCCATTCTGCCTAAGTGATAACGCAACATATAAATATACCACAATGGTTTTCACATTCTGGACGTGAATTTTTAAACATATTATATATGTTTGCGTTCAAAAATAAAATTTATAAGTTTTCGTCTGTTCCATAACACTTTTTATTTCAAAAAAGTCATTTTTTCGTTCTTAGAACAGTTTTGCGCAGACAGCGACGTATAACCCCAAAAACTAGACAAGATTTGGAATTATAAGCAATACACCTGATCGTTCCGAACTGTTTCAATAAAAAGTAATAGATAGCCTGAATTTATTATCCAAAAAATCAGTAAATGCTGCATTTTTTAGTGTTCTTACAAGACAACAAATGTAAGCGAAAATTTTAATAAAAGTTGAAGTATTCATAATAAGAGAAAAATATGAAAGCAAATATGTACTTTTGTACAGTAAAGTTACATTGTACATACAAGATGCTGTAAAAGTACCTTATTCGTACAAAAGTGATGGTGATATTCTTGCATTTGGCGGTACAATATTAACGCTATATGATTTCAAGCGATTTACGTTGTGCACTATTGCGATGAAGTGTAGCATTTTATGTGTCATAGTCAACTCAGTATCGAGCTAATAACGTTCGGAGCCACTCTTTTCACCTAACAATAAACACTACTCATGATAATGATAACTTTATACTATAATTGTGTCTGTTCATTTGCTTTTAGCTTATTGGCACTAGAGTCACAGTAAACTTTTACGAGTGTATTTGTGTATTTAGGTGCCTTATGTGGGCTTCGTGGCCGAGCGGATAGCGGCGTCAGTCGTATAGGTGTCTCGTAAACCTCGAAGTGTGGGCTCGATTCCCGCTCCAGTCGGGGAAAACTTTTCGTCAAACGGAAAATTCTCCACTGAGTCAGTGTTAAATGTGTTGTCCGTTGCAAATGTTAGTAAAGTTCAGTCATACCGCAAGGTCGAAGACGGTGTAAGTGTTTTTTTTCTTTTTTGTTTCCTAAACCAAAAAAATGCGCATTGGGCTAATAGAGTACCAAGCAAAGTCATATAACACTAGTTTACAAAATAAAACGAAAGTCGTGAACTTCTGTCAACGACCAAAGTTTTTGACGCACAATTTAGCGCTGATTTCGAAACCGTGCTCAAAAAACAGTTTTTGAGTTTTAGCTCAATATCGAGTTTTGCAACTTTTTAAAATATGGAATTTAATAAAATTCAAGTATCTTGCGTTTTGTTCAACCAATTTTAAATCTTTTTTGATAAATTTAAAGCTGAATATAATATTATTCGACCATCTGGATGCAGGTTTTGCGTCAGATTGATGAAATTCAAGATATTGGCGAGTTTTGGGGACAATCTCATTAAATTTTAGCAAAATTTTCAAAAATATATGAAGAAATGTATTTTTTTAATAAGAAAAAAAAAACAATTTAAAAATTCTTTCTCAACGTTTATTTAACATATCATATGTAGGTGAGTGACAGTAAAAAAATCAGCTATATCGGAGAATTGATTACGGAGAATGAGATGTGTGTAATGAGCGACTTTGATTAAAAATATAACAAATCATTCATTCAATTTCAAATCATCAGCCTTGTATGGAAAGTCGGAAAAAATTCCGCTCTACTGCAATTTTTTTCCTTCGCGTTTTCGAACTCAGGACATGATTCTACACCAAAAACGATCTTCAGCTTATTTACCTTGCCTTGTTGGCTACAAAGTAACTTTACTCCAATGCCGAGCGTATAGTAGAGCACCATCTTCGTCGGTCTTGGGCGATGTTCCTCCAGTTTCCCCGAACGTGTAGGGATCGTAGATCTTCTTCAACCGCGTGCAGCCATCGAGTTCGCGGCCCCCCACGAAGTCACCCACCTCTACCGGGTTCTCTGCTGAATATTGTTTTCGCTATTCTTTCTTCCGACATTCGCACTACGTGTCCAGCCCACTGAAGTCTGCCATATTTTATACGTTTCACAATATTCGCATCTTCGTACACTTGGTACAACTCGTGATTCATGCGTCTGCACCACACTCCATTTTCTTGTTTCCCACCGAGAATTGTCCGCAGCACTTTGCGCTCAAAAACTCCAAAAGCTTTTCGGTCTACCTCCTTTAACGCCCACGCTTCGTGACCGTAAAGAGCAACCGAAAGAATCAGCGTCTTATACAGAACGAATTTTGTTTGCGTTTGCAAGTTACGGGATCTAAGCTGGCTACACAATCCGTAAAAGGCCCTATTCGCAGCTGCAATACGCCTTTTCACTTCACGGGAAACGTCATTGTCACATGTCACAAGTGTTCCAAGATAAACAAATTCTTCAACAACTTCAAACACTTCCCCATCAATTACTACCTCAACACTAACACCACTAGGCCTGCTTCTGTCTCTACCCGCTATCATGTACTTCGTCTTGGTAGAGTTAATCGTCAAGCCTATCCTCGCTGTCTCTCTCTTCAGAGGAGCATAAGCTTCCTCCACTGCCCTACGATCGATGCCGATGAGATCAATATCGTCCGCAAAACCGAGGAGCATGTGCGACCGTGTGATGATAGAGCCATTCCTCTGCACGCCTGACCTCCTAATCGCTCCTTCGAGTGCAATATTGAACAATAAATTTGAAAGAGCATCCCCCTGCTTCAATCCATCCAAGGTCACAAACGACGTAGACACATCGTCCGAGATCCGAATACTTGATTTTGATCCATCCAGCGTTGCGCGTATCAGCCTAATTAGTTTCGCCGGAGAACCATGTTCTGACATTATCTGCCAAAGCTCATTTCTTTTCACTGAATCGTACGCTGCTTTCAAATCAATGAACATCTAGGATCATCCGCAGGGTAAACATTTGATCCGTCGTTGATCGGCCCTCGCGAAAACCAGCCTGGTATTCGCCGACGAAGGACTCCTCAAGAGGTCGCAGTCTGTTGATGAGGACACGCGACAGTATCTTATACGTCGAATTTAAAAGAGTAATCCCTCTGTAATTGGCACACTCCAGTCTGTGCCCTTTCTTGTAGATTGGGCATATGAGGCCATCCAACCAACTGGTGGGCAATTCTTCATCCTCCCAAATCTTTATAATAATCTGGTGGATTAATTGATGTAGCTGCTCGCTTCCGTGCTTAAGAAGTTCGACCGGGATCTCGTCCTTCCCAGCAGCCTTGCTGTTTTTCAGCTCCTTAAGGGCCTTTTTAACATCATCCAGTGTTGGTGGTTCCACTCCTTGACTGTCATCCATTATGTTAACCCTGTTCCTGGGTGCTCCTTCGCTGCTACCATTCAACAAATCTTCGAAGTGCTCCTTCCACCTGGCTGCCACCATTGTTTTGTCTGTCAGCAAATTTCCTTCCCGGACATTGCACATGGCGGGCACTGGCGCAGTCTTGTGCCGCGCGCCATTGACAGTTTCATTAAACCTCCGCATATCGTTCCTGTCCATACTTTCCTGCGCTTCAGCAATAACACTCTCTTCGTGGGCTGTAAAACGGTGAGTCGATAAGGAGAGCGTCTAACATAGCTCTGGTCCTCACAAGTTCCTACCTCATGCTTCCACGGGTCAAACGATGACAAAGACCGCCAGCTAAGTGTTGTGTGCTTAGCTGGTAGTGCAGCCTGGACACTGTTGTCCTTCTGACTTCAGCTAGATTGAGGAGGTACGTCCCGAGCGTCTGTTCACCAAGGAGGTGCGGCTCAAACAGCGTCTGTTCTGGCATCCAGCGGCTGAGTATGAAATGCTGTATTGCGTCAGCTATACCTAAGAAGGCAGCCCCTTCAACGCAATGTAGGCAGCGCGGCCCCGGTAAGGTAGCATGCTAAAACCTTCAAACACCCAGAAAAGTAATAGTAAAGTAAACGGATTGATTCAACGACTTCAGCTTACCGAGTTCAAAAATGCTGTAAACTAGTGTAATCATTGCAGTACGTTATTAGGCGAATTAATATGATACTCTGTGGTTCGCTCTTATTCTTATGATGATAAGTTATGTTCATAGAACATTAGAATGTCATGTATTGCAATGTAATTGAGTTACGCACCGAGTTGCGTACAACTTTTTTTGCAATTTCATAAATTACCGCTTGAGGTTAATTTTTAACAAAACTTTTCCATCAAACTGCGCACTGATGTTCATAGCCTTATTTAAGAAAATCTGATTATAGCAGGTTACTGTGTAGTTGTCACTATTTTTCAAAACTGCGTCAAGAAAGCATCAAGAAGTTGATCAAAACTGAAAACAGTGCTGAAATGGTTCATTACGCAACGCAAATCAGTGCTGAAATGGACCATTACAGCACTGTTTATTTGAGGCGGGAAATTAGGCCTTTTCCTGTCAGACTTGCGTGAGGTAAAACAGCCTATTACGATGAGAAATTGCAAAAAGTAAGTTTTCAAGTCTTCTTAGCTCTTCATATTCGTTCCTAGTCAAAAATTCAGCCCTGTGCACTAACGGTAATATATTGACAACTATTTAATAGTGTAACAAAACTTCTTGGTGTTATTTGCAGATTTTCTAGAACAAATCTGGAGGTTTTATTCGGGTGGCGAACATTGCTTATGATTTTGTTACAACCCCAGTATAAATCTATAACGGCAGCCGGTTTGGTAGTGATATCAGTGGGAGCGTGACCAAAAAATTCCTTATTTTTTCGTTTTTCACATAAACAAAGTTTATTTATTTATTATTGCAATCTATATTATTTGATATGAGTATGTAATAATAAATTAAATCTACGTAGGAACCTATCTTACTTTAAATTATCATTCATTAAAATATACTCAATCATAACTTATAGTAAGAGAAACCCACTTCATCAATTACCATAATCAATCACAGTGACGTGCTTATTGTAATACTTTAACACTATATGTACATAGTTTCTTGTCTCCATCTTATTCCGCAATATCCTTGTAAAGTTGAATGAAGTCGGCAAAGCTGTCTGCGTAGAAATCAGGTAACTCCTCCGGCTTATTGTGAGCCATCAACATTTCCAACGAGGTTCCACCACTCAGCAGCAGTAGCTTCTGGAATCCACACCGCGATCCGAATCCCATGTCCTGCATCAACCTGTATGAAACAAAGTCATTTATTAGTGATCGATCGTGAACCGCGTTGCATGTTACTACTTACATATCTCCGATGAACAGCGTTCTCTTCGGTTGTGTCACATTGAACTGTTCCAGAATGAACTGCGATAAGGCTTGTCCAGGTTTTCCCAGAACCAAAGCCTCACGACCAGTTGCTCGTTCCAAGATTTCCAAAAAGTAGCCAGGTCCCATCACATCACGACCATCACCTCCCAGAGGTACGATATAGTCGGTAGCACCGGCAAGCAGCAAACAGTTGGGATTTCGTTGAAGATAGCATTTGGCGCGCATTAGGTGAGCCAACGAAACGTTGCAGTCCAAATCCATCATGACGGCGCCTACCTTGGGACTTTCGGTTTCTTCAAAGTACTCCGTGAATACACGAACGGAATCGGCCGCCCTATCGTCCGAGAACTGCTCCTTGGGCTGTAAAGCAAAAATAAAAATAGTTTATCAGCCTTTACTTGGACAGTGAATAAACGTTAATCTCAACTTACCCCATCCAAAACCACGTATCCCTCGTTGCGCAAATAATCCTTGAACACCTCGGTTGCAATACAGTAGACCGCATCTTGCATGTTGATTGCCTTCAGGTACCGAACTGTTGTTAACGCCGGATGCACAATTTCCAGCTCGTGGGAAGGTATCCCAAGCTTGAGAAATTTCTGCTTATACTCTTCCATGGTGCGCATGCCGTTGTTGGAGATAAATGCCAGCTTCTTGCCTTTCTGCTTGAGCAGTTGCAATGCCTTGTCCACATTGGGAATCGGTCCGGTGAAGTGCCAAACAACTCCGTCGCAGTCCGACATGATAGTGTCGAACGATTGGGCGAACTTGCGCTTCTCGTCCTTGGACAGGTCCAAGATGTGGCGGATTTGTCCATTTTGGTATTTCATGATGAATTGATTTGAGTGAATCGAAATGAATAACGGCGAACGTAAAAAAGTGAATTTCAAACTGTTTTAAGCGATCGAATAGTAAACCTGTCTGTCCAAAATCAATTTTGGTACTGATGAACTCTCCGGACGAGAGCGCTCTTTTTATGGAGATGGGATCTACCCGGAGTTGTTCCGTGAAAAATTTCCATCGAGGTATACTCTCGGTTACCTACTTGAGGTGACGGTATGCTATGTGCGCATGGATGTGTCCGTTACCAATACATTCTCAGGATAGGTCTATTGGAGAGTCATTGAACTAAAATCCTAAAATCTTCCACAGTTGATATCAGGTAAGCAAGGATCACCAGGAAGACTTGGGATAAGGATGAAGCAAAATGAAAGAGTAATCCCAAAACGAACTGAATAGACTGATAGCGTTTATGATATAGGGAATCGCGCTACTTGGGCGGTGGCTTCTATATTCGTCTGTTTTCCACTATAACTCAGTCAATCTTGAACCGATTGACACAATTCTTGGAATGCGGTGAGATAGGTATAGTATCTACCCGTGTACAAAATTTCAAGTCAATCGGTTCAAAATTGACCGAGTTACAGTGGAAAACAGACGAAAATAACAGACGAAGAAAACCACCGCCCAAGTAGCGCGATACCCTATATGCATTAACCATTTACGTTACGATTTTTTTTTTGATTTTTTAGGTGATTCTCGACCGGAATACTACTAGTGTATAGATATTAGCCTGTAACACGGTTCATATGAGAAAATACAAAAAAAAAACGACAAAACTCTTGTTCCGGTACTTTTTGAGTTCCATTTTGATCCCATACTAACTGTGCGAAATTTCAGATCGACCGACTAAACTATATTTTAGCGTCCGTCATTCTTAGTTTTTCATACGATTTAGTATGGGGAAAATAATTTTTTCAAAGATAAATCGCCAAGGGTAACCACATAATCTCTACAAATTAGTCGATAAATGAATCATGTGGGAAACTTTACGAGGGATCTGACCTTCAAAGACCGAAAAAAGATTCGACGTTTATGGAACAGTAATATCTTCTTTATACTGGCCATTTCAGAAACGAAACGGCCTACTTTTCCTCACTATATCAAACAATTGCATTATGGTTCATAATGCAACTTATTTTGATTGCATTATGTTTCATAATGCAATCGTTTGATCCACAACCTCTGAGTTGTCACAGCAAGAGCTTGCAGAACTGTGCAGAACTGTGTGGATTGCTTGATCCATATTTCGTGTCTAGCATGTTGGGTTGGAGCACATGGCCGTTCCCATTGAACCACAGCGAAGCACGATGGTACTGATGAAAATGATCATACCCTGGTTAATATGTTTGGTCATTGTATGCAACTCGTTGCAAAACTCGATTTTTACAGGACTTGTCGTATTCATCCATCTCGGAAAGCCTCGTTGGATAAATGTACGACTCGTGCTGTTTAAATCATCATTTTGCAACTCATTGCATAAATAACTATTATCCAATTCAGTATCATAATTTACATTTTATCTAACTCATTTTGGTATCATAATGGCCATTTTTTTCGAACTGGTTCATTATGCAACTGAAATGAGTTGCATAATGAAAAATAGTTGTATAATGTTCATAATGCAACTCATTTGAGTTGCATAATTGCATAATGTTCATAATGCAACTCAAATGCGTTGCATTATGAAAAAAAAAACATTGCATAAAATTTTGTATGGAACTCGTTGCAAAACCCGATTTTTTCAGCACTCTTCGTATTTATCCAACTCGGCAAGCCTCGTTGGATAAATGCACGACTCGTGCTGAAAAAATCAACTTTTTGCAAATCGTTGCATAAATAACTATTAACAGGTAATTTGCTATAATACGATGTCAAGATATAAAAAAACTGTAAAAGCGGCGATGTTTTTTTTTCAAATTTAACATATATTTTCTTCCATTATCGGTTTAAAAAAAATAGTTAAAGTGTAGTTCTATAATAAAACAAATATTATCTGAAGATCACTGTGTAGCTGCTGTATTAACACTGGTAGGGCATCGTACACAAATTACGTAACGCTATAGGGGGAGGGGGGGAGTCCAGCGTTGCGTTACGATCCATACAAAAAATTTTGGGTTTTCATACAAAAAGCGTTACATAGGGGGGGAGGGGGTCTGAAATGGCCGATTTTAGCGTTACGTAATTTGTGTACCATGCCTAGCTGAATAACAGCTTATTCAGCCAAAATGTTCAATATGAGGCATTAAAGCGGTTTATTCAGCCGTTAGACGGCAGCAGTATCAACAAACTGCGATACAAAATTTAAATGAGATATCACAATCTCATCTTTTTATACTAGTCTGATGTATTTTGTTAAGATAAATAGAAACAAAATTCTTCCTAATCAATCACATCTTTATACAATTGTATAAAATCAGCAAAGCTATCCGCATAATAGTCAGGCAGTTCTTCCGGCTTATTGTGTGCGATCATCATGTCTTTGGAAGTACCACCGCTTAGCATTAGCACTTTCTGAAATCCGCACCGCACTCCAAATCCCATATCCTGAGGCAGCCTAGAAAGAAAAATGCGTAAATTTAGAAAAACATCTCATATTCAACTCAACCGTAAAGGTGTCAATTTTCATTCAGTCAATAAACATGCGGCGATCCGGTTCTGTTCAATATTGTCTCGTCATTCACCCAATTGAAACCCATTCAAATTGATTTGCATGTGTGACAATGAGCTCTAGATAATATACAACCGGGTGCTTCCTGCTTTCGGTTGTTGCCAGGTGTTATCAGTGCTCTACCGTAACTGACCATCCATCTGATGGTATCTACGCAAAATGAGTGACGACATTCAAACCGTCTTTATTTGGTGTCGTCCCACCACCGTATGCAAATTCCAAACCGCGTTATCAGTACTCACATATCTCCGATGAACAGCGTCCGTTCGGGGTGGGTTACGTGAAATTGTTCCAGTATGAACTCGGACAGGGCATGGCCCGGCTTGCCCAGCACCAGCGCCTTCCGGCCGGTGGCTTTCTCCAGAATGTCGATGAAATAACCGGGCCCTATGACGTCCATATTTTCGCCCAACGGAATGACGTAATCCGTGGCGCCAACCAGCAGCATACAGTCCGGATTGCGATCGAGGTAGCATTTGGCTTTCATAAGATGCGCCAGGGAAACGTTGACATCGATATCGACGACGACGGCTCCCACCCGGGGCCCGCTTGTATCGGTGAAGTAGCTGGCGAAGGTGCGTACAGCGTTGGCAGCACCACGGTCCGGAAGGAGTTCCGTTGGCTGAAATTGATATGGTTACAATGTTTTAATCAGATATAGCTGTTTTTCATTAGCTTTGCTGAAAGTGAGGCAATATTGAGAACCTTTATCTGCTGCACCATTTTGCCGCTAAAAAAGATATTCATCCCGAAAAGTCGATAAAAAAAATCATAACTTCATCGAAAACTCGTTTCATTGATTTTTTACAGTTTCGATGTATTCTGCAAAGTTGCGTATTTTACTGATACATACAACTTTGCAGAACATTGCATCGGTCTAAAAATTTAACAAATGTACACGGTGTTCAATAAGTTCGGATACACAGTAAAATTGAATTTATTTCCCATCTGTAATTCAAATTTTCAAAGTGAATGTATTAATTGAAAGCTCACATAATACTGATCAAATACAGTATATGTTTTGAAACAAACTGTCCTTTATCTTTTTGTAATAATTGCAAATGTGTCTCAAGATCCTTTCAGCCGGCACGCACGTCTGTCATTCGTATTTCGTCTAGTTTTTATTGAGTAATGGTGTTAAGTTAAATCAAATTAGGTTGTTGTCCTCAGCATTAGTGGTAGCAACTATGGCCATACGAAATAATCTATAAAATTCAGATTGGGTGAAGTACGGACTCATTTTATTTTGATCTTTAAAATTGCTGAAATTGCCGCTGTACCTGTTTTAATGATTTTTGTTTTGTCAAAAAGCAAGGCTGTGTTATATCTCAGTTTAATCTATCATTATCTTTTTCAAAACTTGATTATATCCCTATTGTGGCAAATTTTAAGCAAAATTGGCTTTATATAATGTATTTATGCCTTTTTCATAGATTTAAGCACATTTTGACTAAACTTGCAAATTTATCACCATATCATCACTGAAATAGCAGTGTAAAGCTTTTGTCTATTCATTTAGTTATTATAATTTAGTATAGTGAGATGTAAACTCAAAAGTCAACGTTTTAGACTTCTGTAGCTTGAGCAACTTATCGAAAATTATTCCAGCGTGCCGGAACTAACAAACTTTAGATACATCTAAGGCTTATAAAAAAAAGTAGAAAAAGACTTTATTCAAAACCATATGCTATATTTGATCAGTGTTATATGACCTTTCAACAAATACATTAACTTTGAAAATTTGAATTACAGATGTGAAATTAATTCAAGTTATATGGTGTATCCGAACTTATTGAACACCCTGTATAATGTATAAATGTCACAACTTTGCTGAATACGTCAACTCTCTATCTCAACAATGTAAAACAATAAATGTTGTACCTCACTTTTAGGGGGATTGATCCGAAAACTCCAACTGTCAAAAGTTGGTGCTAGTCATGCCCATCAACTTTGCCGAGGACACTATCGCTCTATCTCCTCCATCATACGAGCTATTAATTAAGAGGTGAAAATGGGGAAATAAACCATTGTGCTTTGGTTAGATTTGAACTCACGACCTTTATACACTAGACAACTGCTTTACCAACTAAGCTACAAGCCAATACATTACACTTTTTAAATGAAATTCGTTAGTAATTCCTTCATATATTTTTCCGATTAGTTTCCCAAAGACTACTGCAAAATTTCCTCTATGAATTGCTTTGAGAATTACAGCGGGAATTCATCTGGTGACTTCTACCAACAAATCTCTAAAAACCCCTTCAAATCTTCCAGGGATTCCTCCATTGGTTCTTCCACGGATTCTTGCAGAAATTCATACAAGGATTCTTTCGAGCATTTCTTTATGATATTCTTCAACGGCTTCTCTCGGATTTTTTTTCATGGATTCTTCCAAAACTTTTGTCTAGAAATTCCTCGAAAACATCCTGCAAGAATTCTTTGTAAGATTTCTTCTACATTTTCTCCAAAAAAAATACTTCCTCCAAGAGTTACTTGAAGAATCCAACAAACACGTGCTCTTACAGGAAATTTTCCAGAAATTAGTCCAAGAATTCATTCAGCAATTTCTCAATAAAGACTCGTCTGGGAACTCTTCCAAGAAACAGTCCAAAATTTTTTTCTGGTATTTTTTTTTTTTGATAAAATTTATATAAAAAAAAACTACTAGGATTCCTGGATTCGAGGATTCCCACAAGCCATCGTAATTAAAATTCCTCTATTCATTTTTTCAAAGATTCTTCAGTAATTTCTGCAAGAATTTCCCCATAAAATTATCCACAGGATGTTTTGTTTATTCTCCTGAAATTATATTAGGGATTTACAGGGGATAGACAAAATGATCGGGACAGGCAAAATTTTCACTTTTCAAAAAATGTTCAATTAGCTGTAACTTTTCGAAAAGTGCATCAAATATTTTCAAATTTTTACTGTAAGTTCCTCAACTAGTTGTGTATCAGTGGACAAAATTTGGAAAAGATCGGACAATTCTTCACGAAGTTATAAAGATTCTAAGAAAAAGGTACATTTATCCGATAGCCAACTTTGAGCTGTTATATCTCCGGATTCAATGTACCGAATGAAATGAAATTTTGACCAATTATGACTTACATAATAAGCTTTAAAAAACGTTTGACTCAACTTAAAATTCTTAACACGAAAGAAAATTACAACGGTTGGATTATTTTCCTTATAAACCACCAAAATATCCAAAACTTCAACATCGTTTCAAAATTCAAGATGCAAATTATAGTTCATTTAAATTCCCTCCAAATGGCTTATATATAAATGTGTTTTGAAGGAAAGTAACAACATAGCCGTCAATAAATTGAAACAGTAATGGGATGCATATTAAAAATAGACCAATTTATTAAAAAATCGTGAAAAAAATAAAATCGCTATAACTTTTTCGCTTGTTAAAAAATTCAAGTTAAGTTAAATGTTTTCCAGAGTTCATTATATAAGTCATGAATGGTCAAAATTTCATTGCAATCGGTTCATTGAATCCGGAGATATAACAGCTCAAAGTTGGCTATCGGATAATTTTATCTTTTTTAAAAATCTTTATAACTTCGTGAAAAATTGACCGATCTTTTCCAAACTTTGCCCACTGATATACAACTAGTTGAAGAACTTACAGTAAAAATTTGAGAATATTTGATGCACTTTTCGAAAAGTTACAGCTAGTTGAACATTTTTTTGAAAGTGAAAATTTTGCCTGTCCCGATCATTTTGTCTATCCCCTGTATGAAGGAACTATAAATGCATAACAAACTCCTTCAAAAAACTAATGATTTTTTAGGAATATTTCCAAATATTTACCCTTAAAATATTCTAGTGAATTTTCCATGAATTTTTGTAAAGATTTTTTAAAGAACTCCTTCAAAGATTCCCCATGAGTCATTCCAATAGCTGCTTCAGAGATTTCTGTTTGGATTTCTCCAGGATTTTTTTTCCAGAAATTCTCCCAAGGACCCCTTAATGAATTCCTAGAGTATTATTTGAAGAAATTCTGAATTAATCCTTGAAAAAATTTCTATTCAGTCTTTCTTCTGCAATAATTCTATAAGAAACTTCAGAAAAATCCTCAAAAGAATCTATGGAAAAAATCGTTGGAAGAATGCTTGGAAGTATTTTGGGAAGAATTCTTGCTATAAATTGTAATGTTGGAAATTATTTAACATTCTTGTGCACAACAGATACATGTTCTCGATGAACAAATAGAGATTGGAATTATGGAAAGAAATCCACTTACTCCGGTGTGAATCGAACCCACAACTCCCAATTCGTTAGACGGGTGCTTCTTAATCTTGGAAGTTTCTCAAAAGGATTTTCCAGGTGTACCTTTTTAATAATTCCCGGAGAAAACCTACACAAATCAATTCAAAAAGTCCCAGAAGTAGTCTTGGGCATTTTTGGGGGAATCCTTAGAGACATTCTGGCCCGACAGGATTCTTGCCTGAATCCCAACAAGATTTGTGGCAGAATCTCAACAGGATTTTTGGCAGAGCCCCGGCAGCATTCCTGGCCAAATCCCGGCAAGATTCTTGACAGAATCCCGGCAGGATTGTTGCCAGAATCCTAATAAAATTCTTCTGATAGTATCCTTTGCAAAATTTGGCAGGGTTTTTGGTGGAAGCCTGACTAGATTCTTGGTAGAAATCAAACAGGATTTTTTGAAGAACCTCGATAGAATTCTTGTTTGAATCCCAACAGAATACTTTGCAAAATCCAGACAGGATTCTAGGCAGAATCCCGACAAGATTCTTGGCCGAATTCCGAAAGGTTTCTGAGCAAAAACCTGACAAGAGTTTTGCCCGAATTCCAAAAAGATTTGCGGCAGAAAATCTTCAGCACTTTTGGCGGAATCCCGGCAGGAAACTTGGTAGAATCCCGGTAGAATTCTTGATAGAATCTTGGCAGAATTCTTGACAGAATCTAAGCAGAATTCGTAGCAAATTTCTGTCATGATTCTTGGCACAATCCTCGCAGAATTCTTGGCAGGATTCTTAGCAGAAATTCGGCAAGTTTCTTGGCAAAATTATGTCATGATTCGTGGCAGAATCATGGCAAATTTCTAGGCAAAATCCTAATCCTATCATGATTATTGGCAGATTCCTACACACTACGAAAAAATCAAAATTACTCGTGACGTAAATTTATTGCACCGAACGTAAACAATTCAATGACGTAAATTTATAGGTCTGCTGGCTTAATAATACGTGTTTCTTGTAAAATTGAGTTCAATGTGACGTAAACAATTTGTGAATCGTGCATCATTACGTTTCATACGACTAAATGTTCAGTTAAATGTGACAGGCAGTTACGTCATTTGGACGTTTAAATTTACGTCATATGTGTTGCTTGAATATGTGCGTCCAGAGAGACGGAAATTTATTATGTTTCTAGTTCAAAACGTAAAACACAATGTCGGAAGTGCGGCGCTGTATTGTATACCTGGTATTCTATACAGCGCCCCACTTCCGACATAGTGTATAACGCAAGGCAAAAGCAGCGGAAGTAAAAGAAAAAATGTCGCTAATTCGGTTTTGAACTGGAAACACAATACATGATTTTTTCTAAGTGTGTAGCAAAATTCTTGACAGAATTCCAGCAGAACTCTCGGCAGAACCCTGGCAGGATTCTCGGCAGAACCCCGGCATGATTCCGACAGAATTCTGGTAGGAGTTTTGGCAGAACCCCGACAGGATTTTTCCAAAGAATAAAAATAGAAAGATTGTCCTCTCTTGTCTTTTTCTATGTAAAAGCCAAGCAACAAGACAAGTGGAGCTCTCTGAGCGTTTCAAGGTGGATGCTCTATGTAACAGTGTTCGTGATTTGTCATAAGAGAAGAAGGTGTGCCTTTGTTTGGGTATCCGCATACAATCAGTAACGCACACTACTGCCCCCATTGGCACAACAGTCCCATGTGAATAGAAAACCCAGCAAACATGGGACTGTTATGCGAATAGGGGCAGACTACCGCATGAAAGTTGAATTTTCATCCGCAGATAGCGCTGAGATAGTGTCCCCACGAGTATCAGCGGAGTGGGCATTCACGATATTCTTATTCTTTGATTTTGGTCAGCATTCCGATAAGAGTCTGGTCAGAATGTCAGAATGACAAGGGTCCTTTTGAGATTCTGACGAGGATTCTGTTGGGATTTTGATGACAACTCTGACGGGGATATGCCAAGAATCTTGTTAGGATTCTGTCGAGAGCAACGGTTCTGCCAAGAGTCCTGAGAGGGTTTTGCCAAGATTTCTGTCGGGATGCTGTCAAGAATCCTACCAGGATTCTGTCAAGAATCCTGCTAGGATTTCTGCAAAGAATTTTGCCAGGATTCTGCCAAGAATCTGTTTCTCGTCAGAATCCCGACATGATTCTTGACAGAATCCAGACAGAATTCTCGTCAGAATTCTGAAAGGATTCTGCTCATAATACCAAAAGAATTCGCATCAGAACTCCGACAGGATGCTCGTGGAAATTCTGGCAGGATTCTGTTCAGAATCCCAGAAGAATTCGCATTTGAATTCAGATAGGATTCTGGTCAGAATCCAGACAGGATTCTCTTCAGAATCCAGACAGGATTTTGGACAAAATTTAGACAGAATTCTTGACAGAGTTTAGACAGGATTTTGATGAGAATTTCGACAGGGTTTTGGTTAGAATCCTGACAGAATTGTATACCACATCATGACAGGATTCTAATTGGAATTCTGACAGAATACTGACAGCATTCCGTTAAGAACCCAGACGGGATTTTTGTCTGAATTCCAACGGGATTCTCGTCAGAATCTCGACATCATTCTCATCAGAATCATGACAGGGTTTTCACAAAAAAAAAAAACATTGGAAAAACTCAGAAGAAGTCCTTGGAGCCATACTGAAAATAATTCCAGACGGAATTATCCAGAATAATGTTTGGAATAAACATAAGAACGAATTTGTTGCTGAATCCCAGAAAAAAATTCTTAAGTGATACTACGAATCCTTGAATGCATTCCAGGAGGAATTCATGAAGGAATCCCCGTAAGAAAGCTGCAAATTTGGATGGAATCCCTACTAGAATTCCCAAAGCGATTTCGGTAGAATTTACTGAATCAATCCCAAGTAAAATTCCTGATAGAATCCTGGGAGGCATTTCTAAAATAATCTCGAAAAGAATTCCTGAAGGAATATCACAAAAAAAAAGTCCTAATCAATACTCAGAAGTGTGCCTGAACGAATCCCAGGATGATCCCGAAGAATCCCTGGAGAAATTCCTGTTTAAACCCCTGCACTATGGGGCGGCTCCATACAAACAGGTGGCCAAAAATATTTTCGCGTTAATTTTATATTGTCTTGCTCAAGGGTGCGACCATTCATTTGCAAAGATTTACATTTATTTGCTATTATCTCAGTTCAGAAGCATGCTATCGAAAAACAATGTATGGATGAATTTAACCTTGTAGTTTTTTCTGAAAGTTTGCCGTATAACATTGACGTCGCACAAGTATACCAAAGTCGTAAGCGAGCTGTGAAGGCAAATTTCCACAGCGTGAATGTAATTTACATTCACCGCGTGGAGAGTTGCCTTCACAGCTCGCTGACGACTTTGGTATACGTTTGCGACCCCAATGTTATTTGGCAAACTTTCAGATAAAACTACAAGGTTGAATTCATCCATACATTGTTTTTCTATAGCATGCTTCTGAACTGAGATAATAACAAATGAATGTAAATCTTTGCAAATGAATGGTCGCACTCTTGCTCCTATTCGTAGGATTTATTCCTAAAAATATGAAAAACATGTTGAACAGGTTGTTTCAACACGTCAGTTTCAAACAGCATGAAATTACAAGGGCATTGTATACTTTTAGGCGTTTAAGGATTTCTGTTCCTATTTACAAAATGGATTCTAATTCGTGAAAATACGTTTCGTTAAGAGATCCAAGACCAGATTTAGGCTGCACTATGATTGATTTACCGAGAAAAGCGGCCATGTCGATCAAAAGTAACGTCAGAGGTATTTAATGGCTAATCGGGTGATTTTATATAGCAATATCTCAATCATCACCGACAACTTGATTGGAATTGCAGAATAGCAGCTAGTAGCAGCCAAATTTGATTTCAATGTCTCCCAGGGATCCTAAACAAGAATATAGAAGTAGTCCCGAAGCGTTTTTTTTTGTATGAAACGGTCTGTATGGAAAAAAATTGTTTTTTTAAAGTGGTATCATTTAATAGTTTTACAATCAATATTTCTACGTCTGATATGTAATTCAAAAGGTTTATAAGCAAGCTTTCAGAAACTACTTTAAAAGTATGACATTTGTCATTTATGCCAAAGATATGAGAAGTTGAACATTTCATTCATTTTACCATAAATTGGCAATGGTCTCATTCTATATCTCGATAAGTATAGGGATGCGCAAACTAATATTCTAGGGTTTACTGGTCCAAGTGGTCTACTTTCAACTAACGAAGCTAAATCTCAAATTGAATTAAGTCAATTTTTGATTTTTGGCCACCTGAATCCCCTTAGTGCCCTGGTAGGATTCTGGAGCAATGCATGGAGTGTTCCTTGGAGGAGTTTCTGAACAAAACCTTGAACAAATCCTTGAAGGAATCCCAGGTGGAATTTCTACAGGAGTCCCAGGAGAACTTCCATAAGGAATTCCTAAAGTAAAGAAGAGTTCCTGAAGGAATCTCAGAAAAAAAAACTGCATATTTATCAAACATAGTTACAGCAGAAATCTTTGGAGGAATTCCTGAAGGAATCCTTGAAAGGATTCCCGGACGAATCTCTAGATATATTCCAGAAGTGATCTCTGGAAGAATAGTCCTCTGCAAAGTGATACTTAACCGGATACAGGGGAAGACGCAACTCTCCGCCGCCAGCAAGCATAATTCCGTGCCGGATGATCCTGTGTGGACCATATTGTCATGCTCCGTATCATTCTAGAGCAAATCAATGAATTCCAAGAGTCTACCTGGTGTTCATTGATTACGAAAAAGATTTCGACCGTCTCAATCACGGAAACATGTGGGAAGCCCTTAGGCGCAAGGGTCTCCCTGAGAAAATCATCGGCCTCATTGAAGCACAGCACAGGGCATTTTCGTGCAGAGCACTGCACAACGGTGTTTTGTCCGATCCCATCCGGGTCGTTGCTGGAGTGAGGCAAGGATGTATACTATCACTGCTACTGTTCCTCATCATAATCGACGAGATCCTGGTAGGTGCGATTGATCGTGAACCAAATCGTGGATTGCTCTGGCAGCCCATTACCATAGAGCACCTGAATGACTCCGGATTGGCTGGTGACGTTGCCTCCTAGCTCAACGGCGCTCTGATATGCAGAGCAAGCTCGATGATCTTGCCAATCGCTCCTCTGCGGCAGGTCTTACACCATCAACGTCAACAAGACCAAATCGTTGGATGTAAATACGGTCAACCCTTCCAGCTTAACAGTAGCTGGGCAATCAGTGGGAGGGGGCAAGCTTCCAATATCTTGGTAGCCAAATGGCGACTGATGGCGGCACCAAGATCGAATTAGGTGCACGGATCAAAAAGGCGATCGCGAGGGCTGCTTTTGCGAGTTTAAAGTATGGAAAAACAACCAGATCAGTCGACGCAACAAAAATCGAATTTTTAACTCGAACGTGAAATCAGTGCTGCTATACACCAGTGAAACCTGGTGTGTATCAGCGGAGAACACGCAACAGCTGAAGGTCTTCATCAAAACATGCCTGCCGTATATAATTCGTGCATGGTGGCCTCACAATTGGATCTCCAACATGGAGCTCCATCGTCGATGCCATCAAAAGCGATATAAAGGAAATCAATAACAATTTGACCTGGAGATCTTTCAATTCGGCCCTCTGCAGCATCATGGGTGCTCATAGGGTGTCCCAAAATAGAAAAAGTGTCTTGCTCACCCTTAGAATGATAGATTAGGGTCCTAGGAACAATAGTTCCATACATGAAAACTCAATCAAAAAATATTTAGAGGTTGCACGCATCGGTTTTATGAAAAATGGACGATTTTTGGTATTTTCACCGAAAAAATGCCAATATGGGCTGAAAAATAAAAGAAATAAAAGTCATCAATCAAAGTAAATCATAGTTCTGGGTCCCGTAAACATAGTTTGGAGGGAGTTTAGGTCATTAATGCTGATTTTATATATTTGGCATAGGTTAAAATATCAAAAAATCGTGATTTTTTTCGCCAAATTTTTCAAAAATGCTCAATTTATAAGGATTTTGAATTTTTTCCTGTGATTCGCAATTCCCTTATTTTATAGCAAATTTTGTGTAGATTATTTCGGCTGAAGACAGTTTTGAGCTACCTCTTTCATGAGCTGAGATATCGGTATAATAATGATAACACAATCAATGAAAAAATCGTGTTTTCTTACGTTAATCGATTTTGTTCACTAGTTTCCATGACTACCATGCAATTAAAACTACAAACGACAAATGTTTGACATAATAGTACGTGCAAGTGTACATTTTTGAAGAATTCCAGGAATTTTTGGGTTGCTTTGATTTTTACTGATTCATACTGCATGACAGTACCAATATGTGAAGGTTAATCATCGTTTTATATCTACATATGCTGAACATAACTTTTCACACCCACTTTGTGAATACGAAAAGAATTTTTTTTTCTTAGATTTCATCTGTTGATCAAATAACAGTAGCAAGCCACCGATTCAAAACTTGTTATTTTGGTTGAAAATTATGTTTTAACCAGTAAGCTGCGCAGCAGAAAGATTTTAACATTGACATGTCTTAGATAAACACCTGTTATAACATATTAGGCCAGTTATGTTTTTTTTTTTTTAATAATAGTGGAATCTAAAAATCCTGATGCTTTCTGATATCCAACCTTAGCTGCAAATATGTGCGCTAATGGTTTGCTTTTAACATCAAATTATATAATAGATCTCAATAGTGTGTAAAGAATAAGCTTTAGTTAAAATTCGCGAATAAAAATAAGAAAAAATATCCTAATATTCGTAAAAATACTTGCATTTTCATGCACATATTTAAAGTTTTATGTCGATTGGCTGAAACTATAAAACTATGTTTTTCTTTCTTACAGTTTTTATTAGCTATTTTATTTTCATTTTAGTTGTTTTCAATGTTAGAGCAGTAGTTCTGGTATAACTAGGAAGAACCTATATGTTTGCTTAACAAGAGCACCAAATTCTATTTAAAAAAAGAAAACATTGTTGAGCGATCTACACATCACTCAAAATATATCATAGAAATTCACACATGGAATTTGATTGTCTGACTTGCGATCACTTATATTATTAAAATTTACTAGCGAATCACTTTTTGAGTCTTTCTTTGAACCGGTAAGCACAATCAATGTAAAATTATCAAAGTAACCCAATTATTTCTGAAAATCTTCAAAAATGTGTACTTGCATAACATAACATGTCAAACACTTGTTATTTGTTTTTTTTTGCATGGTAGCCATGGAAACTAATGAACAAAAACAAATAACATAAGAAAATCCGATTTTTTTCATTATTTGTGTTATCATTATTCTGCCGATATCTCAGCTCATGAAAGAGGTATCTCAAAACTGTCTTCAGCCGAAATAATCTACACAAAATTTGCTATAAAATAAGGGAGTCGCGAATCGCAGGAAAAAATTCAAAATCCTTATAAATTGAGCATTTTTAAAAAATTTGGCGAAAAAAATCACGATTTTTTGATATTTTAACCTATGCCAAATATATAAAATCAGCATTAATGACCTAAACTCCCTCCAAACTATGTTTGTGGGACCCAGAACTATGATTTACTTTGATTGATGACTTTTATTTCTTTTATTTTTCAGCTCATATTAGCATTTTTTCGGTGAAAATACCAAAAATCGTCCATTTTTCATAAAACCGATGCGTGCAACCTCTAAATATTTTTTGATTGAGTTTTCATGTATGGAACTATTGTTCCTATGACCCTAATCTATCATTCTAAGGGTGAGCAAGATAACTTTTTGACACTTTTTCTATTTTGGGACACCCTAGCTCAAGACTGAAAGTAAGTCAGGTAGTAAGTATCAGTCCATTGGAATCACCTTGGTTGTCATCAAATTGTACAGTTTCATTGAAGCATGTGCTCAGAGGAAGGTCAGTGTCAATGGACAAATTTCGGCGGTTGGACAAAAAGTTTTTGGTGTCCCGGCTGGGCATTGATCCCATAACCATTAGTATAAGAAAAAAAAAACGTGAAATCTTCACGGCCAGAAGGCTGTGCCAAAAAAGATAAGATAACAATAATACCTTTATGGACCCACTGTGTAATGGTGGGATGAAGAACTTTTACTTCGGTCATGTGCATAGCTATGGGCGCAAAGGACTAAAAGTAGTAGTTACGGCATTTTTTTTATAGAAATTCGTTGGTCGATTTTCAAAAATCCTCAAAAATTGTTTCAGCCATTTCGTCAGATATTCCTACAAGGCTTTTGTTGAACAGTTCTCCAGAAGTTTAACCAAAAATCTTCTCAGGGGTAGCTGATACGACTTCGGGCATCACTACAATAATTTGAATAAGTACACCGCTTCACTTCTCCTGGTACTTACCCCATCGATGACCGTAAATCCATCGGAACGTAGATAGTTTTTGAACACCTCCGTCCCTATGCAGTAGACAGCTTCTTGCATGCCAACCGATTTTAAGTACTTGACCGTAGTCAAAGCCGGATGAACGATATCATGTTCCTGAGATTCTATCCCGAGCTTTTGGAACTTTTCCCTGTACTCGTCCATGGTTCGCATGCCATTATTTGAAATAAATGCCAGTTTCTTTCCATTCTGCTTGAGTAGCTGCAACGCTTTACCCACTCCAGGAATTGGTCCGGTAAAATTCCACACCACTCCTGGGAAAATGTCGTAAAACCGTCAGTTAGTTAGCAGCTTACCACAAACAATCACGCCAGCTACGCACCATCACAGTCGGACATAACTGCATCAAACGAATCCAGGAAGGCTTTCTTCTCCTCCTTGGATAAATCCAGCAGATGTCTGATGTTACTCTTATCCATTTTCCACACTGTATCAAGACAAACGCCAAGTAAATTACAACAAATGAATTATCCACTAATTCGTCGCTGATACGCCAGACAGAACACCCACGCGACACGTGCGCCCTTCTTCACTGCCGGACCTCAGACAGGCTTCAGCCACTGACTGACTGACCGCGAATCGGACGACGACAACCACCCGCACTGAAACGAACCACTTTCGCAACTGAAGACGACGCGCGCTCGTGGCTTTCTTCAAACTGTGGCGCGGCGAATTCGCGTCGTCGAGAGCTCACAATCCCGCAAAAGTATATTGGCGCGCTCTCGCTTATTCTAATATACCTACGACGCTCTTGCCATAAAATTATGCCTTTGCTACTATATTAGTTAGACGCGACGTCTACCATATGAATGGCTTTTAGCGAGGGAAATGTTGTTGATATGTTGTGAAATAATTCAAATGATTGGGTTTCTTTGGGAAGCAAGAGAGATGCGATTTAGGGAAAATGGGAAAACAAAGGAAAATTGGCTTTATAACTTGGGATTTTCAAGGTGTCCGTTCGCTCAGTTGCTCTATATGTTTTCGACGCTTTTAGTCTGAAAATAAAAAAATAAAAAATAAAAATATGTGTCATATTAGATTTAACCACCTGATGGCATTTGATAATATTATGGACTTTAACTTGCAATACATTCAAATAATTAACAAAAAGTTATGATCGAATTCTTTCTTTGATTTTCTCTGACTGGCAATTCATTTTCGATTGTTTTTGTTGTTCTAAGTAGATACATGTACTAGTCGTAGTTGTGTTTAACCGAAACGCACCGAGGGATCACCCGAGCACTGATCGTATCTCCTGGAATAATCCAAAGTGAATACCGATGATTAGAAATTAGTCATTGCAGATATGCTAGTATGATAGTAGACACGAGAATTTGTAAACACTTACACCGTAAAGAGGTGGTCAAGAGCTTGGAAACTGTGACGGTAACAACACAGCTTGCTTGATCGAAATTTAGGCGTCTAGCTTGGTCAAACACAAGGATGTACGGCACGCTTAATGGACGTCGTTCGTATAGAAGAGATAGATCACATTTCATAAAATGTATTTAATAGAATAAATATTAACAAATTTGTATACGTTTCTAATCTCAATCTTTACAGCTCCAGTGACCGGTAACCGATTAAACTTTGACTGGTACAAGTTGGCAAGGACAGAAGAATCCAACTCAGCAAGAAACGGCAACACAAAGAGAGTGTGATTATTAAAGCGCAGGAACGCATGGATCGGAACGATATGTGGAGATTTTATGCAACTGTTAATGGGTAATTCTCGCTGAAACCAGGCCGCTATTTAAATAAAGGCTGGGATTTCAATTTTTTCTTGCTTATTCGCTAGAATTTGATAGAAAAAGGGTGGGAAACACTTTGGTTGGGTTAAGTTGATAGACCCCTCGCTTGCCAAGGGGCTGACAAGGTGGCAAAAATGACGATTTTTCTTCTAATTGCACCTAATTTATCGTGTAATATCTCAAAAATTAATGTTGTAACATATACAAAAACACACATTTCTATGAAGGGAAAGTAAATACCTTTCCTATGAAGTTAAAAAAAAATTCACTGTGTTCGCAATCACCAACAGAGGGTGATACACAAATTATGTCACGCAAGAATCTGCCATTTTCAACCCCCCCTCTCCCCAATGTCACACTTTTTGTATGAGACCTCAACATTTTTTGTATGAGTCGTCACGTTACGAAAACCCCCCTTCCCCCTAAAAGCGTGACGTAATGTGTGCATGGTCCCCAAGGAATTTATACCGGAAATCTTTCTCTAATTCTACCTGAAACCATTTCAGTTCTTCCTCCAGGAATTCTTTAAGAATTATTGTTACATTTCTTGTCGAGATTTATTGACCCAAAAATCTTTCAAAGATTCTCCAGGAAAAAAAATTAAACGTTCTTCTCAAAACTTCCAAATTTTCAGGATTTTTTTTTAGGTTTCTTCAAAAAACAATAGCATTTTGCCAAGGATTCTTCCTGGAATTCTTCAGAAACTTCTCTAGAAAAACGTCCAGCGATTCGGGATTCTTCCAGGAATTTCACTCCAATTTGTTTCAGGATTGTTCCAGGAAGTCTCGTAGATTTTTTAGGTATTGAACCCGGAATTCTCGTAAAGATTTTTCCGGATTTCTGGGAGAAATCAGTCCCGGAATAATAACAGCTATGCTTTTGAAATTCCTCAAAAAATGTTTATGAAAACTTCCAAAATTCGGCCAACTTTGAGAACCAGAATTTCTACAAGATTCCAGCAGGAATCATCTTCCGGAATTATTCATAGAACTTCTCCTATTTTTGATTAATCTCGGAATATTTTCAGGGGTATCCAGGGGATTCCAGATTTTTTTCAGTGCTTTTACGACATTTTGCAAGGGTTACACTCGAAGATTTTCCATAGCTTCTAACCATTTTCTCCCAAGGGCTTGTCCCGGAATTCTTTCCTAAACTCTTTCTAGAATTCTTTCAAGAAATCTTCGGGAATCCTTACAAGGATTTGTATTTTGTTGCGATCAATCCCGGAATTCTTTCAAGAACTCTTTCAGGCATTCCTTCCGGAATTCTCAAAGCTATTTCTCGGGACATTCTTCTTCGGATTATTTTCGTAGCTATCCCACTTCTTCCGAGATTCTTCCAGGGATTGTTCCTGAAATAATTGAAAGGGTTCCTCCCAGCATTTTCTAGGCATTTTTTTTCGCAAATGTTCCAGGTATACCTCCAGGAACCCTACCGGAAATTATTATAGATGTCCGATCCAGAAATATTCATTTAGATTCCTCCCGGAATTTACTCATTTGTTTCGGATTTTTTTCTTCTAGGTCAATCTTTGGAATTCTTCCAACACTTTTTTTAGACATAATTCAATAATGCCTTTGGGACTCTTCTAGGGAACCGTTACGCATTTTATTCCGGAGAGTTCAACCAGGTATTTCGTCTAGGATTCTCAAAGGATTTGATCACGATTTCTTCACAATTTTTATGATTATTCCTTCAAGGCTTTCTAATTTAATTCTCCTTGCGATTCTTTTCGGAAATCTTCATTTGATTCCTCCTGGCATTTTCCTCAGAAATTTTTTCGAGATTTTTTTTCCTGGAGATTTTATCAAGAATTTCTCAATGTTTTTTTTTTCTAGGAATTCCTACCGAAACTCTTCAAGGAATTTTATTCGAAAGTGTCCATAGGATCTACTTTTCTTTTCAGGGATTGCTTCAGGAATTTTTCAATTGATTTCTACAAGAATTTCAGTTAAAAATTGTGGATTTTTATCAAAGGTTACTCATGGAATTTCCAGAATTCCTTTCGAAACTCTTCAAGGCATTTTTCACGGGAATCTTTTTGGAAATCTCACATTTTTTGGGAGTTTTTTCTACAATTCATTCAAAGATTATTCATGGAAATCTATTAGGAATCCTCTTGAATTTCGTTAATGGAATTCTTCCAGGGGTTTCTTTCGGTTTTCCAGAATTGTTTAGTGAAATCTTTTGGATATTTACCAGAGATTCCTAGCAGAATTCTTTCGGTTTCCTCCAAAAATTGATCAAGAAATTATTTCAGGCATTTCTCCAAAGGATCCCCTTGGTTTCTTTGCAAAGATTCCACAAGAAATTTTTGAATCGAATTCTTCTAGGAATTATACTCAAGATTTGCTCTGAAAATCTTCAGATTTATCCTGACATTCTTACCAAATTGTCTCTAGCAATCCCTTTCGAAAATCCAGCATAAAGTCCTCCAACCTTAAAGAATCCTCCAGATATCTGTCTAGGAACTCATACAAGAGTTTCACAATAATTCCTCTACCCATTCATCTAAAGCTTCATCTAGGTATAACTTAGTATTTTTTCCAGAAAATATTCCAAAAATCCTTCCGAAAATATTTTCAGATATCTAATAATAAATTACTTCTTTTGGTACTCCTTCAGAGATTCCACCAAGACTTCCTCAACGGGTTTCTTCTAAGATTTCACTAGGGTTCTTTATGTCGTTTCTTCAGAGATTCTTTCCTTCTGAAGTACTTCAAGGAACTTGTCCATCCTTTCTTCTAGATGCTTCCAAAACCTACATCTTTCTTCTAGATGCTTCCAGATCCTACTGGAAATTCTTCCTGATGTTCGGAAATTCCTCTAGTCGTTTGGTAGATAGGATAATCTAGACATTCTTTATGTCATCTTTATTACGAATTTTTTAGTACGGAGCTAGTTTGTCTCGGAACCCGCAGTTTTAAATCCCTTCCTAACAAAGAACTCATACTTTGTGTGAATGTCACGTGATAGTTTTAACCATCACACCAGATGTGCTAGTAATGAGCTAATTTTTTGTGTAGTAAAATGATAAATGCTTCGGTTCAACATTGAAATAGCGCAAACAGCGTGGGTAACATCCCAAGGATCCAGAATTTTGCTCAAACGGCATCACTTTTCATTTTTCAATCCTTATTGCTGCATACTACTCACTCACTTCTCATCCCTCAATCGTCACTGTTCATTCCTCACTTTCCACTGCTCACTTTAACATACCCCTCACTTTTCACTGTTCATTCCTAAGTACTCATCTCTTGCATCTCTTTTCACTGCTTACATTTCGCTGCTCCACATCACTCACTTCTAATTCTTCACCGCTCACATCGCACTGTTCCACACTCCTCACTACTCGCTCATCTCTTTTCACTGCTTATTCTTATTACTCGCTGCTCACTCACTCTTCATTGTTCACTGCTCACAATTCACTCCTCACACCTCACTTCTCTCTCTACACTGATCACTCCAAACTATTAACACTCGACTCCTCACTTCTCAGTGTTCGTACTTCATTTTTCATGTATTTGTTCCCCATTGATTTCTTCTCATTTCTGACTCTCTACTGCTCACTAGTCACTCCTTACTCTTTAATTTCATTGCTCACTTCTCACTACTTACTTCTTACTTACTCCTCACCCCTCACTCTTTACTGCTCTTTCTTCAATCCTCCCATCAAACTTTTTTTATCTACATAGTTCATTTATTTGGGGCTCAATCGTTCCCATCAAACTACTTCACTGCTTATTTCTTACAAATCACTCCTCACTCCTTCATTGCTTGCTCCACTTTTCTCTTCTCAGTTTTATTTCCGTGTTAAATGTTCTATTTTAACTTGTAAATACTTCCTCAAGTCAATCCAGCATTTATAGTGCTCTAGCGTAATAGAGCATCATGAGATCTTATTGTTCTTATTTTGAATACCCTACTTTCAGGCAATTTTGGGTAAAAATTAACTATAAGATATGTAAATCGTTTCCTAACAGCGACATCTAAATCTCGCATATTATCGTCGCAGGATCAAATCGAAGTCGCGACTTTAAACGCTTTGAGGGTGCAGATTAAAAAAAAAATATCAAAATATCGGGTCTTGCTGATAATTCTTTACCAAATCTGATGAATTTTTAATATTTTTCAGATTTAATGCATTAATATTTTTACCTTCCCCCCTCGACCAGCTAAAGATTGGTGGGACAAAAAAAAAATGAAATAAATTTTTGTAACGGGCTTATTAAAAATCAGCTCAGTTGACTCAGTCTGATATATGTATACATTTATATTTATTACTAGCTGGCCCGGCAAACCTTGTCTTGCCGTCTTGTGGAGGTTTGACAACTGTTAAGCTCAAAATAGCACCGCACTCTAGATTGGTTTCATTTAGATCGTGTTGATTTCTTTCCCAGCTCATGAAAAATCTGTAATTTGTAAATTTTCTTACTTTCCCAGTTTATTTTCCAAATTTTTAATACTTATAAACACAGCCACCATGAATACGAATCGAACCATGCAAGAGTCATGCTGATCGGTTCACCCGTTCGTGAGTTTTGTTGCCTCAAAGAAACTTTGAACTCATTTTTATATATAGATTTCGAAAGGTGCTGATTATATATGGGAGAAGCATTCAAACTTTTTAAATCAATTTTTCTCTTCATATGCACTTGGAATTCAAACACCGCAGAGCTATGTTCAACCACGAGACCATTTCAAACAAGCAATTTTGAAGGTCAATGATGTCAGTTGAAAATTCGACGAATCTTCCGTCTAAATATGTATTGAATTTGAATCAATCCTACCAACTGCTTTCACCAGAAGAAGTCTTGGCCACATCAATAGTATCTCATTAAGAAGCAATCATGCGTGAAGATGGAAATCAATGTCATGTTACATAATTGCCCTTGTTAGTACGCAATCCAGATAATCACTTATATCAAATCATTCAAATCCTCCTTAGTGTCACGAATCAATCTAAATAATAACACTTGTAGGATTCACGCTAAAATCACTCACTAATGGGATGATACGCAGCAATTGCCGGCTGAAATGCCTATTAACCACAAAACTATCCGCACTTGATGGACACTTGAAGCGATTCACTAATCACGACCCAGACTGACACAGACTGTGAACTGCTCCTTCTTCTGCTGCCGGTCCAACTGGCAATCAGCTGGCTGGCTGGCTGGCTGGAGTTTGTTTCGTCACCCACATTGCAGTAGACAGTAGACATACCAGCTGTGACGCGGTTGTGACCTTTGCCGAAATTTGTTGAGGGTGGTCTGGTCGGAGAAGTATTGATTTGGCGCGCATGTCCGTTGGGGTTTTCTTCTGCTGACGGCGGTCCTATGCCGGCATAATTCACGCATCCTCCACCACACATCACGTTGATCGGGCGAGGAAAACTCTTTGCAGAAAGACAGTTGAAAGTCAAAACACAAATCATAGGTATAACGGTGGCTGTATAACTGCTGTGATTGCTCATTGTAATGTTCGTTCCTACTAATATTATATGATGATGATGATGATGATTGCGATGATGAATGAATATGATGATAAAGGAAGATTTGATCAGAAAAAAAAGGATGTGTTTGATATCTCTGCCAAAAAAAAACATTTCTACTCTAAGCATAGAATAAAAATTTTCATGTAGCTATTTTTTGATGTTAATAAAACACTTCGAAACAACGCAACTAACAATGATAGTAGCTGAATAAAGGTCCCTGTTCCGTCCGGGGGAACGAGCAAAGTGGACTGTAACACTTTTCGGAGGAGGACTCGAAGCTAGAGGGTAAGGATCCCTCGCTGGACGCTTCGTCTTGTGGCCGATACACGTTACGGCCTTTCGGGAGGACACTTCTTCGGAACTAGGACTGGGTTACTGGGAAATAGGAACACTTTGTTTGCGCTTAACTACTATTTATTAAAACTAATTAACGCGTAACATTTGCTTTCTTCAACACGTCTATGCTTGTCGACTGTCTATCGAGAACTGTACTTTTTCATTCAACTTTCTTCCTCTACACAGCCTCATTCATACGCGGGCATGAATGGGGCGCGCGGTAGCGAGTCTACACACGCGAAGCATTAACATGGCGGGATATGCGGGCAATGGGAAACAGCAAAAATCTAGCGTAACATTACATAAGGATCTAATTCTTCCGTATACGGAACATTCACCGCCGCGTTGAAATGTCTATAGGGCAATGCATTGTTTTGATTTTGTATGGGATTCTGACGTTTCTTGGCCTTGTTGTTTACAAAATTTCTGCAAGAGTGAAAGAGAAGGAGATAATTTCATGCAGTGCCCTATTTCAAAAATTTAGGTGCACCAAAGTAGGCCTTGTTGTCTTCTATCGGCAGGATTGACAGTTTGTTGATCGGTCGACGGAATGTCGACTTGTCGCTGTACACGTCTACGGCTCGTACCAAACCATCGGCTCCAGGAAAGGTTTTGGTTACGACCCCCAGTTTCCACTGTAGAGGGGGCAAATTCCGGTTGTGCACTAGAACAATCATTCCAGGAATCACGTTTGCTTCAAGCTTCTGATTTTTCTTTCTAGGCTGCAAGCTGCTCAGGTAGTCACGGGACCAAGCCTTCCAGAAATGCTCCCGCAGCATCTGTAGGTGTTGCCACTTATCCAAGCGGTTTGCCTGAATATCTTCGTAGGACGGCTCTGGTATAGCGGTGAGTGGACGCCCGATAAGGTAATGGGCAGGCGTAATCACTTCGGATCCGTCCGGCGCTGATGTCACAAATAGCGGACGGGAGTTCAGGATCGCTTCAATTTCCGTCAGGATGGTCGCATACTGCTCGAAGTTCAGAGAGGAATTCCCGACGACTCTCTTCAGATGGCTCTTCATACTCTTGACTGCAGCTTCCCATATGCCACCAAACTCGGGGGCATCCGCCGGAATAAACTGCCATTCAATCCCCTTGGTCGTGCAAAACGATGCGATTTGGTTCGACTCTTGCTCTTGTTGAAACGCCTGGTACAGCTGATTCAGTTCGTGATGTGCACCACGAAAATTAGTGCCGTTGTCGGAATGTAGCTGATGGACAATTCCACGCCGACTCACGAACCTCTGAAGCGCAGCGATGAATGCACTGGTCGTCATGTCTGACACCAGCTCCAGATGCACGGCTCGAGTCACCATGCAGACGAACACCGCTACATAGCCTTTCACGGTAGTCACCTTGCGCAGGCCCTGCTTGATATGGAACGGCCCAGCGTAATCCACGCCAGTAACGGAAAAGGGCGGCGCAGGTGTCACGCGGCAGGATGGCAGGTTTCCCATGAACTGGTTTGTGTCCACAGGCTTGACTTTGAAACACTTCACGCAAGATCTGGTTACTCCACGGACAGTAGCTGCAGCGTTGATCAACCAGAAATCTCTTCGAATCACGTGGACCAAGCCAGTCGGTCCAAGATGTAGATGCTCTTCATGCAGGGCACGAATAAGCATGCGAACGATGGGACTTTGGGACGGCAAGATGATCGGATGCTTCTCATTGTATGGAAGGTTGGAATGCTCTAAGCGTCCGCCGACTCTCAGAACACCGTTCACTAGGATGGGTCCCAGCGAACCAAGTTGTCTACATCGTTCACCCGATTCGACTCGAGCAATCTCATCGTAGAACTCTTCACGTTGCACCACTTTCACAATAATGTCCATTGCAAGTCGAAGTTCAGCCACGGTAGGAATTGTCTTATGTACTGGTGAAGCTGAATCCTTCTTCTTGCAGTTGCTGGCGAAACGCAGCGCAATAACTCGTTGTAGCTTTCTGAACGAGCTGTACTTTGAAAACACTTTCAACTGTTCTTCATTTTCAATTGCAGGTAGCACTGTTGGAGTTGCACGCAGCTCCGGAATGTCTTCTTCACTGATCTCTTCGAGTGGCTTGTTTTCAAAGTTCACTGCACTTAATAAGTCTGGTCCATGCCACCACATCTCATTCTTCACTTATTCGTTGGGCATCTGCCCACGCGACACTATATCAGCCGGATTGAACTCCGACCGGACGTACATCCACTCGAAATCCGATGTTTCTTCTCGGATTGCAGCCACACGATTGCGCACGAACACTTGAAGCTGATCAGGGGATTTGCGCAACCAGGCCAGAACAATTTGGCTGTCCGACCAGAGCACCACACGATGAAACGGCATTTGGATTGATTGCAGCACCTTATTCACCAGTCGCGCCAGCAAAAGTGCAGCGCACAATTCCAGTCGCGGAATCGTAATCTCCTTCAAAGGTGCCACTTTCGACTTGCTGCACAAGAGTTGTAACTGCGCCGACTCGTCCAATACGCTTCGAATGAAGACACACGCTCCATAGGCAGACATCGAAGCATCAGCAAACCCATGAAGCTCGTAGCACACTGCTCCGTCAATTAGAACACGCCTTGGGATGCGCATCCTGTTTGTTGCTTCGAGTGACGCCTTCAACTGTGCCCACTGTTCAGCTATTTCTACTTCGACAGGCTCGTCCCAGCCCACTTTGCTACGCCACAGCTGTTGCATAAGTAACTTGGACAGAACAATCACGGGTGCCAAGAATCCGAGAGGGTCATAGAGCTTAGCAATTTCGGACAATATGCTTCGCTTCGTGTTGGATTCGGATTCAGCATCGAAATTTGGAGATTTGATAGAGAACAGGAAATCATCGCTTCGAGGGTCCCACAAAATACCAAGCACCTTAATGACCGTGTTGATACCTTGTTCTTCGAGCGCCTTGGGACTTTCACGCTCGCTTTCTGGAATGTGCTCCAACATCAGGTCAGAGTTAGAACACCACTTATGGATGGGGAAACCAGCACCAGCAAGCAATTCCTTCACCTGCTTCTGTCGTTCAATCGCTGCTTCCAACGTATCGTCGCCAGACAACACGTCGTCGACGTAAAAATCTTCCTTAACGGTAGATGCTCCCAGGGGGTATTCGGAATGACCATCTTCAGCCAACTGAACTAAGCAGCGAGTTGCAAGGAAAGGAGCACTCGCTGTACCGTAGGTCACGGTGGTCAACTGATATACTTTCAGAGGCTGCTCGGGACTATCTCTCCAGAAAATGCGTTGGAGTGGCTGATGCATCGCAGCAACCACGATTTGGCGATACATTTTACTTATGTCAGCCGTGAAAGCATATTTGTGCTTTCGAAAACGCAGGACAATATCAAGAATATCTGATTGGACAGTACCACCTACCTTGAGGACATCGTTCAGGGAGAGGGCATTCTGCGACGGCTTGGCGGATGCATCGAATACAACTCGACACTTCGTCGTCGAGCTGTCTGGACGGATAACAGCATGGTGTGGCAGGTAGCATTTTTGGACGTTGGAAGGATCTCTGCTTTCGTCAATTTGCTTGCAGTGGCCGAGCTGCTCATACTCCTTGATGAACTGCAAGTACTGCTCTCGGAGACACGGATTCCGAACGAGACGTTGTTCGAGGAGGTGGAATCTTTTCAAAGCGACCGACCTGCAGTCACTCAGCTGGGAGGCGTTTTCCTTCAGTGGGAGTTGCACAACGAATCTTCCTTCGTCGGTGCGTTCATGTGTGTAGCGGAAATGCTTCTCACACTCTACTTCTTCAGATGAGATGGGTTCTTGATCGGCAACTTCTTCGACGGTCCAGAATCGTTGCAGGGCTTCATACACGTTCTCGACGGTGATCGTGTGGGAATACGATGGACCTTGCTGACACGCTTCTTCCAGCTCACCGGTGAATACCCACCCGAGATGAGTATCACGTAGCTCTGGTAGGTGCTCTGCCAGCCGATACTGACCGGACCGGATGATCTTGAAAAACAGCTCATTACCGATCAGCATATCGATTTCTTGAGGGACGTTGAATTCAGGATCGGCCAATTGGAACCCGGGAGGAATGCACCAATCGGTCACGTCGATGTGGGAGCTTGGAATTCTGCCGGTCACCGCCGGGGTCACGACGCACTCTACCGTGGCGCGGTAGTCACTATAACGGGACCGGAACTTGACGGTGGCTTTCTCCATGCTGGTGGTTGTCCGATTGTTGACACCGGAAATCTTCACATTCGCCGATGAAATCTTTGCGCCGATGCGTTCGGCCATCTCCTTCGTGATCAGGTGTACTTGGGACCCGCAGTCTAGCAGAACCCGACAACAGTGAGGCTTACCTTGAGCATCGAAAACGTGTACCACTGCCGTCAGGAGGAGAACGGTTTTCTTGATCGGTGCTGCCTGAAGCGAACACGACGACGTCACGTTGTGTGCGCCTTGCGGTGTGGGGGCACTGGAACTGCTGGCTTGAGCTTCCTTCACCACAGGCTTCGGAGCGGGATCCGACGGAACGGGTTCTTCGGCAGTCCTGCTTTCGGGTTGGTTGGGCTTGAACTTGGTCTCGTCATGGAGTTGTGTATGATGACGCTGGCGACACTTCAAACACTTTCGATCGGATGGACAATCCTTCAGCCGGTGGCCCTTCCTCAGGCAATTGAAGCACATGCCCATGGAACGTGCTTTCTCGACCCGCTGGGGTACGGTCATGGATTGCAGCTGCTCACACTGGAAGTTTTTGTGGAACTCACCGCAGAAGTCACATGTTTCGCCGCTAGTAGAAGCAGCAAGAATTTTCGGATTGGACTTCGGACTTGGCTTCGATGGATCTGCGGCCCTTGCGTTCGATCTTTCCGCACGAGGAGTGGGGACTTGAGCTGACGTTTCGCAATTCTCCAGGATGTCACACTGTTGCTTCAGGAACTTCATCACGTCTTCGTACTTCGGAAGCGTTCCTCGAACGATGGTTGCTTCCCACTGCTTCCGAGTAACGGGATCGAGGGCTGATGCAAGTAGATGCACCACGATCAGTTCTGACACACCGAGGAGGTCCTGTTTCAGGTAACGGAGGCTCTCGATGTGCCTGGAGCAATCATCAACCAACTGTCGCAGCTCACGGTGAGATTCCTTCGTCATTTTCTTCAGAGACAGAAGGCCACGGTTGTGGGTGTTGATGATGACACGGGGATTTTCGAACCGTTCCGTGAGAATGTTCCACGCGTGAGCGTAGTTGTTCTCGTTCATCGTCCTGGCGTCGAGGATTCCTGCTGCTGTTCCGACGAGAGCTTTGTCCAAGTGATATAACTTGATGGCGTCAGTATCATTGGACTTAGCCATCACGTCGAGGAACATCGCCTTGAATTTTGGCCAATTCTCGTATCGGCCGTCGAATGTTGGTATCGGTGCCTTCAGCGGTTGCTGCTGGACGATGACTTGGGGCTTGATTTCAGGAGCTTCGTTCTTCGCCGCGTCCATCTGCATCTCTTCGATGTACGATGACACTTCGTGGTAGTCCTTCTCGAACTCGATGTACACTTGGTCGTGCTCCTCCATCTCTTCATCCGGGATGATCTCAGCGAGTTGATTGTGGAAACCATTGAACTCACTGTAGGCTGCGTCGACATTCTTCATGTACACTTTCAATTTCGGCACGGATACGTCGGCGTCGTCGTCTATCACAATTCCTCCGATCCGCTTGATCTTATCAGCTGCCTTCTTGCGCTGGCGACTCAGGACACTAATCTTCCGGCTCAGAGCATCCATCGCTCCGGCCGAGCGCTGTTGGTTGTTTTCCTCTTCGTTTTCTTCTTTGTCTGTGCCACCATGCACTTTTCCCGAGCGAGTGGCTTTCGGGCTGTGCAGTAGCGACATCTTTCGAGCACTTTCACACTTCCGGTATCGCACCGGATTCACTTTTCACTACTTAGAGTCTGTCTTTGGGATTTCACCACTAACTCAGTCCGGGGAGGGTAACACACTTTTCACTACCGGACCACGTATCCGGCTCGAAGGACCAATGTTCCGTCCGGGGGAACGAGCAAAGTGGACTGTAACACTTTTCGGAGGAGGACTCGAAGCTAGAGGGTAAGGATCCCTCGCTGGACGCTTCGTCTTGTGGCCGATACACGTTACGGCCTTTCGGAAGGACACTTCTTCGGAACTAGGACTGGGTTACTGGGAAATAGGAACACTTTGTTTGCACTTAACTACTATTTATTAAAACTAATTAAGGTGAATATATGACGAAGCCACACCTAAAATTTTCATAAGCACAAATCTAAAGAACCGAATGTCGGTTTGCGCTGAAAAGTTGATCGATTGGTTACCCGCTGGTGGTGACCAATCGATCAACTTTTCAGCGCTAACCGACATTCGGTTCTTCAGATTTGTGCTCTTGAAAATTCTACGTGTGGCTTCGTCATATATTCACCTTAACGCGTAACATTTGCTTTCTTCAACACGTCTATGCTTGTCGACTGTCTATCGAGAACTGTACTTTTTCATTCAACTTTCTTCCTCTACACAGCCTCATTCATACGCGGGCATGAATGGGGCGCGCGGTAGCGAGTCTACACACACGAAGCATTAACATGGCGGGATATGCGGGCAATGGGAAACAGCAAAAATCTAGCGTAACATTACATAAGGATCTAATTCTTCCGTATACGGAACAGTCCCATTAGACATTTGGCCAAACAATCCCAACAAATGACCAACACAACGAGAATGGCAAATATTTGGCATAACGACAAACAGTCTAATGGCACATTTAACAACTTATTCAGCCAATATTTTTAAAATCAAGCTTAAGAACAGCTTATTTATCTATCATACAGCAATAATGTTTGTTGGGTTTTCAACTAGGATTTGTATCGTTCAAATGTATTATTCCCATATTGATAAATGCTTAGAAAAATAAGATTACTTTTATTACAACCGTTGACGTTTATGCTTTTATTTTTAACGAGTTATTAAAAAACTGCTGCTTCTCCATTAGCGTGGGACACAAAAAGACACTTTACTCCTATACACTTTTTGAGTTTCTTTTTGGTCCCATATCAACTGTGCAAAATTTCAGATCGATTGGAGAAACTATATTTTAGCGCCAGCTTTTTTCAGTTTTCATACGATATAGTATGGGGAAAATCACTTTTTCAAAGAAAAATCGCCACAGGTTGCCCCTCAACCCCTAAAAATAAATCGATGAATGATTTCTGTTGGAAATTTTACGAGGAACCAACCCTCCGAAGACCGCAAAGCGATCTGAGGCATGTGAAAAAAGTTATTGACTGAAAACCGAATGGCATGCAAACGTTGTTTAACCCTTATGTGGCCGGCAGGGTACCCGGGTACCCAGCACTCATTTAAAATACACGGTGTAGAAAAAAGCAAAAAGTTTGCCGGCCACGTAACGGTTAACATGTAAGGAATAACAATAAATAATAGAATCTCGTTATTTTATCGATCGGGTGAGGCCTAATATCTTTTTTCAGGAACGTTGCATCGATTTTATGTCTTCAGAGGTCTGATTCCTAGTGAAGTTTTCTAAAGAAATCATTTATCGACTTATTTTTAGGGATCTACGGGTGACACCTAGCGATTTTTCTTTGCAGGAGTAAAGTTTCCCCATAGTAAATCGTATGAAAAACTAAGAATGGCGGGCGCTAAAATATAGTTTTTCCGATCGATCTGAAATTTTGCACAGTTGATATGGGACCAAAGTGGAACTCAAAAAGTATACAGGAACTTGAGTTTTTCCATTTTTTGTATTTTCCCATATAAACCGTGTACCAGGCTATTCTCCATACAATAATTACATACTACGCCCTCTAGAAAGGAATGCCATAACCTTTCACTAGATTCAGAAATCAAACAAGAATCAGATTGTTTCAGACCGTTTTCTGTGAGCACAGGCTTTGTTCTACTGATTGTGTCCGTCTGCCCTCATGTTGGCCGAGTTGCACCGCTCACAGCAGGAGTAATTCCCTTTAACACCGAGAAGACTTCTACAAAATCCATCTGTGGTTCATATGTGTAAAATTAATCAATTGTATGAAAGAAAGGATCACCATTCATGGTTTTTCTCTACGGTTTTCTGGTTGAACATTTTTGTTTTCGTTCATAAAGGGCTCTTTGCAGTTCAAAATATATTTCTTAGTCTATGTTGATGCATGGGAAATTCCTCGTTTGAATCGCTCAAGCAAGAGACCGTTTTGCTTCGATCGCAGTATCACGCAAAAAAAAAATCCGTTCCAATATACATGCACTCCCAGTCACGACAACGGGAACAAACGGGAACTATGCATAGCTCAGCTGGAACTAGTTCCAGTTCACGATGTATATTTGCTGTTCTCATATTTGGGTTTGTTTTTTCACGTTTATCAGAATAATTTTTTTTTCGTGTGACATGAACGCAGTTGTGATAGTCACTGTAGAAAGTTTCTGCCAGAAATCAGTTAAGAATTTTCTTGAGCCATTCCTTTTGAACACGAAACTGGGCTTAAAGCGCTGTTTGCAGTTCAGAAGGAATTTTTCGGCCTATCTTGATACATGGGAAAATTTCTTGCCTGAATCGTCCAAGAAACCGTTTTTCTTCGATCACAGTACGCAGTTGCGAAGAAATGACAGTTCAAATGGCAGTCACCGTGGAATGTTTCTGCCAGGAATCGGTCAAGAACTAGGCTTAATCGAAGAATTTATATGTGACTAGCTGACACGGCAAACGCACGGTACTGCATGCCTACTTTGTTTTTGTGCTCCTTAAGGACTTAACACGAAGGGCATAACCAAACTTCAGCCTGTTATCCACATTCTTGGAAATCAAGAAATCAAGGAAGAAATTTTTTTTGTCAACTTCTTTCTCAACCGTGATTTAGGTCAAACTCTATTCAGAACATACCTAGTAGAACCAATTGTTGAAGTAGTTTAGCCTCATAACATACCTCTACTACCGTAACGAACCCCTCGACGTGATTCGCCACATCTCATTTGCGTAGCAAATGATGATGATGATGATGATGATTGAAGTGTACCCACCATCAGCGCAAGGATTACCTATGACTGCAGAGTAATTCCGAACGGGAATTATCTACCTGATGGTTAGTTGTAGCAGGGTGAGTTGAAATCGCTCAATTCCTTCGGTAGTCAACATAAAGTTGCTATCTCATGACAAAAGTCTGGCGACTCTACGAACTTAAGTCCGGTCATCAGTTCTTTCAACTCCCTTAGGCTACCCCGCCGTGTGTGTGTGTAATCCCCGCTATATAAAATGGACATTGTACAATGAGAATAAAATAAAAGACACTTAGCTGAATAAACTTCAAACAGCGTAAACTTCACCACAGGAATCCAAAATCTTCGATTCCAGGAATACTCCGCGAGTCTTGAGCATTGCATCCGAATCCCCAGTACTTAAATGGTACCAGAAATAGTCAATATCAACGATACATCCAATCTTGAAAGATTCCATTTTTTCTTGAGCGTTGGAACTGGGGCGCCAATTAAATTGAGGCTTTCTTACGGAACAGGCCAAAACGTCACACGAAAGTCCCGGCTGCGGAACATTCCGATTTCTGTACGTCAAATTCCATTACTTCGATGTAAACTGCATCTCATTTGCGTAGCAAATATCAGTAAACTCCAAAAAGGCTTTATCTACACCAGGTACAATCGGGAACAGTGAAATCGCATAATAGGATGCAAGTCAAGTAGTGTATAATGGGGAAACGATGAAACTCATATTTTAATTCTTCTGTACTTAGTACACAGAATGGTGTGAGAAAATACAATTAAACTATATTCCCACGCGCACCGCATCACAGTGGCGGACCTCCATACAAAGGTGGGACAAAGCCTGAAATGGCTCACAGGTTATGACGATTTAATCGCCCTAAACCTATTTCTGATATAGAACTTGTCATATATTTTGATTTTACTATATTAGGGTGGTTCAAATATTAAAATCTGCTGATTATTTGAAGCATGTAAAAAGTTATCGAAAATAAGCTAACACGATGTGTTTTTTGAACGTATTTTTTGTTTAACTTTTTGATTTGAGGGTTCTTAAATCATTTATTGGCATTCAAATTACCTATGATTGTGTTTTTTTGCTGTTAGGGTGGTTTTAAATCTTTAAAACTACATAAATCATTAGAAAAATTCGATTACCTACGTTTTCTTACAATGGATCATTTCAGATACACTCAATGTTGGCTGAAAATTAGTGGTCTATTCTCGGGGACCCTCCATAGACCACGTGACTTTTTATGGTTGCTAAACGGAGGTGAATTAACGAGGTAAAATGAGGTCAGATAGTCACATATAGTGTACTGCGTGAAATTTGAACTGCTTTTTATCAATCTCACTACTTCATATATGCTCGTCCGAGTTTAGGTTGTAATGTACATTGAACTCTGTTATCACTACACTATACACTATACATATTTGCAATATTAGTGGGAGTTGTTGATACACGATCATCAGAGATCGGTGATCATATTGATGGACAGTAGAGCTCCTGGCAATATTTTCAATATCTATATCACCCTGAGTGTCCTTCAATAAAAATTTGTTCTACGTAAACGCTTGAATAACATACAATAAAACTTCAAGTTTTTGAATAAAATATGAGGGGTTTCACTGAAGAGCGTAGTTTTTCGTTTAAAAAATTTGCGATTAAAATAATCAAAGATTACCTTGGTGATCGCGACGTTTACGTAGAAAAATATTTAACGTAGCGTTTTACGCCGTTTAGTGCATTCCTTATATATTTTACAGATGGCTGCTGCTTTGAACTGCCAAAAAAATATAAAATAATATTAAAAAAAACCCTAATTAATCCACCTAGCGGTGATGGTGCCTTTCTCGTGCTTTAAAATATCCTTTCAACAAAACTCGAGCGACATGTTGATGGCATTGACATAAATACAAAATGAAAACTGCTTGCTAAATCTACTCAATATGGATACATTTTATATTAGCATAACATCCAATATTCAGAAAATATAAGACAACGATCCAAAACTCAAACCAAACAAGTGTCATGAAGCCGCAAAATTTTGAAACGTCATTTAAGATTTTCCGGTCATCATTTTATGACTCCGGATATCTACCCCAACTAAAATAACCGCCATCTTGAACATTGAGACACCATCTTGGATGTTCTGGTATTCATTTTTGGACTCTGCGCCTAAAATTACATAAAATAGTCGCCGTATTGAATTTTGGCATGTCGTTTTGGTTACGAATATCGACTGATTTGGGTGCTTGATTTCTTGGGTTTTCGGCTTGCAGTCTGAAAAAATTGCGTTGACTGATTTCAGATCATCGCCGACGTTTCGGTCCAGGTATGGGAGGCCCTGAGGAAGGTCCCATACCTGGACCGAAACGTCGGCGATGATCTGAAATCAGTCAACGCAATTTTTTCAGACTGCAAGCCGAAAACCCAAGAAATTTGGCATGTCGTTTATGATTTTCTAGTTACCAGTTTTGGACGAAGACCGGCATTCTTCCCCATTCAAACTATAGTCATATTGCAGACCTCTGGTGGACTCCAAACAAATTTCCCATACCAAATACACTTATTTTACATAGTTTTAGAGCTCAAAATTCCTTAAAACAGCCACCATCTTCTGTTTACGCGATCAAATTCTTATTTTTCCATTCAACGTTGACCAATCCTGCTATAACTTTACACCTTAGGAATCTGAAATGGTACGATTTGATGAGATCGCTTTAGTTTTGTCTATATTTTGTTCTCATATGTGAGAACTTAGACCTATTCGTCACTGTTGTTCATACCTAATGTTTATCAGGCCATTAAACAAAGCCACGATTTAATTTTTCACATGAACGTTGGTTCTGCTACACAACACCTAGTCTCTAATGTGATCTAAGGCTACTTTCTTGCTAACTGTTCATTACATTATCAAAAAAACTAGGGGTGGGTAATGTCTGAGACATAACCGCAATGTTGACGTAGGACAAAGGCTGGAATGAAGTTCTGATTTTTATATATTAAAATGGGCCCTTTCATTTGAAGTATTACATCAGCTGATTTTTCGGGTCATTGTTGTCCGACCTTCGTAAATAAATGCCTAACGGATTTACCACATAAAAAGGCCTATACAATGTATACTGGCAAAATTAAAATCGGTGAAGCGATGTGTTGATTAAATTTGTTCTATCGTCGGTTTCCTGCAATAGGGGCACAACTCAAAATTTGTCATTTTTGAGATTTTGATGGCAAATGATGAAAAACTATGCAAACTTTCATCTCACAAAGACTCGTTCCGAAATTCGTTGAGAAACTCGAGATTTTTGCATTTTCACCTATTTTCCGCAATAAAGGCACAACTCAAAATCAGTCAACTTTTTCAATAGTCGTTGAAAAATAGTAATCCAAATGAAACCGATAGTCCTTCAGTCCCCCTCCATGATACAACAGTCGAAATTCGTTTACTTTTGTAGAATAATGAGATAAATAAGTGAACTTGTAGGAGGTGCTTCAAGGTTGCCAATTTTAAATCGCTCATTCTGAAAATTCACATTTTTTGAGTTGTGCCCCTATTGCAGGAAACCGACGATATGATTCATTTCACTGAACGCATTCATAAGATGTTAATTAGTTAAACCTTCCGTAACTCGCGTGATTAGCCATCACTTGGGGGTTGAGCATTATTTCATTTTGAAGATAAATGTTCAACCGTTGTTTGAAAGAATTTTCGTCGAAAGGATAAAATGATTATAATATTGGAAGGCGTTAAGCCATGGCTTCCCAAACATCATATTGCAATCGTGGATTAGAATAATGACCAGTTTCACTATTGCTGGCAACGATGCTCTGTCTTTTGCTTTTTGGTTGCACTACATCTCGATCGATGTTGGAAATTATCTAATTGACTCTTGAGGATTCATTTTTGATGGTCCTGAAAAGAACCGGTTTGAATAATGGACGATTATGATGCATTCACCATGCCACGTATTGCGTGTTGGTTTTCTCTGCGGAGAATGCTGGACGCCGTCGAAAATTGGCCCACCGCTCCGCTGCCATGGATGCGATTCCTGGTGCTATCATTAGCACGATAGCCGAGAGTAGTCGCTGAGTTGGTGTGCTGCTGTCTTGCTGGAGGTGACATTCACCTCCAACCTTCTTGACTGAACCAACGAAAATGACGAAAGAAAACAAAGAACACTGCTTTTATACCCCTAGATTAGCAAATGAAGCTCCTCCCATTTGGCTGGCTTTGCCGTTTATTCCGTTTGCATGACCCGTCCCGCATGCTCCAGACGCTTCAAACGATTAATCAACCAAGAAATGAGAAAATTTTCATTGAACGGCTGAAGTAACCAAAATATTGAATGGTTGCACCACACTTTTCTTGTTCGATGGAATGAAATTATCTAATTCACAACTCTTGAGGAATATTTTTGGTGGTCCTGTAAAGGACCGTTTGATTAATTGACGATTTTAGGAAGAAAGTGGCATGAATTCACCATGCCACGCAAGGCGTGTTGGTTTTCTCAGTGCTGAATGATGGACGCCACCTAAAACTGTCCCGACGCTTGCTGCCGTGGATGAGATTAATGACCGGCTTCACTCTTGCTGGCAACGAAGTACACCTTTCTCGATCGAGGGTGGAAATTTCTCCAATTAACTCTTGAGGAATCACTTTCGATGGTCCTGAAAAGGACCGCTTGAATAATGGACGAATATGATGAATTCATCATGCCACGCAATGCGTGTTGGATTCCTCCGCGCTCAATACTAGGCGTCGTCGAAAACTGGCCCGCCGCTTGCTGCCGTGGATGAGATTCCTGGTGGTATCAGCCGAGAGTCATCGCAGTCGATATGCGGCTGCTTGCTGGAGATGACATCCTACCTCCTTGGCCGATCCAACGAAAATGAAGACAGAAAACAGAGGGCACAGCTTTTATACCCCTAGATTAGCATATGAAGCTCCTCCTATTCGGCTGGCTTTCCAATTAATTTCGTTTGCATGACCCGCCCCTCATGCTCCAGACGCATCAAACGATTAATCAACCGAGAAATGAGAAAATTTCCATTGAACGGATAATGTAACCAAAATATTAGATGATTTAGATCATTTTAATTTGAAAAATGTTAGAATTGAAAAACTTTTCACGCAAAATGGTCCGGATATGATAATGCGTTGCCAAAGTCCACTGCCGGTCAAACTCATAACTCTTTTGGAAAGATTTTATTTGGTCCTGAAAAGGACCGTTTATATTATGGACGATTTTGATGAATTCACCACGCCACGCAATGCGTGTTGGTTTTCTCCATGCTGAATGCTGGAAGCCGTCGTAAACTGACCCGTCGCTTGCTGCCTTGGATGAGATTTCCAGCCGAGCCGAGCCGTCGCTGGGTTGGTGTGTGCTGCTGTCGTACTGGAGGCGCCACCAACCTCCTTGACTGATCCAACGAAAATGACGAAACCGAGGACAAAGCTTTTATACCCCTAGATTAGCAGATGAAGCTCATCCCATTTGGCTGCCTTTCCAGTTTATTTTGTTTGCATGCCCCGCCCGCATGCACCCAGACGCTTCAAACCATTAATCATCCCAGAAATGAAATATACGAATGGTCTTATTTGAAAATGCGTTGTGGAATTCCAGGTGGAATCATTATCATTATCATTATCATTGTTGCTGAGCCATCAATCATTCAATATTTCACTTTTTTGTTGCACCACGCTTTTCCCGATCGATGATATTAGGCCTGGAATCTGGAGAAAATTACATGAATTCACCATTCCACGCAATGCGTGTTGGGTTTCTGCGCGGTGAATGCTGGGCCACCGAAAACTGACCCACTGTTTGCTGCTATGGATAAAATTAATGGTCGGCTTCACTTTTGCTGAGTAACGGAACTGTCTTTCACTTTTCATAACTCTGTAGGAAAGATTTTCTGTGGTCCTGAAAAGGACCGTTTGTATTATGGACGATTTTGATGTGATCCTGCCATGTTAGTTTACGCCGCGTTGAATTCTTCGAACACTAACCGGCAGCTTGCTGCCGTGGATGAAATTCCTGGCCGAGCAGAGTCGTCGCTGTGTTCGTGTGTGTTGCTGCCGGGCTGGAGGTGACACCAACCACCTTGACTGATCCAACGAAAATGACGAAAGAAAACAGAGGGTACAGCTTTTATACCCCTAGATTAGCAAATGAAGCTCCTCCCATTTGGCTGGCTTCCAGTTTATTTCGTTTGCATGCCCCGCCCCACATGCACCAGACGCTTGAAACGATTTATCAACCGAGAAATGAGAAAAGTTTCATGTAACGAATAAAGTAGCCAAAATATTGGAAGATTCAGATCATTTTAACTCGAAAATGCTGTAATTAAACAATGTTCCACTAAAAATGGTCCGGATAGGATAAAGCGTTGCCAAATTCCGGATGGAATCAATGGTGGCCGGCATCATCATTGTTGCGGGGCCATCAAGCATTCAATCTTTCACTTTTCGATCACACCACACTTTTCCTGTTCGATGGAATGAAATAATTATCTGATTCACAACTCTTGAGGAATAATTTTCGATGGTCTTGAAAAGAACCGTTTAAATATTGAACGATTTTGAACAGAAAATGACATGAATTCATCATGCCACGCAATGCGTGTTGGTTTATTCCTTGTTGAATGCTGAACGCCGTCGAAAATTGGCCCGCCGCTTGCTGCCGTGGATGTGAATCCTGATGCAATCAGCAATGCGCCGCTGTCACTCAATCCAAATCGAGGCCCCGAGGAAAGAAAAGCGACGCAACTCGCAAATTCGTCCGTCACGGCGGGTCTTTCTGTGGATTTTGCTGCTGCCTCTGCCACCACCGTCGATCAATCCAATTTTCGAAACACTTCCCTGGTCTGCCGCGTTAGACGGTTAGAAGGTGAATGTGCAACACATCCTTGCCGACAACCACCGACACCGAGCCGACACGGCCGCCAAAGAAGAATGAGCGAAAACGAAGAAAGTGGGCAGCTCTCGTTCGATGCGTTCACCTCGAGACGACAAAGGCAAATGAGGGAAGATGCGAAGAAGCAGTAGCTTTTATATTCGACGGGAGCATCCAAAATGTGCTCGGTCGTGATTGGCTGGAATAAACATGGGTTCACTTTTCCCAATTTTTCAATAGTTTGTTATTGAAAAACAGCAAATATTATTATTGGACATAATTGGTGTAAAGATTTGCAATCGATTGGTGCCAAAATTTTGAAGATTCAACAAGAAATGACTGAGTTATTAACGCTCAAAATCTCCACTTTAAACGTAACGCGGCCGATTTCTGAAAATTTAGAATGACACCCGGTATAGAAAAGAGAGACGTAGTCCTACGTCAAAATCTGCGATCTGATGTGTCGTATGTATGGGTTTGGTTCATTTTTATACTTGGTAATTTCCGGTGGGATAACCGGATCTGATTCCATGAGTCATGGACCATGACACTACCGGTTGTCCAAATTATGGTCTGAGAATATTTTATTGCTATTTATTCACCTTTACCTAATCATCGCGATTTGATATATCGCATGAATGGGTTTGCTTCACTTTTACTTCTAACCACTTTCGAAGCCACAGCTGAATCCGCAACACTACCGGGAATCTAATGTGGTCTGACCCTATTTTTCCATCAGGTTGTCGATAAGTCGTGATCAGTCTTCGTTCTACTGCTCGTGTTGTATGTAGGTAAGAGGTAACGATAGCGCACGAATGTAACAAAGCCGACTGACACCCGACTGCGGCAAAGAAATGAAGGTAGTAAAAAGTGTCGAATGTTTACAAGACTGGTCGTGATTTGATGTACCGCATCCATGGGTTTGGTTAAATTTTACATTTTACTACCCGGATCTGATTCCGGGTAACTACCGGCTGAACCAAATATGGTCTAACATTATTGTCTTGTTAACTGCTCATCGGTTAACCAAAAACGCTGCAAATTGAAGGTGTCACATGCAGGGTTTGACAATTTCGACGGGACTCTCTGAACCAATTCCGGACCACTACCAGTGACGTAAGGCTATTTTCTAGCTAACTGTTCATCAGGTTATCGCAAAAGCCACGATTTGATGTGTCACATGCCTGGATTTGGTTCACTTTTACATTTGGCCTCTTCCGGCCACTCAAAACCGATTCCGAAACACTTGCTGACCGTTCATTAGGTAATCCTAAAAGCCGCTATTTGATGTGACGCATGTACGGGTTTGTTTCTCTTTCAGATTTAACCAGTTCGGCGGGAGCCCCGGAACGGGTTCCGGAACACTACTGGTTCAGATATGATCTGAGATGGTTTTCCTGCTCATTGTCCATCAGGTCATCGAAAATGCCGTGGTTTGATGTGTTGCATGTATGGGTTTGGTTCAATTGTATATTTGGCCACTTCCAGCGGGACGCCTAGAACCGGTTCCGGAACACTACCGGTTCAGGTATGGTCTGAGATGATTTTCTGCTCATTATCCATCATGTCATCGAAAATGCCGTGGTTTGATGTGTCGCTTGCATGGGTTTGGTACAATTGTATATTTGGCCACTTACAGCGGGACGCCCAGAACCGGTTCGGGAACACTACCGGTTCAGATATGGTCTGAGACTATTTTCCTGCTTACCGCTCATCAGGTTACCGAAAATGTCGTGGTTTGATGTGTCTCATGCATGGGTTTGGTTCACTTTGATATTTGCCACTTCCGGCGGGACACCCGGAACCGGTTCCGGAACACTACCGGTTCAGATATGGTCTTAGACTATTTTTCTGCTTACCGCTCATCAGGTTATCGAAAATACCGTGGTTTGATGTGTCGCATGCATAGGTTTGATGCATTTTCATATCTGGTCCCTTCCTGGGGTACCGTTCCGGAACACCTAAATGGCCATATCTCCGGAACGGCTGAACCGATCCGAACCATTTTCAATAGGAAACAATGGGACCAGATTCCGCGTCGAATGAACCGTCGATCATTGAAATCGGATGAGGTTTACTGTCAAAAAGTGATGTGAGTTTTTTTGTACGCACACATACACACACACACACACACACACAGACATCACCTCAATTCGTCGAGCTGAGTTGATTGGTATATAAGACTTGACCCCTCCGGAGGCTCTATCAAATTTTCGTTTTTGGAGTGAACATACAGCCTTTCGGTACACCCTGGTGTACGAGAAAGGCAAAAACAAAAAAAATAAATTTAAAAAATGTTAGTGCTGATTCCATCCCCCTCCTTATTCCGTTCCCCCTCCCCTTATGACCACATGGTTTAGTTAAGGCCTCTTACTAGAATAAGAATTACACTAAATTGTTAGTATTCTGAACTGAATTTGAACTACCTATTACCTATTTAGCGCTTAGCGCAAAAATGCGCAAACGGTGACCTATATAGCCAAAAACTAGACAAAATTGCACGTCAGATTCGGGATACGGCATCGTTTTCTGATGCTTCTTAAACAAGTACTGGATCTCTTTAATACGAAGTTTTTCTACAAAATTTCATAAAAGTCAATATTGTTGCATGTTGCACATGTACAGAGTGCAAACAAACCCTGAAATATCATGGTAATCCATACCCAAAAACACGAAAAATATTGTAACATTATCCAAATCTTCCTAAGCTTTACAACGAGCTCATGAAGAACGCTTATAAAATAAAGAAAATAAACAATAGTAAAGTACTGCACAAAATCTCAACTTTGGCAATATCTACAAGAGTCAGTTTTTGACCAAATGACTTGAAAATTTGGGTTTTTCTTAGTTGAAGTATCTATAATGGAAGAAAAATATTAGAAAAATAAAAAATTGAAGTCGATTTTTGAGGTTTTGTCCGGGTTCCGGCCACTGTGCGCATGTGACAATGCGACAATAACGAACGTTTTCACTGCGCTCGATGCGAGATCGAATACTCCGTTTAAACTTCCCTTAGGCTTCCTGAAACTTCCTGAAGCCTCGTCAAAAAGGCGTAAAAGGCTTTGAAATGCATTGAAGTCGCTTTCAAGCCTCCTGAAACCCTGGGGTACTGAAACCATCGACAGTTCTCACCCTTGAAACACCGGGGAGCTCCATGAAGCCCCTTAACCGTCTTGAATTGCCTTAAACCCATTCCGAAACCATTGTTGTAACGTCTCAAGAAAAAAGTTAGAAGAAGTAGAAAATCTTTGAATATTAGAACTAAAATGCAATGACATTGATGTGAAAGATCCAAAACGTGATAATCCATCATAACTTTTTTCCACGTTCAATAAGGCTGACACAAATTTCGATTTTCTCTAATGTCACCCCCCCCCCCCTCGGAAAATTTTGGTCGGAATTCGTCATTTTGAGGGGGGAAACAAATAAATTACACAGCGTAACATTTTTTTGTCTCAAGAGCAAACTTATGTGTCTCCGAAGGATTTTGGGCTGCTGAATCCGAATCCGGGCTCAGATTTGCTCTAACACGTCACAATTTTGAGCTATACCTCAATTTATTGGGCAAAATATGCGGTTTTGGGCTTTTTTGACTGCAAGCCATTAAGCAAGGAAATACTTTTTTTATTCAATCAAAAGGTTAATTGGTCAATTAACATCTAAATTAACGACTCATGCAAAATATTTCGTTTTACCAAATCGAATTTGATAGTTTTAAGCGATTTATGTTAGGTACGATATTTCCCATACAAGTCACCCTCCAAAAGTTGCATGCAAGTTTTCATGTTAACATAAAATGCTTAAATCTATCAAATTTGATTAGGTAAAACGAAATATTTTGCATGAGTCGTTAATTTAGATGTTAATTGACCAATTAACCTTTTGATTGCTTAAAAAAAGTATTTCCTTGCTTAATGGCTTGCAGTCAAAATAGCCCAAAATCGCATATTTTGCCCAATAAATTGAGGTATAGCTCAAAATTGTGACGTGTTAGAGCAAATCTGAGCCCGGATTCGGATTCAGTAGCCCAAAATCCTTCGGAGACAATAAGTTTGCTCTTGAGACAGACAAAAAGTTATTTTTTGTTACGCTGTGTTATTCAAAAATTCAAAAATTTTGAACTGAAATTAGAGTTGTTGTGAAAATTTCATAACAAATCCGATGAGTTTTACGATTTTGCCCAATTGTTTGGGTAATTTTTCATCAAATACATTTATTATTCATTATCCCCCCCCCTTGACGAGTCAACGAGCAAAGTGACAAAAGAAGAAAATGAGATTTGTTCCGGCCTAAGTGCCTATATTTCAAAGACTTTTGAAGTTGTTGATAGTTTCATTTTATTCGGTTCACTGGTTTCGGAGAGTAGTGTTTTACTAGAACGGTCCTAACTTTGCGAAAGTTTGACCAATCCAGCACAAATGTGAACCAATGCTGGACTTACTTATTTTCAGTCCTGGGCACCCACGGTGGAGCAAAGGGCCGAATTGAAAGATCTCCATCCTGGGCGATTGCCAGCCATCCCAAGTCAAATTTCTATCGACTTTCTTGAGTTCGTTGTTGAGGCTGCGCCGCTATGAGCCTCTGGGTCTGCCTATGCTGCGATGTCCTGTTGGTTTCCAATCTAATGCTTGCTTGCAGATTTCGTTTCTGCCCCTGTGTAAAAAGCGGCCGACCCACCTCCACTTTCACTCCTGAATTTCTGTCGCTATCGACTTTTGATGACATCGACGATGGAGTTGCACCGTTGCACACCCAATTGTGAGGCCACCATGCACGAATTATATACCGCAGGCATCTATTGATGAAGACCTGCAGCCGTTGCGTGTTCTCCACTGATACACACCATGTTTCACTGGCGCATGGCGTATAGCAGCACAGATTTCACGTACGAGTTTAAAATTCGGATTTTGGTGTGTCGACTAATCTGGTTATTTTTCCATACATTTCTTAAACTTGTAAACTTGCAAAAGCAGTCCTCGCCTTCTTTATCCATGCAACTATATCGATCTCCAAATTTCCCAAATTGAGGAGAACGTGCCTCTAGAACCGACCTACTGATATGTCAATCTTGGTACCGCCATTGGCCGCCATTTGGCTATCAAGATATTGGAAGCTATCAACATTCTAGCTAGCTAGCTAGCGTGAAGCTGGAAGAGTTGATCCTGTTTACATCCAACGATTTGGTCATGTTGACGTTGATGGTAAGATCTGCCGCTGAGAAGCGATTTTTAAGATCATCGAGCTTACTCTACATTCCAGAGCGCCGTTGAGCTAGGAGAGCAACGTCATCAGCCAGTTCGAAATGACTTCGTAGGTGCTCCATATAGTAATGGGCTGCTACAGCAATCCGCGATTTGGTTCACGGTCAATCGCACCTACCAGGATCTCGTCGATTACGATAGTAGCGGTTATAGTATATATCTTTGTCTCACTCTAGCAATGGCCCGGATGGACAGGGCTGGATGTTCACATTTTATGGCCCTCCACAAAAACATTTTTTGGTTGTTAACATCAACTGTATGTTTCATATTGCGCAAATACTGTTTGAAAACAGGCAAAGGCACTTCCGAATCCGCTCGGGTCCCGGGCAGGAAAATCCTTTAACCGGGCCTGCGGATGGGATCGGACAAAACACCGTTGTGCAGTACTCTGCACGAAAATGTCCTGTACTGTGCTTCGATGAAGCCGATGATTTCATCAGGGGGACCCTTGCGCCTGAGGGCTTCCCACATGTTCCGTGATTGAGACGGTCGAAAGCTTTTTCGTAATCAATGAACACCAGGTAGAGAGACTTTTGAAATTCATTGATTTGCTCCAGGATGATACGGAGCGTGACAATATGTTCCACACAGGATTGTCCGGCGCGGAATCCTGCTTGCTGTCGTCGGTGAGTCTCGTCAATCTTCTCCTGTATCCGATTATGGGTCACTTTGAAGAGGACTTTGACAACGATGCACAGCAATATAATACTCCGCCTATTTATTGCAGACGAATGTCGCCGATATTTGCGGCTTTCTCGCCTTCGTCGGCTAAGGAGTCCGCCCACGCTCTTTTGCCCCTCCTACATGAGCGCTTCACTTCCTTCTCGAGAGGCGAATATCGCTGACGGGCTATGACATTGGCTCCTCATGTTTTCGCTCGCTCGATTGCAGCTTTGGCGTTCCTTTATCTTCCTTCAGGTATCATCTGTGATCCACTGCTTTGTCTGGGTGCATAGCTCACCCAAATTATTCTAGCCAGTGGTTATGAAGGCGTTGTTGATGGTGCCTCACTTGGCGCCCCATTGATCTTCTACATTTTCACCTTCCGGAATATCCGCAGTCAGTTGGTGCTTTGATTTGTTATAAAATACCAGGATGCTCCATATAACTCCATCTAACTAATTCCGAAGACTACTTTACACTAAAACCTCCATTTAGGTAATGAGTCGGGACTGCCTAAATAGATTTTTTACCTAAATGGATTCATTACCTAAATGGATTCAGTTTATTACCTAAATGGATTACAAGGTTGCAAAGAAGTTCAACAAGGGAGAGTTACTAGGAGATTTAAAGGAGATCGTGCGGAGTTTCAGATGGCTTTCGAAGAGTTTCAGGAGGGGGTGTGTTTCAGGAGGGGTGGGCCGTCAGGGGCGTTTTCGGGGGTTTTGGAGGTTCTTAGATCAGAATTGTCATTCAAAAGACTAGCTGGGTACGAAACACGAAAAACCTTGGGAAAAACCCTGCAAAATTCCGCCAGACTGAAAAAATTTTGAATGTCGGGTCAAAGTCGGGTCAATTTTTATCGTATGTTGGGCCATTGTTGGACCAACATCGAACAACTGTTGAGTCTATATTGGGTTTGGTGGCCAAAATAAAACCAGGTGAATGATAGGTTGATGTCGGGTTTGACGTCATCAATGCTGGAGCTGATATCAATGGAATGATGGAAGGATGGTTGATAATCTCAATTTCAGCTGGAAATGACGCTGGATACTGGCACTTTACAACACTGCATGGTGGTGGGGGGGGGTTTGTTTAGGGGGCAGCATTGCACCGCCTCCCCCATACCCACCTCCTAACGCCACTCACTACTTCTTTCCCATAAACCAGTCTTATACCTAATCTTAAGTACTCCAACTGATTTTAACACAATCAAATTCCATTTAGGTAACGTTACCTAAATGGAGGGACCTAAATAGATTTCACCTAAATGGATCCTACCTAAATGGAGGTTTGAGTGTATCAAGAAGACATGGAACTCTGTTATTTTCCTATATTAACGGCAAGCGTCACCGACGGCATCGCCGCCTGGTGAGTAGGCCGTCCCTTATTTTGCAAAAATTGGAAATGTTATAACTTCGTTAGTGGAAAATGATCGTTTTAGCTAAAAAATGATCGTGTCAAAATTTGAAGTCCGTATCTCTAGGCTAAGTGGTCCCTCAAGGGGCCTAAAGTTGTCAAAAATTGTATGGGACCAAAAAACATGAAATTTTTTTTTCGACAAGTAAATACGCTATTCTACTAAAACCGGTGATTTTAGAACCCTAAAGGGTCAAAAATGTGCTTAGATTTGCGATATCTCTACTCGTTCCCAAGATATTGACAAAAAACAACTGAAAAATCAGCATTTTTGACCATTTTTTTTAGATTTCGTAGGAAACTTTCCCTATTTTGTTCAATAACTCAAAAACGAGTAGAGATATCGCAAATCTAAGCACATTTTTGGCCCTTAAGGGTCCTAAAATCACCGGTTTTAGTAGAATAGCGTATTTTTTCGTCGAAAAAAATTTCATGTTTTTTTGGTCCCATACAATTTTTGACAACTTTAGGCCCCTTGAGGGACCACTTAGCCTTGAGATACGGACTTCAAATTTTGACACGATCATTTTTTAGTTAAAACGATCATTTTCCACTAACGAACTTATAACATTTCTAAATTTTGCAAAATAAGGGACGGCCTACTGGTGAGCTACCTAAGTAACAATCTTGCTTTTATTTGGTTTTATTTGTTTTTATGATAGTTTTATCAAAGCATTGCGTAGTCTTATTGATTTTATAAATTTTCTGGGTGGACAAAGCTAGAAATCGAAAGATAAATAGTAGTTCTTCCATATGCCAAAAAAAAGTGTTGATGTGTTAAAAAGTCTGAGAGTTCTAGAGAGCCAAAGTTGAGCAATGTTTATAGAAGTGTATTTTTTTTGCTCTCCATCCCGAAAGAAAAATGGAACGGCATCGAAAAGGTGCTGAATAAACCAACTGTACAGAGAGTTTAGTTGAGTCATTAGTTAGTTATTCTATTGAGTAGCTCGAACAACCACAATCATCTACCGGTCTTTGAAATGAATTGTCCATTCGTTAACTGCCAAAATCGCATTGCCACTGTGGATATGGCGAAGAGTCTGAAAGCGAATCCTACAAAGGTAAATTCATTTGAAATTTCGAATAAAAATATTCTGGACAAATGATGAACTACAAAAAATGTACTTCTTAAATCCTCGAGTAAGACAATAATAAGTAAGACCTTCTTTGCAACAAAGGTACCATATATGTAAAATTGTATTGTTGATCTTCAAGTTGAATTTCAAAACCAATAACAAAAAAAAATAAATAGAAAGAATCAAACGACAAAGTAGAATAGAAAGAACAAAAACAAACTAAAAAGACAGTGAAACCAATAGCAAAAAGGATGGTAATGAAGAAATATATGAACAAACAAATATAAGCAGTGAATAAGCCATAGATAAAATAAGAAACTCAATTTGAATAAGCAATAAATTTGTTGTATATGGGCCACATACGATCTTTTAAAACCTAACTTTCACAAAATCACTCAACAATTAAATATATTATGGGTATGTTCCTTCAATAGAATAAATATGGAACATCCCTATACGCCTCATCATGTAACCTATATCTTCGATCGCAGTCCAATGTTTACACTGTCCGTATTCAGCTGAAGTGAGTGAGCCACTATGCAAACAGCTGTTCAAAAACATTTGTATACGTTAAGCTGAATTACTACTATCGAGACGCTCATATTCCATACCACGCGCACTGATTAACTTTAATACGGATTCATTCACAACAAACATTCATCCACTGTACAACAGTAACATCCCACATTTGAACCAGTAAGACAACTACAAACTAAGATCTAGCGACCACACTGTTGCTCAGTATGGGAAACCCGTTTCTGCTGAACCACCCAACCGAAGCCAGCCGGACGGAGACGACGATCACCACCATCGCCGTTTCCCACACGCAGTTTTGAGCTGTTTTGAGGAATTTGTGCGCTCTGGGTTCATTCATTTCCCGAGTCTCGTCACCGACGGTCGCGATTAAGCGGAGTGCGCTGTAGAGCTGAAGGAAAACGTCCACGCGGCGTTTGTCAACTTGCCCGAGTTGGACAAAAATATATTTTTGTTCAAGTCAATGCATCGGTAACCAGTGAATCAAATTTTAGTCATTTGTTATTTGCAATAGTTTCCTCTTAGCCCAATGTTAGTTTTTCGTATTTTTACACGTAAAAAGTGTTAATTAATTTGTGTCACAGAAAATTTCTCGGGTAAGAAGCTCAAGTGGCTCAAGAAGCAATTCAGTTCGGTCAGTGTGAGTGTGGGAAAGCGAATACGACACAGCAAAGTGTAGATTGCGATCATCACCTATTAAGGCGGAAATAGTGTCTTGTGAAAGCAAATCGTGTCGGCTTAGATCATTTGATCTTATAGATTTCAAACCACTGCGCAGTGCACCTTGTGACTTAGTGTGTGACGCCTCAGCCCGGTTACATCCGCAATCGTAGCGCTGATTGCTACGAAACTGGCAACTACTGAACTTGGCTTGAAATTCGGTAAGTGACTCTCGTTCACAGTTCTATTCGGCTCGCATCGTAAAATATAAGTCGGTATTGGTAATGACCCAATCGTTCCCTGCCTTATCAATTACAATTAGAAATTCAATCAAACCGTTATCAGTGGCGTAGTGAACGCATTCCAGTTTAAAATTCAGTTCCCTATTCCTATGGGGTCAAGGTACTAAACCATCGTGTCGACGAGCTCAATAATTATTGGGTTGTTGCATCTTTGGGGCTTTGGACGATTCTTCGTTCATACTCCGAGAGCGAGCGAGGGCAACGTTCGACGTCAGTGAATATCAGATGATCATCGATCGTATGGCTTGGTGGTTTGGGCAAGGATATGATACGTAGGGTCAAGTGGGGTAAAATGCCATTTTTCAAACTTTCATCGTTTTCAATGATAATTAGCCTCATTTGTTAGGCTTTCAAAGTGGTAACAGCAACTAGACAATATTTGCTCGATACCTCAGCAAAAATATTCACTAAACTATTGCATTTTCATCGATTTTTAGCGATTTTAAAAACTGATTCGTAAAACGGAAGTGGTGCAAAAAGACCTTCTGCCATGGGGTAAGATGCCACTTCATGAAAACATTCAAAAATTACGTCCATCAGTTTTCGGGCATTTCCGACTCCTTTCCCCCCTCTGTCCTGCTTTTTTCGTATACTCAATAAATGGAGTGTTACCCCCCTCCCTGCAAAACGATGATCGTAATATTTGAATGACCCCTAACATGGAAAGCGCAGACATCAACAACCATGCGTCTCCATTTGTGCCTCAATCTCGTTGGAAACACTTGGCTGGTAATAAAATCACCAAAAAACCTTAATTGCAAGCACGAAAAACCGGAAGTTTTCAATTTTCATTGGGAAATCAAAAGATTTTTCGTGGGTTTGGTGGCCTAGCTTCTAGAAGAATGTTCGATGCAAACATATCTTGATACCATTCACCTATAGTAATGATCAAGTCCCATTCAGGAATGAGTTTATGAGTTGGGCCATTTTACCCCATCTTGGCATTTTGGGCTTTGTTCCCCTACCTATACGTACGTGCGAGAAAGCACTGACAAGACAGACGGGAAAGAAGTGGGAAGCATAGAAGGGAGAGAGGATGCAATTCGATCGCCTACGGCAAGCCAGACAGACAGACAGGCCCAAACCAGACGGATGCGACGAAAACAGCAGCAGGGCAAAGAAGTGGGCCTCAGGCGGTACCATTCATTGGTTGAATCAACGTCGGGAATGAACTCCACTTTGATTTTTGTAGTTGTGATAGCAACGGGGAACTCAAAAGCACGTGCTTCGGCTTAAGGACTACATCTCGTTCATTCATGCAACTGTGTGGTTGATGAAAGATATGGTTCAAATTTGAAATGAAACAATCAGTGCCCACAACAACTACGGTAAAGAAGCAGTCCATATGGAAATTGATGATGTATTATAAATCCATCAAATTCTTTCAGCCATTACGAGTCTAGTTCATTGTACTTCTAAATTACTGAGTACAAATTTTGAAACATATGTAATTATTATTACCCGACATTAGTCGCATTATGGAGAACCGGCCGCTCACAATTGCAGTTTATGACATTTTTATATTGTATATAAAGCGTGTTTTTGCTGAAATGCAACAATATAAGAAAAGGAGATGCAGTATTCGAATGAGTACTCATTGGGTCTTGTTTTGACATGTTCGATCACGGGTCTCTGTTCTACACAAATTTTATTTTCTTGGTATGTCCCAGTGCTGACTGACTCAAATTGGGAGGGGGGATATTGAAGATACTTCTTTGTGAAATTTTGAATTGGAATTCAGCAAATAGGGTGAAAAAGGGTATTGTCGGCTGGTTTGTTCTCTTCGTCATGGGGATTTTTGTGGGCCGAATTGCCTGAAATCTGGGTATACAGCTCAGCTTGGTTGGGAAGGACTTCAGGCCAACTCTGAAACCAAAAGGTTTCAAAAAACTCTCCATGACGAAGAGAACAAAATTGCCGAAAATACGTAAGTTCCTCTAAATATATGGGAAAAAATGTTTCAAGAAGTTGAAACATAAATTTTGAATGACATGTGGACTTTTAAGGAAATTTGAGATTGCCAAATTTTGGTCTCCGTGGATTATGAACAGCCCCATACATAAATTTCCATGGATTATTGATTAAGCGCATATTAAATCAGCCCTTCAATGAACCTCAAATCAGCTAAAGATTGAACAAAATCACCAAAATTATGTAGATGTTTATCAGAATTTTACATCTTGTGCTCAGCTTTTGTTCAAATGGAAACTGCTTTAAAATAGTTGGAAAAACAATTTGTACAACATCAAATAGTTACCTGGGACCGAGCCAGGATACTTGTGGCAGCTCAAGATTGATGGGTCACATGTTATCTGAAGCTCATCCGGGAGGTTTAACATAGTGGCGTGTTCGTTGTCTTCGTAGCGATTCTTCTATCATAGATCTCGCCCTCTTGTGCACCCACCTTTATGAGACAGTCCGCCTTTTCATTGCCATAAATTGAGCAATGTGAGGAGATCCATACAGTAATGTATGATCTTTCGACCAAGAAAGTAAGATGGATGTTTTACATGCTGCATCGACCGGAGTGCCTCAATCGAACTAAGACTATCCGAGAAGATGAAGAAATGGTCTACGGGCATGTTGAAAATCATCCCCAAAGCGAAGTTGACTGCTGCCAGCTCAGCAACATATACCGAACAAGGTTCCTGGAGTTTGCGGAATACAGTGAAGTTTTTAGTGAAGACACCGAAACTTGTGGATCCTTTTATACGAGTCCCATTAGTGAAGAATCTCTTACCGGAATTGGTATTTTGATCCTTTTTGTTAAACATGCGGGGAATAGATATACAGGTATACCTCGATTTAATGGACATTTCAATTTTTGAAATGTCTATAAAATCGAATTTTACATAAAATCGAAGCAATTTTTTTATTTTACTTTTATATAAATTTTATTCCAAAATGTACCAAAACATATAAAAACTGCATGGAAATTGAGTTTTCGATAAAAGGCTCGGAGTTTTTGGCATATATTAGTAATTCTCACTAAATAACGAATACACCACTATCTCGCTATTTTGTTACGATCGAAATCATTTGTCTCCAAAACTATGTATGGTTGATTGAAAAGCCAATATTCTGAGCAATGGACATATGGACGCTATTGGCATAAATGTCCCAAAAAAAATGAAAAAAATAATGAGAAATACATTCAGGGATTCTTTTGAAAATGTCTCTGAGGATTCATTTACCCTGGAATTTGATAATGAATTGCTTCATAAATTCTCCAGGGATTCAATTTGAAATTCTTCAAGGGATTCCTTTGGAAATTCAGAGATTCGTGATAGGCACTTGATAGATCATTGCTACTGGTTGTGCTGTATTTGACGAACGATCTTTCTGTATGAGCAGTGTAGGTTTGTGCCACTATATACTCGGTCGCCTTTTGTGGCAATTCTGAGTCGTTAAACAAAACTGAGTGAATCCAGAAGCTTCGGCCTCCGAATAACTTCCCACCTCAAACCATCATGTAACAGAATATTTCAGAAAATCTTCCATGTGTTCCTTTAGAAGAGCTAGAAAGAATTATTTAACGAAATATGACAAAAACTGCTTCACCAATTCCTACATGATTTTTTCACAAATCATTTCAGAGATTGTTTGAGACATTCGCCCAGGTATTACTTCAGAAATTCCTCTATTTATTTATTTATTAATTTTCTCTAGGCATTCGTTTGTAGAATCTTTTGGAGATTTCTTTAGAAGATCTACCAAAAATTTATTCAGAAATTCTTGTAAAACTTCTTTGTATTTTCGTTTGCGGAAACTTGTTCGTGTATTCGGCCAAAAAATCCTTCACGGATTCTTTCAAAATATCTTCCATTGATTCATTTGGAAATTTTCTTCAAAGATTAGAAGAAGAAGAAGAAATTCCTCTAGGGATTCTTACTAAAATGCTTTCAGAGATTCCTTCAGAAATATCTTTAGACATTTGTTTAGAAATTTTTCCTGAGATTCCTTTAATAAAACTTTCAGCAATGCCTTCAGAAACTATTTTTCAGAAAATGTTTCAAGATTTCCTTAAAAAAATTGAAATGGGGCTACTTTGGGAATTCTTCCAAGGATTCCACCAAAAATTCCCACAGCAACTTCCAATTTATATAGAAATTTCACTAGTCACTAGTGATTCACTAGACTAGTCTCTAGAGTTTCAGAATGAGTCATGTATGATTTTTTGTAGGAATTCCTCCAGGGATTTTTTCAGAAAATCCTTCAGAGATTAACCTTTTTTTAACGAGACTTTCTTAGATTTTATACCGAAAAATCCTTCGGAAATTCTTTTAAGCATTCTTTCACACGATCTCCCAAGGATTAACTCCAAAACATTCTCCGGGGTTTGCTCTAGAAATTGCTCCAGGGATTTTTATGAATCTGAATTCCTATCAGAAAAAAATCCTCCAGACACTCTTTAAAAAATGTGAGATCCATTCGGAAATTTTTGCAGGGATTTCTGTAGAAACTACCCCGAGGGTTCCTAGTCTAGTCTAGTCTACACATACACAGCCATTCATTGAAAGAATCCTGGAAAATGATAGAATCGACTACTTCTACCATTTTTCTTGTCATTATCAATACTTGCAAGGCATCGGAGATGTATTACAAGTATTGAAGCGGCCAGGCCTACTGTGCAGCGTTATTGAATACAATTGAACAGAACTATGGAACGGCGACATCTCGTCAGCCGCTCCGTATCGTATGTGTAATAAATGTGAAGCAAAAACGTTGGGAGTGATGTTGCTAAGAAAGTTAATGTCACTCCGTTGGGGCTCCTCTTCTTCCTGGGATGGGACATAGGTATTTATGGTATTAACCCCTTATGTCCTGGCTCGAAAGCCTAGGTTTAAGCGCCATTGCTCGCTCTCTGAAACGAGAAGAAAATATAACGATCCCTTCCCCGGCTGGATTTAATACCCTGTATTATTAACCAGCAAAAAGAATACATTACACATCACACCTTGCGCTGTCCATTTTTTTCGTGGACTAGCGTGATGCGCATAAGGTCCAATTTATCGTGCGCAGGCGGCACCGCATTAGATATACAGAAAATAAAATGCAACATCTACGCCATCTACTGTTATTATACTGCCGATTAATTTACGATTGCGATAAATTTAACGGATCAAATCAGAACGAACTCACCAAATTAACTTGATTGATGTGATGTCTCCCTTGGCATACGAAGCAACCGAGAAGTCCAGCACATTCCGCTCGTTCAATTCCTCCAGCACGATACGCTTAAGTTTGGTGGCGGCATGCTGCGGTGTATTACGCAATGCTTCCGATCGGGCCACACTGGTGCTACTTGAAGACATTTGGAAGATGTGTGTCGGGCTTCCGGGAGTGATGTTCTAACGGACTTCCTCGGACGACAGCCGCTTGTGCAGCGAAATCTTGATGACAAGCAGATCCTGCTTTTCCTGGAGCTCTGGCTGCGGAGGCGCTCGATTTCGTCCAGGCTTGGCGCTGCCTTTCAGCATTCAAGGTTTTGTCACTGCCCATTTCCAATTTTCTAGACAAACAGCGGAAAAGCAGCTCACCCCGATACATTTTCTAAATAGCCGCTCCTTTTCCAATCGGTCATTTTCACTTCTCCTCATCAACACTCAAGAGGCAGCCTTATCTGCCTTGATGATGATGACATCCAGATCAATTATACTTGATTCAAATAATTGTTCGGCACATTCAATTTTCGATTTTCGATTTTTCCATTTCTTCAGCGAAAAAATTTGACAGGAAACACACGCAACAAAATTTTCCACCGTAGAAACTACCCCGAGGGTTCCTTCAGAAAATCTCCCATGACATTTGTTATAAATTCGACTAACAATTTCTTTAAAAATATCTACAGATTTTCCTCCAGAGATTTCTTTATGAATTTCTCCATTATTTTAAGAAAAAAAACCTTTCACAGATTTTTTGATAATTCTTTCATGGACCGTGGTGAAATCCATCCTAAGATTCGTTTAAAATCTTTCACGAGTTCTTGAAAAAATCTTTGGAAACTGCTCATAGATTTACTTCAAAAATTCATCCAGGAAATCTGAAAGAAATTCAGTCAGATTTTTTTTTTCACAGAATCTTCTAGGAATTCCTCTAGACTTAGAATATTATTTAGAAATTTCTACAAGAACTCCTTAAGAAATTTTTGCACGGATAGCTTCAAGAAGAAAGATTGTTACAGACATTCATCTATGTTTTTTTTGGGATTTTTTTAATAGAGATTCCTTCAGAATTTTTTCGAAGCTTTCATCTAGTAAACCTTCCTTGAAGTTTCTCAAAAATATTCCATGAACCTTTTTTTAGAATATGATTCACAGATACATTAAGAATCAGAGACTAAAAACTTCTTCACAATTTTCTCAGAAGCTTTCGAAAGAACTGTCTCCAAGGATTGCTTCAGAAATTCTTCAAGAGATTATAATTGTTAAGGACTCCCAACTTTATTCACATCCCTTTAGATATTGCTTTATGACATTTCATTTCTAGAAATTGCTCCAAGCATTTCTCAAGAAGATCTTAGGAAATCCTCCAAGGATTACTTCAGAAATTTTCCTACAGATTTTGCGGATCTCCACAGAGGATTGCTATGCAAAGGCTGGAAGACAGGGATTTCTTAAAAGTTGTTCCATGGATTCTTTTAGAACTCGCTCCAGCAGTTCCTTCAAGAATTGCTCAAGCGGTTACTTCAAAGATTCCTCCAGGAATTCATCGTTGGTAATGTACACGTGAAGGGACGCAGAAGTTGGGGAGCCTTGACTAACTAGATCTGATTCTACCATGACAGCACTAGAAATAAACTAGGTACCGTAAACCGGGGTGAAATTGATCATTCGGGTACTACATTGTAATTCCATACTAGGAACTCTTAAGCGCCGTAATGATCTTAAACTTTTTACGTTATCTGATTCGTAGATGTCTAGAGATGAGTGTAGAATTTTATTTTTTTAGAAAAAAGTCAGTTTTGCCCTAGGTTTTGCCTTATTTTTTTTAGGAATTTGCAATGTAATGCTCATTTAGCTGAAATCGTGGCTACTAAACAATCGATTGCTAATAGGACTTCCCGTAAATTTTCTGTTTTTACATTTTTGTGGAACCTCGGTTGGGGAGGTATGTTGCTAATAAGAACATGAAATAGTTAAAAAAAAGTTCATTTTATGTTGAAATTGTCATTTATTGTGACAGAAATCACTTATTTAAAATGAAATTGCCTACCTGTAGGCGTTTAAGGGGAAATTTCAAAATTTAATTTTGCATTTGAAGTAATAAATTCACTAGTTGTAAGATTTTAAACGCGTTATTCGGTTTTAGACGGGCAAAATTAAGCGGACAAGGACATTTTCCTTTCCAACCGATGCTTAATTGTATACTGATCAATTTCGCTTCAAAGTGGCATTTCCAATTTAATGATATTTGGAGTTATTTAACTTAAAGTTTAAATTTGTTGAACAAAACTCTGTCACGTGGTTCCATGGCGATCCACTGGGTACTGATTTTACAGAAATTCTTTTGGCAATATTTGGAATTCCACTAATGTTATCCGCAAAAGTTGTTTTAAAGTGATCAATTTGACCCCGGATTACGGTATCACACATCTTGTCAGAAGGGCCCATATAGCCGAGGCGGTAAACGCACGGGTATTCAGCATGACCATGCTGAGGGTGACGGGTTCGATTCCCGGTCGGTCCAGGATCTTTCCGTAAAGGAAATTTCCTTGACTTCCTTGGGCATAGAGTATCTTCGTGCCTGCCACACGATATACACATGCAAAATGGTCATTGGCAGAGGAAGCTCTCAGTTAAAAACTGTGGAAGTGCTCATTGAACACTAAGCTGAGAGGCAGGCTTTGTCCCAGTGAGGACGTTACGCCAAGAAGAGGAGGAGGAGGAGGACATCTTGTCAGTAATCAGTGGAAGCGTTGCAATGACCTTTTTATAGAATTTGTTACAAATTTTGGAATTCAATCAGCAGGCATCTATCAAAAAAAATATCAGGAATATAATACAATTCTCGGTGAGGAAGTCATAAAAAATGTTGAAAAAAATGTGTAAGAAAACTTTGAGGGAAAGTCTGGCGAATGAGCAGTTTGCAAGCATCCGCCAAAAATTTTGTCATTGCTAAGGGATCTGTAAAAAATATAGCCAGAAAATCACCCTATATATTCCGCAAGGGATATTTATAAAAAAAAATGAAGTCAGAAAGGGAAGTATGAGATTACGGTAAATATATAGAACAAAGTATGTCATGAGGTATGCTTTGGCGCTAATATGGATGCTCCACAAAACAATTTATTGGTATGAAGTGCTCCGCATGTCAAAAGGGTGAAAACCCCTGTATTATAAGCCTTCATGATACAAACTGCAAGTTTTAAATTGATTGGATATTTAAAAAATTACCATTAAAAAAAGTACATAAAATCGAGGTAAAATGTACATAAAATCGAAGTACATAAAATCGAGGGTCTATATAATCGAGGGTCCACTAAATCGAGGTATACCTGTATATTCCGCAAGGGATATTTATAAAAAAAAATGAAGTCAGAAAGGGAAGTATGAGATTACGGTAAATATATAGAACAAAGTATGTCATGAGGTATGCTTTGGCGCTAATATGGATGCTCCACAAAACAATTTATTGGTATGAAGTGCTCCGCATGTCAAAAGGGTGAAAACCCCTGTATTATAAGCCTTCATGATACAAACTGCAAGTTTTAAATTGATTGGATATTTAAAAAATTACCATTAAAAAAAGTACATAAAATCGAGGTAAAATGTACATAAAATCGAAGTACATAAAATCGAGGGTCTATATAATCGAGGGTCCACTAAATCGAGGTATACCTGTACACCGAAATTCCATGAATAGCTTGTTCCATAGACAGATCATATTTAACAGAGGAACTGTCGTTGGTGAAGTGTACACGAGGAGGGTTATAACTTGGTAGACTCTTGTCAGATGACATGTAGAACCGATAGATTGTCATGAATTTTGACTGAGTATTCAGACTGAGAATTTCTTCAAAGTTTTCAATGACAAGTGTGTTGCTCACTGCACACTTGATAAGTAACCTCAGCGAGAGTTCCCAAAAGTGGTTCAGGAGAGGTTGCAGCCCTACCATGACCTATAGGCTCACATTATGCGTTGAGTGCATGCAGCCGAGGGCAATACGCAAACAACAGTATTGACTTCGTTCCAGTTTTATTACGTGGAAGTTTGCTGCTGAGTGGAAACAGAAAAAGCCATACTCGAGAACCGAGAGAATAGTCATTTTGTAAAGTTTTATGAGGTCTTCCGGCCCGGGAATTGAGTTTTTCCAAAAACGCCGATGCGATGACTACTATTGCGGAAACAGTTCTCAACCGATTTCAACCATTTAAAAAAAAATCGCGTTAAGTACTGTGACTCGAGTCAAGTACAAGACACTGAAGACGACCTTACAGTTGAGGTCGAAATACGTATCTGTCAAAGGATGTAAATTCTTAGTGGAATTCAAAGGAACAGTACTTAACGCGATTTTCTTTTTCTTTACAGATATTCCCCTAACAAGCCCAGGTTAATCATCATAACCATTTTTTGTTTAGTGCTCGCTGTTCATGTGTCGTGTCCTTGAACGATCGACATTTTAGAAAAAAAAAAATCATTTCAGTGTTACGATTTTTTCATACATTTTTTGGATGAAGACTGTAAATAAAAAAATCGTTCTCGTTTAAAACCATGTTTTGATGTACTGATTGTTCAGAATCATCATAAGGTCCTCTTGTACCCGTTTTCTCTTTGGTTTGTGCTTTCAGTTGAGCCGTTGAAGTGTTATCATAGTCACGGCAAACCTTGTTAATAAAACCACGTTTTACAGAAATTGTTATAACCTGAGAATTAGTAGATTTTTTCTTGAGCTTAAGCTGATTTTACACATTAAGTATTGTACTATGCTTAACGTTAAATGATGATTTAATAAAATATGGTTACATACTTTTACAAAATTTCAAACTTCTCCTTATTTTAGAATTGGCATTTTAAGCGATGTTGAGATAATTCCATATTCTGAATCTGCACGTCAAACTGAGCCGAAATCCAAGGGGGGCAAGGCCTCTCAAAATCAATGAAATTCGGAAAAATAACGACGCAGTGTGTCTTATTTAGGCATATTCACGTGAAAACTAGTACATTGAGCTGGAAAAATTTGAATCTTGTCCGATTTTGGAGAGCTTCGCCCTCCCCCCCAACTACGTCACAAGTTGGCGCGTATGGGTGGACTTAATTCTTGTAAATCAAGGAATAAGTGCACTGAAGATATCGAGACGATCAGATGTTCACTTTTGTCACACTTTTGATGCGTACCAAAAATTTTGATACTTTTGTAGTGACAACATTGTTGATGATGATATTGATTTCCATGGTTTAGGATGTTACGTCCTGTCAAATTTTCATCCATAAAATCGGCTCGTAAAATGAAGGACTGTATCGTTAATTATGAGTACACTTGAAAATTGCTGTATTTGAAAATGTTTCATTTATTTTGTAAACTAAATTCATTAACAATCAGTAAAGCCCATGACATCATTTTATAATTGATTTTTCGTGGATCTTGCCAGCTCTTCGCACCTTCTTCTTGGTGTTCTTCATAAGTTATGTTACGGGTATTTTCGGCTTTCAGTCTTCGCGTAATCATAAACGGATTTATGCTCTACATCTGACGTTTCGGCTACATGTATTGAGCCTTTTTCGAAGGATCTACAAATGGACAATTTAGTACAACATTTAACAACATAGTTTACAAAATCTTACAGATAATCACTCCGTTCAATCGTGAGTTATAATGTGTTGAACATAGTCGCACGTCATCCATTCACTATAACGAGATACAAGATTAGGGTAACCCGGGGTAATACGCACCCCCGGGGCAAAACGCCCTCACGTTATTTCATTATATAAGTGAAGTTCCGTCCGATGCAAGCAAACTAGACGTAAAATTAAGGCGGGCAAGCTCAATAATGACAAGAATATTTGAATGGAAAGCGTGGAAAACGATGATTTTCCACATTTGGAAAGATTGTCTAATTTAAAGCGCACGCAATTTAAGCGATTGCGCGCTGATTATATGGAATCAACATATTAACTACCATCCGCCTCCTACACCTTCCATTTGCTGCTGTAAATAGTCAGATGGAGCCGCCTGGTATTTCACTAAAATCCAAAGCGGGAAATGCCAGAGGTCGTATTGCCCCACCTCAAGGTGCGTTTTGCCCCCAACAGTTTATCAGCACCCAAAACGTAACACTTTTTTTAAATGTTAATTTGATCTTGTAAAATCGATACCACGCAGACCAAAAGTTGGCGTCTCTTAGTCAAATAAGTAAACTAACTTTAAAAACGCAAGACAACCATAAAATCATCCCAATCTTAGTTATAGGGCCAGGTTTGCTTAGGGGGTGCATATTACCCCACCTTCCCCTATATTCGGATACCAGTTTGTGGAGGAGGTATATCGTCGCTCACGTGGTTGAGTTCGATCGTTGGCGCAATTTTTAACCGTTATGTGGCCGGCAAACTTTTTGCTTTTTTCTACACCGTGTATTTTAAATGGGTGCTGGGTACCCGGGTACCCTGCCGGCCACATAAGGGTTAAATCTACCGGTTCACTTATATTGGGTTTTGTTTTACCTCCTACACTTGTCGGTCACTTTCGCGCCAATTTCGGATTCTGTCTGTGTCTCGTTATGGTGATGACTACTATTGTGCGCCTATTCCACTGTTCGTCTGTGTGTAGTGTGTTGTATCGTTTTAACTGTGTGTAATACTCCGGCGTACGTGCTGCTCAGGTTATCGGTGTCGGTTCGCTTGTTGACAGTGTGTTGTGTGTTAAGGATGTGACATGACTCTAATATAGCTAGATTCTGTTTTTTTGTGGCTTGAATCCAATACTTCTACCCTGTCTAATAGAAATTGGTGATTGTTGGTGATGCAGTGATCTAGCAGCGCTGTTTTCTCCCTCAGTCTCATGATCTCCTGGTCGGTCTCTTCCTTTCCTGCTTCTCGTAGTTCTGTTAATTTGTTGATTGTCGATCGGTGGCCGGACACGCGATCTTTTAGTCGGCATGATGTCATACCTACATAGCTTGATCCACAGTCTGCACATGGTATTTTGTAGATGACGTTCGATCGTTGATTTTCTTCCAGCTTGTCCTTCACTCCTGGTATGATCGATCTCACAGTTTTTCGTTGTTGTGGACATGTAACCACTTCCGGGTAGTCGGATCGAAGTGTCCGTTGTATCTTGTGGGTGAGAGAACCAATGTTGACAATTGATCGGAAAGTTTTTGTGTTATCATCCTCGGTAGGTGGTGCTGCGGCGGGTGGATTCTCTCGACGTCGATTGATGATGCGGTTGATTAGTGGTTTCGGGTAGTCGTTCTGTCGAAGCTGCGTGTGGATGATCTTCTTTGCTGTGGCTTCGTCGACGTTGGTGGAGAATGTCGTTACTCGTTTGATGAGATTCTTGGCCACGTTTATCTTGAGCGTCATGCTGTGAGCCGACAGGTAGTTTAAGAATCTGCCTGACGCTATGGGTTTGGCATACAATTCTGTTTTTATTGTTTGGTCTGGTTTCCTGACCAGCAACAAGTCCAGATACGGTAGCTTTCCATCCTTTTCAACCTCCACGGTGAACTGTGTCTTCTGGTGGTACTGGTTGAATGTGTTTTTCACGGTTTCTATTTCGTCTTTGGGTATCGCCAGCATAAGATCGTCCACATATTTCTTGATTACTGGGATCGGAAACTTGATCGTCTTGGTAACCGAGTCGAGCAAAGTTTCCATCACCAGATCTGCTATTATGGGCGATAGTGGATTGCCCATCGCTGTTCCGAACACCTGTTGATACGATTGCCCTTTGAATTGGAAGCAACTGCAATTTAGAGTCATGTCACATCCTTAACACACAACACACTGTCAACAAGCGAACCGACACCGATAACCTGAGCGGCACGTACGCCGGAGTATTACACACAGTTAAAACGATACAACACACTACACACAGACGAACAGTGGAATAGGCGCACAATAGTAGTCATCACCATAACGAGATACAGACAGAATCCGAAATTGGCGCGAAAGTGACCGACAAGTGTAGGAGGTAAAACAAAACCCAATATAAGTGAACCGGTAGATTTAAAAATTGCGCCAACGATCGAACTCAACCACGTGAGCGACGATATACCTCCTCCACAAACTGGTATCCGAATATAATCTTGTATCTCGTTATAGTGAATGGATGACGTGCGACTATGTTCAACACATTATAACTCACGATTGAACGGAGTGATTATCTGTAAGATTTTGTAAACTATGTTGTTAAATGTTGTACTAAATTGTCCATTTGTAGATCCTTCGAAAAAGGCTCAATACATGTAGCCGAAACGTCAGATGTAGAGCATAAATCCGTTTATGATTACGCGAAGACTGAAAGCCGAAAATACCCGTAACATAACCACAATCACAGTCGATCCCCATACATCGTTCTTCATAAGGTTTTGGACAACCGTTCCGTCAATGGTTTTGCTTGGTTCGACCCAGTTTTTCTTGAATTTGATGACGTCCTCTGCTCCTCTATCCTTTTTCCGTAGTTTCCTTTTCATCGAAACCAAATACTTCTCAATGGGCCTTATGTGCGGGCAATTTAAAGGATTCATTGGTGATCAGTACGCTGATCAATGTAAATTTGTAAATAGTTTGAGTTTTGTAAATAGTTTTAGTTGTAAATAGTTAGGATTAAGTCAACACATTTTGAACTAGACAATCATCACAAAACACACTGAATTGTAACCGTCACCATATTTCCACACAACACTGTAAATCCCAGTTGAATCTAAGCCTATTCCCATCAACGAAGAAGAATACCAAATTGAATTGTTACGCAACACCATACCCAAACGAATAGTACAAAATAGACATCCAAAACGATCGGTCGCGTTCTATTCTTTATCCCATCCACGTCTCGCCCAATAAATCAAGTGTAGTGCAAACCCCATCAACCGAGTTCTTCTCTCTATCCGAACTGTATCTGCGGTAGTGGCCAAAGGTGGCAATAATCAACCCGTCGGTCGATCGTCACACGTGCGTGCGTGCGTGCGTGAAAGCACTGTGACAAGGAGGGAACTGGTACCGTGAAACGTGTCGAAGGTGTGAATAGTGCCTACAGTGTGTGCTATAAGGATCGAATAAGCGATCCTAGTTGGGAATACCAACGTTCCAGTGATTTGGTGCACCGCTGTTGCTACAGCGGCCAAGAAAAACCTCCGGTGGCCGGCAATAGAGCTCCACGCTCGAACATTGGTCCTTCGAGCCGGATCGGAGGAGCCATCCCAGCCCAAATCAACGCGCGAATAGGTGGTATTCGCCATCGTGGTAAGTGGTCAGAGGACGTTGACCACACAAGGTAGGCCATTCAAACTCATTTCTATTGAGTAGCAGTTTGCTACATTCGAGATTGGCGCCAACCTTTGTCCCCCAGTACTGAAGCCAATAGTAGGTACTGTGTGCGGAAGAATTATAAGTTTGCATGCATGTATTGCTAGGCGAAGAACGATCGAATCGTTTTGTGTTATTTGAGCGCACGTAGAAGTTTGGCAATATCGTTTGCAGTAGCATGCGATAGCGGCACAATCAATTAGCCGTTCGATAGATTGCCATAGGTTGTCGTACAGTGTCGCACATACGTACTGATACGGTGGCGACCAAATTAAAATCAATTAAGTTAATATTTGATTTTTGATTTCCTACGATTGCGCGGTGGCGTTTTAGCGGATCCGCGAATCGTTTGAGGAGACACGTGACCGCGACGGGAAGGATTAAGCGTTACGATTTTACGTGATCTCCGTCGGTCGTTCGTTCCGCGTTCGTGTAGAAGCATCACGTGACGCGACGGGAAGGAGCAAATCGTGCGATTTCCGTGGTGTTTCCGTCGTTCTCGCGTAAGAGCAGCACAACGCGACGGGAAAGAGTAATTCGTGCGATTTTGTGTTGTTCACGTCCGGTTCGCGCAGTCAAAGTGATTCGTGGTGGTAGGTAGTGATGGTAAGTCGAAAAACGAAGAAGTTAGCGGAGGATAAGCTGATTCTCAAGCGGGTGTTGGCAACACGAGATGTGGTGGAAGGATTCGTGAAGGAGTACGACCATGAACGGGACGTCGGTGAAGTTGCTGTGCGTTTGGAGACGCTCAACAGGACAAACAGGGAGTTCCTGCATATCCAGTCCGAAATCGAGAAGTTAGACTCGGAGGAGAACTTCGACCAACACATGACGGTACGGAACGATTTCGAGAATCGCTTCTGCAGGTTGAAGGCCTTTCTCCTCGCCAAGAAAACAACGGAGCGGAGTCAACCGCTTCTGAATTCAACAATGGCGTCATCAACCTTTGGACCACAGCATAACTCATCCAGTTTCCACCATCGTTTGCCGAAAATCGACCTGCCCAAATTCTCTGGAGATGAATCACGCTGGATTTCGTTCCGAGACAACTTCCTATCCATGATCCACGGCAATGTGGATATCCCAACGGTGAACAAACTGCAATACCTTTTGCAGTCATTGGAAGGAGAAGCCAGGAAGCCGTTCGAGAGTGTCGACATCCAAGCGGACAACTACGCTTCAACCTGGGACGCGCTCATGAAGCGATACGACAACAAGCGGTTTTTGCGGAAGGAGTTGTTCCGACGGTTGTTCGAATTACCATCGATGAAGCGCGAGTCAGCACAGGAGCTGAACACTCTGGTGGATGATTTCCAGCGGCACGTAAAGGCTCTGGGGAAACTCGGTGAACCAATTCAACATTGGGACACCCCGCTGACATTCATCCTCTGCAACAAGCTCGATCCCTATACGTTGCGTGCCTGGGAGCAGGAAACTCGACAGAAAGACGAGGTCAAGTATGATGAACTGATCGAGTTCCTCACGCAACAAGTCCGTATGTTGAAGTCAGTAGCGAGTGATCTCCAGTATCCCTCCCAAGGGCCCAGCATCAAGGTGGCCGGCCCGACTCAGAAGATAACCACCACAGTCAAGTCCATCGTCAACAGTGCTACCAATGAACCCATGTCGGATGCTCCGCCATGCCACGCCTGCTCACAGAAGCACCAGCTGTTTCAATGTCCGACGTTTGCTAACATGTCCGTTTTGCAACGTCGCGAGTTGATCTCACAGCGAAGTTTGTGTTGGAATTGTTTCCGACCGAACCACCAAGCGAAGGGGTGTAAATCCAAGTTTTCGTGCAGAACGTGCCACGCCAAGCACCATACGTTGCTGCACGACCAAGCAGCCCTTCCAGAGCCCACACCGAACCCTGTCGGCTCGTCGAATAGCTCTACGCAGCAACCGATTCCAACCACGTCAGCGAACGTGGGGACCGATGGATCGTCGAATCCACCCCAAGTGAACCTCTCCGTTCAGTCAAGCAGAAGCACGGTCCTACTGGAAACGGTTGTCCTCTCCATCGTCGACAAGCACGGCAAGGAAATCACTGCCCGAGCGCTCCTCGATTCTGCTGCGATGTCAAACTTCATCACCAAGAAGCTGGCAAACACTCTTGCCACCCGTCAAGTCGTCGTTGATGTTGCAGTAGCAGGAATTGGAGAATCCACGAAGCAAATCAAGCGGCAGATCTCCGCAACGATCAAATCCCGAATCACGCCCTTCTCCACCACACTCGAATTCCTAATCATGAAGAAGCCCACAGCCAATATACCCACAATCGCCATCAATTCCGCATCGTGGAACTTGCCAAAGGTTCCGCTGGCCGATCCAAACTTCAACGTTCCGGGCATGATCGACATCGTCATCGGCGGTGAATGTTACCAGGAAATCCATACAGGTAACCGTCTGTCAATCGGAGACGGTCTGCCTTTCCTGGTTGACACCCGTTTTGGATGGACAGTATCTGGAAAAACTGTCATAAATTCCTCCGTTGCACCACCGGTATGCTACCTGACGACAGTCGACCGGTCCCTAGAAACAGCGCTTCAGAAGCTCGAAGCCGTCGATCATGGCCCCACGAATTCCACCGAAGAAAAACGATGCGAAGAAATCAATGCCAATACTACCACCCGAACTCACTCCGGAAGGTACGTCGTCCGCCTTCCTCGGTCCGAAGATCCGCAAGTCACCCTCGGCAACTCTCGCACGTTTGCCACCCAACGCTTGTATAGCCTCGAGAGACGCCCAGAGAAAGATTCCGCCTTGAAGCAAACATGCCACGAGTTCATCGACGAATATCTCCACTTCGACCACATGCGCAAGCTCAATGTTGTTGATAACCATCCCCAAGTGCGTGATAGGCCACTTCCACCCAAGTTACAAGATGAATGGAAGAGGATCGAGCTCCACATGTCACCTGGCGCGGTTGTCGCAGCAAATAGTGTGTCAACGATTCAGTCAAACACCGAAGGATGTTCCCAGAACCACTCTCCCGGAATTGACAATCCAGCCGATGAGCAACCACGTGGAATGATGCCTACCGAACTACCAAACCAATCTCGAAGGAGGAACGGTCCAGCACGGCTCTCGGAACTCCCAAATCATTGGCCCCACGCAAGTGTCCCAGATGAAGAATCCCCATCGACTGCCGAAGAAGCACGCAAAATTGCACTGATTCCGTCGGCATGCGAAGAAGTCCAGTTCTCACGCTATTCCACGTACACCAAGTTTCGTCGAGTAGTTGCGTACTGCCTCAAATACATCCGTTCCCTCAATGCAGCAATACGAAGAAAAAAACGGAAGAACTACAATCGTGGTCGTCAAAGAAGAAAACCTTCCGCCTGCACTGTGGCCTCTGGGTCGCATCACGAAGTTTTACCTAGGGAAAGATGGAGTCGTCCGTGTAGTCAGTCCGAAGACAGCTACCGCGGAGAACATCGTATGTCCAGCCGTGAGGGAGGACTTCCCGATATCAACCGAAGTCGACAAACCACCCGAACTGTAAGCAGAAACTACAAAGATCGGCAGAGCAGTCCGAAACTGTCTCAACGCATATATGGATTGCGAACAGGTGATTACCGTTCCAACACCTCTATTAGTCCCTGTTCGTTCTACCGGATCTTTCTTTCGCAGAACCCGTTCGCTCTCACCACCAAATCATCTCACCGCTCTCGTTCGAACTCCTACACGCCTGCTGAATGGGTCCATTCAGGCAACACCCGATGGATGAATCAACCAGAACCCGATGGTGGTCGTCATTGCTCCGTAAGCCGAAGTCAACCGAACTCCAAGAGAGTGAGACAGACTTCCACCGCAAGAGACTGTTGAAACAGTGAGGCTGTTTCAAGGTGGCCGGAATGATCAGTACGCTGATCAATGTAAATTTGTAAATAGTTTGAGTTTTGTAAATAGTTTTAGTTGTAAATAGTTAGGATTAAGTCAACACATTTTGAACTAGACAATCATCACAAAACACACTGAATTGTAACCGTCACCATATTTCCACACAACACTGTAAATCCCAGTTGAATCTAAGCCTATTCCCATCAACGAAGAAGAATACCAAATTGAATTGTTACGCAACACCATACCCAAACGAATAGTACAAAATAGACATCCAAAACGATCGGTCGCGTTCTATTCTTTATCCCATCCACGTCTCGCCCAATAAATCAAGTGTAGTGCAAACCCCATCAACCGAGTTCTTCTCTCTATCCGAACTGTATCTGCGGTAGTGGCCAAAGGTGGCAATAATCAACCCGTCGGTCGATCGTCACACGTGCGTGCGTGCGTGCGTGAAAGCACTGTGACAAGGAGGGAACTGGTACCGTGAAACGTGTCGAAGGTGTGAATAGTGCCTACAGTGTGTGCTATAAGGATCGAATAAGCGATCCTAGTTGGGAATACCAACGTTCCAGTGATTTGGTGCACCGCTGTTGCTACAGCGGCCAAGAAAAACCTCCGGTGGCCGGCAATAGAGCTCCACGCTCGAACAATTGGGTTTTCCACAAATTGGGCATTGTTTTCTTCATACCAGTCAAAGGTGTCACGCCCATAGTGGCAGGATGCCAAATCCGGCCAAAATGATGTAGGACCTTTGTGCTTTCAGATGAGTGGCAGAATTAGTTTCTGGAGATACTTCTTCCGGTATGTTTCGACGTTCATACTTGGGACGGTGGAGAAAGGTGACAACTTCATACCACTTTGACTAATTGCTTGCCAAACCAACACATTTTCCCATTTCTTTTTTGCAAAAAATAAATTTCTCCGAATTTGTAACATCCATGCCCCGCTTCTTAGTGAGAAACTGTGCCCTTGGTAGTGCCTTGTTGTCCAATTTGACATACGTTTCGTCATCCATAATTATGCACATGTAATTATTGCTGAAAACATCGTCGTACAGTTTCCGAGCCCTAGTTCTTACATAATCCGCCAGAATTTGACTGCGTTTTGTACATTTCTGTTTTGGGTAGGTCTTCAGGGAATTACGCTCCTTGGTTTGCTGAACCTATAGTCGTCCCACACTTTTTTGCACAATTTCTGATGGATACCTCCTTTTTTCATTTAAACATTTTGCAAAGTTTACTGTCCAAATTTGACTTAGACGCACCTGGTTTTCTGCCGCGTTCGGATGAGTCTTCCAGTGTGTTATGCATACCAAATCGTTTGACAGCATTTTGGACAGCAAAAACGCCAACACCTTCAACTTTTGCTAATTTTCTTAGTGAAAATCATTTTTCATTGCAGTACCTAGTCACAATCGGTTTTCTCTCCTCTTCCGTAAACCCTCGCATTGGTCTTCTTGAGGAAAAACTTTAACTTATAATGAAGGTTATTGTTTGTTTACAACTTTAGCACAACATAGACACACAACAGTTGCCAAAATAAGGCATAGTCTTTTTAATACAGAGCCTCAAAGGGGTACTCATAATTAACGATACAGTCCTTATTGTGTCGTTTCTTTCCAGTGATCTAGGCTCTGGAGACACGCGCCACTAAGCACAGTAAGCACCAATCCATTGCACCATCCCAAAGTCATGCATTATTCATGACTGCATCTAATCACAGTGATTTGTGACAAGTTCCAATACCGTTTAATCAACGATACCGGTCATTACCAATCATGTGTAGGGAGATCAGGGACATATTAGACATCACGGTTCCACACTATGTTTATCTTTGATTACTCACAAATGGTCCTCATTGTTCACGCTTGAACTTGGGTTAATGACGGTTTCATCAGAACCTTCTTGTTGGGTGCTAAATGAATGCTTTGAGGTCTATTTTTTGCATGAAAATGTATCATGTTTCAGGCTATTGTATGTATTGTAAAGGAAGCGCGTATCTTTCATAAACATTGGTTTATAAGCCCGGTCTCTGAATACCGATTGAAAATAAACTATGCGTTCAATAACGGTAATAGGGAATCGAGAAAATGGAGAGTTAACTTATTTTGTGCAAGTGAGTTGCCTACCATATAAGATCATTGAAATATCAATTATTATGTAAGTGTGCAAAACAAATGAAGCTGAAAAATGTAATGTGTGAAATTGATTTACTTTGAATTATCTTTTTATTCAGTGCGTTTTGGAGCGCTATGCCCTACCCAGACTACAACTTCAAAATAGCACACGGCTTTGATCCTTTGGCGTCCTTATTTGATTGCATCGCTTGTTCCTGAGTAGCGGTATGTTATGCCATGCCGATAGTTCACACATATCATTGCTTATACCTAATGCTTTACGACAAAACGTATTTCCACCCGATACACTGTTGTTTTCCGTCGTGAATCAGCCAGCGTTGTAAATATGTGTTCAATTGTGCAATCATTATTACCATATTTGAAATGCAGAGAAAATCAGCTCCCGAACACTTTGTAATAATTGTGTCGAAACCGCGCACGTTGCGTTGCCATCGCACCAACCTATTTCGTATTTGCACTTGCACTTGCACTTGCACTTGCAAACTGCACGTACCACCCCGCATGATGCACGGCGGCGCGAAACAACTTCAGCGGAGCAAATTACAGAGAAATGTGGTTCTGCTCCCGACGCCCTAAGGTACGCTAATTGATTGTTAAATAATTCATCAGAATTGATAAATGTCTCAGCTCGCTACGCTACGAGCAAATGGAAAGCAGGTTGACCAGTTGTGTAAATGTGGCTAAATGCTGTTGACAGCAGCGTCTGTTTGACGTAAGATGTACGATCGTGGAAAAAAAATGATTTATACTATTAATGCTTTAAAAGGCAATTTTTCAGTCGATCAAAACTATATTTTCCTGAGCCAAATGGTAATGAACCTGGTCTATTTATCTAGGCGCGAAACTGTGCCAAACGTAACCTTGACCGAGAAAACCTGTTTCTTCCCAGAGTCTTCCGATCTAGAGTTGCTATTATTCCTGCTTTGTGTATAATCAGGAAGGTTTACGTACAATAATATTCTAAATGGCACATGCTACCGGTGCGTGATTGTAAACGTAAACAATAAAATGTTCACAGTTTGTTCTGCCACATCATGCTGACATGAAAACAACAATTATCAGTTAAGAACGCTTTATACCAAAACCAGCGATCCAGATTTGCAGTATTACAAACCTACTGCAGCTCAGCTGATGCTCAGTGTCTGGACGCAAATCGCAGTCAATAGAGACGGGCCCCTTTGCGAGTAAGCTTCATCGCTTTTGTTATGATTAGATTGCCTACATATGCGTAAACACTTACGAGCAAATGTGGTACACGCGGCAGCCACAGAAAGGTGCGAATTTCCGCGTAATGTACCATTACTGAGTTCATTGTTTGTAAAAACGAGCCTCAACTTGCTGCAACCAGCAATTAATTAATCTCCATATGAACAAAACAGTCTTCTAATGAAAACGGCATTTGGCGATCGACCATCTTTATTTGTGTCATTATATCCTTAACTAACCCGGACTGACCTTGAGTGTTTTTTTTACTATTGCAATGAAATTTTACGTAGTTGTTTTGTACTCTGGAAGTCACATTGAAAACCTTCAATACTCCGTGATTATGGAGAGTCAAGAGGCCAAGAAATTTAAGCCTAGACGAAGCGCGAAGCACTATAGGAAACAGAACTGCTATACCATTCTCTAGAAACACGGAAGCTTAAGTCATTCTGCATGGGCTTCGTCCTCCTCTTCGCAGTTTAGTATTCTATGAGCACTACCACAGCACTTCCGAAATTTATTTAGAAATTGCTCGAGGGATTGCTCAGGGTTTATTACAGGGATGCTACTTATAACTTTTTTTCTGGAGATTCTTTAGAAATTTCTCCGAATTTTCCTTCTTCAATTTTACTCCTGAATCTATACCTGGAAAATTTCCAACGATATTTTAAAGAAATCCTTGTATACCCACAGAAGGTTCTCATGTTCTTCCAGGCATTCTTTTAAAGAAACTTAAAAAAAAATCAAAATTTTAGTCAGAAGGTCTCTAAAAAAAAGTTTATGAGAAATTCTTTCACGAATACCCTCAGGGGTATCTCCAGCAGTTCTTCCAAGGCTTCCTTCAGAAAGTCCGTCAAGGATCCCTGAGAAATTAATCGAAGGATTTTTTCAAGAATTCCACCAGTACCTTTATCTGCAATCTTTCGGCAGACATTCTAAGTTACTCTACGGATTTTTAGAGATTACTTCCTATGGATTACCTCCAGAAATTTGTCAAGAAATTTTTCCTTAAAATTACTATCAGAGTTTCACCAGAAGTGTCTCTCGATTTTCCTTTTAGGGATTAAGGAGGTATCTTAAGGAAATTCTTCAAACATCTCCCAGGAAATTATCTAGGAATTCCTCCGGAAATAACTTCAGACAGTGCTTCAATCAATTATGTCCAGGAATCTTTCCAAAAAATGTTCAAGTATTTCTTCTAGGAATCTCTAAAGATATCATTGGGAGTTTTATCATGAAGGGATTCCTTGAGACAATCATCCAGGAAATTCTGTAGAATTTCCATCAGATTCTTTTGAGAATTCTTCAAAATTTCTGAAGGAATGTCTAAACCAATTCATACATGAATCTTTGCAGGAATCCCAAGAGATATTGATACCGGAGGCACCGGAGCAATTCCTTGTAGAAATTTCTGCAGAAATCCCTGAAAGAGTTTCACGTGTAACTGTTGATGAAGCTCTTAAAAGAATTTCCAAAAAAAATCAATTAAGATGAATTTCTAAAATAAAATCCACGGAAAAACTTTTGCAAAAATGCATTAACAAAATTTCTGAAGAAATCGCCTTACGAAGAAGTCTCTGAAGATATTTTCTGACGAAATATAAGAAAGAATTTCTAAAAGAATCCCGAAGAATAGTTTGAAAAATCTTCAGGAGAATATCCGTAGAAATCTCAGAAAGTACACTAAAATATATTCCTAGAGGAATATCTGAAGAAATTCTTGGCAAATTCTTGAAGTATACCCAGCAGGAATTTTCGAAGAACTTCGTGGGAAAATATTAAAAAGAAACCTTATAAAGTTTTGGTGGAATTTCTGGAAAAGTTTGTCCAGTAATTAAAAAGAAATCCTTGTGAAATTAATCGATAAAACTCTTGGAAGATTTTCTGAGTGTTCCTCTAGCTCTCTATGGACATGTTCCTAGAGAAATTTCTGTAAAAATAATTGGAGAAACGCCTGGATAAGCTTTTGTAAAGATCTCTAGAAAAAAAATTATAAAACTCAAAAGGAATTCATGTACAGATTATTAGGAAAAAAATCCGAATAAATTCCTTAAGAAATCCGTGAAAATACATGGAAGAATATCTGGCGGAAATCATGAAGGAATCTCTGTATGAAGTCCTGCAAGAATTGGTGAGTGAATCCCTGTATAAATTCCTGGATACATTCTGGCGGGAAATTTCAGTGGAGTTCTTAGAGAAATTTCTTAACAAATCCCTGGTGGACTGCTTACTGTACGAATTTCTGAAAAAAAATCTCTGGAAAATTTTCTAAAACAACACCTAAAAAATACAAATGAAATATATGAAATAACCTTTGAGAGAATTTCTGACGTTATCCTTGTAAAAAAATCTCAAGGAATCCTTGGAGAAACTTTTCCAAACGCATACATAGAAGAAATTTTGGCGAAGGAAATACTTAAGGAATCCTACGAAAAATTTCTGAAGGAAACTTTGGAGGAATTTTTGAAGGAGTCTGTGAAAGATTTTCTAAAGAAATCTGTGGAGTTATTTCTAGAGGAATTCTAAACTATTGATTTTCTGAAGCAATTGCCGAACGCATTTCGGAAGGAATACGTGGATTATTTCCTGAGAGAATTTCCTTACGGAGTTTTTGAGGAGTTTATGGGGAGATTTCCGAAGAACCCCATTGAAATTTTCTAGAGGGGTACTTGGGGTCTGTTCCAATTGGCGAATTAAAGTTAATTTTTACTTAAATTTGTCAGTTCGACACTTAAACTTGACAGTAACTGAACTGTTCTCCTAAGGAAATAATTATCGAACTGTCAAGTTGAAATGAAAATTAATTTTAATTCTCCAAGTGGAACAGACCCTTGGAGAAGTTTCCGGAGCATCCTCTAGAGATAATTCTGAAGGAAATTTTACGGAGATTTCTGAAGAAACCCATAGTAGATGTTCTTAAAGAGCTTACAAAAGGAATCCGTGGAAGAAATCCCGACTAGAATAATATATCAAGTTTATAACACATTGAGTTATGATGTTATAAAAGTTTCATATAACTTATTATGTTATAAACCAGATGCAGGATGATGTTAAAATAACAAAAATTGTAACAAAAAGTACACTGGTCCAATCAAAATTATATCCTATTTTGTTTTAATAAGATCCGAATTATAACACAATATGATATAAATTTTAGCTTCAAGAAAACTAGTTTCTATCATATTTTGATACAATTGTTTTAAATGATGTTCTGAATGTCAAATAATCAAAACTAAATTATTTCACAATCAGTTATTGAACAACATTTATAACATAATATGATACAATTGAGTTATAATATTTTTAAACACCAAAGATGTCAAACATGATTATATCACAATGAGTTTTAAATATCATGGTTTGTTATAATTATGTTATATTTTTGTTAGAATCTTCTAGTCGGGATCTCTGAAAGATTTTCTAAAGGAATCCAGGGAGCAATTTTGAAAAAAAAAATCCAAGGAAGATTTGAAAAGGAGTTTTTAAATTTATTTCTGAGATAATCTCTAGCAAACTTTGGAGAAAATTCCAAAGGAGTGATATTAAAGAATTCCAGAAGGAACTCTTGAATGAATTAACAGAGAAATCAACGATGGCTTTCTTGGTAGAAATTTTGTTTTAATTCTCTGTAAAATTTCCTGAAGCAATCGCTTTGCAACTGCTGTAGGATTTTTACAGAAATCCAAAGAGAAAAGTGTAAAGATATCCTTACATTGTTTTCCAAATGCATATTTTGATAAATTAATGGACATATCTCTCATAGATTTTCTGCAGGCATCACAATAGGATTTCTGAATGTATGAATTTCTAGCCAACACACGATCGCATATGCTGTTGAATAGGATACTAAAGTGGAGGCGATATGCCTATACTTTACAGACGCTTAAATGGAAGCATGTATGCCTTCACTTTAGCATCATATTCTACATCATAGACGAATTCGTGTTGGCTGAGTTAATTTTTGAAGCAATTCTTGCAGGATTTTAAAATATAATAAATTGAGAAATTTCGGAAGAACATCTAGTGAAATTTTTTAATTATTTCCTGTAAAAAACTGCATTAATTTCTAAACAGAATTTCAATAGAGTTGATTCCGGAGATAACTGTAGACAATCCTTGGATGTTCATGGGAGGGAGCTTTTTGTATATTATAATATAACCAATTATAAGTTAACCCAAGTAACAATCTTGATTCTATTTGGTTTTATTTGTTTTTATGATAGTTTTATCGGAACATTGCATATTCTAGTTGATCTTATCGGAGTTTCAGCTGAGCACAACTATTCTTTGTCAATATGTGGTTTTATAAACACCTCCAAGAATACTTGAGGTTCAGTTCATAAAACCATAAACACAACAAGAATTGTTCAACTTATTTGCAGTTTTATAAGGCTCTTGTAGTTAACTTCAATCATCCGTTCTTGATCAAGAGCATAAGAACAGTTTGGTACATGAAAAAAACAATAAAAAAACTCAAGCATCAAATTTTGATTCTTATCGTTCCATTATTGCTGCCAATCAAGAACTCCTACCCGGAAACCCAACCGCGACGCGGATCGGTGCAGTGCCAAGTTCCTCCGGTTGCAGCATACGAAATGAGGTGGGTTTGGTCATGCAGGACGTCGATTCCCGTGCAATTCGGGTTCCAATCATCGATCTTTAAAATCAACAACTACTTACCTGTTGGAAATGCTGACCGGAGGAATGTGGCACTGTACCGCATCAAGGCCGTTATCGAAAAAGGTCTGCCTGATTGGCAACGGTACCGAGCTGATGATAAAATTAATCGGACGAGATTCATAAAATCCACCGCGGTGCGATAATTTATTGTTTGTTTACAGTTTGGCGTACATGATTTATTACGTTCTCGACGAAGTTTGCATAAACCTACATCAAGAACGTTATAAACCTGAGTACTCTTGAGAAATACTTCTCACCCTTGCTTAAGATGAAATAAATTTAAGACGTTCTTGATGGAGACCAACCAGGCTGCACTGAGAACGTTATAAATCCTAGTATTCTTGAGTTATGCTTTTAGCTCTGGCATGAGTTGAAAGAAGTTTAAGACGATCTTATGGTGATGTTGATTAAAACCATCGATAATGGACCGACCACCGGCCTAGACTTCAATGGAAGCCATGTTGAGAAAACTCATGAACAATGTTCTCATGACCAGGAATAATAACTTTAAATATTTTATTAATGTATTATAATGGAAGCGCGTTGCAATTTTTGGAAGTATCTTGCAACATATATACGATGAATTTTGCTTGGCATTTGGCCTCCTTGTTACACCACGAAAATATTTCCAATTTGTGTAATAAATGAATCCCAATTACAATAATGTGTCATTTTCATTGTGTTTTTTTTTCCAATTTATTTCATCAAACTTTTCTGTCGACATAAAAGCTGCATCAGCAACAACACTGACAAATTTACTATCGTTTTATCGTGCACTTGAAGAATTCTACAAGAAGAGAGCAATTCGCCTTGAGGACAACTTGGGAAGTACAACAAGTTTTAAGAGAAATTTAAAAACAACTCTCCAAGAGCATCTTAGGATGGGCCTCTTTGGTCTTATAGCGGGTTTATGGTTGAGTTGATGTTGTTTTGCAGAGCAATTTGGTTTATGCATGGTTTTAAAGCACAGGTGTTGAAGAATACTTCAAAAGCATCATAAAATTAGTTTTGTTACTTGGGAACTCATCTCTCTTAGCAGTTTCATGGCAATAAAGTAGCAAATATGATGATTGTTGACCAAAATATACCGTGCATTTGAAATGCTACAAAACTGCTGTCAGATTTTAAGTAGCATTTGAATTGTTAAAGTAGGGCAGTTTAGCAGTCGAGCTGCTATGATACGGTAGTAAGCAGCCCGAATGTAGATATAAAACAGAAATACGGCTTATTCAAATGATTATTGGTTACCTGGGTAAGAGCTGGTTACTCAATGAGTAACTTGGAGTAAACTCGATGACACCACTGAAGAAAATTTTCATTAATAATTTAATTGAACACGTCACCTTCAACATGAACTTGCCAAATACCCGCACATTTATCGCTGCGGTTATCTAAGCCCTTCACAAAGACTTCATGAGGTGAGTATCCCTCCTAAGATGTTATGATTTTCGCACCACAAAGGTGTAGTGCACGTTCAGCATGCCTGTCTGGGTCATATTGACCTCAGCATCCTACAAGGGTTAAAATGTGAGAGTAATTCTATGACAAACGCTACATTGACGCAGAGAAAATAGACACGGAATATCAAAGCAGCCCAAAAGAAACAATGACTACTTCAGCACAGGACCTGATGAGATCTAACCAACTTCTTCTCTGGGTGAGGTAAGAGATGCCCCTGTACGGTTCAGGAACATTAAGGTGATTATAGAACGAAGCCACACCTTGATTTTTCAAAAACACAAATCTGAAGAACCAAATGTCGCAAAGCGTTGGTGGTGACTAATCGATCAATTTTTCTGCGCAATCCGTTATTTGGTTCTTCAGATTTGTGCTCTTTAAATTTCGAGGTGTTGCTTCGTCATATCTTCACCTTAAGGTGGTAGTTTCTGAATGATCATCTTTTTGAATACAGCCTACAAAGTTCCTGCATCTTCCGTGTCGCTAATCACCTGCTAAAGTGGATGAGTTCGTGGGAAGTTATCAAGCAAGCTTCGTCAACGGTCGGTCGACTTCGGACTGAATCACCATCGTACGGTAAATCATCCATCCAGAAATGCCGTGAAGATCAGATCCCAACGGATCACTTGGTTATCGCGGCATTCGACAGTGTCGATCGCACAGAGCTTGAGCCTGTTCATAAATTACGTAGACTTTTTGGGGAGGGGGTCTAGCCAAAGTCTACGCTTCATGCAAATTTTGAAAATTCTGTATAGCCTGCGAGGGTGGAGAGGGGGTCTGAGATGGCCAAAAATGAGTCTACGTTGTTTATGAAAAATCATGGACGTGAACATATTTCCCAGGACAACATCCTTGTGAATCTGGGTTCAGCAAGCGTAAACGAACGATTCAATTATTCGATTACTCATATGCATGATTCAAGTCCTACCTCTCCCATGTGCTAACTAGAAAAAAAAGTACAATGACACCTGATCGAGAGCTACTGTTTTGCGTTTATTTCCGTACCAAAACAAACCTGTGGCGTGGCACCCACCCCACCCACTGAGGCTTCTCACTTCGACCACAGAGAACAAGGAATGCTAAAGAGAATGCGTATATATTTAGTTCCTCTGACGACGACGGTGTCGAGGGTGGTTTATTTTGCTAGTCGCATTGCGCTAATTGCGTTTAAACGCGATCGTGCACAGCCTTGAACGTAAATAATGACCCTCGCTGCATGAACGAGCGAGCGTACAACCACATCAAGGATTTCTTTGATTTTGACCAGATGACTGATGTTGGTCCTATAATTAACTTCAATGGAAATTTGTAGTGAATTTAGTACACTGATAGTGTAAGCCACATAGGAAACCATCACTCGAACCGAGACTCGAAAATACTCCTGGTTTTGCTCCAGGAGTTCTCCTTTCGAAAACAACATCACCTCATACCATAGGTCGGGTATAGTCCATAATCGTTTATCATGGTGCTAATTGTGCCGACAGAGAACGGCTAATTATTTCTGGCGGCTACACGTTGCAAATACTGCACGGTACGATTAACTCATCAAACACGTAGTCGCTATCGATATGTACATTTCACATACCTGAAGATTCTGCTTGCTAGTGATTCAGCAATGCTGCCGTGAGGGGAGTTTTGGCGCGAGTCATTGTTTGGACGGTAATCTTGTTTGTCAATAGTTTATCGCCAGGAAGGGAAGTGTGCTATTTTATTTATTTTTTTGAATTTTACAATATGCGTAGATTTTTGCGTATTGTGATTGATAAGTTCGACTTCTAGGGAATTAGAGGCATCGTAAAATTCGTAGTTTATACTCTGTGATTGGCCATTTCCAATGTACACGTTTTGGATGTACTTTACATTATTAGATCAATTACAGCGCGGGAAGATATTCTTTTGCATATAAAAGCCATGAATCATCCATGCAATCCATGAAATTGCCAAATGATCCTGATATATTTTCAATTTTCCATAGAAGCATACCAGAAAATCATAAAGCAGTTATTTAAATCCACGAAAAATTGTCGAATGGTCCCTTAAATTTGTAAGAATTATCATCAAAAATTCCAGAATATTATAAACTGCTTCATAAAATAGCTGAAACGATCCCTTGAATGATATAGGGGATGGCCAAACTGTTTGGGATAGGCAACTTTTTTTTCTCTCACAAAAAAAGTTCAACATGCTATAAATTTTCATAGAGAGCACCAAAAAATTTCAAATTTTGACTGTTTGTCAACCTATTATATGCGCATCATTGGTACAAATTTGGGCTTGATTGATTAATCTTTCGAAAAGCTAGATCCGTTCGAGTAAAACACTTATTTTTGGACAACTCATTTTTGAGATGTCATATCTCGGAAACCAATGAACCGAATTGTATGAAATTTTGAACGTACACTAACAATATACAAATGCTTCACAAACTATTAAAACATAGATACTTTTTGAACGTTGTAAAAAGTTATCATAGATTGACACTTTTTAGATTTTTCTCGAAAAAATGTAATATTTTTACGTCAATGTCAATAAATTTTTGTGTTGATGTCCAAAGATTTTCCACTTCTGTTCTCAAGTTATCTTCAATCAGATATATTAGAGCAGGCTTGCCCAACCTTTTTCGGCCGCGGGCCACTGGTGAAACTGCATACCAGTCGACGAGCCAGAAATAAAAAATCGTTAATAATACATTATTTTTTAACTTGATGATTTTGTGGCTATATCGGTCTCTTTCTACTCATAGTATAAGGGAGTAGAGATCAAAGTGGATAATGAAATGATAGATATGATAGAATTCGCTAGGTAGCGAACAATCTTTTCTGAGCATGGCTAGATAAAAGAAAAGAACTTTTTTGTAGTTTAATGTTTCTAATGAAATTTGAAAGGTTTTTTGATTTCTTACAGAATATTGGAGCTTGACAAAGTATTTAGGAAGTTTCAATAACATGTTTCAATGTAGTACCAGACAGAGCTATTCAATGGCACAAAAAAATCTATGAAAACTTCAAAAATTGTGATTAAATTTTTCATGTTTTTCCTAAATTAAGTTAATATCGTAATCTTTCCATTTTGTTTTACTATCTTATCAAGCGAATTTTCACATTACGCATTATTTTATTGTTAAGAATCTTTTACTTCAATTCTGTAGGACACTCAAACCAAATGCTTGCATATTTTTAAATCTTTTAAAAATTTTACAAAATATAATCTAAAAAGACATTTTATTTTTTAAAATTATTAAAATACATTTCCATTGAAAAAGGAAAATATTCATAATAATATCTCGCACTAAATTCTATTATTTTTATCCAATCGTGCCGCGGGCCGCACAAAATGTCCTCGAGGGCCGGATCCGGCCCGCGGGCCGTACGTTGGGCAGCCCTGTATTAGAGCCTATTTAGATTAAACAGTGGGGAGAACAAGTTGAGAACGCCTGTCGGCACCGGGTTGTCAGCAGCACATATCATACACACAAATGTTGTACTGGTGTTATGCAGCTTTAAACTGCAAACATGTAAATATATTCATCAATTAGGATATTATAATATACACTTAATAATAACTTACACGTTCGGTGTTTTGTTTAGGAAAATTTCATTCTCGTGTTCCCGATGCAACAAATGATTAGGCTAATCTAATTTAACTGTAAATAATGGTTAAATTATGATTCTGCTAGTATTTAAGATATTTATGTTTTAACCTCACTTTTGATGGATTTCTGTTCAGTACTTCACAGATCATGTTCTGTACACGATCTTTTATTCAATTAGATAACTGTAAACAATTCATTAGTTAGCATTGAAACTATAGATATTCTGCAGATTTGTTACTCTTTGCATGCCAATGGGTTATTTCAACTGATTAGGAATATTTTATCAAATTATTAGGCTTTAACAAATTAGTAATAATATGAGCACTTTCTGACCATGATTTGCTATCTCATGGTCGCGTTAGTTTTCTCTTCTTTTGCCTCTTCATATGTATGTCAAAATCGGTAGTCACGCGGTTATATCGTTTTTACAGATTAACTGACACAGCACAAGAAATCAGACGGCGTGTAGCAGTGTGGCCAGCGGCAACAACCACATTTAGCAATTTTTGTGAGGTATTGTAAATTTGTCTTATTTTCCTCTATATGGGTAAAAATTTCAAACTGGTATAACTTAATTCGCCGGGAGAAAATATTACATTTTATAACGTTGTATTAAGTATCAATATATTGTTGATAAACGTTAAAAAATTCATTCAATTCGGTTCACTGGTTTTCGAGATATGACAGCTCAAAAAAGTGTTTTACCGAACGGTTCTAACTTCGCGAAAAATTATTCAATCGAGCCCAAATTTGTACCAATGATGCACATATAACAGGTTGATAAACAGCCAAAATTTGAGATTTTTGGATGCACTCTATGAAAAGTTACAGCATGTTGATTTTTTTTTGTGGGAGAAAAAAAGTTGCCTATCCCAAACATTTTGGCCACCCCTGTACATCAAAAATAGGAAACGATCAATAAAAAATAAAAATAATCCATAGACAATATGCAAACGAACCATAAAATTTAGAAAATGATCTTTGGAAAATTTGAGAATGGTCCATAAAGAATTCTGGAAATATGGATCCAATAAAACAAGGGACGACTTTTCGGTAAAATTGACACAGTAGGTTTATGAATCGTTTCCAAATGTTTATGGATCATTTCCTCCGTTTTTTGAATCGTTTTCCTTTTTTCTATGGATCAAATTCGATTTTTTTTTATGAATTTCTCTAGGGATCGTTTTACTCTTATTGTTGGAGCGGTATTTTAGTGAAACTGGCATCACTGGTCAAATACGAAGAGCCGAGAAGTCAGTAGTTTAGCGAACAGTTGGAAGTAGAATACCTTTGTGAAGTGCGGATGTATACACTTAAATGTAAGTTCGAAAATATTGTAATTAGGTTATAATTAGTGAATAAATAAATCTATTTCACAGCATTGAAGCTGCTATAAGATGAAAGCTGCTGTCAATAGGTGTTTTTCCGTGCAAAGGTGGTGCTCCCAACACTAATGCATTCGATAAATTAGTGCATATGAGCAATTAGGGAAAAAAATAACAAATAGACAAATACTTCCACTTATTTTAGGTAAGACCTTTATAAAATTTAACAAAAGAAATATCATGCATTTTTTTATCGTGCGGTTCATTGATCTCCTTTCCATTGCACCAGACGCCACTATAAAATATCGTATACTACAGCTGACGATAACTCAAAACAGCGATCAAGTTACGGAGCCGTCTTGGCTACCGCCCAGCGGACTTCTCGAGTTAGGCCAAATATCCTTACCAGCAGCCGGCACATGGTGTCTGATCAAAGCAGAAACATCCGTTGGACGTGCGCACGCGAATGCTAAAATGTCAACACAAGTGTTTCTAAACAAACAATCCATAAATGCGATCGTCTCTTGATCGTCGCGGTTCACTTGTCTGCCTGCCTGCCTGTGTAGAATTTTCAGCTTACAAAGCAATTGGTGTGGTCTGCCTGCCTGTGTGTCTACGCTTGCATTGGGCAACTGGACTGTGTGGAGCCGTCCGTCGCCGTTGTTGGGTCGGGTCGGGAGGGATCCCGCCCGTTTTGTTTAACGTTCTGGCCAGAAGATCATTCCAGAACAGCTTTTATCGCCCTACAAACTCATTTGGTTTTGGCGTCGCGTGTGCCGATGCGGCACTTCGACTTCGTCAGAAACCGTTTAGACTACATATGAGAAGAGGCCAGAGCCGACGACACCACACGAGTAGATCAAATTTGATATTCGTGATATAACGGTAGGGTAGAGTACTCAAAAACAAACCCGTTGGGAAATAGTCAAAATTGGGGAATCTTCGTCTATTAACTTTCAATAGGGCGCTCTACCAGTGAAGTTCTAGACTGAAAGTAGTGAGCTGTATTTTTGTATGGTGAAATGATCAATTCTCCATTTCTGCAATCAAATGGTGCAAACAGCGTGGACTACGTATGGACTGGAACAAAATTATGAACGAGGTCTAAATGTTCTAAGACGACTACAAAATCCACGCCTTTACTTTATGTAGATATACGAATCCATAAGAACATATGTGCATCCTCTTCGTCCAATGGAAACCGTGGTAAAGAAACTATGAATGTCAGCGTGATCGTCTTCTCAGATTTTAACCCCAGTAAAATCGATTTAGAAAATAGAACTGCTGCAAAAGCTCAATCGGTGCATATTGGTGCACCGTCCTCTACCACCACTGCAGGGACCACAGCCCTGAACCCGTAGACGCTACGACTTCTAATTTCGCTGATTCCTTTTGTTTTGACCGGTTGGAGACAAGTCTGGCGAGTGTTAGCGAGCAAGGCAGACATACTTGTTCTTGTTGCCATGTTCACACACTGTCGTATCAAATTACCTTAAACTTTTCCTCTTCTGTGAACCGCCAAAAGAGACAGTATTAATACTTGGGAGGAGGTTCAACCTGTTGCTGGGAGAGCTACAGTTTTATTTGAAAATTGTATCACCAATTCAACAATCAGTATTTCAGATAGTGGTAAAATCTGGAAAGCATCTATGTGCAATACTACATAAGTGACCCGATTTTGTCAGCCCCTTTTCGGAACACCATTTCCGCTCCCCTCCCCTGTTTTTGTACTCGTGCGGCTAATGTCACCATGTATTTAGCTGTATCGTCCTGAGGAGCGCGGGTTCGATTCCCGTCACAGCTGCCAGCAAAAGTTTTCGGCTGTGCCACTGGGCGTTGCATTCCGGATAAAAACTAACCATAGGATGTTTAGTGAAAACCATTGCTGTATCATGCAGTGTTCCAGCTACAATAAAATTTATTGTAATGAAATTGTTCACTAAAAGCTTTGCACATTTTACCTACTGTACATTTACATCAGATTTTTATGTAAAAATATATTATTATACTGTTTTTCTTACGTTTGAATTATTCACTTTTCCGAGATATTATTTTTTCCGTGTATTTTTAAATATGTTTTTTCAATCTAAGATTTTCTCCGTGCTTTGTTTTCTTGATGTTCGTGACTTTTGGAAGCAAAGAAAAGGCAAATGAAATAAGTTTAAACTTCAATTCAAATTCAATAAAATGCATTAAGGCTCAAGCATCCGTCATCATTTTTCGGAAAATAAAAAGCAGTTTTCTCGCCGCAAATCAAATCTAGGATCATGAAAATATATTCACTGCATTATATTCCTCATGTGGAGTACAGTGAATATATTTTCATAGCAAAAACTTTTGTTTTGAACGAAAAAACTGCTTTCAAATGTTTGATGATGACGATGATTTCAATGACGAAAAGTTCAACGTTAATAAGTTACAAACCAGGTGCCCTAAGGACCGCCAAAGACTGCAAGTCCAAGAGGTAAGGCGAGAAAGGTATGTACCCAAGTAACACACATGTTATATATAAGTTACGACAGCGCAAGTTTTGGTTGTATAGAAGTTTATTTTACGTTATTTCAACACAATGTTAAAATTACGTAAAATAAACTTCTATACAACCAAAACTTGCGCTGTCGTAACTTATATATAACATGTGTGTTGCTTGGGTAGAGTGCGATGAAAGGAATGCGAATGTAGGTCATTCCATAGAAAGATGCATACCTAGTTCTGATTACCGTAAATCAATGGATGAGGTTCAACATGAACCTCTTTCTATTAGGTTTCAGGGGAGTTTTCTTTCTTTCCTTGTTTTGAACTTGTCTTCGACCACAATCGAATCAAATGCGATTGACGAAATTTATCTTTCATACAGAGCTATCTTTAGCATATGGACTAGACGAAGGACTGGACACTGAAACCACTTCTAATATAGGTTCGCCTGCTAGTTCGTCTGTGGGTTCGCTTGTTAAGTCTGAAACACATAGCTTATATTTGAATCGAGCTTGAAAGTCTCACGAGTTAATCTAATTAATGTTTGTTATGTATTTCAAGCTTTAGCCAAACAGGTGTCTCAAATATTGCAATAATAGTTAAGCACGCTGTAATGTTACTTATTTACCTCGTTACCCACTTCATGCAACTACCGTCTACCCCCGTTGGTTTGAAAGACACCTTATGCAAACCAACGGGGTTCATTTTTAATTTGAACGTCTAACAACTCTGTTAGCATCGAAAAATACACTACTGGCAACCTGATTTGGTGTTTTGTTTTGGTTCTGCGTTCCGTTTCACAACGTTCCATTAGCAGAATGACGTTTGAACCATTTTTAGTTTGAATGATGTGCAGATTAGAGGGGGTCAAACTAAGAAGTGTTCAGATTACATGCGGTCAAACCAACGAGGGTAGACGGTACATTAGTGGTCTAATAACACTTAGCGCGCTCGGCATAGTTCCATCATGCCGCTCAAAGTGTTGCCACAAATAATGCTTAGTTTGCAAAACCCAGTTATCTCGCTGGTGGGGCATGGGAGCCTAAGCTTCAACCCAGTCAACCAGTCATCGTATAAGATGTTAAAGTGGAGGCGATATGCGTACATTTTACATGTGCCTAAATGGGGGCATGCACGCATATGGCCTCCACTTTATCATCTTATGGAACATCTTATACGATTACTGGTTGTCTGGGAACTGTTAATGCAATTAGAGACTACCAAGACTGAAGAGTTTATACAAGCTATTCTGGAAAATTTTCAAAGCGCGTTTTAATAATGATGAACTTGATAGCTTCTAGTCCGACCTATCGAACAGAATTCTACTTAGCTTCATTTTTAGGCTCGTTTTGCTAGAAAGCCTAAGAAACCATTAACAGAAGCAAAATGATAAGATATCAGTATAGTATATGGTTTATGTAACGTAAAACAATACAACATAACAAAAGGGAGCCATTTACAAACCCTTTAATTTAATGTTTAGCCAGTATTTACTGCACATATTATTGTTTGAAACTATACATATACCATGTATCGTACCTTTACAGAATGATCTGAATCTATAATTTAGATACAAAAACACCTATCTCTGTTCCTTTATGTATGGATCAAGGTTTTTATATATTGTAAGGTTGAGCATGATGTTTAGTTTGTGAGGAAACGGAGAGGAAGTAAAATTCCAAAGGAATTTGAGAAGGCGGGGATTTGTTTTTGACATCTAAGACAACCTTACAATGTATAAATATCTTGGTATAGATTGTTGTTTGTAGGCTTAAGATGATTCATAAGGTCGTATGAAAAATTAAATAAAAAAAATTGATCGACCGCCCGTAGATGCTACTCCAGTATCAACAGACCAGCTACACTTACACAAGGAACCTATGATAGCTGCTTGGAATCTTCAATGTGTGAGTATTGATGATCTTCTAATTTTAGGCGACAATAGCGCCTGCTACGTCAGGTTGCAGGTCAATGTGGGAATAGGGAGAGAAATGACTATGCAATCACCTGTTGCCAACAAACCGCGGAGTTCACTGCATCTGCACAAGCTCATGCGGATGTCGGAGTGTTGGTGGGAAATTTTTTTGGCACAAATTCACGCATTGATGCATGGATGCCAGGCACAAAGTGATTGGTTGTGTTAAGATTAGGCTGACACAAATTTCGATTTTCTCTTTTGTCACCGAGGGGGCAATTTTGAACGAAATTCGACATTTTGAGGGGGGACTCTAATAAATTATTCAAGAAATTAAAAATTTTTTAAGTGAAAGTAGAGTCGCCGAAAAAAAAAATCTTAGCAAATCCGAAGAGTTTGATAATTTTGTCCACAAGTTTGGGTTATTTTTCATCAACTTCACCGCCCCCCTTGAGTCATTGAGCAAAGTGACAAAAGAAGAAAATTAGATTTGTTCCGGTCTTACTGTGAAGCGGCACAGTTTGCTCGGTTGCATAACTTATAGGTGTTATATGGATAGATTGGAAGTTGGAAGAGGAAGGAAAATGGCTTGTTTATTTTCAATCTGTTTCTAGATCTAGCGATAGCTATGAACATACTTGTAATGTATATGAAGAGAAGAGAGTATAGAGAAAGTAGATAGAAAGATACAAAGTAGGAAGAAAGGGACGAAGGAAAGGACGCAGGAATCTGAGCAACCGTGCTAGAGGAAAGGCTCTTTGATCAAGCCGATTTTTTCGACAAGCTGGCGATACCGATAAGGCGCTGCAAAATCCATGTTGACGCGATTGAATCTGGGAGATGTTATTTAATTAGATATTTCTCCTCAATGATTTCTCCAGAAATTCAGTTAGAACTTCTTTCTGAAAATATTTTATAGCTACCTCTTCAAAAGCTTAGTATCTATCTTTTAATTCCTCCCAGAGGTTCTTTCGGTTCCTACCAGCATTTTGTCAAGATTACTGCACGCTCAGAAATCCGTTCTGATGAACGTGAACAAACAAACGCAAATATGAGAACAAGCAAATATACACCGTGAACTGGAACTAGTTCCAGCTGTCAATATGGTCGTTCTAGAAAACGTGAACTCTAGTTCACGGTGTACATTTCTTATTGTTGTTATGGTTGCTATGCATAGTTCCCGTTTGTTCCCGTTGCCGTGACTGGGAATTCACGTATATCGGAACGGATTTTTTTGCGTGTGCATTTCTGAGAGCAATTTCATTGAAATTTGAGAATTTTCCAACATTCCTTAATTACGACCGATTTTGACTGAAGGAATCTTGCAGAATATCTTCCACAGGTATTGCTCCCAGAGTCCAAAGCGAGATCAGATTTTGTCGCGAGCTTTGTCTCCCGGGATACCTTCTGGATAATTTTTCGCCATTATTTCCGACGTTCCTCCCGGGATTTCTACATGAGTTTGTCCCGGGATATTTCTTAACAGCTCTCGCAAGATTCTCTTGAGATTTCTCTCGGAGTTTCTCCCAGAAACTTCCTTAGAATATTCTTTCAGGTGTAGCTTTCGAGATATTTGCTAGAATTTTCCAGGATTTATTTTAGATTACTGCCAAGATTTATTCTGGGAATCGATTTAAAGTTCCTTTCTCTAAAGGCTAAATTTGTAGAACAAATATTTGTGAATGTATATGACCTCATTGCTCCATGCTGTATACGAAATGAGACCGTTGAATAAGTAAAAAGTGCCATTGATCGTCGAAAACTTCTCCAAGAGCAGTTTACTGGCTACGCTTATGTCACCAAATGTCGCAATAATCAAACATTTTTTTATTGTGACATTCAAAGTATTCAAACTTTAAAAGTGTTAAACTTAAACAGCTCAAAATTTGACTGAGAACAGTTCAATATAATAGTTTAACGCTGTCAAATTTTGATAAGAATCGTTGCAGTATGTCCTAAGTGCACACGGACTTTAGGATTGTTGAAAAATGCCTAAATTTACTCTAACGCGGGTTAAGTTTTGATTTCTAGAAAAAAGTGCCGAACCGATTCAGATGAAATTTTTTTCACTCAATATGTATTAGGTCAGGAACCTACAGTAAAGTTTTCAGACGTTATTAAAAACTAACAGCAAAGTTAAAGCCAAAATATTTTTTTACAGTGTTGCATAAAATTCCAAAACTCTCATTTTGTTGCATCTGAGATATCTTCGCTAATGCTGTACCGACTTTTATGAAATTTTCATGGCATCATCTCCACATACTATACAGCAACTGTTTCAAAACTCAGCTGTTTGGATGCGTTCAATCAAAAGTAATACACTATTTTCTGTAGTGCTTTTTTCGAGTACAGGCCTTATGTTGTTCTTTACTGGCATATACCATATTTGCTATTACGTCGTAACGTACATGGGAAAATGGGAAACTTAGTAGATTCATCAACATTCTGCATTCTCCAATTTTCAATAATTTTTGGTAAATATTCCTAGAAAATCTTTAGGAAGAACTCCTGTAGAAAACTGTGTAAGAATTAAATGAAAAAATGAAAGTGGATAGTCGTGGTGGAATTTCGGAAGAAATCCGAGCAAATCCCAAAATAAATCTAGACCCTAATCCATAAACAAAGGAAACCCTAATCCCTTCTCAAAGGGTTCTTAAGATCACAGGGTTTACCAGAGTTTTTTTTAGTACCCATAGCAATAGCCAGGATATAATCTTCCTGAAACTTTAATACTTCATTCATATCATTTTTCAAAACCGTGATCTGATAAAGCTGTTACTTCCTATCATCTACAGGTATTTCAAATATACGTTGAAAAATATTCTTTAATAGTATTTTTCTCATTGGTCAAATAACATTCCTCCACTATTATATGGAAATTTTGTAAAAAAAAAAAAACAGATCGTCCCGTAAACTCACTGATAACGCTACTGTCATCACTTTTATGGGAAAAGTATATTTAAATGTTTTATTCAGCTTTTTATTCAAGCCAAATATAGCAATTTCAAACAAAGTTTTTTACTCAGAAACTATTTTATTTTAAAACTTCTAGAGCACGATTCCGAAATCAGAACATCAATGATTTTGCTCGTTAATATACGTTCATGAATATCAATTTATTTTGAAAATAAGTGTTATTGACTGGTTTAACCCTCAGTTGAGTATTTCGGTTTCCAGTGCGTTTGAAATGCGAAGGCCGATAATTAATCACCACAACACGTGAAAGTTTCCCGCATATCGTAACGCCCTTGCAGAAATCAATCAATAAACTTACACGCTTACATTTTCCCCAAAGCTACATGCTCTCACTCGACACTTACATCAGGTTAATTTATTTCCTTATTTTCGAACCCCCCATCGATCGGAAAACCGACTTATGAATCAGTGTTAAGCATCCAAACTAACGCATTTTCCCATTCTTCCCTCTCGAATTTGTTTCCTTCCAGCAGTTCGGCACCTTCGCAACCGACCGACGCAACAACATCCGCCCACTGCCGGTGAATTCACCCGGCTGGACCCACTCGAACAACATCCGGTTTTCAATGGGTTGACACGAGTTCTGCAGCTGCTTCCGGACGACGGGAAATAAAATATAGTTTGTAAGCGTTGCAGTCAGTCAGTGTGTGGGACTGCCCAGGCCACCCTTCGTACACGAACACGGACTTTGAAGGTGAGGATTTGAAAGCCCGAGTCGCAATTCCCTTTGTTGTGTCGCACCTGATGTCGATTCGGTATTCTAATTTTAAAGATCGAACTCTCTTTAAGTTGAGACGAAATAAGGGTATACTGTATCATGTGATGGAAAAACGGAAAACAAACAGCAACTTGAGTAGGTACGAGATGCGGTCATTTATTTTGCGGATGAATTCTCAAGTGCTCTTGATCTTCGACGTCGATCGTCTGTGGAATCCAGAACCACTTGGAGCAATATTGGCGATTCATTAGCCGGATCGCCGGGGTCAATTAACATTTTTCCTGATGATGCATTCCACCGTTGGTTGGCTGGCTGGCTGGCTTCTGGATGAAGAATGTGACGTTCAACTTTTGCGAATTTTTGCATTGCTGATCTCTGGCAGCGATCGAGATCGTAAACAATGTTTCGAAAGGTATTTTGTTGGAAAGGTATAGTTCAGATTGTTGGCGCCTAGGTTGAGTTTTGCTTCCATTTTTGTGCTGGACAATTAAGAAATGCACTTTAAAGGGCAAAGACAATGAAGATGGTAATTCAATGAAACTTAACACTAGACACTGGGCACACAGTGATGCGAGGAAAAAAACACATCAAATTATTTCCTTCAAACATTGATATTGCAAACCTAAACTTCAGCTGAATGTAATGCGTTGTAAAATATTGATCATAGGTATATATTTAAAGTTATGACTCATATCATGATGAAAGAGACGAAATATGGCAAACAATCACGGAATTCAGAATCACCTTTCGCATTGTTGTAGTAATCAAAGAACTTCCTGAAGTATTGAAGACCACCCAGCCAACACGAAGTCTCATATGATGTAGAATAGGATGCTAAAGTGGAGGCCATATACGCACATGCTTCCATTTAACCGCGTGTAAAGTGTACGCATATCGCCTCCACTTTAGCATCCTATTCTACATCATTTCTATGCGTGGTTGGGCACCAACAACAGTTGAAATCGCTGCAGATGAGTGCGAACTTTTACTGTAAAGCTAATACCTGTCTTCCAAGATTAGGTTGCACAACCGTTACAGACCGTTTATGCCATTCGAGAAACTTCGTTTTGAGATCAATCCATCCAAGCAAAACCGTGTGAAAAACCGATTTTTGTAAGTTATGGAATTGGAAGTTGTAGTTATAATCAGTGCTGAAAATGTCATTTCAACATATCTAATTTCATTTCGATTATATTTTCCGCATTACTCCCGTAACAGTCCCCCATGCGAATATTGATGAAAGGCTCATAACATTTCTATATTCTCTACAAAACTATGCTGTACTGGCCTGTAGGAAGTTATACCGCATCAGTAATGTAACGACCATCTATTGGTTACGCTTGTAGATCTTAAGGCTTTTACCCACGGAAGTTCTCGGATGACCTAGAAGATCGTTTTAAAGTAGTCCTCTACAAAGCTATGCTCCATGGACCAGTAGGACGTTACACCGCATCACTAATAGATCAAAAACCCATTGATCACGCTTATGCATCTTTTATGGTCTTTACTCGTGGAAGCTCTTGGAGGTCCTACAATGGTAGGAACTGGTTGAAAACTACGTTTCTACAGAACTTTGCCCAATGGACCTGTAGGATATTACACCGTATAAGAAATGTAAAAAACAATTACTTGATTAGGCTTGTAGCTCGTCAGGTCTTTACTCGCGAAAGTTTTTGGATGTCCTAGACCGTCTTTGAATACTAACACTCCATGACTGCATGGACCTGTAGGATGTTGTATTATCAGTAACGTAAGAGCAATCCATCGATTACGCTTGTAGATCTTAAGGCGCCAACTTGCTAAATTTCTTGAATAAACTGAATAAACTATGTTCTTGGACCTTCCGGATGCTGGGTTCGTCGTAGGGTGCAGTGAGCTCGTAATTCACTCTTCGCTGCCACATACCATTCTCTAGCACACCGCCAAATATGCACCCGACGGACGCTCGAATACTTCGAATGCGTGTATGTCCTCCTCGAGCATTGTTCAGGTCTCGTGTCCGTAGAGAACCACCGGTCATATCAGCGTTTTGTAAATGGTGCATTTGGTGCGTGGGTGATTCTTTTTAGACCGCAGCTTCTTCTGGAGCCCGTAGTAGGCCCGACTTTCGCTGATGATGTGCCTTCGATTTTCACGACTCACGTTATTGTTGGCCGTCAGTAAGGATCCGAAGTGGACGAATTCCTCCACCACCTCGAAGGTATCCCCGTCTATCGTAGCATTACTACCCAGACGGATTCGGTCTTGTTCGGTTCCGCCTACGCTGGTAGGCGCTGGTGTACTTTGTTTTTGAGGCATTCACCACCAGTCCGACCTTTGCTGCTTCGAGTTTCAGGCGGGTGTACAGCTCTGTCACCGTTCCAAATGTTCTGACGATAACTTTCATGTCGTCCGCAAAGCCAACAAATTGACCGGATTTTGTAAAAATCGTTCCCCGGCTGTTGAGCCCGGCTCATTGCATCACACCTTCCAGAGCGATGTTGAAGAGTAGGCGAGATTCGAATCAACAAGATAGTCCACCCGAGACCCTTACTCTGTGTTGTACACCGTCCATCGTTGCTTTAATCTTCTAGTCAGCTGTTTTTGTCAATAATTCCCCATAGCTCTGCACGGTCGATACTGTCGTATGCCACTTTGAAGTCGATGAACAGGTGATGCGTTGGGACCTGGTATTCAAGGTATTTCCGGACGATTTACCGTACATTGAAGATCTGGTACGTTGTCGGCTGACCGTCGATGAAGCCGGCTTTATAACTTCCCACGAACTCAATAATTTTAGGTGACAGATGACGGAAGATGATCTAGGATAGCACTTTGTAGAAAGCATTCAAAATAGTGATCGGTCTGAAGTTCTCACATTCCAAATGGTCGCCTTTCTTGTGAATGGGGCAGATTACCCCATTCCTTCCACTCCTCCAGTAGCTGTTCGGTTTCCCAAGTTCTGACTTTCAGCCGGTGCAGATAGGTGGCCAACTTTTCTGGGCCTATCTTGATGAGTTCAGCTGCGATACCATCCTTACCAGCTGCTTTGTTGGTTTTGAGCTGGTGAATGGCATCCTTAACTTCCCTCAGCGTGGGAGTTGGTTTATTTCCGTCCTCCGCTTCACTGGCGTCGTCGTTTCTTCCGTTGCCGTGGGCTCCCGTGCCTACGTTCTCCACGCCGTTCAGGTGCTGATCGAAGTGCTGCTTCCATCTTTCGAGCACCTCACATCCGTCCGTTAAGAGACCCCCATTCCATCCTTATCTCTCCACATTTCGGCTCATGGCACGAAGCCAAGCGGGATGAGTTGAGCATCTGGTAGAACTTCCGTGTTTCTTGGGAACGGTACAGCGTTTCCATTTCTTCACACTCCGCTTCTTCCAGGCGGCGCTTTTTCTCCCGAAAGAGGCGGGTCTGTTGTTTTCGCTTCTGTTTGTAACGTTACACGTTCTGTCGGGTCCCTTGCTGCAGCATTACCGCCCCCGCTGCGTTCTTCTCCTCCAAAACCGTTCTGCACTCTTCGTCGAACCATTCGTTCCGTCGATTCCGTTCCACGTACCCAATGGTGCTCTCGACTGCGTCGTTGATAGCTGCTTTCACTTTACTTCAGCAGTCCTCTAGAGGGGCCTCATCGAGCTTGCCCTCGTCTGGCAACACGGCCTCGAGATTCTGAGCGTAAGCTGAGGTGACATCCGGTTGTCTTAGTCGCTCAAGGTTGTACCGTGGCGGTCGCCGGTACCGTACATTGTTGATGACGGAATGTTTTGGGCACAGTTTAACAATCACCAGATAGTGGTCGGAGTCGATGTTGGAGCTACGATAGGTCCTGACGTCAATAATGTCGGAGAAGTGCCGCCCGTCAATCAGAACGTGGTTGATTTGAGATTGCGTCTGCTGTGGTGATCTGCAGGTGTAACGATAAGGGGGGCTGTGTTGGAAATAGGTGCTACGTATGGTCATATATTTGGAGGTGGCCAAATGAATGAGTCGGAGGCCGTTTTCGCTCGTCTGCTGGTGAGCGCTGTACTTTTCAATCGTCGGTCAGAATTCCTCCTTCTGAGAATTTCTTCATAGCTCCCGGGAGCGATCGCATATCGGCGAAGACACTTTAAGCTGGCCCCATGTTATCTACACAAACGTCGCATGAACTATTTCGGACCACAGTGACATCTGACTGTGTGTGAACGCTGGGAAGAAATGGCATCACTGTAAGTTGTTCTTAAAGTTCTATGCAAAGTTATCTCAAATCAAGGGCGTAGCCAGCTTTTTGGCCAGGGGGGGGCGAGCACCCTTACACTGAAAACCACTTTGCAGTAACAAGGAGTTCAAATACTTCATCATTAAAAAATAAAATAAAAGTGAAGTATGAAATATGGGTCATTAACAGGCATGGTTCAATGGAAAAATCATATATGATTATAATCCTGAGGAATTCCTCAAGATGTTGCTTCAGGAATTTCTTAACAAATGCCATCATGAATTTGAATTTTTCCAGCAGTTCCTCCAGAAATTTCTTTAATATTTTTCCAGGTTATTTTAATGTAGATATTCCAGCAGAAATTACCTTCGGAAAACTTGCAGTAATTTCGTTGGGAATACCTTCAGAAATTTCTTCAATAATTCCTCCAGAAGTTTTATTACAAATTTCTTCATACATTCTTTTGAGAATTTCCCCAGTAATTATTTACAAATATCATTCTTAATTCCACCAGAAATCCGTTTGAGAAGCTCCAGAAAATTTCTCCGGGAATTCTTTCAAAAATTCCAATCAAACTAAGATTCCTTTCCTTGAGCAATACCCTAAGAAAGTTTTGGAGAAATTTCTTCGAAAAATCCTTTAATGAATTCCTTCGGAATTACCGGAAATTTTTTTTTGAAAATTTATTAAGGAATTCCTTTGGAAATTCCTGGAGGAATATCTTTGGAAGTTGCTAGAGGAATGCAATCGGAAATTTTTAGAGGAATCAAATAAAAACAATTTCTGGAATTTATTACGAAAATCCTTGAGAAATTCTACCGGAAATTCCATGACAAATTCTTCAGAAATTTCTTGAGGAATGCCTTCATTTCTAAAGCTCCTTGAGAAATTCCATAAGACATTCATTCGAGAGTTCTTCTACGATTTCCTTTAGAAGATTCTTCGGGAATTCCTTGAGGAATTTCTTTGAAATAGATTTAGAATATTCCTTGCGGAACTCCATCCTCCGATTTTCGGGAGGAATTCTTCCGAAAATTCCTTGAGGAATACCTTTAAAAATTCTTGGAGGAATTCATCCGGAAATTTCTGTGAGAATTCCTTTCCAAATTCCAGAAGCAATTCTTTCGAAAATATTAAAAAAATTCCACCAAAAGTCTCATGAGATATCCCTTCTGGAATTCCATAAGGAATTTCTTTAAAAATCTTTCAAAACTTCCTTGAAAAAATATTTCGGAAATTCCTGAAGAAATGCTTTTTGTGATTTTTTATTTCCTAGAGGAACTTATTCGGAAATTCTTTGAAGAATTCCTTTAAAAATGCCTTAATAAGGAAAATTCGGAAATTGTTAAAGGAGTTCGTTTGGAAATTTTTTTGACATATGTCTGAAATGTCTTATGGAATACCTTCAGAAATTTCTTCAATAATTCCTCCAGAAGTTTTATTACAAATTTCACCATACATTCTTTTGAGAATTTCCCCAGTAATTATTTACAAATATCATTCTTAATTCCACCAGAAATCCGTTTGAGAAGCTCCAGAAAATTTCTCCGGGAATTCTTTCAAAAATTCCAATCAAACTAAGATTCCTTTCCTTGAGCAATACCCTAAGAAAGTTTTGGAGAAATTTCTTCGAAAAATCCTTTAATGAATTCCTTCGGAATTACCGGAAATTTTTTTTTGAAAATTTATTAAGGAATTCCTTTGGAAATTCCTGGAGGAATATCTTTGGAAGTTGCTAGAGGAATGCAATCGGAAATTTTTAGAGGAATCAAATAAAAACAATTTCTGGAATTTATTACGAAAATCCTTGAGAAATTCTACCGGAAATTCCATGACAAATTCTTCAGAAATTTCTTGAGGAATGCCTTCATTTCTAAAGCTCCTTGAGAAATTCCATAAGACATTCATTCGAGAGTTCTTCTACGATTTCCTTTAGAAGATTCTTCGGGAATTCCTTGAGGAATTTCTTTGAAATAGATTTAGAATATTCCTTGCGGAACTCCATCCTCCGATTTTCGGGAGGAATTCTTCCGAAAATTCCTTGAGGAATACCTTTAAAAATTCTTGGAGGAATTCATCCGGAAATTTCTGTGAGAATTCCTTTCCAAATTCCAGAAGCAATTCTTTCGAAAATATTAAAAAAATTCCACTAAAAGTCTCATGAGATATCCCTTCTGGAATTCCATAAGGAATTTCTTTAAAAATCTTTCAAAACTTCCTTGAAAAAATATTTCGGAAATTCCTGAAGAAATGCTTTTTGTGATTTTTTATTTCCTAGAGGAACTTATTCGGAAATTCTTTGAAGAATTCCTTTAAAAATGCCTTAATAAGGAAAATTCGGAAATTGTTAAAGGAGTTCGTTTGGAAATTTTTTTGACATATGTCTGAAATGTCTTATGGAATACCTTCGGAAATTTCGTGAGAAATTGTTGATAAGTTCGTTGAGGAATTTTTTCGGTTTTTTTTTTATAAATCTTTACGAAATTTCTCAAGGAATTCCTGAGAAATATCCTTGAGAAGTTTCTTCGGAAATTCCTCAAGAAATTCATTCAAAAATGTATTGCGGAACTCCTACGAAAACTTGAGAAACTTCTTCAAACATTCCTTCAGAAACACGTTTGGGGATTATGTGAGAAAATCCTAAGGAAACTTTTTGAGAACAACCGTCAAAAATTTTTGAAGGAATTCATTCGGAAATTTTTGGAGGTATTTAAAGGCAAATCCATAAGAATTTGTTTTGGAAATTCCGGGAGGGATTTCTTTGGAAATTCCTGGAGGAATTCCTACGGAAATTCCTGGACAAACTCCTCCGGAAACTCATGGAGGAATTCTTCGGGAAAATCCTGGAGAAATTCCCTCGGAAATTCTTGGAGGAATTTCTTCGAGAATTCGTGGAGGATTTCCTTCGGGAATTCCTGGAGGAATTTCTTCGGAAATTCCTGGAGTAATTCCTTCGGAAATACCTGGAGAAATTCCTTCCTGAAATTTCTGGAGGAATTCCTTCGGAAATTCATGGAGGAATTCCTTCAGAAAATCCTTGAGCGATTCCTTCGCAATAGTCCTGGAGGAATTCCTTCTGAAATTTATGGAGGAACTCCTTCGGAAATTCGTGAAGGAATTCCTGGAGAAATTCTTTCGAAAATTTCTGGTGGAATCCCTTCGGACATTCATGAAAGAATTCCTTCGGAAATTCCGGCAGGAAATCCTTTGAAAATTCCAGGAGAAATTCCTTTGAAAATCCCTGGAGGAATTCCACCGGAATTTACTGCAGGAATCCCCTCAAAAATTCCAGGATGAATTCCTTCGGAAATTGCTGGAAGATTTCCTTCGGAAATTCCTGAAGGAATTCCTTCGAAAATTTATGAAGGAATTCCTTCGGAAATTTCAGGAGGAATTCCTTCGGAAATTGCAGAAGGAGTTTTTTTGAAACTTCCTAGAGGATTTCCTTCGAAAATTCCTGGAGGATTTCCTCCGGAAATTTCTGAAGAAATTCATCCGGAAATTCATGGAGGAATTTCTTAGGAAATTCCTGAAAGAATTCCTTTGAAAATTCGTGGAGGAATTTCTTCAGATATTCGTGAATGAATTCAATCTGAAAATTTCTGGAGCAATTCCTTCGGAAATTCATGGAGGAACTCCTTCGGAAAATGCTTTAGGATTTCCTTCGCAAAATTCCTGGAGGAATTCCTTAGGAAATTCATGGAGGAATTCCTTCGGAGAATTCTTTAGAAATTCCTTCGCCAAATTCCTGGAGGAATTCATTCGGAAATTCATGGAGGAATTCCTTCGGACATTCATGGAGGAATTCCTTCGGAAATTCCAAGAGGACATCCTTTAAAAATTCCAAGTGGAATTCCTTTGAAAATTCCTAGAAGATTTTCTACGGAAATTCCTCGAGGAATTTCTTCGGAAATTCTTAGAGGAATTCCGTCGGAAAATTTCTGGAGGAATTCCTTCGCAAATTTATGGAGTCATTCCTTCGGAAAATCCTTTAGAAATTCCTTGGCAAAATACCTGGAGGAATTTGTTCGGCAATTCATGGAGAAATTCCTTCGAAAATTCATGGAGGGATTTCTTCGGACATTCATGAAGGAATTCCTTTGGAAATTCCAGGAGGAAATCCTTTGAAAATTCCAAGAGGAATTCCCTTGAAAATTCCTGGAAGAATTCCTTTGGAAATTCCTGGAGGAATTCCTTCGGAAATTCCTAGAGTAATTCCTCCAGAAATTTGTGGAGGAATTTTTCTGAAATTTCCTGGAGGAATTTCTCCGGAAGATCCTGAAGGATTTCCCTCAGAAATTCCTGGAGGAATTGCCATGGAAATTCTTGGAGGAATTTATTTGGAAAATCCTGAAGGAATTCCTTCGCAAAGTTCCTGGTGGAATTACATCGGAAATTCATGGAGAAATTCCTTTGGAAATTTCTAAAGGAATTTCTCCAGGAATTTGCGACACAATTTCTCCTGGAATTTCTGAAGGAATTCTTCCTGGAATTTCCAAAAAAATCCTTCAGGAATTTCCAAAAGAGTTTCTCCAGGAATTTCCGAAGGAATTTTCAAAGGAATTCCTCCAGGAATTTCCAATGAAATTCCTTCGGGAATTTTTAAAGAAATTCCTCCAAGAATTTCCGAAGGAATTCCTTCAGGAATGTCCGAAATAATTGCTCCACGAATTTCAGAAGGAATGCATCCAAAAGATTCCGGAGGGATTTCTCCAGGAATTTCCGAAGAAATTCCCCAAAGAATTTCCGTAAGAATTCCTGCAGGAATTTCCGTAGGAATTCCTCCATTGATTGATTGATTGATTTGTCTTTATTAAAGAGACTTTCAGCCCTTGGCTGGTTCGTCTCTATCCTAAACAAATTCCTCCATGAATCTTCGTCCAGCAATTTCCGGAGGAGTTCCTCCAGGAATTTCCGAAGGAATTCCTTCAGGAATGTCCGAAATAATTGCTCCACGAATTTCAGAAGGAATGCATCCAAAAGATTCCGGAGGGATTTCTCCAGGAATTTCCGAAGAAATTCCCCAAAGAATTTCCGTAAGAATTCCTGCAGGAATTTCCGTAGGAATTCCTCCATTGATTGATTGATTGATTTGTCTTTATTAAAGAGACTTTCAGCCCTTGGCTGGTTCGTCTCTATCCTAAACAAATTCCTCCATGAATCTTCGTCCAGCAATTTCCGGAGGAGTTCCTCCAGGAATTTCCGAAAGAATTCCTCCAGAAATTGTTGAAGAAATTCCTAACGGAATTTGTAAAGGAATTCCTCCATGAATTTTCGAGGGAATTCCTCTTGGAATTTCCAAAAATAAAATTCAAAAAAGACTTTCCAGAAAAATTTCTCCAGGAATTTCCGAAGGAATGCCTCCAGGAATTTCTGAAGGAATTCCTCCAGGAATTTCCGAAAGAATACCTCCAGGAATTTCCGAAGGAATTCTTCCAGTAATTTCCGATGAAATTATTCCAGCAATTTCCGAAGGAATTCCTTCTGGAATTTCCAAAGGAATTCAGTCCAGTAATTTCCGAAGGAATTCCTCCAGGAATCATAAAAAGCATTCCTCTAAGAAGTTCAGAATATTTTTTTTTTCAGGAATGTCCTAAGGAATTTATCCAAGGATTTTCTCAGGAATTTCTCTATAGATTTCTGAAAGAATTCCTCCAGAAATTTCCGGAGGTATTCATCCAAGATTTTTCGAGGGAACTCCCCAAGGAATTTCCCCAGATATTTCCGAAGGAATTCCTTCAGGAATTTCCGAACGGATTCCTTCAGGAATTTCCAAATGAATTCCTCCAGGAATCTCCAAAGGAATGCGTCCAGCAATTTCCGAAGGAATTCATCCCGGAATTTCTGAAAGAATTCCTTCAGAAATTTCTGAAAGTATTCATCCAAGATTTTTCGAAGGAACTCGCCAAGGAATTTTCGATGGAATTCCTCCAGTAATTTCCGAACGAAGTCCTTCAGGAATTTCCGATGGAATTTCTCCAGAAGTTTCCGAAGGAATTCTTTCAGGATTTTGCGAAGGGATTCCTCCAAGAATTTTGGAAGGAATTCCTCCAGGAATTTCCAATGGAATTCGTCCAGCAATTTCCGATGGAATTCCTTCAGGAATTTCCGAAAGAATTCCTCCAGGAATTCCTAAAGGAATTTCTGCTGGAATTTCCGAATGAATTCCTCCGGGAATCTCCAAAGGAATTCGTCGAGCAATTGCCGAAGGAATTCCTCCCGAAATTTCTGAAAGAATTCCTTCAGGAATTTTTTGAAGGGGTGTGAAAGTCTCTTTAATAAAGACAAATCAATCAATCAATTGAAGGAATTCCTAATGGAATTTCCGAAGGAATTCCTCCCGGAATTTGCGAAAGAATTCCTTCAGGATTTTCCGAAGGAATTGTGCTAGGAATTTCCGACGGAATTCCTCCAGGAATTTCAAAAAAAAATCTAAAAAGAATTTCCGAAAAAAAATCCTCCAGGAATTTCCGAAGGAATTCCTCCAGGAATTTCCAAAAGAATTCGTCCAGCAATTTCCGAAGGAATTCCTCCAGTAATTGCCGAAGAAATTATTGCAGGAATTTCCGAAGGAATTCCTCCTGGAATTTCCAATGAAATTCGTCCAGTAATTTCCGAAGGAATTCCTTCCGAAATTTCTGAAGGAATTCCTCCCGAAATTTCTGAAGGAATTCCTCCCGAAATTTCTGAAGGAATTCCTCCAGGAATTCCGCTAGGAATTTCCGAAGGAATTCCTGCAAGAATATCCAAAAGTAATCCAAAAAGTATTTCCGAAAAAAAAATCCTCCACGACTTTCCGAAGGAATTCCTCCAGGAATTTTCAATGACATTCGTCCATCAATTTTCGAAGTAATTCCTCCAGGAATTTCCAAAAGCATTTCTACAGGAAGTTTGGAATTATTTTGTCTAGGAATTTCGTAAGGAATTCACCTAAGCATTTCCTCACGAATTTCTCTATGGATTTCTGAAAGAATTCCTCCAGGAATCTCCAAAGGTATTCATCCAAGATTTTCCCAAGGAACTGCCCAAGGAATTTCCGAAGGAATTCCTCCGGGAATTTCCGAAGGAATTCCTCCAGGAATTTCCGAAGGAATTGCTCCAGGAATTTCCGAAGGAATCCTTCAGGAAGTTCCGAAGGATTTTTTTTCAGGGATTTCCGAAGGAATTCCTTCAGGAATTCCCGATGGAATTCTTCCAGGAATTTGCGATGGGATTCCTTCAGGAATTTTTGATGGAATTCCTTCAGGAATTCCTCCAGATATTTTCGAAGGAATACCCTCAAGAATTTTTGAAGATATTCCTCCAAGAATTTCCGAAGGAATATCTGCACACATTAAAAAAAACACGAGGATGCAGGAGAATTTTATTTTTACTAGTCAAAAACAGCTATGATCATCTAAGTTTTTCGGTTAAGTTAGAATATAGTTGCTGGGTCAGGGGGGGGCCACGGCCCCCCCCTGCCCCCCCCTGGCTACGCCCTTGTCTCAAATCGGATACTGGATTAGATAGACTGTTTGGTGGCATCAGGCAAGAATTCGTGCCGGAAGATCATGTATTTCCACTATGTATTCCCACTATGTATTCCAAGTCTAGCTCTAATTGGTCTTGATTAACTATGAAAACCCTTTTGATTATACACGAAATCCTGAGGGTATCATAAGACGCATAGGAGTTCCGGATAACATCAACCTCTGGCTAATGCGAGATTCGTTTCGTTCTGGAAATTTCTATGGCTTTTCATGAAACAAAGTATACCTGCCACAATGTGCCACATGTACAAATGTAAATATGAATGAATGACAAATAAAGCTGTTATCAGAGCAAAGTTTTAAAGTCCAATTAGTTTTGGAGAGGTTTTAAGAGAACCTGAATAGCTTTATTTTGGTTTAATGACGAACTTCCACGGATCTTTTGACTAGTATGTTGCTTGTACAGTTGGTATTCAGTTAAATTTGTCATAGAACAATAATTTCACGTTAGGGATGTAAGCCAAAAGAAAAGAATACGTGTTTTTTTTATTTCTTTTTTAATTTTCTGAAAACTGATCATTGAATGCAAATTGTAACGAATAGCTTCGAGATTATGCCTATATTCATCCAAATGGTAAGTCTTGAAAATTTCGTGATGATGCAGAGAACAAAACTACCGGAAATAGCATAGGTTTGATTTCCTATCTCTTTTTTCTAGAACAAATCCCAACGTTTCCAGATAGAAGAAGCATCGAGCATCATCACAATGGGATGTTCGTGATTTATGCCTTGCCATGTTCATTTCAAAACCCAACAAACACACTGTTTCAGACGCCGAAGATAAGCGCACAGCTGCCCAACTGCAGGTATTGGTGAGCATCCACCACAACACGATCAACCGGCTTCTCGACTCGACTCGAACAGCTTATCGCCACAACCAACGCGTGTTGGTTGGCTTCGCGGTGGCACCTCCACTCAGTTCATTTTAAACCGCACCAGCGAACAGTTCGAAGCAATCCGGGCTCTCGAAGCGAAAAGTCTACTCTACCTACAGTACAATTCCATCAGCCTTATATCATATCCCCGTTGTGTGTGGATTGGATCAGCGTGCGCGCGGAAGTGACCTACCGTGCGGAGGTATTCGACGCTCGAAAGTGTCACGCGAATTTGTCCATAGCCGTTGTCGGCAGTGCATTTAGTAAGTTACGCAAGCGCCAAACCATATCGAATCGTCGCCGGTGTCCGCCAGCTTTTTGAAAACCAATCAACGTATTTACGATCGCGGCGGGTGTTTCGTTGTCAAGGTGGGTATCAGAACTAGGGCAGGGCGTTCGGCAAGTGTGCTGTATTGTGTGGCGAAAGCGCATGTTATTGATTTCTTATCAGCATCAGCACTGCTGCTGCTGCAGTACGATATCATTCGTTGCCAAAACGGGATGGCGCCGGATTGGCGTGGCACGTGTAGGTGGAATGTTTTAAGATGTTAAATTGGGACGCGATCGATTTAGAGGTCGACTAGAGAGGGAATCCCGTGATCAGCTAGTGCTAGTGGGTGGCAAATGAGTCATACGCGAAACTACATCGTCCGTAGACGGCTAAGTGGGGTGAGCCATTCTTCTACGAGCCTCGTTGTCGTTGTTGCAATCGTGTAGTTTGCTCTGTGACTGTTGCTATATTTCGCCATCTACCGTGCTGTGTTTACCCTTAGTGTTATCGTAAATTATCGTGATGCGGTTGCGAGCACGAGGCAAACACCTTATGGAGGACACTTCAAAAACAGTGGTTTCCAAATACTTGGAGTTTCAAGGACAATATTCGTTCTGCAGAATTCAAGCCAAACGTAGAAACTCGCGAGTGTTGACCTGAATTGGGGGGTTGTAGTCAAAAACTGGTCAACACAGTCTTCTTCGGCGATGTTACTCTAAAGAGCTTTTTAAGAAGCTTTCGAGCTATCTGATGGTCATGTTATGTACTGTTTTTTAAAGAAACATCGTAGATTTTTGTTAATGCATTAGGATTGCAAACTGCCTGTTGGGGATCACTGAGTGTGGAAAGTATTTACTATAGGTGTTTCTTCCCGACGACTCATTATTTGAAAGTTATTTTTCAGCATGTGTACTTTTTAACGCATCCTCTATTGGCCTGCGTGCTGATATAATATCTTCGGTATCTAACCACCACTTAGCACCTTCACTGTCATCAACATTGATGGCAAATTCTTTTAATGTTTTGCCATTATCGTCACTTTTTATCGAACAAATTTGAAATCATCAACCGTGCCACTGACTCAGTCGCAATTTCTTATCATTTCCAGGAAAACACGTCGTCGGAACCATCCCACAAAGTATCGGAGCCGTCGGAGCTTCCTACACCTTTGACCCCATCAGAACCATCGTCATCCTGGTGTCCACTCGGAAAACATCACAGCAGTACCGTGCGGAAACGGTCCCTCTAGCCACCAGCATCACCATTCATTTGCTCCCGGGCATTCACCGCTCCGCAAACGCATTCCAATGAGAGTAGTCGACGGGAGTTCTGCTCCGTACAACTTGGCGTCCCGCAAGGCAGCCCAGAGCGTCCGAGAAGGCCTGGCCCCGGCAGGATTGGCCACTCAGTTTTGCTACCGATACTTCGAAGTCTCCACGATTCTGCTGCATCTGTTCATCGGCTTGGGTCTGGTGATCTCCGACCTCAACTATAACAGCCAGGCCTAGCTCCCGCCACTCCGCCTCGCGGTGCAACTGGCGGTTAAGTTAAGTTCGACGAAAGTTCAAATTGTGATCCGTCCCTACAATTGAATCTACACTACGCGAGCGAGAAGAGTGCAGTTGCAGTTTGTCGAAGAGGAAGGCGCGAAGAAGAGTGTATCTGTGAGAGAAAGTAGCTTTAATTCTTAACGAAACTAGTGTTTTCTGTGCGAGCGAGAAAAAGAGAGAAGAATCGTTTAGTTGATTACACCTTATTGTGTTCAGAAGTTCTAGCCAAAATAGCTATCATGTTGAAAGTAGTCGGTGCATCGTGGTACAAAACGCGGATAAGTACCTACATTCTTGCAGGTGCTTTTATGCTGGCGTTCGGGGCATTCTTCATCGCCGATATGGATAGGTGAGTTGAACATTTTTTTAAGATTATTAATCGAAATACAAACAGATACCAAGATTGGATGGTTATCAGGTGAAAAATTTATATCATCTCTGAATAACAGTACTAATTGTAATCTCCGTTACCAACGAAGTTTTCTTATCATGAAAATGATTTGCCGGAATTACGTTCTATTACCTTTCTGTTAAAAAGATAAGAAGCTGAATGGATGCTATCTGATAATTATGTTGTCATAGTCAATTGCATCTGGCAATTTAAAAAGACGAACTTCTGCAATCCAACATTGTATTCGGCAATTACATTGTGTTAGAAAGTTGAACACCAAATTATTTTTGCTGATAATTGGCAAACTGGTGATCTAACGTGATGGTAAACTGTTCATCTAACGTAATGGATTTAAATGGAAATTTGTTGGATTTTTCAGTTTTTTTTTTACTATTTCAGATATTTTCTCAAATAAATTTTATACCGAAAGGCGAAACATTTACTGTGTCTCTAAAAGATTAGGTCAACATACTGTCAGTATTCGCAAAGTTGACATAAGTGTCATTGTAGTTTTTGGATAGCCTTTTCGGCTAAAAAGGAAAGATTTTCAAGACGTTCGCGAGAAACGGAGCTTCAACAAAGTGATGTTTTTATGATTGATTATAATGAACGCCAAAAATTCAACTAGGACATATTGCACTGTTTTTGAATAATGTGCTTCTATTGTAGAAAGCTGACTTCCTGTTCCAAAATATGCCAAGTAGCCCAGGATGGTCAATCTATTTTTTTTCATTTTTTTTTTCTTTTATTTTTTTATCGCTTTTCAAAATTATCAAAGGGGAACAACTTTTGAGATTTTTTTTTATTAGCTTTATTAAAGAGACTTTCAGCCCACTTTTGAGATGTATCAAAAAAAGATTTTACGTACAAGTTTTAATGAAAATAATGTGCATATTTTTCCTACATGCAATCATATTTTAGTTACAGCAAATTCAAAAAAATAAAAAATAAAATAGGAAAACAAATCGATCCTGACTGATTTATTTTCCAAGAACTTCTTCTATATACAGAAACTTCTACTGGGGTTCTTCCAGCTATTCCTGCTAGGACTCCTCTCTCTTGGAATACCTGTTGGAATTTCTTCAGGAACTCTTTCTGGAAATCACCCTGAAATTTCTGCTAGGATTTATCTAGGAGGATGGAGTCCTTTCAGCAATTGATTTGACGAGGGAATTCTCCAACGATTTTCAAGGACTTTTTCCAGATTTTTTTTTTTCGAAGATTCCCTCTAAAACACCTCCAGAAATTCATACTGCTATTGTTCCAGGTATTCCAACCAGGATTGTTCTAGAAAATCTTGCTGGAATTGCTCTAGGAGTTCCCCAGAAATTCCTCTTGGGATTCCTCCAGTAATTTCTCAAGAGATTTCCCCAGGATCCCGCTAAGCATCTCCAAATAGTTTTTTCTATATGTTTTTCTGTGATTCATCCAGAATATCTTGGTGAGATTCTTCCAGATATTCTAGTTTTTTTTCAGGGGCTTTCCTACGAAGAAAGTTCAGCCAAAGATTTTTACCTGAAATTCTTTTAATTTTGTTCCTTGGATGACTGGTTTTGGTGGGACTCCTAATGGGGTCGGCTTGCAGTCACAGAAATAAGCGTTGGTTCTCTTATTTATAGTAATCTCTCTTTCTCCGACGGTGAAACTTGCGAAAAGATTTGAAGTGCAAAAATTGCGGACGTCGAACAGTGTTAAAAAACATAAATTAGTTTTTCCATTTATTTAGCAAGGGGCTGTCCATTAATTACGTAAGGGAATTTTTGCGATTTTCTGACACCCCCTCCCCCCCTTGTAAGATTTTTTGTATGAGAACCCAAAAATTTTTGTATGGCGCGTAAGATTTCTCAAACCCCCCCTCCCCCTATAAACCCTTACGTAATTAATGGACAGCCCCCAAGGGTACAACACGGCACTTTACAAGTTGATTAACTTCGAGCCCTGTAGAAGATCCAAACTCGAGGATCCATACGTCGGCGATGAAATGAAAGAATCAACGCTTTTTTCTGTGATTGCAAGCTGAACTATTAGAAAATCTGCTAGTATTCGAAGAAATATCTGCAACGATTTCTTCTACAATAAATTCTGATGAGAGTTTTCATTTCTCTAGCATTTTCTGCTGGAATTCCTCCAGGTATCCCTGATAGTATCTTTTCAGAAATTTATGCATTAATTTTTCCATAAGTTTCTGCTTGAATTTATTCAGGAATTCTTCCTGCAATTCCTCCTGATTTAATTCCAGTGGGTTTCTGTTGTGATTTTGCAGAAATTTGAACTGGGATTCTTCCAGCAACTCCTGCTAGAATTTCTTCAGAAATTCCTGCTAGGACTCCTGGAGTCCATACAGAATTCCTCATGAGATTCTTGCTAGAATTTTTCGGCACATTCCTTTTGAATTTTTGTCTGGGTTTTCTCCTTGTATTGCTTCATACATTAAAAAAAAACACCCGAAATTTGTCCTTCGAAGACTTTTTTCAGGGATTCATAGTGGGATACTTCCACAAGTTCCTTCAGAAATTCAAGTAAAAAATTGGGCTCCTTGTCAATGCTATACATATTTAGGACGACCATGTCCAATCTCTGGTGCGATATTGGTTTTATAAATTCTTGACAATTATTTGATAGGCAACTTTGAACTGCTGGATATCTGAGTTCAATGAACCGAATGAAAAGAAACTTTGAGCATTCTTCCCAACGCTATTATTTCCCAACTAACATTTATTGTGTATGTATACGTCAACAAAGCGTCCTCAATACGGCTTGATGCTGAGTTACTGTGTTGTACATATGGACGGAAGCTTCTAGGCAAGCCCAATACCAACACTCAGGCAAATAAACCTAAGATTATCATAAGGTCTAACTTATGAAATGGCTTTTAAACAATTCATAACGGCTAGAACGATTTTCATAAGGTCGGTCTATAACGCAGAATCGACTCACAGTTTTGCTTTTATACACATTTAGCAACACAATATTCTCATGCGTCGATAGCCGCGTAGGTTGGGCACGAGCTCAGTGATCTCGACATTCATGGATCGATTCCAGTCTGCATCATTTTGTGATTTTCTGCTCTTTTCATAAGTTTATCTCATGTAATTGGGTCATAATAAGCATGTTCAATTTTCATAAGGTATTCTTATCCCTTTATAAGGCAGTGGCAACTATATTGCCAACTTATACACATATTTTTTTCTGTTCGTTTAGAACATTTTTACAACTTCTGTTTTAACTGATGGACACATTAGGCCTTTGTGAACACTCATGATTTTTTTGAGCCATAACAAATATGAATGGGCTGTTTTAAAACAAAATGTTTGTCCAAAAATTGCCATTTTTGGGTACATAAAGGTTTATAAGCTCAAACTTTTGTTGTGGTGAGCGAATTAAAAATCAAATGATGGGGAATAAAAGGCCTATGTTCCTTCTTTTTTTTTTCCTCCCCTGTTGGGGAAATTAAGCCACTGCGTCCAATAGGCTGAACTTTTGTGGCATGTCCCGTTTTGATATTCGCATCTAGCCAGCTAATTACCATGTGTCAAGTAATCAGCTACTGCCACGACGCGTCGTCTCCCAGTCAGGTGCAATGGAATTAATAAACTCCAAGACCTTCCCAGGTTTTGCAGACCTTCTACTTGTGGACAACATTTCAACTTGATTGCTTCATTACTTTTAGGAACTCAGTCTTTTGAAAAAATGTACTATTATAAATGGGCATGTACTAAAATTGCCAAATCGTCCAAAATAATTGACCAATCGAGTTCAAATCCACACATGTAACTCATGAATATTGGGGCAATAACTTATCAAAAAATCAGCATGATTGATAAACGCATCACAAAATAACAACATTTTAAACTTTGTTGACAAAAAGTTGAAATTTAGACCATTATTTTTTTCATACAAAATCGACCATCGAATTTTTTGAAAATAAAATCGTTTTGTTCATTACACCACATGTACTTTATATTCCAATATAGAACGAGTGGATTCCGTGCCTGGTTTTCTCGGCCTTATAAAGGGTTATGGCATCCATACTATACAGTTATGGCTAAATTTCATGAGATATTTTGATAAATTTTGGTAGTTTACTTCGCTGAGTGAATGAATCTGGTGAACTTAATCCACATGCATATGCTGTGCGAGCAGCTTCTATGCCACGAAGTCATAGAAGTCGGCTCCTATGTAACCACTGACTGTATAAAATCTAGAGAAGGCGCTTTTTCAGCCTTTTCGCAGTTGTTAAATAATAGTTATACGGTATCCCCAAATTAATCGATTAAATATAATTAGGTTATGAATACCGTGACGACGCAATGCATGTGGAACTGGAATTATCGCTTTTAAAATTGAATAATTAAAGTACTTGCCGCTACTTGGAATCGAACTCCCGATCTCCGTATCCACTGGTCCCGATGATGTCCTTGCTGCCACACTGCTATATATAAATAGCATAGAAAATAACCCGTTTTGCTTTACTCCAGACAAGGCTTCATGATTGTGCCACATGAAACCTTACCCAACTTCGTATTGCTGCAAAAGCTTGTGAAACGTCAAACGCAATAATGTTTACAGTGAACAAGCTGTGTGGTTGCGCCAACAGGTTCTTCGTCACAGCTTCTAGCTGAAAGAGTGTTCTTTAAACAGCTACGAAGCGCTGCTGTTATGTGTAGTTGGCAACATTACAAAACGTACTGTATAGAAGCAGCTGTTGTATTGGCTGGGACTCATACTCGATTTGCACATCTTCCGGCAAATCTTCCGGCATTGAATTAAAGTGCAATAAATGCAACCCAAATAATTGCACAGCCCAGAGATGGATAGGTGTAAAGAATTTGTGTAGTAGCTATATATTCCACTTAAAGTTTGTTTTGACAATACTGTTTACATCCGACAAGCCGTGTTGGTATACCAACAGTTTCTTTTTCACAGCTTCTAGCTGTAATGAAATTGCATAACGGCCTTCAAGGCGCTGCTGGTTTGGGGATTTGCCCGTATAACGAACTGTACTGTATAGTAGCAGCTGTTTTGTTAGTGGGGACTTCTATTCGATTGGTTAAAGTTTTCACATCTTCCGGGAAATCTCCCGGAGTTGGAATAGAGTAGAGTAAAGGCAACCCCAGTAACAAGTGATGGATTTCTGAAAATCGAGTTTGGTAGCTGTATGGTGCTTGTTTGGCAGTCGTGTATTAGCTTATGATTTATATTTAACTAGCTTCCTTTTTATTCAGCGTTGACTGCTTTTATTAGATGGTTACGCAACAGAAAGCAAATGACTGAAGCTTACAGCGCTGAAAATGTTAGTTGGGTTATCACCTTGTTAACAGCTTTAAATTAACCTTCCTTTTGTATCAGTTTGGCAGCAGCTCACTTACGTAGTGTACGGTATAGGTCAAAAATGGCCCTAATGCTAAAGGAGGGTTAAGTTAAGCATTTCCGAAAGATCAGTATATGATTCATAAACGCTAAAATTTTTATTGCATTCGGGTTATTGAACTCGGAGATATAGCAGTTCAAAGTTGGCTATCGAATAATTATGCCTTTTATTGAAATCTTTTTAATTTCACATATACTGCCGTTCTACGCATATTTGTCCCATGTTATATTGGATTTCAATATAACATGGGACAATTGGGCGTAGAACGGCAGTATAATAGTCCGATCTTTCCCAAATTTGATACATAGATAGACATGAACAACTTACAGTAAAAATTTCAGATTTTTTATGCACTTTTCGAAAAGTTACAGCTAGTTGATCATCGTTTGAAAAGTGAAAATTTGTCCTGTGCCAATCATTTTGTCTATCCCTTAAATATTATTATTGATCAATATGACATAACATCAGTAGAGGTATTAGGGGCATAATGGACACCCGGGGCGAAATGGACACTCCTGTTTTTGCTGAAACCGTTGACTTTTACGTAAAACTTTTAATGCGTAAGTGTAAAGGAACAAGTCATGGTTCTATTTTTCAAAAGTACCATTTATATTGCTCCAAAATAATTAAAATACCATTGAAATTGAAATATGTTTTTCATATGGTGAAATTCTTATAATTTCGAAGCAGCATCAAATAAGGTATTACGAGTTTTGGAGTGTGTCCACCATGAAAACAAGTGAATTGTTACCTTATCTACATGCATATGAAGATTTAGCAATGGATGAAGTATTTCATTTTTGATCAGAATTTACTTAAAATAGCAATTTTAATGTTGTAGTCGATTCGGGGCGAAATGAACACTGGCAATTACGAATGGATGTACGCGCATTGCATACTGTTAGACGTTTTAGAGAGTTAGGAAAAAAACAATCCGATTATTTTATCCTAAAGTATATTTAAACAACTTTGATGTTATGTAGACTCGTCTAAAATGGAGTGTTATATCTGTGGCATTGATCTCCGTAGGCAAATTACTTAACTGGTCGATTTAACCAAAGAATTAGCATAAAATATGCAGGGGTGTCCATTATACCCCGATGGCTGTCCATTTCGCCCCGTACCTTTCCTGCCAGCCCTGAAAACACACGGTTTACAATTCATTATTTCTTCACATTAAAGACATTCTACCAGCTGTAAGTGACTGAAAGACGTAGGAAACAAGTTAAAGTTGTAAGACAACTGATAATATGTTAAGTTTTACTCTGTTATACAGGCCTAACGTACTCATTTGCTTAGGGTGTCCATTATGCCCCTAATCCCCCTAGACGTTACTCTTTAGGAGTCATTATAATTTATTTATTCTGTTGTCCCTCCATTCCTTTCAGGCCAAACTACAGTGGAACGTACTGTGCCACCGCATACTGGGCTCGCAACTCGGGCTTCCGTGTCGAGTTCTGGGGCCAGCGAGATGACCTGGAGGAGGTTCCACCTGGTGCCGTTCGGGCCTGTTTCAAGCACAGCCTCATGGAGAGCGGCTGGTCCCAATTGGAGTTGGAATCCCAACCGGAGTACCCGGACAGCATTCAGGCATTTGCCGCCGGAATGCTCGAGGGCGCCCTGACCTGGAACAACATCTATCTGCACTGGTCCAAGTGAGTTTTCTTGACGGAGACCGTTCGTGAATAGTTTTCTGATCGATCTTTTTATCTTTCAGTACCATCGAATCGGAGTGCAGTCGGGATGATCAGTCGGAGGAATTCTGCCATTGGTTGCGTCGCATCATCAGCACCAATGTGGAAACCGTCAAGAAGATGGCCGATATGAAGGGGAAGAACGATCACTACTGGTACCAGATTGGGTTGTTCTTTGATCAGTTGGATGGGTTGGAGTTCGGATTCCGCAAGGGTGTCCGCAGGTCTCGTTTGGATCATGAGATTCCCATGGAGGACTTCCTGTTGATGAACAGTGCGGTGGACATTCGCGATCTCAAAGCATACTATATGAATTTCCTGGACAGCGAGAGTGGAATGCAAGTGGAGCCGAATAAGGGCATGATGCTGCTGAAGCTGGTCGAGAGCGTTACTGGAAAGGTGAACATTTTGCTGGGTCACACGAGCGATGGCAGCTATGCTTCTATGTTGAGGATGATGAAGAAGTACACGTTGAACTACCATTTCTCGGAGGAATCGATTGTCGAACGGGTTGTTCCGAACACGAACATAGTTTTCACCGGATATCCAGCAGTTTTGGCATCGCTAGACGACTTCTACATGCTTTCGGGAAAACACCACCGAATGGTAGTAGCCGGCATCAAGATCAAAAACGATAATCTGAATCTCTGGACAAAGATCGACTTGGTGCGATCGGTGTCGTTGGCTCCCAGGGTAATGGCTTGCAATCGGTTGGCTCACAGTGGCCGCGTTTGGTCCAAGTATTTCGCACGAAGCCCCTCGACTGGAGCCAAGCAATGGCTTTTGGTAGATCTGACGCGGCTGAATCGTGAAAACGAGCTAATGGACGACTCGGCTGAAGTCGAAGAAATGCTGTTGAGCCATGCCGAGTATGACGACCCAAGAGCTACGAGGAAAATGCAGAGCACGGACTACGTGGAGGTCGACTTCGAAGGAATCGTAAGGAAGATGACCTCCATCGGAAAGATCAGCGACGGAGGATTGTTTTGGGTGGTTGATCAACTGCCGGGACGACTGCACGCCGAAGACATGACTGAAAAAATCGTGAGAGATGGATATTGGTTGGGCACTGGAATTCCTACTTTTGGGGTGAGTTTTATCAACTAACCATTAAAATAATCTATTTGACTAATGACTTATCACTCCAATATTCAGGAATTAGCCGATATCGGTCAAGTGAAGACCAATGGGACTGACTCGCAACGACATTCCATTCAGGAGAAAATCCTCAACAACATCACCGACCTCGAGGGTCTAGCGAAGTTTATCCGCCAAAGTGCGTACCGTGGCGATCTGGACCAGCAGCATCCGACCGCGTTCGGAAACATCGACATGAAACTGTTCGAGGAAACGAACGCCAGCAACGGCACGGGACTTTTCCAGGCCTATTCGGGACCGTTGTACGATCCGATAACCGACGGACAGGCTGTGAAACGTAGCATTGAGAGTGACGGCGACGGTGAAGCGGAAGCCATTATCCCAGCAGTTGTCGTAGCCAAGAAGAAACGGGTCAAGCCGTTTGATTGGGATGCGGCCAAAAAGCTGGATGTTCCCCACCAGGGACAACCGACGTTATGGAACTTTAGCCGACAGTCGCCAAACTGGGCCTGGTTATGAAACAGTGTGCCTTATAGTGTTAAGCTTTTACTTAAACGGACATGCTTTAAATCAGTCGTTATAGTAGAATAATGAAATTTTTGATAGACGGGAAGCACAAATCGTTTCCGGCAACTTTTTATTCGATTTGTAATAAAAATAGTAAAATTTCTTAAAACATTGCTATGGTACTCAATCATCCGAAACTTTCATGCATTTTCCCGTAATGTAATGTTTTTTTTTAATAACATTGTGAAAACATCGACACATCTGGAAAACCATGTCCATGTGTTGTATGTCCATGTAAAATAGGCCGTCCCTTATTTTGGAAAAATTGGAAATTTTATAAGTTCGTTGTTGGAAAATGATCGTTTTAGCTCAGAAATGATCGTGTCAAAATTTGAGGTCCAAAGTGGTCCCTCAAAGTGCACAAATTCTTTATTGCTTCATTCATTCAAGTTACATTACACTCTGTCTCAGATGTTTTAAACATTTTGAACCTGGTGTGTTTCAAAGAACAAGACTTTTGCGTCGAGAACCTGGAATCGAGTCCTTTCCCCGAGAATTAGCTTAGTGTTAAAATACACGTTAATAAAAACAAAAAAAGTTAAGTCATGTGTCCCGAGATAAACTTGCACAGGGCTAAATATTTCGTAAAAGAATGAATAATTAATTGTCATTAACACAAACAATTAGTTTTTCTACAAGGGTATTAAGATAAGGTAAAACTACTCAAGATTTCAGTTACAACTGCTAGTAGAATGTCAATTTAAAAATATATATATATATATATATTTGCAGTTAAAAAAACCCAGTAAAATTTTACCGAAATCGGTAATCAGAACCAGCTGTGTAAAAACAACAATGAATCACTTAATACTGTTATTTTTAAACTCTTACTGAACTTACCCGAAAAACTTGGTGGGAGCGATGCATTTGCCATGACATTGTATCTGATTTTCAAAGCAACGGTCTGTTATGCCTGGTTTACATGGTGCAAGTGACTTGACTAAAGTCAATCTTTTGTTTGCTTTATTTAACAATGCAGTTTTAGAAGTTACTTAAGGACAGACTTGTAAGAGTCCCAAAATGGCCGCCACAATGGCCGACTTCGGCACCTACTCACGATTTCGAAGGCACAAATCTATGCGTAAACAAAACCATCGCACCTGAGCTTTTTATTTTAAGCTAATTACAAGTGAGCAAGAACAGAATAATACAATGCATTGTTGTTTGAAGTTTGCTTCTTGAAATTTGTGCTTCTGCAGTTTTGATGCAATATTGAAGCGGGATTTTAAGACGTTTGTCCTTAACCTAACTGTGGCCAGCCACTTAAGGCGAAACTGGAAGCATTTTCTCATTTTTTTGGTTTCTGATTTTTTATTAACTAACGAAGCAATATTTTTAAAATCGGTTTTCGTGCACATGTAGAGTATGGATCAGGGTATCTTCTGAATTTTTTACGCTGTAGAAAATATTTTTCGTTTTTGCAGGAACCATTTTTTAGTGAAATTTTGTTCAAAAATGGTTTCTGCAAAAACGAAAAACATTTCCTCTCACGTAAAAAAAACAGAAGATACCCTGATCCATACTCTACAAGTGCACGAAAACCGATTTTGAAAATATCGCTTCGTTATTTAATAAAAAATCAAAAACCAAAAAGTGAGGAAATGGATCCAGTTTCGCCTTAAATAGTAAATGATTTCTAGTAAGCAAGCATATTAAATACAGTGATAGACATTCGTTTAGCCGAGGCCAAAAAATTTTCAAAAAAGTGCCAGGAAACTCATACAAAAGATTTTATGATAAAACTTTTTTATGTCAGTGATAGTATATCTAGTACTGTTTTATAAAAAAGTGATACATCACACTTACATATACACTGAAACAAAAACGAGGATAAAAACCCTTCAAATGTCATTTTTTGCCTAGACATTCGTTTAGCCGAGGTAAATTAAAAATTTGTTTTAAATAGATTTTTTGCAATTTCGTGAATATATTTCGAGGATATTTCCCAAGGCATTTAGTTTATAACGACCTTAAAAGTTTATTTATTTGTGAAATTCAGAGAAATTTTATAATAAAAATGTCCCAATAAGGAGAAGCGAGGATAAACAAATTTATTTAAGAAAAATGATTTCTGTAAACACCCAAACGTAAGCTGCATTGGCAGTTTTGGAAATATGGCTCAGAATTATTGTTAGAAATGTTCAAATTACTACATAAAATGTCATGAAAAAAATAAGTATATTGGTTTTTGGTGGGTTAAACCTTAAAATGGGATTGGTAGAAGCTAAAATAAATAGTTCTGCGTTGAAATAAAGACGTGCCCTAATGCCTGTGGAGTATTCCTGTTTGATACTAGCATTACCAAATGAGGTAGAAGACTGCTAAGTGAAAGAACTGCAAGAAGTGTCAGAATTTTTGTACCCTGTTTATTTAAAAGCAGATGCTCATACAAAAATGCAAGCTATGGTCAAACTCAAACATTTGGCTTATTTCATTCAATCCGAAGAAATATATTATAAATGAGTCTTAGTTTTGAACCACATTCATTTTTAACATGATTTATTTGAAAAGAACGTCTAAATTATGAAACAAGTAGTTCATGCTAGAAATTTGAATACTTTCGGTGCCATTTCTCAAATTGTGAGTCATCCAATGTATGTTATTTCAGCCACAATACAGTCTAGAAGATTTTGGGAGCTATGAGAAGACGTAATAGTAGTAAAAGCTGTGATTTATGCAAGTGAAACCATCATATTTCATCAAGACAACACTTAAATACGTGATTTTTTGATGGTTTGCATTATTTTTTTCTGTTAAAAAACATTGTTTTTCGTAAATTTTCAACCTGCATTCGTCATGAAACTTTCATTAGATTCTCCTGAAACACTTCCGATAAGAATAAATACATCAAATCTCAATTTGGAAACATTTACAATATTATGACATATTTATATGAGATACATGTAAAATTGATATGGCAACACTTCCGAAAACAATCAAATTCATGATTTACAAGCCGATCTATAATGTAGGTCGCCATACAAAACGATTTTGTTGGATATTTTCAGAAATTTGTTAGTTTTTTATCATGGAATTCTAAAAATTGTACAATTCGGCTAAACGAATGTCTAGGCAAAAAATGACATTTGAAGGGTTTTTATCCTCGTTTTTGTTTCAGTGTATATGTAAGTGTGATGTATCACTTTTTTATAAAACAGTACTAGATATACTATCACTGACATAAAAAAGTTTTATCATAAAATCTTTTGTATGAGTTTCCTGACACTTTTTTGAAAATTTTTTGGCCTCGGCTAAACGAATGTCTATCACTGTACTATGTACAAATCTGAAAACTACACTTAAACCAAACAAAATTTCAGTACAAACCAGTGAATCAAAATTCAACCATCGCGCAACGATAATGACAATGTCGCAACCTGGATTTGTTGCGACAATCCACCCAATGCGACATAAGATTGTCTCAACTTGAAAATAATAGGATAAACATCATACACCACGAGTTTAGAGATTTTTCAGCCTTGCATTGCGACTTTCGAGCGGTAACTTCAAGTAGGTGAACACAGCAACTCTGCTGAAGATTTATCATCCAACAGTTTCGACTTTGGGTTTGTAATAATTGAATTGAAAAGTACGCAACAAATTCAGCTACCGTTTTGTCTGCAACAAAAATTTTCGAGATCATATCATTATCTGTTACCAGTAGGAATAAAGAGTAATCGTCGCGCCTTCTTTGTTGCTTGTCATCTGTCAAGCGAGATGAATTCAATTCAGTTCGTTTCCGCACTGCACGAGTTGAACAATATAAACACTTGTTTCAACTGAGATGCATTCAAGAGCATGCAAGTTGATACTCAAGTCATTTCCACAGTCTAAACATATCATTCCATTGGATTGAACATCTTTGAGAAGTTTGCAAGTCAGATACTCGTTCGAATTGAATAGATATAGTTTTCAACGGCGTCATGTTGGATGTCGCAACAAATTAACTTTACAGCGAGCTCAAGTAAACTAAAGTGTTTCAGCGTGCAAGTATGATAGCGTTGCGGAAACTCAGAATAAGCACAACCAAATGTTAAGTGCTACGCCAACCAATTTTAGATTCCATGATTTATCACGGAAGTATACATTCAGAAAATGTTTACACGACTCACATTTACATTATATCACCGTTTAACTATATATGTAACATGAAATGAGATAAAACTTTTTGAAATCAATCATTTGCTTTCAAACTTTCAAGAAAGAAAATTCAAGAAATAGTCCAACTAATTGAACAGAAGCTAAATTCAAGTTTCGTGACCCACCAAAAATCAGCGGTGGGTCGCGACCCATAGTATGAGAAACGCTGTCCTAGAGAAAACAAAGTAGAATTCCTAGGAGACCTCCTCAATGAGGAGTCCTCATGAAACTCTTAGGAAAATTTTCGGAAGAAATGCTAGAGGATTTTGCTGACGAACTCCTAGAGGCATGCCCGGTGGAACTTCCAATGGAATTTTTCGGTAGAAGAATTTCCGGTGGAACTTTCGAAAGGATTTCCGGTGGAACTTGCAGTGGTACTCATGCAGCCTACATATAGGAATTGTCTAGGAATTTCTGTTGTATATTTTGCTGCAGTTTCGGTCACAACTCCTTGAATGCCCATTGGAACTCTTTTAGAATTTCTCGTTGGATTCCATAGAGGAATTACTAGCGATAATCCTAAACGTACACATAGAGCTATGCCCGGTGGAATTTCTTGGAAAATTCTCGATTGAACTGCTGCGAGAATTTGCGGGGAAGTTCCGGAAGGAATTGCTGATGAGACTACTGGAAGAATTCCTTGTGAAATTTCTTGAGAAGTTCCCAATGGAGCTTCTAGAGGAATTCAGTAACAAATTTTGAAAACGACGTATAATCAATGGTGTAGCATTGATTATACGTCGTTTTCAAAATTTGTTACTGAATTATTGATTAATCTGATATAGGAAATTTCATTTGAACTCATCGGGGAATTTCTTGAGGAGCTCCTGCGAAAATTCAATCTATATAAATAATTGGTGGAGCTCCCAGAGTAATTCTCTTTGGAACACCTAAAGGAGCTCCTGGTGGAATATTCCGTACGATAGAGGAAACCCCGGTAGAATCTTCTCAGAAATTGTCGGCAGAGTTCCTGTCTGAATTTCCAGAAAAGCATCTGGTGGAATAATTGGTGGAACTCCTAGAGACATTATCGGTGAAGCGCAAAAGGATTTCTATGTGGAACTCCTAAAGGAATTCATGGTGTTGCTGGAGGTATTTTCGCGGTGGTGCTCCTAGAG